>NC_091705.1:15000000-15625000 GCF_041296265.1 Equus caballus
TTCAGAGCGCGTTCACATTTGCTGTCTAATTTGGGCCTCACAATAGCTCTGTGAGAGGGAGGAAGTAGTATACCTAGATGAGTTAGGCAAATGCCTAAATGGGTCATTTTGAGGATAGTGAGCAGCCCCCTGCTGTTCAAATAATTCTCACCTAGATCCCTCAATGGCTGAACTATTTTACTCATTAGAAAATGCATTCTTTTGAGTTGCGATGGCATTGTGATGTAGGGGGAAAGTGGAAAAGCGTGAGTTCTGAACTCAAAAGGGGTGGGGTTTGAATCATGATCTGGTCACTTTCTTAGCTGTCTAAACTTGGGCAGGTCACCTGACCTCAATCTCTTCAGCTGAAACCAGAAGTATCTTCTTCAGAGAGGTGCAGCCATGAAATGTGGGAGCCCATGTCCAGTGCTGTACTTGCCTTCCTCATTCCCATGGTCCATTTATTAAAATATGATCCATTCATGCTTAATTATTAGTAACTTCCTAGGTACAGTTTCCTTCTGACAGAGGGACTTGGAGCAACAGGAACTCCCAACTCCTGAAAAAGCAAGAGGGAGGCCTAGTGAGAGGCAGGGTAAGTCTTAGGGGTGTCTTAAAGATCCCTGAGTCTAACCTTGAAGAGAACTGTGGCTGTCCCGTTTCCAAAATGAGGAAAATGAGACCCAAGGAAGTTAAAGGACTTGCTCAAGGACCCCTGGAACTTTGGCTCTATTCAGAGTGTTCTCTCTAGGACCCTGGCGGTTTGGCAATACCTAAGGAATTAACTATAAGAGTCCAAGAAAGGGCATTGCATCAGTGATCCAAAAGCCAGCAAATGGGGTCTCTTTGCTTTTGCTTATATGTGGCCCCTGTCATCCTAAGTCCCAAGCCTTAGGTTCCATGAATCAGATCCCAAAGATTGCCTTCTCGTTGCCTGTAGATTTTCCAGACACTGGCTGGAGAGCATGGACTGGTTCACTACTACCAAAGGGAGCTGCCTCTCTCCATCATTTCAAAGATATTCTTAATCCTGTCCTTGCTCCTTAAATGTTATTTCCTTTCTAGAATGAATGAAGAACAGATAGCTACCGTCTGTCTGTCGGTTCTGAGAGCTCTCTCCTACCTTCACAATCAAGGAGTGATTCACAGGGACATAAAGAGTGACTCCATCCTGCTGACGAGCGATGGTCGGGTAAGATTTTCACATTGGCCTCCTCACACTTTACCTTGTCACTTTGTCTGTCTTGGGTATTATCCTTCTAAGAACACTTTCTCATAATTCTAATTTTTCTTACTTGCAAGTCACCCACTGCCCTTCCCAGAAGGCTTACAAAAAGGAAATTACCATCCTCTGTGTCATCCTCTTAGTCAGAGTTATCTGTGACCTGAATTTGATGGATAATTTTCTATCTTAATAACGAGTGGGAAGGAATAGAAACTATGGAAATTTCTTTTCTTTTCTTTTCCTGCCACGTTCGTATTTTTGTTGGAGGAGAGAAAATGACTTTTCTAGGGTTGTGCCCACCCTATTCATTTGACTGTGCATGTCTGCAGTATCTCTCAGTGTCCTTGCAGGAAACAGATGACAAACTCCAGTGGGTAATTTGAGGAGAGTTTCATAAAGGTGTGGGCAGATGCAGAAGAGTCATAAGGAACTGTGCATGAGGATTAGAGCAGTATTCTAGAATGGAGCACCACTCTTATGCCCCATGGCTGAAGAGGTACGGCACAGAACTAGTTACTGGGAATCTGGACATAGAGATTGTTGTGTGAAGAGGGTTGCTTGGCAGGAGTTCTGGTCTTTAGTGGAAGCTAGACCACAGTGAACCTGCAGGATGGGAGCTGGGGGCATAAATACTCCCACCTCATTCTGCTCCTTGGACCTTCCAATGTCCTCCTATTGGTGCTTCCCATTGGCTGAACCCAATCAGAAGCCATTGATGCAGTCAATACAGGTTGGCCTTCCAGGGCCCAGAGAAGGGAGGAGAATAGATCTGAAGGACAAACAGAAGCTATCCATCACACTAGCATATCTCCAGGCCCAGATTTCTTGATTTCCCTTTGCTGCAACCTGCTTATGAGATTCTGTTGAAACTCATCAGCCACACCAGGGTACAAAAGAACATAGAATACAACAGCCAAGGAAACAAAGAGTTGACATTCCGAGGAAGACATAGTTAGATGGAAAAGTTTCCAAGCATAGATTTTCACTATTTAGGTCATTTTGACCTCCCTGAAACTCCCACCAGAGGTAATAGCCCTGGGATGAATGAAGCCAGCTTCCCCTTTGATGCTCTTGTCTTTTACAACCTAGCAACCTCAGCCATATGGAAAACATTCATGTCACATCAGAATATGCCCAGGAATGATCAGAGGGCAACCAGAAGAAACTGCCCAAATGCTTTGGCTTTTCTTCTTTTGTTTTAAAAAGATTGTCAATTTTATTGTGGAAAATTCAGAAAAGTATAAAGGATAAAATAAAGATCAGTCTTAATCCCATTTCTTATTTTTCCCATATTTCCATGCATATGTACATATAATTTGCAAATTTGGGATTATAATTCATGGGCAGTTTTAAGTCCTGCTTTTTGCATTAGTCTGGCTGAAATTTTTTTTTTTACGCCTGGGAAAGATTCATCCTGAGCTAACATCTGTTACCAATCTTGCTTTTTTTTTTCCCTCCCCAAAGCCCCAGTACATAGCCATACATTCTAGTTGTAAGTCTTTCTAGTTTTTATTTGTGAGCCACCACCACAGCATGGCTGCTGACGAGTGGTATTGTTCCGTGACCAGGAACTGAACCTGGGCTGCTAAAGCGATAAGAGCACCGAACTTTAACCACTAGGCCATCAGGGCTGGCTTTGGCTGAAATTTTTTTAAAAAGAGAGTATGGGTGTGTGTATCAGTTAGCTTTTGCTACATAACAAATCACTCCAGATTTTGTGGCCTAAAACAACCACCTTTTATTTGCTCACAATTCTTAGTTGGCAGTTGAATCTGAATAAGCTCTATGGACTGTACCAATGTCAGTTTCTTGGTGTTATATAAGGTACAGAATATCTTATTGTTTTGTAAGATGCTAACATCAGGGAGGACTGGGTGCACATTTCTTTGCAACCTCCTATGAACCTATAATTATTTCAGAATAAAAAATAAAAAGACAGTGAATTGCTCAGGGTTAAGAGGATAAATCCTTTCTGGACCCTTCAAAGATTAGAAGGGAGATTATTTGCTATCAACTGAGAGTGAATCGTTCTCTAATGTCCAAGGCAGAAATAATATCTAGTAAGTCACTAATTTGTCTTAAGCAGGAGGACTGTGATGTTCGGGGTTTGAAAGGGAAAATAAATAGCATGTCATAGAGTGGTTACAAGAATTACATGAAGAATTTGTATAAAACCATCAGAAGTAAACCAGGTACAAGGTCGATGCTCAGAGAGAAGGCAGTCCTCCCTCCCACCCCACCACTCCCCACCCTTGCAATTAACAGTTGAGTAAATTCATCCACGATCTTTTCTCAGCCTGGAGCTTGCATTTGAGAGATGATACTTAGGGGCCACTAGACAATGAGTGATTAACTTTTATCAAATTTATTGACTGGAGTGGAATTCAAACCCATGACTTCTTAAGCCCAGTGCATCTATTGAAAAGGGACACACAGGGGCCGACCGGTGGCACAGCAGTTAAGTTCGCAGGTTCTGCCTCTCGGCAGTGTAGGGTTCACAAGTTCAGATCCCAGGTGTGGACCTGGCACCGCTTGGCACGCCATGCTGTGGTAGGTGTCCCACATATAAAGTGGAGGAAGATGGGCATGGATGTTAGCTCAGGGCCAGTCTTCCTCAGCAAAATGAGGAGGACTGGCAATAGTTAGCTCAGGGCTAATCTTCCTCAAAAAAAAAAAAAAGAAAAGAAAAGGAACACATAAGTGATCTTTATGGTCTTTTTTTAAAATGTAAATTGATTGCCACAACTTAAGAATTGGAGGAGATCACATAAAATTTCAGATTCCTATCTTCCTTGAAAAAAAAATCAAAGTATCTGACAACACTGTGTCTGAATTCACACACAGCAGTAATGGAGGTGGTGCGATGAGGGTGATTAGGACCATAGCAGATACTGTGCGTGCCCCACGTGTGTCTTCACAGGATTTCCTATTTCAGCACTCACTTGCTCCACCTCCAAATGCCACCACTGGCATCTCTCTGCCTGGGGCCTTTCTCTGGCCACTGTAGTCTGCTCTTCTGGTACAAGGCGGGCTAGAAATTCTAGGGAATTCACATCCACACTCCCAGGATCAGCCTGGAAACCAGTGATGGGAGTCGGTGTGTAAATACCCCAGCACTCTTGCCCTTGGGTGGAATAGCTCTGAGGCACCTGTCCTCCACAGTCTGCACACTGCCTCAGCGGATTAAGCTCTGGTTCCCACAGTGGTAACTTGCCTGGTAACTAACTCGTGACTGACTGCCTTCCCTACCCTGTTAGGCGTCCCCATTTCACTAGTGTTTCCTGCTTGTCCCCAGTAACCGACCTGCACTGAATCCAGTTCTCAGCATGTGATTCAGGGGAGGCCCAAGCTGGTACAGTACCTAGAGACAATGTGATGTGTTTGTGGCCTCACTCCCACAGGATTTGAAGTGAGGGGCCATAGACTGGCAACCAGGGCCTTCTAAGGTTCCACATCCCTTTTACTGTGCCCCTGACAACCAACTGGAGGTCAGTATCTCTTTCCTGAGGGGTCGTGCCCCTAGTTTTCCATTGTCTCCAGAGGCCCATTTAATTCATTGGTATTATTTGCCTGTTCCCATAGGCATTTGTATTTGTTGTTTTTCAAATAACTAGAACTTTACAATTAGAAGAAGACCTGAAGATTATCTCCCAAAAGCTCTTCTTCAATAAACAGAGATTTAGGCATGTCCAATAGCTTGTAAATTCATTCCTTTCAGATGGTGTCTGGGACACACCCGGACTCTCCCCCTCCTTTCTTCCCTGCTACTCCCCAGAGGTTGCTTTTCCTAATGCAGGAAGCACAGCGTGAAAGGTCAGGAGACCCAGGCTTGAGTCTCCCTCAGATACTGGCGAGCAGTCTTGGGCAAATTCCTGCCGCTCTCTGCGCTCGGTCAAATGGCCGAGGGGCTGGCTGAGGTCTCTGTGCCGTTCCAGCTGAGCTCCTGTGATGTCTTCCCTCTCCTCTTGGATTTGGCAGCTGAAGAAATGGGCATTAAGCTGGAGGCACTATCATCACTTCTGGTCCCTTCTATGACCTCTCTCAGTCCCCTTGTCCCTAGGTCATTGCTCTTCTTAAAAGAGAAATTTGCAAACTTTAGCAAGCATCAAAACTGCTGGAGACATTGGCAAAACAAAAAAAAAATTCCTGGGCCCTGTCAACACAAATAATCCATAATCAATCTACAAATCAAAATTTGGATGAGTTTATTATGAGCCAGATCTGAGGACTAGCCCAGGGCCTTCCTTCTCCAAGGAAGGGCACCAAAGAAGTAGGATGTACTTCTTTGTGGTTATATACTGTCATGGAACAAAGAGCATACAGCACATATGCTAGGAATGTCCTTTTACAATAGTCACGAGATTGCTTTGCTGGCACAGCAGATCAGTGAACACAGCAGGTCTGTGGTCACAAGGTCACAGGCAGGTCAGTAATTAATCCTTAGTTTAGGGAGAGACGCTTCTCCTAAAGGAATTGCTGATAT
Organism: Equus caballus; assembly: GCF_041296265.1. Lineage (NCBI taxonomy): Eukaryota > Metazoa > Chordata > Mammalia > Perissodactyla > Equidae > Equus > Equus caballus. The sequence goes on from NC_091705.1 coordinate 15,005,688, forward strand.
GAGGGGAAGTTACATCCCTATGTTTAAGAGCATCATTCTTGTCTTTGGGACGCAGTAAATATTTAAAGCTGACATACAATGCATGCTCAACAGGCCACATCAGGCCCTTTTGGGGAAAAAAAAAGCTCAGGCTGAATTAATTTTAAACCAAATATCTTCCTTATATACTCTTAATAACCTATTGCTTTTTATTTATTTATCAGCCCCACCCCCAGAGGTTCTGGTTCAGGTGGGCTGGGTGGTACCCAAGAACCTGCATCTCTAATGAGTTCCCAGGGGATGCTGATGCTACACGCTTTGACTACCATTACGTTATAGGAAGCATCCAGGAACCAGGCACAAAAGCATCCATCTTTCTGTCTTAGCAAAAACCAGGAGCAAATGCAAGAATTTTTTAGAATGTATGCAATTTACAGAATGAGGGTTTTACATTCTATTTTAAATCCGTGGCTATCTTGTGGAGAGACTCTCTTTTGCCCCCTTTCTCCTATGTTTTTGTGGGGCCCCTGATTCCTTACAGGACACACTGAGATGGATAGGATCTCAGGTTTAAATAGCAGCTTTGTCTGAGCTCTAAGCTCCAGTTCCTTGTCTGGCCCCTGTGAAACAAGCTACATCTCCTCCTTTTAGGGGGCGGGCAGTGTGCTAGCCGTTTGAGATGAAGATGGTTTCCTAAACAGCCATGTTGTGTAATTCTATCTAAAATAAGGCTCGGCTTAGAGTCTATGTGATTTGCTTTTAAGATCTGCCTGCAATGTGTTATTATACTCATTACTTGAGTTCTCATTATCTACGTGCAGATTTATCTGGATGAATGTTGTGTGCAATTATATTCTTTTAGAAAATGTCTCTTTTATATACCTGGATGAGTAAAAAAATCATGCAGAAGCACTTACACTCCTGCAACAGAAGAACAGGCCTGGCTCCCAAGTGTCAAGTTTTTCACTTTCTCATCTTACATTTTGTCAGGGAGATGATTATTTGTCAGTCAGGTTTGGGGTCTTTTTGTTTTATGTCTGGAAGGAAGGAGCCGTTCTAGAAATACTGATGTTAAAAACTCCCAATACCAGGGGCCAGCCCGGTGGCACAGCAGCTAAGTTCACACATTCTGCTTCGGCGGCCCAGGGTTTGCCAGTTTGGATCCCGGCTGCTGACCTACACACCGCTTATCAAGCCATGCTGTGGCAGGCGTCCCACATATAAAATAGAGGAAGATGAGCATGGATGTTAGCTCAGGGCCAGTCTTCCTCAGCAAAAAGAGGAGGATTGGCGGCAGATACTAGCTCAGGGCTAATCTTCCTCAAAAAAAAAAAAAACTGCCAATACCAAAATGTTGATACATTCACCTCCATAATCATTCAGGTTTCTTAAATTTACAGGCAAATGAAATTTATTTTCAAAATTGTTCCTTCTCTGTCGTCCTTACAGTAGGGTTGCAATTTCACTCACACTTGAACTTGAAATAACCACACACACCCGTGCACACACAATTATAGTTTCTCTGTCTCTTAAAACTAACCGGGACTTCTTGACAAAGTTCTACTGACTAGATTTTTTTTAAAAACCTTCTATTTTAATTCAATCTATTACATTAGTCTGCTTACATAATTTAAACATAGTCTATCAAAGTTCAACCACATTATTGTAAGGTTTAAGTGACACCTTTAAAACCTCCATCTTTCAGATTTGGCCACCACCTACTTCCTCTTCCCACCTTCCACTACCATCTTTCTCAAGATGGAGTCTGAGAGAAGAAGGGACAAATGCAGCTTATGGGACCTCAGGGTAAAAGAGATAAGACCCATCTTCTTGTTCCTCTCTGGTCCCTGCCTTGGCATTACTGGTCTCTTCTGCTACCTGGACTGGTGACCACTGGGGATTAACAGGTCCCATCAGCTTCTGGGCTTTTCAGGAGGGTGCCTCTGCAGTATTCCACAACTCCAGCCTCTTGCCTCAAGTCTTGAAAGCCATCCTTGAGACTGCCTCCTCATGTCAACCGTGGGCTTGTGGCAGGTATCCCCCATTCCCCCACTGAGATTTGGAGGAGCTTTTGGATCCCTGCACACCACTCAAAGGCCAGGGAAGCCAGTAGCATTGCCTCCAGTTCACTTTCACCCACTCTGTTGTGCCATCTCTCCATGGAGGCCATACTGGGAATAGCCAAGGCTGATGTTCAGCCAGTATACACTAGTACATCTATACCCATTGTTAAAAGATTGCAGTATTTTTATGCTTATTTGTTAATAGCCAGTGTTTCAAGTCATTGGAGTACCCTCCGTTACCTTAGCCCTGCGTGGGGGCCACCTCCCAACCTCATTAAAGATGGTAATACTCCCAGGATCACTTTAGGATAGCTCTTAACTTTACATCTAGATTCTGATTGGTCTAGATGAATCTGGTTATTAAATATTTTTAATATTATCTCTGAACACAGACGTATCTGGCTTCTCTTCTCCCTTGTTTGTGTGGGGATGTGTGCTACTCTGATATTTCTGAAGCCCACCACCAGTTGAGGCAGACATAATCAAATAATAATCAAATCTGTGTCCTTTTCTGCAAATAATCCCAGGCTAAAAGGGGTAGACTGTAGGATTTTCACTTCTCTGAATTGTAGACTCCTTTTACAATAGGACAACAATGATTTTGGACCAGCTACCGTGGCCACAGGGCTCTCTTCTTCATACCACATGGAAATTTTATGATCTGAGGTATCTAATCTTGATTCTGGATATGCCAAAGCAATTAAGAAAATTCTCTCTTCTAAACCAGCTTTCTCTAGCATTTCTCCTGCAGAAATCTAATCTCCTCCCATCCCAAACCATACCACTAACCTTGGCCTGATTAGAGAGAGAATCATGAACAAGGAAATGAAAAAAGAAAAAAACACATTAATAATTTCCAAAACATTACCCCCATTTCCTCTGTATTCCAACTTTGATTCTAGAAACAGCTGTCTTGGCAAGTTGATGATGGTTTCAGAAAGAGCACCAATGTGGTTTCTATCACATGATCTGCTATCTATGTATGTGTCAATATAAAATAAAGTCAACCTACTAGCATGTGGTTTTGAGTACTACTGCTTTCCCTGCTCTTAACACAGTGAGACTTCACAATTGCCCATGGGGAATGTCATTTCTAGCCAGTGGGACAAAATCAGCATCAGCAAACAATTAAAGATTGAATGGGTGCTAAATTCTCTCAAATTTGGAGAGGAGAGAGATGAGTATGGGCTCCTGAGAAAAATTCTGGAGGAAGTGAGAAGTGATCAGGTAGCCTTGAAAATTGAATATGTTTTCCCAGTAAGTTTAGGAAAAAGGCAAAGATGTCCACTCTCACTACTTTTCAACATCATACTGGAAGTGCTAGCTAACGCAGTAAGACAAGAAAAGGAATAAAATCTGTACAGATTGGGAAGGAAGAAATAAAACTGTCTTTCTTCACAGATGACGTGATTGTCTTTGCAGAAAATCAAAAAGAATTGACAAGAAAAACTCCTAGAACTAATAAGTGATTATAGCAAGATTGCAGGATATATGTTTAATATACAGAAGCCAGTCTCTTTCCTATATACCAGCAGTGAACAAATGACATTTGAAATTAAAAACACAATGCCATTTACCTTAGCTCCCCAAAAGTTAAATATTTAGATATAAATCTAACAAAATATGAGGAAAACTACAAGACTCTGATGAATGAAATCAAAGAAATAAATGGAGAGATAGTCCATGTACATGGATAGGAAGACTCAATATTGTCAAGATGTCATTTCTTCCCAACATGATTTATAGAGTCAATGCAATCCCACTCAAAATCCCATCAAGTTATTTTGTGGATATTGACAAATTGATTCTAAAGTTCATATGGAGAGGCAAAAGACCAACACAACAGCTGACACATATTGAAGAAGAACAAAATTGCGAGGCTTACACTACCTGACTTTAGGACTTACTACAAAACTAGAATAATTGAGACAGTGTGGTATTGGCAAAAGAGTGGACCAATAGACTGATGGAATAGAATAGAGAGCCCAGAAATTGACCCACATGAATATAGTCAGCTGATCTTTGACAAGGGAGTAAAGGCAATACAATGGACCAAGGTGGTCTTTTCAACAAATGGTGCTGGAACAACTAGATATCCACATGCACAAAAATGAATCTAGACACAGACATTACACACTTCATGAAAGTTAACTCCATGTGGAAAAATATATTAGATGGAAGTATAGGTTTAGAATGAAGGAAAGAGGTCTAAATTAAGCATAGAGAGAAAAAAGAATATCTAGCAAGAGTATATAAAAAGAGAAGAGGTGAGGGTAGGAACCCACACCGTAAGAAGCACGAATATTTAAAGTGTAGGCAGCAGAGGTAGAGCCAGAGAAGAAGATTGAAAAAAGTTCAGAGCATATGAAGAGAACCAGGGGAGAATTTGTGCCTGAGAGACTGTACCTTTGATGTATGGAAATTTTAACTTCAGATGGCCATTCTGAACCATTGCCAACCAATGCCCAAAGAATTGCTTTCTTTGAATGTATTTGATCATCACCAACAAAGCTAAGTGGCAGTCCTCTTCAGTGAGGCCACCTGAGGTTCAGACCAGGTCATCATGAACAGGAATCACACCTCCCAGATATAAACTGAATCCTGGTCACCCAGAATATATAAAGCAGCAGGGTGCCTAATGGTGCAGTGTGTTCTTAAGAGTATTCTTAAAAGCTCTGTGTAGGAGTTTTCAGAATTTTTTTCTTTTTGATGACGTCTAAGATAAATAGCATATACATACATACACTGGGTCATTAGAATGACCACCTTAAACCCCTGGTAACCAAGTGCTAACACCCAGTTTGTTTGCCTGTAATGCCACTTGCATTGATGTTCACATTGGCATCTTCAGTTGTCGTGAGCAAAGGAGCAAAACAAAAAGAAAAAGGGAGCCAGTACTCCCAATATCTCAGCATCCTGTATAAATGAGATCTTGCAATAATTCAAATATAGAAATGAGGCTGGTTATTTGAATGATCTCATGGTACTTAGAAATCTAAATGCATTCAACACAGAAGAACCTGAAGTGCAGGGGTTTGTACAAAACTCACATTGAGAATAGCAATTTGCTTAGACTAAAACTTCACCTGTTACATTAAATTAAATTAAGCTTCTGGGTTTGAATTTTAATGAATTTGTTGTTTTGGGTATATTTAATTTATAACTGTTTTTGGTTTCATAATTTTATAGAAGATATCAGCAGCAGGAGTTTAAACATTTCAAGTCAACCCTGGTGGACCCGTGAGAGGTTTTTCTATTAAAATGAATCGTGCTTTCGAATAAAAGGGTCTGACCACCTCTCCTCCGGTATTTCCAAGCCCTGCTAATGAGACTGTTTTGTTCTGAATTTACAACTCTCTCTCTATTTCTAAGTCTAGCAGCCAGTATTTTAAAATAGCTTCTTGCGTTCCTTTGCTTTCAGATAAAGCTGTCTGACTTTGGTTTCTGTGCTCAAGTTTCCAAAGAGGTGCCGAAGAGGAAATCGTTGGTTGGCACTCCCTACTGGATGGCACCCGAGGTGATTTCTAGGCTACCTTATGGGACAGAGGTAAGGGGGTGGCAGTCACTGTTTGGGAGTGGCAGAGCCTGAACAGGCTCAGGGATGCAGTGGTTCTGAGACAGTTAACTGCCACCGGAGATCAGGTTGATGAGTTTTGACTTTGCATTTGACTCCTCTTCACTAGACTTGTCACAAAGTAGGTTGTGGCAGAAAGGAGACTGGCCGTCACTGAGGATACTGCCGCAACATTGATCCAGGAGCATTTATTGAGGTCCTACAATGGACACTGAGGGAGAGTCACTCAAACTCTGATCCCACCCTCAATAGCAGGCTCACACAAAGCACAGCAACGCAACTTAAAAAGTGGCCGGAGATGCACAGATGAGTAGGCGTGATGAGTCAAAAGATAGAGGCTCGGAGAAAGCTCCACAAAATAGAGGTAATATTTGGATGAGCAATAGTGTTTTCCCATAGAAAAAATTATGTAGGAATATTATAACCTATTTAAAAATATGGCACAGTTTCTGTTTCCTCTGGAAAGGAAACAGTCACTCATTATCTATTAAGAGATAAGGTCTGGATGTGTGAAAATAAGGGACCAGAAGGAGTGGAGGAAAGGCCTTCTGGGAGGGAATAGCATGAGGAGAAGCGGAGGCACGCAAGGCTACACACACATGAAGGCAAGGAGTTCGCTTCGGCTGGGCGCACAGTGCTTCCACACGTTATGGTGCAGAAGGCAATTCTAAGAGAAGCATGCAAGAGGTGGCATGGACCAATGGGCTAAGCATCTTGGCATAAGTTAAGGTGGACCCTGTTCTCTTTCCCTCATTTGCTTGCCCTTGCGTGAGTACTCAGCTTGTTCTCCTCACTGTGGTCCCAAGAGCATAAATTCTCGGTGAAGGTCACTGCCAGGGTAATAACAGAATGCAGCTAACTGATAAAAGGTGTAATGAGGCTATCCCAGGGAAGAGACTGTAACTGGGAATTTATAGCACAATGATGCCTTCTCATTGTCCTGACTTCCCGTTCTTTGCTCAGAAAGAATTGCATGTCATCTCTTCCTTTTCTTTTCTCTATTCCCTGAAAATGGTTTTTATAAAGCAAGGTTTTGTGCTTGCTGCTTCAAAATGATTAAACGTAAAGGAAAGAACTGCAAAGTAGGGGGGGTATAATTGTTTTTAAAAATTAAATTAATAAAAAGTCAGAATATACTCTGCATTGTGCAATGTAGCTCTTTGCAGTTTCTTATGAAGATGTCAAAAACTTTTCTATTTTATTATGGTTTAAATGCAACTTTTTTCCCTATGTTCATAACATTAAGCTTTGGATGTTTTTCTCATCTGCCCTGATAGACAGTTAACCACCAAAGTTAACAGGGTTAAAACTAAAAGCTCTAAACTTTAGAATGTTAAGGTATTCACCTATATCTAATTGTCGGGACCTTCATTGAAGTTGTCTTATAAAGTAAATGAAGACCGTTAGCAAACACTCGGTAACTCCTCAGTTGAACCTATAAATTTGTATTGTAAATTTTGAGGGGTTACAAATACCACGTTAATTTATGAATGAGTATGAACCTTCTGGGTTCCCTGGACACGTCCCCCATTTCAGAATGTCCTCCTTGCCTGAGATAACCAGTGGGCTGTGCCTGACAGGTGGACATCTGGTCCCTTGGGATCATGGTGATAGAAATGATCGATGGCGAGCCCCCCTACTTCAACGAGCCTCCCCTCCAGGCGATGCGGAGGATCCGGGACAGTTTACCTCCAAGGGTGAAGGACCTACACAAGGTGAGAAGTGGTGTCTGTTGCTGAAGTTCAAAATCGTTCTTGGATTTTTCAGTCTCTCTGTAGTTTGTTTTTTTTTTTTCCCCAGATCTGAATCATTTTTATTTTTCATTAATTCCTGAGTAACATTTGAGAGATAAAAACTAATGATTCCACAGTGAGATTGAACACCAATGAGAAGAGGTTCTATATTGACACTGGAACATCAACAAGACTATTTGAAATAGAACTGGAGGGCTGTGGATTCACCCAGGACATTCAGTACCTTTCTAGCTGCCGTTTTAAAAAATTATTTTATTGAGATCATGTTGACTTATAACTGTGTAAATATCAGGTGTACATCATTGTATTTCAGTTTCTGTATATACTGCACTGTGTTCACCAGCAATAGTCTAGTTTTTATCTGTCATCATCCATATGTGCCCCTTTACCCCTTTCACCCCCTCCCCACCCCCTTCCCTGCTGGTAACCACTAATCTGTTCTTCTTATCTCTGTGTTTGTTTGTTTATTTTCCACATATGAGTGAAATGATACAGTATTTCTCTGACTTATTTTGCTTAGCACAATACCATCAATGTCCATGCATATTGTTGCAAATAACACAATTTTATCTTTTTTATGGCTGAGTAGTATTCCATTGTGTATATATGTATATATATATATATACACAATGTATATGTATATATAATATTATATATATACATATATATAATATATACCACATAATATATATATACCACATATTCCTTATCCACTCTTCCATTGATGGGCACTTGGTTTGCTTCCATGTCTTGGTTATTGTGAACATAATTAACAAAACAAGAAATAGCAAGTATTGGAGAGGGAACTGTCATACACTGCTGGTGGGAACTGCAAACTGGTGCAGCCACTACAGAAAACAGTATGGAGATTTCTCAAAAAATTAAAAGTAGAAATACCATATGATCCAGCTATTCCACTACTGGATATTTATCCAAAGAATATGAAATCAATACTTCAAAAAGATATATGCACCCCTATGTTCATCATTATTCTCTCTGTAGTTTTAAAGACCGCCATATCATATCCAGGAATAGATCCTGGTTTACGGGCATGGAATTTGGAATTAGAGTCACTTGGATTCACATCTCTGCTCTTCCTGTTCACTCATTGGACAAGTGATTCAGCCTCTCCAAAGTTCATCTGTACAGTGGGGTACAGTCTGCTCCTCTGTCATAGGGTGGCTAGAAGAATAATCAGGTGCTCCACTCAACACTCCCTCATTGAGAACCAATGACTTGCTGAGGACTGTTCTAATTGCTGGGGATATCACAGCACAAGACCCCATATTTCCTCACTCTTATAGAGCTTGCATTCTAGTTCGGGAGGCAGATAAGAAATGACAAACAAATGGGTGAACAAAATAATTTCAGAGACTGGTACATGCTATGAAGCTAATAAAACTGTGATGTGATGAGAGTGCAGGGGAGGGGATTGGGCCTAGCTTAGGCTGAAGAGGACTGAAGGAAGTCCTTTCTGGAGAGGGAGCATCTGAACTGGAACTTGAGTGTAAAGAAGGAGCAAGCCGTGCAAAGATCTGGGAGAAAAATGTCCCAGGCAGAGGGAGGAGCAAGTACAAAGACCCTAAGCCAAGAGAGAAGGCTTATATGCTGGAGCAAAGTGAGCAAGGGGGCTGGTAAGACATATCAGAGAGGTAGGCAGGGGCTAGATTGAGCAAGGCAATGAAGGACATGGTGAAGGAACCATGTGGGGTATTTCCTGTTTTCCAAGGATTGCCAAGTAGGGTCAAGCTCATAAAAAATGATGCTAAGTCAAAGACCCACCACTGTGGGGGCTGCCAGTGGGGGCAGGGCTTGCTGAGAGGTGCTGTTTCCACAGATAAGTTCCATAAACACTGACCCCACACACACCTCCCCCCAATCTGCCTCGTGATAAGAGAGAGTAAGGCTGCTGTTTAGGAGAGACTAGTTTATAATGGAAGCATCTTCTCTTTCCTCACCCCTAAATCTTTTTTTTATTGTGATAACATTGGTTTATAACATCATATAAATTTCAGGTGTATATCATTATATTCCAGTTTCTGTGTAGATTACATCATGTTCACCACCCAGAGACTAACTACAGTCCATCACCACATACATGTGCCTAATCACCCCTTTTGCCCTCCTTCCTCCCTGCTTCTCTGGTAACCACCAATCCAATCTCTGTCTCTATGAGATTGTTTGTTGTTGTTTTACCTTCTATTTATGAGTGAGATCATACGGTATTTGATTTTCTCCCTCTGACTTATTTCACTTAGCATAATACCCTCAAGGTCCATCCATGTTGTCACAAATGACTGGATTTCATGGTTTTTTATGGCTGAGTAGTATTCCATTCTGTATACGTACCACGTCTTCTTTATCCATTTATCCGTTGATGGGCACTGAGGTTACTTGCAAGTCTTGTCTGTTGTGAATAATGCTGCAATGAACATAGGGGTGCATGTTATCTTTACGCATTCATGTTTTCATGTTCTTTAGGTAAATACTCAGCAGTGAAATAACTGGATCATATGGTAGTTCTACTCTTAGATTTTTGAGGAATCTCCATACTGTTTTCCATAATGGCTGCACCAGTGTGCACTCCCCCCAGCAGTGTATGAGAGTTCCCTTTTCTCCACATCCTCTCCAACTCTTGCTATTCCCTGTCTTGTTAATTATAGCCATTCTGACCGGAGAAAGGTGATATCTCATTGTAGTTTTGATTTGCATTTCCCTGAGAGTTAGTGATGTTGAACATCTTCTCATGTGCCTGTTGGCCATCTGTATATCTTTATAGAAATATCTGTTCAGATCTTTTGCCCATTTCTTAACTGGGTTGTTAGTTTTTTTGTTGTTGAGGTATATGAGTTCTTTATATGTTTTGAATATTAACCCCTTATCAGATATCTGTTTTGCAAATATCTTCTCCCAATTGTTAGGCTGTCTTTTCATTTTGTTGATGGTTTCCTTCACTGTGCAGAAGCTTTTTAGTTTGATGTAGTCCCATTTGCTTTTTCCTATTGTTTCCCTTGCCTGGTCAGACGTGGTACTTGAAAATATGCTGCTTAGACTGATATTGAAGAGCATACTGCCGATGTTTTCATCTAGAGTTTCTATGATTTCAGTCTTACATTCAAGTCTTTAATCCATTTTGAGTTGATTTTTGTGCATGCTGAAAGATAATGGTCTGCTTTCATTCTTTTACATGTGGCTGTCCAGTTTTCCCAACACCATCTATCGAAGAGACTTTCCTTTCTCCATTGTATATTCTTGGCTCCTTTGTCGAAAATTAGCTGTCCATAGATGTGTGAGTTTATTTCTGGGCTTTCGATTCTGTTCCATTAATCTGTGTGTCTGTTTTTGTGCCAGTACCATGCTGTTTTGCTTACTATAGCTTTGTAGTATATTTTGAAATCAGGGAGGTTGATGCCTCCAGCTTTGGTCTTTTTTCTCAGGATTGCTTTGGCTATTCAGGGTCTTTTGTTTTTCCATATAAATTTTAAGATTCTTTATTCTATTTCTGTGAAAAATGTTGCTGGAACTTTGATACAGATTGTATTGAACCTGTAGATTTCATTGAATCTGTAGATTGCTTTAGGAAGTATGGGCATTTTTAACTATGATAGTTCTTCCAGTCCAAGAACACAGAATATCTTTCCATTTCTTTGTGTCTTCCTCAATTTATTTCAACAATGTTTTATAGTTTTCAGTGTATAGATCTTTCACCTCTTTGGCTAAGTTTATTCCTAGGCATTTTGTTCTTTTTGTCGCAATTGTAAATGGGATTGTATTCTTAATTTCTCTTTCTTATAATTCATTGTTAGTGTATAGAAATGCAAGTGATTTTTTTATCTTGATTTTGTATCCTGCAACTTTACTGTATTAATTTATTATTTCTAAAAGATTTTTGGTGGATTATTTAGGGTTTTCTATATGTAAAATCATGTCATCTGCAAATAGTAACAGTTTCACTTCTTTCTTTCTAATTTGGATCCCTTTTATTTCTTTTTCTTGCCTGATTACTCTGGCTCGGACTTCCAATACTATGTTAAATAAGAGTGGTGACAGTGGGCAACCTTGTCTGGTTCCTGTTCTTAGAGGGATAACTTTCAGTTTTTCTCCATTGAGAATGATATTAGCTGTGAGTTTGTCATATATGGTCTTTATTATGTTGAGGTACTTTCCTTCTATGCTCATTTGATTCACAGTTTTTATCATAAATGGATGCTGTATCTTGTCAAAAGCTTTCTCTGTATCTATTGAGAGGATCATGTGATTTTTATTCTTCATTTTGTTAATGTTGTGTATTATGCTGCTTGATATGTGGGTGTTGGACCATCCTTGCATCCCCAGAATAAATCCTACTTAATTATGGTGTATGATCTTTTTTAACTTATTTTTTTTATTCCATTTGTTAGTATTTTGTTGAGGATTTTTGCATCCGTGTCCATAAGAGATCTTGGCCTGTAATTTTCTTTCTTTGTGTTGCCCTTGGTTAGTTTTGGTATCAGAGTAATGCTGGCTTTGTAGAATGAGCTCAGAAGCTTCCCCTACTCTTCAATTTTTTGGAAGAGTTTGAGAAGGATAGGTCTTAAGTCTTCTTTAAATGTTTGGTAGAATTCACCAGGGAAGCTGTCTAGTCTTGGACTTATTTGGGAGGAGGTTTTTGATTATTGTTTCAGTATCCTTACTGGTGATTGGTCTATTCAAATTCTCTATTTCTTCTTGATTCAGTTTTGGAAGGTTGTATGATTCTAAGAATTTATCCATTTCTTCTAGATTATCCAATTTGTTGGTGTATAGCTTCTCATAGTATTCTCTTATACTCTGTTGTATTTCTGATGTGTCCATTGTAATTTCGCCTCTTTCATTTCTGATTTTATTTATTTGAGCCTTCTCTCTTTTTTCTTGATGAGTCTAGCTAAAAGTTTGTCAGTTTTTTTATCTTTTCAAAGAACCAGCTCTTGGTTTCATTGATTTTTTCTATTGCTTTTTTTAGTCTCTATTTCATTTATTTCTGCTCTGATTTTTATTATTTCCTTCCTTATACTGGTTTTGGGCTTTGTTTGTTCTTTTTCCATTTCCTTTAGGTGCACTGTTAGATTGCTTATTTGAGATTTTTCTTGTTTGTTGAGGGAAACCTGTTTTGCTGTAAACTTCCCTCTTAGAACCACTTTTGCTGTGTCCCCTAAACTTTGGCATGTTGTATTTCATTTGTCGCCAGGTATTTTTTGATTTCTCCTTTGATTTCTTCATTGACCCAATCATTGTTCAACAGCATTTTGTTTGATCTCTACATAGTTGTGGCTTTTCTGATTTTCTTCCTGTAGTTGATTTCTAGTTTCATACCATTGTGGTCAGAAAAGATGCTTGGCATTATTTCAGTTTTCTTAAATTTATTGAAACTTGTTTTGTGGCCTATTTATGTGATCTATTCTAGAGAATGTTCCATGTGTATTTGAAAGGAATGTGTGTTCTGTGGTTTTTGGAGGGAATGCTCTGTATATATATACTAAGTCCATCTGGTCTAATGTGTCATTTAAAGCCAGTGTCTCCTTATTGATCTTCTGTTTGGATGATTTATCCATTGGTGTAAGTGGAGAGTTAAAATCCCCTACTATTATTGTGTTACTGTCTCGTTTTTCTTTTATGTCTGTTAATAATTGCTTTCTATATTTAGGTGCTCCTATATTAGGTGCATAGATATTTACAAGTGTTATATCCTCTTGTTGGATTGTTCCCTATATTATTATGTAGTGCCCTGCTTTGTCTCTTGTTACAGTTTTTGTTTTAAAGTCTATTTTGTCTGATATAAATATTGCTACTTCAGCTTTCTTTTCATTGCCATTTGCATGGAGTGTCTTTTTCCATCTCTTCACTTTCAGTTTGTGAGTGTCTTTAGGTTGGAAGTGTGTCTCTTATATGCAGCATATATATGGATCTTTTATTTTTATCCAATCTGTCACCGTGTGCCTTTTGATTGGAGCATTTAGTCCATTGACATTTAAAGTAGCTATAATAATTTAGTATTATGTTTGGGTTCCTTTCTCTTAATTTTTTGTGTAATTATTATAGGTTTCTGGTTTTCGATTACCATGAGGTTCATATATAATAACCTATGTATATAGCAATCTATATTAAGTTGATTGTCTCTATAGTTTGACCTCTTGCTAAAAGCTCTACTCTTTTACTCCTTTCTTCCCAGATTTTATGTTTTTTTATATTATATCTAACCTCTTTGTCTGTGTGTGTCTGTGTATCTATTACCCTCTTATCATGAAAATAGATAATTTTTGTACTTTCGTATTTTGACCTTCATATTATCTTCACTGGTGGTTGAGCTGCTACCTTTACTGTATATTTGCCTTTACCAGTGAATTTATTGCTTTTTTAAAATAATTTTCTTATTCCTGTTTGTGAGATTCTCTTTCCCACTTAAATAAGTCCCTTTAGCATTTCTTATAGGGCTGGTTTCATGGTGATAAACTCCACTAGTTTTTGCTTGTCTGAGAAATTCTTTATATCTCCTTCCATTCTGAATGAGGACCTTGTGGGGTAGAGTATTCTTGGCTGTAGGTTTTTCCCTTTCAGCACTTTAAATATAGTGTGCCACTCCCTTTAGCCTGTGAGGTTTCTGCTGAGAAGTCAGCTGATAGCCTTATGGGATTTCCTTTGTATGTAAGTTGTTGTATTTCTCTTGCGGCTTTTAGGATTCTCTCTTTATCTTTAATTCTTGGCATTTTAATTATAATGTGGCTTGATGTGGGCCTCTTTGGGTTTAACTTGTTTGGTGATCTCTATAATTCCTGCACCTGCATATCCATTTCCTTCTTTATGTTAGGAAAGTTTTCAGCTATTGTTTCTTCAGATAGATCCTCTCCCCTTTTGTCTCTCTATTCTCCTTCTAGGACACCTATACGATGAGTGTTAGTGTGCTTGATGTTGTCCCAGAGGTTCCTTAGACTGTCCTCATTCTTTTTAATTCTTTTTCTTTTATCTGTTCAGCTTGGGTGATTTCCTCTGGTCTTTTGTCCAGCTCACTGATCTGCTCTTCTGTATCATCTACTCTGCTATTGATCCCTCTAGAGAATTTTTCATTTCCAACATTGTATTCTTCATTTCTGATTGGTTCTTTTTTATATTCTCCAATTCTTTGTTGAAGTTCTCACTAAGTTCACCCATTCTTCTCCCAAGATCAATGAGCATCATTATGACTTTTTGTTTGAACTCTTTGTCAGGTAGATTATTTCTGTTTCATTTAGTTTGATTTTGAGGTTTTGTCCTGATCTCTTACTTGAAACATATTCCTTTGCCTCCTCATTTTGCCTCTTTCTCTGTGCTTATTTCTTTATATTAGGTAGGTCAGCTACATCTCCCAATCTTGGAGAGGTGGTCTTGTGTAAGAGATGCCTTATGAGGCTCAGCATTGTGCTTCCCTCTCATCACCAGTTCCAGATGTTCCAGGAATGTCCCCTGTGTGGGGTACATGTATTCTTCTGTTGTGGCAGGGTTGCTCTTGCTGCAGGTGCCCAGGAAGGCTAGGCTGTCCCCCTGTCTGCCTGGTTGTAATATCAGCTGTGTGTGGCTGCTATGGACCCTTCAGTCACTTTATTGGCCATGGGGAGTTACAGCACAGTTGGCTGCAAGGTCTAATAGCATGTTCCTGTGGTAGTTTTTCTCTTAAGTGAGTAGTCCCCCCAGCGTGGCTGTTTGTTAGGCTGAGGGGCTTGCAATTGCTGTAGGCCTCTGGCCTGCAAGGCTCTTGTCAGCTCTCTCAGGATTGCAGCTGAGTGGGGCCAGCCCCAGGCATGGGAGCACTCGGTTGTTTCAAGTTTTGGAAGTTGTTTCAAGTTGTTTCAAGTCTGATTTCCTATGTGGCTGTTCGAGAAGCACAAGTCTGCTGCAGCTGAGAAGCCCCACTGCCCACAGGGCCACACTCCCCATCAACACAGTCCTGCCCTGGGCACATACCCTGACCCACTGAAGCAGACCCAGTGGCCCCACTGCAGAGGCCTCACACACTCCACCAATGTCTCACACCCTCTTCTTGCTCCTCATGTATGCCTTGCCCCACAGAGGCAGACCTACTCATTGGGCTGCAGAGGTTCCAGACACCCGACCTATGCTATGCAGAGCCCACAAGTTGCCTGAGGGCTTGCTGTTGTATGGGGCCAGTCCCAAGGGTGGACTACCTACCCTGGCTGAGCTGAATTAAATCAGTGTTTTTTGGATGGGGCAGACCCCTGTGCTAATAGGCCAGGGGAAGAACTCCAATGGAGTCTGCCAGCATCTGTGTCAGCATGCCTGTACTAGGTCACAATAATGGCTGCTGCCAATGTCTCAGTGCCTGGAGAGGTCTCACTTCTCACTGAGATGCACCCACAGCCTATCAGGTGAGTCTCTTTTCACCAAAGGACTGTGCACCTTTCTGGTGATTTTAGGTTGCTTTCTGAAACAGATGAATTTATGCATGGGTCCTTTAAGAGCAGGCTTTTCTTTCCCTTATGTCTGATAGCTTTTTCTGGGGATACTCCCCGTTGTAGGTAATAGCCGTACGACACTTGTCTTGGTTGTGCTGTGTCTGAAAGGTGCTTATAGTGGTAACGCTCCCCCGCTCAGATCCCCCAGTCCTCTGGGGAAGGCTTCATACCTTAGGATTGCTCCTAGCCAGCTGTGAAGCGCTGCAGCTTGTGAAGGTGGCTTTTTTCTCTTCAGAATGGAATTTCTGCCTCTTCCACGTCTGTCAGCACTGTTCCTTGTTGCAGGGGTCCTTTTTAGTCAGTTTTCAGTTCTCTCTCAGGGTAATTGTTCCACGAGTAGTTGTAAATTAAATTTGTTGTGTCCTTGGGAGGAGGTGAGTTCAGAGTCTGCCTATGCTGCCATCTTGACAACATTCCCCCTACCCCTAAATCTTAGGGAAAACCCCCAATAGAATCACTCATATAGGTTCTGTGGACCAAAAAAAAAACAAAAAAAGGAAACTGCTTGAATTGAACAGGAGATTAAAACTTTTACTGCATTGAACAAAGTTTGAATAATGAAAAGTGGCTAAAATAGTATGGTATCAAAATAGTCCCACACCCAATAGAAATGAGTGTGATGTTCTTCAAAGTCACGTATGAGAGCAGCTTTAATCCTAATGGTCAAAAACGGAAAACTGCCCAAAGTTGTTTCCCAAATAGATAAATAAAATGTGGTATAATTCAACAGTGACTACTACAGAGCAATGAAAAGGATAAAACGTTGGCCACACACATCAGGGATGAATCTCACAGAAACAACTTTGAGGGGAAGAAGCCAGATAGAGAAGAGTTGAGAGTATATGACTCAGCATCATGTCTGTGAGATTCATCCCTGGAGTGTGTGGCCAAAGTTTTATCCCTTTGCAGGGAGATGGGTATTGACAGGAAGCTGGCCTGAGATAGCCTCCTGGAGTGGTAGAAATGTTCTATATTTTGATAGGGGTGGGGAAATATAGGTGTAAAATATGTAAAAAAAAACTATGTAAAACATACACTTACTATTTATGCACTTGAATGTATGTAAGATATACCTCAGAAAGTAAATTATAAGAAATTAAAGGAAAAATGCTGTCTGTCTCAGAAATCCTTACAGAAGCTTGTTTCTCTTCAAGAAAGGGGATGCCACAGAGCCTAGATGGTTGAATTGTTATAAAAATTAAACTATTCTATGTTAATACCACACTCCATCAAACATGTATGACCAGTGCCTGTACATAGTCAAGGCTTCATTATAGCTGCTATTAGCAATATTATCATCATTATTATTTTACTTAGTAAATAAATTATCATTCTTCATTGTCATTGTAAATGGCATTCACTGTCATTTACGCCTATTATTTCAAACTTCAAGAAGGTAAGGAAAACATCATATGTTAATAAAGGCAATACCTGCCTTTTGCTTCCATAACATCTTTCTCCTCAAGCTGACTTTCTAGAATGTGATGTTGTTGATAGAATGACTTTCCTGGGAATTAGCTGGGAAACCGTTTGGGAGAACTGGCTTGGGTTTCGGTGTTCGTCCTCAGGATGGCATCTTGTGTTTTCGCAGGTTTCTTCAGTGCTCCGGGGATTCCTAGACCTGATGTTGGTGAGGGAGCCTTCCCAAAGAGCCACAGCCCAGGAACTCCTCGGACATCCCTTCTTGAAACTAGCAGGTCCACCATCTTGCATCGTTCCCCTCATGAGACAATACAGGCATCACTGAGCAGGGGATTCATGCAGGTGACAAAGCTAGATGAGGACATGAGAGTAATTCAGGAGAACACGAGGAAACCACAGAACGTGCAAAGGCCTGTGCATTCTAGACCAGCTGATTGGTGGGACAGTGTGATGACCAGCAGGGTTCAACAGACCAGGGCATCTTCTTGGGTCTTAAACAGGCATCTCTCCACTGACAGCTGGCGTGGTCATTTGGAACACTGCTTTAATAAGTCATTATTATATTTTTCAGCCCTTCATTCAGCAAATCAGAAAGACTCAGTACAAACTCCGTTATGATACATCCTAGCCACATGCAGGGTAACGCATAGGATTTTCTATATTGAAAGAATACTTTTCTGGCAAAAAAAAAAAAAAGAAAGGAAAACAAAAAGCACTTTTTTCTTAATGGTAGCAGTGTAATGTATTTTGCAATGAATTTGTAATTTTTCTGTACGATAGTTTTGATAATTTATAGTACTTTGATGTCACGTAGCCATTGTATCAGTTGAGGTAAGACTTGTTTACTAGCAAGAGTTTGAACAAAGCCTTTCCTACTTTTTTATCCCTTTCAGAGAACCAACGACTCTTTAGGAACTTTGAATACTGAATGACTCTCTATCACCGTCAGCTTTAGTAGAATATCTTTCTTATCTTAACAAGTGTCTTATGTGATGGAAGAAGAATTAAGAGTGATGGTGATGGTGGTGCACATTTCATTTATCCAACCAAAAATAATAAAATAAAATTTGAGCCACAGTATACCACCAAACTACTCCTTGGGATAAAGCTAAATATTTTGAAAAATCAGATTTTCCTTCAAGGCTGTTAGTCACCAACCATTTTTTGCACAGCAGGGTGTTTTCCTACTGCCCTCTCTCAAATGGGTACAACATCCCCTTGTGGCCAAATTTCCCTCCCAAGGACCAATTTCAGTGCTAGGATCATTGGCCTCAGTTCCCCAAAGTGAATGTTTCAACAAGGCCATGAGAATTCCAGTCTCACAAAGGGAAAGGAGAGAGAACAGGGCAAGATGTTTGGTTTTGTTTGTCACTGTTTTTAAAACTTTGTGTGCTAGCACACCAAACTCTTGTCTGTATTTACCTTTGTCCCCAGTATTAATTGCAATTGTTCATGTATTGTGCTGGAAGTCTGAACTGCCTCTAGAGGATGGATTAGGAAGGGGGTATCTTACCAGATGTGAACTGACTCAGTTGTGACCATGTTATAATGTGTTTCCGACATAGGAGAGTTGTGCTGCTGACTAGATCTTCTTGAATGTTGATAAAAATGAATGACTACTGTAATACATTTTGTGTTGCTTGTTGGATGAATTTGCATGTTAACCGTAGGCCAATATAGATTTGCCTTTAAAACTCTGGAAGAGCTACATAGTCATCATTAGTTTCTATTAATTATGCATCAGACAAAAGCCATTTGTTACCAAACTGGAAAACCAGAGGCTTTTCTTAATGACTTTGCATACTGTAACAAATATGAATTTAAATTCGTGAAAACGCTCTGGTTGCTCTAAGCATAATTAAGAATTTTTGTAATTAATAGGTTGCTAATTATTTATTATAGTTAAGAAAGGAAAAAAAGGCATAAAATGACCTTCTACTGATTAGTTTTTCAGTTTTCCCCCAAATGGGAAATGTGTCACCATAAATAGAATCTATGATTTTGTTTCATAAAACATAAGAAATCAATGTTTTATGTAAAATATTAAAATATTAATAGAAATATGTAAGAATAAAAACATTCTAAATCCAGAAAGTGGCAGTCCTAAAAGTTCATGGAACAGATTGTATTAATTCAACCAGGACTATGTAGAAGTAGAAAGAAAAGAAAAAGGAAATCTTTTTTTAACCCGAATAAATATTAAAAACCATTGCAGGAAATAGTGAATTTTGGATTCCAAACATTTTCAACAGGTTAATGGAAATTTTTCTGTAATTTTCTTATCACTGGGTGTTTTTTAAAGTATTCATTGAGTTTACCAAACGTTACTGTAGCTTAAAAGGTTTTGTGAGCACTAACTATTGGCAGAAACTGCACTTGCAAATAAAAATAAACATTTGCCTTTTTCCCATCGTGTTGTTAGAAACTAGTGATTTCCCAAATTTGTTTTCTTGAGTAACCAAGAATACTTTCTTTATGATCTTGGGGAATGCAAATGAGTTGGTATAAAGTTAATTGTAACAACATGATGACATGAATCAAAGACAAATATTCCCATCCCCACAGGTTACAAACAGTGTAACAATGTGATGTAAATATCACTATTGAGAAAAAAATTATTGAATTCTGGAAGGCCAAGTTCAAGGAAAGTCAGATTCATAGCTAAAGACTCCCACCCCATTTTCCTGTTCCAAAGATACTGATCTGATCTGAAGGCTTTATCAATAAAAGACATAAAAAGGAAATTATTCTGGGTTAGAGAAAGTGTGGTGAGAGCTCTCTGGCCGCCTGAAGAGAATGCTAGGCCTCTCTTCTTCTTGGGTGATAAGGAAGACATTAATATTTATCCCATGAAGTTGAAGGGACACTTGTATATAAAGACTTCATTTCACATCTTGAAATTTTTAAAAGATGAAAACCCTCAGGAAATAGCCTGAGATAGCAAGAGAAAGGATGTAGTATATCGTGTGCCAGGGAAGAAAGAATGGAGGCAACCTCCCCCAGGTAGGTCCCAGAAGCCATTGTGGGACATGGAGGAAGACACCAGGTTCCTTTGGCTATGCTGGAGCATGGAGAGGGAACAGGAAACACGTCAACCACTTAACTAAGTAGTGGGATTCTCAACTTGGAAAGTGCATTGGAGGCATGCACCGTGACGGGAACTAAAGGGAGGTGTGGCTGCTTTTCGGCACAGAGAAGGGGTCAGGGTGGAGCTGAACCTTACTCTAAAAATTACACATACCATCTACACCAAGACCACTCTAAACAGCATAGGCTATAGTCTTCAGGCTGAGACAAAGAAAATTCAAGCATCTCCCTTTCTTCTAACAGGATCTCCAAGGTATCGAACTGTAAGCCAGATGGGTTACCGGATCCTCCCTTCCCAACTGCTCCCCGTGGGTTTGGGCCATGTGTTAGTGTGGGACCCCATGGTTTGGGGGAGGGATTTAGAAGAAAGAAAGAGGGAATAAGAGAGCATACCGTGTCCCCTGCTGCTTCCTTGCCACTGCTGCCTCTCTCTTTCTCTGTCACAAGTTTAGCCCAAGCAAAAGAGAGGGGAGTTATTTTGATTTAGAATGAGGTTTACTGGTTTTTAAATGGATTAGATAGATGGAAGCAGACTGAGTTATGGTTGTGTTCCCATTACCCACTGTGAAGAACACACTCAGTAGAAATTACTGGAAAAATAAAATAATTCCATGAAGTTAACAACCCAATGAGTTCAGACTCTTTGGTCAAACCAGTCAAATGAATAGCATTGTGACATCAAAGAAATGGTAATGAGACACCAGGCAGAGAAAAGATCCATTTGGTCTGAAGCAGGTACAAAATGTACAAGCAGAAGCAGTTCTGTGAAAGTGACATGATATAGTACAAATCCAAATTGTTCGGGAAAGTCAGTCAACTTGAGCCTTGAAATGTGTGCATTTTGAGTTGTATTTCCAAGTCAGATGAATATATTACCTTAGTGTGGGTTCCGCTAAAAGGAGAATCTAAGACAAAAACTTAGATACAAGTACTTTATTTGGGAGATGATCCCAGGAAGCTCACTCAACATGGCGGAGTGGAGAAGTGACACAAAGAGAGGGGAGAAGTAAAAAAAAAAAAAAGGTGTGTTTTAATGAATGGGTCACCACTATGGGCAACTGGGGCCCATTCCCACTGGAGACCTTCTGGGAGGAACACTCTAGAATTGTCCTTCTACGGGTGAGGAGGCTGGGGTATTTATCCTCCAGCTCCTAAACCTCATTGGTTGAGAGTTGCTCCTAGGGCATCAACTCCCTGAAGTTCCATCTTGCCCTGTATGTGGCAAAGTTTGTTCCCTTTGACCGAGAGGGAGAGAGGCACAGGAAGACATTGGCATTTACAGAAACTGTCAGCAAACGACCTTCAGGAAGGGCTGAGGG
The DNA here is from genome assembly GCF_041296265.1 of Equus caballus. NCBI lineage: Eukaryota > Metazoa > Chordata > Mammalia > Perissodactyla > Equidae > Equus > Equus caballus. Next base: position 15,027,348 of record NC_091705.1, read on the forward strand.
AACATGGGTGGGACCCTGACAACATCTCCTATACAAATAGATCTAAGGAAGGACACAAAGATGAGTTGGGAAAGTCTATGGACTGCTGATTTCTGGACCAAAATATACCATTTTAAGAGCAAAGGGATTCCTTATCCTTACGTAGCAAATACTTTGATAATTATGCCTCATCATTGTCAGCATTTTTGAAAATTTAAAGCTGGAAGGGAATTCAAGATCACATGATCCATCTTATCTGAGCTAAGCAAGGTTCCCAAAGTCAGGCCATGTCAGCATATTAATCATAATAGCTGAATAGACCACACACATACACACACGGAGACTTCAGTTCTCTGAAGGCAAGGATTTTTACCTATGTTGTTCACTGTGTCCACAGCACCGAGACCAAGGTCTAGAAAATACGTGGTCAGTGCTAGCAAATACTTATCTCATTTGTCACATGAGCCTTTGAGAATCCTTCCCCAGCAGACTACCTGGCAGGTTCAGTCACTATTTTTTTTATTGAGATATAATTGACATATATGAGTTTCAGATGTACAACCTAATGACTTGATATATGTATATTGTGAAATGGTTAAGTCTAGCTAACATCCGTCAACACAAATTTACAAATTTTTCTTGTGATGAAAAGTTTTCAGATTTACTCTCCTAGCAACTTTCAAATATACAATATTGTTAACTATAGTCACCATGCTGTACGTTACATCCCCATGACATTTATTTTATAACTGCAAGTTTGTACCTTTTGACCGCCTTCGCTCATTTCACCCGTTCCCCACCCCCTGCCTGTGGCAACTACCAACCTGTTTACTATGAGCTCAGTTTTTTGGTTTGTTTTTTTTAGATTCCACATATAAGTGAGAGCGTACAGTATTTGTCTACATATTTCACTTAGCATAATGCCTCAAGGTCCGTCTATATATTTTTTTTAAATATTGGCACCTGAGCTAACAACTGTTGCCAATCTTTCTTTCTTTTTTTTTTTTTTCTGCTTTATCTCCCCAAACTCCCCTGTACATAGTTGTATATCTTAGTTGTGGGTCCTTCTAGTTGTGGTATGTGGGACGCTGCCTCAACATGACCTGACGAGCAGTGCCATGTCCGTGCCCAGGATCCGAACCCTGGGCCGCGGCAGCGGAGCACGCGAACTTAACCGCTCGGCCACTGGGCCAGCCCCTCCATCTGTATTTTTGCAAATGGCAGAATTTCCTTCCTTTTATGGCTGAATAATATTCCATTGTATATATATACACCATGTTTTCTTCATTCATCTGTTGATGGACACTTAGGTTGTCAGATATCTTTTTGAGTCAGTCTTTTCATTTCTTTGAGATAAATAGACAGAAGTGGGATGGCTGGATCATAGGATAATTCTTGTTTTAATTTTCTGAGGAGCCTCCATACTGTTCTCCATAGTGGCTGCACCAGTGTGCGTTCCCACCAAGGTGCACAAGGGTTCCCTTTTCTTCACATCCTCACCAACGCTTGTTATTTCTTGTCTTTTGGTAAAAGCCATTCTAACAGGTATGAAATGATGTAAATGTCACTCTAAATGACAGCTGAAGTAGCCATTAGCCCTGGAGTTCTTAGCCTAATTTTGTACCCTGGACCTTCTTGGCTGCCTGAAGTCCATGGGCTCCTCAGAAAAACACTTTTAAAGGCATGAAGTAAAATACTAGGCTTACAAAGAAAACCAATTAAAGCATAATTATCAAAATATTTTTAACTTTGTGGTTATAATGCATTAAATACCAAGATCTTGTGATGGGTCTGATAACTACCATAATTTCAAAATAATGAGTATAAATGATTTTTTGAGATATCGCCAACAGTATAATGTGATGTTTGCTACGGATGACAACTACACAGGTCTGTTTATACCACAGTGGTTTGGTGCCTATGTTCATAGTGGAAGGAAATGCTACCTCTCATTTGAGGTTAGTAAAAACTAAAGCCGTAATTTTTTCCCATCCAAATTCATGGACTCTGACAGTCTCCCCCACCCCTCTAAATTGAGACCCCCTGAGTAGTTTACTGGGCTGGTGGTGGGGGGAGTCCCTTCACAGAAGCGTACTCCAATTTCAAAATAAACTGACACGGAAAACTGTGGCTGTTGGGTTGAAATCCCCTGCATCCCTTTGGATCTTTCATGAACTTTTACGGCAGGTAAAATTGGAATACACGTGTTAAGGATTGCGCTAGAAAAATGGATCATTAATATTGGCTTTTATGGAGCATTTCCTGTGTGCCAGGCATTGTGCTAGGGACTTAAATGTACTGTCATGAATCTTCAAATAACTTTGCAAGGATGGGGGTGTGAGCTCCATTTTCAGATGAGAAAATGAGCACAGAGAAGCCCAATAATTTGGCTAATGTTGCAGGTAGGCTGGTAGTACAGACTTTTTAACCAGAAGTTTGCATCCTGCTGCATCAAAATTGTCTGGGGAGCGTATTAAACCTACAGATTCTAGGTCTCACCAGAGAGATTCTCTATCATTCTGGGAGGATACCCCAGAAGTCACATTTTTCAATGGCCCCCTGGGATGATTCGGATGCAGGCTGCTTGCAAACTGCACTTTGAGACACGGTAATTTAGAGCTGTGTCTGCCTGGCTCGGGTCTCTTGGGTATTTGTTCCAGGGAAGTGTTTGTGCCCAATGCCTGTTGGGACTGCTCTCCTGGTAAAACAGCTCTGAGCACACACAGCCTCCACCAGCCCCTGCAGCTCATTCCTACCATCTTTCCTCCCATTTCTCCATTCAGATTTCTCTGGTGTCTCCCACACCCATGCAGCTTTGCCAAGTCTTTGTTAATGGAGAGATTGGACAATTGGCAAGAAGAAAGTGATTATAATTGAGAGGGCTTTCTCAGCTGGAAAACAGTCTTCCATGCCCCCTGAGGCAATCTTGCTGGGAGCTATTTCCTGAGAATGGGGGAACCCTGTAAAGAACCATGCTCAGAATTTAAATCAGATTCACCCTACCCCCCCCAAAGAAATCTGCATATGGTTCTTCCTGCCTGGCTTTTCGAGGCAGGGAGACCAGCAACCAGACCCAGCATCCTTTTGTGCCCAGAGGCATTTGTGTTTAAAACTCCAGTAAAAAAGAAAAATGACAGTTAAAGGGGTAATTGAGCATCTGTGGTTTGTGTGTTTGTTTTCTCTCCCATCTCTGAACCTGGGAAGCAATGCAGACAGATGAGCCACAGCCTCAGCTTGTTCCTGGTACAGGAGCAGCTGCGAAATGCTGGACAATGGCAATGGCCATGAATGGAGCCCAGGGCTGAGGCCCAGAGCTGAGTCAGTCCCTCTGCACACCTTGCCTTCTGCACTCAGAGACCACTGCCTCTGCCCTGATCAGGAGGCACTGCTTTATTTTGCTTAGTTGATAATGAACATAAACACAGGACTGAGAGAAATAAGGCAAAGTTCAAAGAAATTAGGCTGAGCTTGAGACCTAATTTTAGGACAGCTAGATAAAGATGATGTGATTACAATAATAGTGAAACAATAATAGTCATAGTAATATGGTTTTTTATACATACTGCATATCACAGGTGGAAAAATCACTCTTAATTTAGAGAATTAAGAAATTTGGATTTGGGGCTGGCCTGGTTGCATAGTGGTTAAGTTTGCATGCTCTGCTTCGGTGGCCAGGGTTCGCCAGTTCGGATCCTGGGCACGGACCTACACACCGCTTGTCAAGCCATGCTGTGACGGTATCCCACATAGAAGAAATAGAAGAACTTACAACTAGGATACACAACTCTGTACTGGGGTTTGGGTAGAAAAAAAGAGGAAGATTGGCAACAGATGTTAGCTCAGGGCCAATCTTGAAAAAACAAATTGGATTCCAGAAAAATTTAATTAGCTTAGAAACAGGGATGTGGCCATGTGACAACATATTGAAAAGAGCCAGGACACTCTGTTCTTTTTAGAATGACCTGTGTATGTGTGTTGTTTTCTTGTCGGTCCCCCCATTGCAGACTCTAAGTTGTCAAATTTACCACTGGATACCCAGCACTGAGCCTGCATTCAGTAGGTGCTCAAAACCTGTTTGTTGAACAAGTGAATGACAATTCCAAAAGTAATCACGAGTCCTATGTTTTGTGAATGTAAAATTTTAAAAAACCACAAATTTACTTTTGTGAAAGTAAGTTAAGTAAATATGGGGTTTTCAGAAGTATGGCTCAGAAAGATCTGTAAGGTTTTTCTGAAAAGGTTACAGAAAGCAAGGGTAACTCACTGATTACATCTAAGCGTCCATTTCTCCCCAAATCCTTGGATGGTTCAAAATAAATGTGAAGTTTAAAAAAAAATACATGAGATGCTAAAAAGGAAAGAGTTTGTCAAGTTTGGGGCTTGGGGGTGAGAAGATCACAGATGATAAAAGAGTGGAGTAAACCGTGGGGGGTGTCCACTGGCACAAAGGTATCTTGTTTTCCTTGTGCAACATGCAATTTTCATGAGGAACTGGGGCTTTTCCCTCATTGGTACCGGACATACACTGAAGAGAGATGATTCAGGGGAAAAGATTGAAGTTGACAGAGCAGCAAAGAAATGAGTACTAGAACAGCAGCTGGCTGGTACTTATCAAGATTTGGGGGATAACAAACTTCTAAGGATGCGCTACTGTCGGCAGTTGAAGACTTGGAGAGATGAACTCATGGGCTGCCTCTCATATGGTGGAGATTATATGGGGGTTGGGCGATTCTAACACCAGAGAAAAGAGTTATCCCTACCCCCACTCAGATCTTCTGAAAAATGGTTGTTTAGAAAGTGAGGGAAATTCAAACTGTGTACATTTCTCTAGGAAGTTTCAGTAAATTACATTTGACTTTGAATAAACTCAGCCTAAGCTGCCATGTTCAGTCCAGCTTTTTAATCCAAAGTGAAATGCTAAACTCAAGACCAAGAAGCATCAGAAGCGATTTTAGACCAATCGTTCAAGAAGTGCCATTATTAAAACTATTTATATTGCCAAAATAAATCCATGTTTTTTCACCTGGAAAAGCCAACATTCCCATCATTGCTTCCCTGCCCTTCCTTTGCTTTTCCTCGAGCAGAAATGAAAAGCCCATCTTCATTCCCCTCTCTCCTCTTGATGCCAAAGAAACCATTTTAGTTTTGTTTTCTTGTTTCAAGAAAGCAACCAAACGTTAGACAGTACTGTGGTTTAATTCATTTTGAAAAACAAACTCACATGATTGATTCTTCAGGTCCCCTTACTTGAACCTGACACACTATGAAGTCCAAACAACTCTGCATAGTTACATTAAACGGGTTCTTGTGCTGCAAAGTCACTGGGTGCAGGTAGCAGTGAAACATTCCCAAGACAATCACTAGACATGCAAAATGCCAGCCAGAAGCATGGACCACTTTCAGGGGTCTTGCTGCAGGGAGCATGAGGCTGTATTTTTTGTGCACTGACAGCTGCATAGGGTAGGCCAGCTGTGTTCAAGGGAGCAAAAAACCCCCTCCCCATTCCTCTGAACCTCAAGGGGTGTCTTCCCAAAAGAAGCGTCTTTTCCAATCTTTAAACTTCAGAGTGTTGCTCCTTGGAGAGTCAAAGTCAAGCCACCGTGAGCATGAAAGCTGGCTGTCCCCTCCCTCCCCATTCCCCAGCATGGAGAGAACAACTGTCATTCACCCCATGAATCCAAAAGAATCCCCCCATCCCTGGGTTTAAGCATGGATGCAGGCCAAGCAAGCCTTAGATACCCAGGACTGTTGGATTGTAGCTATGTTGGTGTACCCCATGTACAAGGTGGAAAAGTGCTTTTGTTTCTCTACCTGATCCAGCTGGGGAAGGGGGGTTTGGGGGCTGCCTGCCTAATGGCCCTTAGCCCATGTGCTTATATTCGGATCGGTCCCTAGGGATCTGCACCTGGTTGGCAGTCATTTTGTGGTGGATGTGGTAAATCGCCAGTGTAACCACAATGACGAGGCCCAAGATGAGCCCCAAAATCAGGGGCAAGGTTTCCTCCAACTGCTCCCGCTCGTCCACTGGGCATTTATGCTCTGAAATGGGAAAGAAGAAGAAAAGCAGTGAGCTCCTGTCAAAATATTCTAAATCATAAGTCTTCCTATCAAAACTAAAAGGGAGATGGAGACAAAAAGATTTCTCAAGGAAGCTTTGGGGAGACATTTTGGTTTTCAGAAATGATAATTCCCCAACCAACCCTAAGGCTGAACCTCTTAAAATTTCTGCATAATGTGAAATAAAAATACATCAATTAAACAGGGCAACATTTAGTTATCAGATTCCTGGCGGATGTCAACAAAACATCCAGATGATTTATTTAAATTTTCAGAGTTTTGGCATTAGACACAACCACTACCATTTTTTTTATCGTTAGTTTCATTTTTTAACTTTTTATTGAAGAAGAATGTCCACATACAGAATTGCACACAAATATACAGCTTTCAAAAAGAGCGAAAATACCAAGAGTCAGCAATGATACAGAACAATTAGAACTCTCATACATCATTGGTGGGAAATGGTGCAACCACTTTATAAACTGCTTAGTAGTTTCTAATAAAATAACACCTAGCTTACAACCCAGCTTTCCATTCCTAGGTATTTCCTTAAGAATAATGAAAACATAGACAGACTTGAATGTAAATGTTCACAGAGGCTTTATTCATAACAGCCTAAAACTGGAAACAACTAAAATGCCCATCAAAATGGAATGGATAAATAAACCGGTATATTCATACAATGGAATATTAACCAACAAATGAACTATGGCTACAGATAGCAAAATGGATGAATCTCAAAAACATTATGTTGAGTGAAAACTGTCAGACACGGAAGAGTACATATTATATGAGTCCATTTATATGACATTCAAGGACAGGTAAAACTAAGTCTATGGTGATTGAAATCAGAAAAGTGCTTGCATCTGGGGAACAGGACACAAGGGAACTTTCAGGTGTGATGGAAATATTCCATATCTTGATCTAAGTGAGGGTTACATGGTTGCAAGTATAGGTAAAAACGCACTGTGCCAAATACTTCAGATTTGTGCATTTTAATATATGTAAGTTAGACCACAACTTTTAAAAAGAAAGTGCAGAGCTTGATGAATTTTCACAAATGGACGCTTCCTATAACCAGTGCCTAGATCAAGAAAGAAAATGTTACCAGCACCTCTAGGTTGATTCCATCTTTACGCTTGTAAAATTTAAGACAGTTTAATTACGGTATGTCTCCATTTTTACGTAGAACTGAAAAACAATTTTGGGGAAGCCAGGTGATCAAGTACTTTGTTGAGCTGACCAGAACAGCACTCCTAGAAACCAGGATACATTTGCTCAGGCTCGTTGGCTCCTTGGGAGTAACTAGGGGCCTTTTCACCAAACTTAAGACCCACAACTGAAGAAAACAGGCTTTCGATATCTCTTCATAAGGACCAAGTTGTTGGGGTTTTTTTAGTGTGGAAGAATCGCGCTGAGCTAACATCCATTGCTAATCCTCCTCTTTTTTTGCTCGAGGAAGATTAGCCCTGAGCTAACATCTGTGCCAATCTTCTTCTACTTTGTATGTGAGATGCCTCCACAGCATGGCTGAAGAGTGGAGTGGCTGAAGAGTGACTGGGATCCGAACCTGCCAACCCTAGGCCACCAAAGTGGAGCACGTGAAACTTTAACCACTTGGCCACGGGGCCGGCCCCCCAAGGACCAAGTTTTTAAATCAAGATGACCCAGTAAACATTTATTGAGGACCTACAGTGTGCCAGGCTCCTCCAGAATCCCTGTTGACACAATCCTTCCTCTCACCTCACCTGAGACCAACAGAAAGGAGGATAAGACCTGAGTCCCAGGAGTCTTTTCTCTCTAATAATACAAATCTGGAGAATTGCAGGCAAATATCCAGCTTGTAAAAAGCTGGATACTTAAGGGGCTGGCTCCATGGCCGAGTGGTGAAGTTTGCGCGCTCCACTGCAGCAGCCCAGGGTTTGGATCCTGGGTGCGGACATGGCACTGCTCATCAGGTCACATTGAGGTGGCGTCCCACATCCCACATCTAGAAGGACCTACAACTAAGATATACAACTATGTATGGGGGGTTTGGGAAGATAAAGCAGAAAAAAAAAAAGGAGAAGATTGGCAACAGTTGTTAGCTCAGGTGCCAATCTTTAAAAAAATAAAGCTGGATACTTAACACACCTGGTTCCTAAATTAACTTTCAGTTCTAAGCACAAGGACTGTCTCCTTTAATCCCCATAACAACCCCATGAGGTAAAGACTATTATTATACCCATTTTACATATAAGGTAACTGAGGAAGAAAGAGGCTAAATCATTTTCCAAAGGGCAAATGAAACCCCAATCTGAACACAAACAGCCTAATTCACCAGCATAGTGAGGCAGCATACAGCAGACAGGAGCCAGGGTTAGAGTAAGGTCCAGTCAGTAGCAGATCTGAGCTATTGGGCTTCAAACACTACAGAATCACAGGAAGGCAGGAAGGAGGGTTCTAGGCTCTCCATCTGCATCCAGCTGTGGAGTTATGTGCAGTTTCTGAAAATTCCGTGAGCTGGATACTTATGGCAAAGGGTTATGAGGATGCTTTTGGAGGTGATGGAAATGTTGATTTTCTTGATTGTGCTGATGGCTTCACAGGTGTATTCCTAAGTTGATATTTATCACACTGTACACTGAAATATGTGTAGTTTATTGTATTTCAATTATACCTGAATAAAACTGTTTAAAATAAATAAGTATACATATACACATCCCCCAACTGGAAAAAAAATTTTTTTAATAGATTTTTTTTTTTTTTGAGGAAGATTAGCTCTGAGCTAACATCTTCCGCCAATCCTCCTCTTTTTACTGAGGAAGACTGGCCCTCAGCTAACATCTGTTCCCATCTTCCTCTAGTTTATATGTGAGATGCCTGCCACAACATGGCTTGCCAAACGGTGTGTGGGTCCGCACCCCGGATCTGAAACAGTGAACCCTGGGCCACCGAAGCAGAATGTGTGAACTTAACCGCTGTGCCACTGGGCTGGTCCCTAGATAGATTTTTTTAAAAGATATTTTGGCAAAGGTTAGGGAAGTGTTAAGAACGTAGCACTACACTGAGGTGTTCTCACACAATCTGAAGGACTAAAAAAATTCACAGGGGACTTTTCCACTATTTGATTCAATTCTAACGAGTCTCACACTTTAAGTATCAGCCTGTGGTCCGATTTCCCCATCTCCCCAGGGAAGAGGTGCACCAGGGGCAGCTCTGGGCCCAGAATTCCACAGCCAGAGGTTTGGTTTTTGCCAGGATACCACACTGCCCCTGAAGAGAACAACAAATAGAAATGGGGTCTCCTGGGGTAGGGATTTTGTTAACAACAAAGATTACTTGTTTTCCTCAACACAACATACTGTTGCCTGCATAATTTTTTTAATTTAATAAATTTTTTTTTAAAGATTTTATTTTTTCCTTTTTCTCCCCAATGCCCCCCGTACATAGTTGTATATTCTTCGTTGTGGGTCCTTCTAGTTGTGGCATGTGGGACGCTGCCTCAGTGTGGTCTGATGAGCAATGCCATGTCAGCGCCCAGGATTCAAACCAACGAAACACTGGGCCACCTGCAGCGGAGCGCGCGAACTTAACCACTCGGCCACGGGGCCAGCCCCTTAATTTAATAAATTTTATTGTAACAATGGCTGATAGCATTATTTAAACTTCAGCTTTACATCCTTATATTTAGATTTCTGTGTAGACTACATCATGTTCTATGTAATGTTCTGTGTAAAGTCAATATAGATTACGGCATTTGCTTAATTTCCATGTACCAGCTGCAGACTCCTATGTTGATGTTCATAACAAACCCCTTTCATTCACACCTGAGTCTATGGTAATGAGGTGACTTTTGGAAAGCCCCTAAGTCACTAAGGATGGGGGCTAGTTGCCAGGGGAACTAACTATGTGATGAGAGGATTGGAACTTGCAGCCCCATCCCCCAGTTTCCAGGGATGGGAGAAGGGCTGGAGATAGAGCTCAATCACCAGTGGCCAGTGATTTCATCAATCATGCCTATGTAATGAAGCCTCCATAAAAACCCAAAGGAATGGGGAGTAGAGAGCTTCCGGTTGGTGAACACACAGAGATTGGGGAGGGTGGCGAGCACGGAGAGGGCATGGAAGCTCGTGCCCTTTCCTCCTACCTTGCCTCATGCATCTCTTCCATCTGACTGTTCCTGACTTATATACTTTTATAATAAACCAGCAAACCAGTAAGTAAAATCTTTCTCTGAGTTCTGCGAGCCTCCCTAGCAAATTAATAGAATCTGAGGAGGAGGTATGGGAACCTACGATCAATAGCCACGGAGTCAGAAGCACAGGCGACAACCTGGACTTGTGACTGGCATCTGAAGTGGGGAGTCAGGGCAGTCTTGCAGGACTGAGCTCTTAACTTGTGGGATCTGATGGTCTCTCGAAGTAGCTAGTGTCAGAATTGAGTTGAATTGTAAGACACTCAACTAGTGTTGTAGAATGGCTCAGTGGTCTGGGAAAAACAGCCACACGTCAGAATTGGTGTCCGAATCATAGTGCTGAAAGTATCATCCTTAAATGGATAATAACTTTAGTGTAGTTATGGGGCATAACATCTCATATCCCATCCTTTAAGGAAGATGAAGGAGAAAAGTGTGGTGTCTTTTAGCCAAAAAAAAGAAATTATGGTTAAAATACATTGTGGTTTACTTCTTTAGAAATTGTTTTTTATTGCCTTAGGGAAAAACCTGAACTAAACACACCACAGGAAGGGCTACATAGAAAGGGAGTATTCAACTATGTACTTGCCAAAAATATTCATGGGAAAATGAGGGGATTTCACAAATTATCGTGAAAAATACTGAATTTCCTCTCCTCACCCACCTCCATCCACTAAGTAGTCAAATAAAGAAGAAATCCTGACTCTGCTACTCCTTATCCACCATTCCAAAATCCTCAAAACGCGGTGAGCTAAAAGTACTTTGTGTCACTCATTTGGCAGCAAAACCTGTTTAGAACTAATGTCAGGCCGCTCGTGATTCTCACTTATCCTACTTAGCAAGAAGACTCATGTGTTTCACGGCAGGAAACAGACACATTCATATGTTTGATTACAGGGGCTGCCCTGTTTCTTCTGGGGTCTTACATAATGCATGGACTATGCACTGTATTGTCTTCCTAACGTCTAAAATATTCTGAATTCCAAAGAGCATCTAGCCCCAAGAGTTTCAGATGACAGATTGCGAACCCGTGAAAGAAGGACTTGCATTCCCCTTTCAGGCTTAAGCCAATGTTTTCAAACTCTGCCTCCAACCCACAGGAAAAACAGTGCATTACATTATAACTCAGAACATATATACACACATAACCGAAACCAAAGTTTTACAAAGCAATTATTATCCTTACTTTGTGCATCTAATAATTTATACTCTATTTTCTTCCATGTAAAACAGTACTGGTCATGACCCACTAAAGTACAGGTTGTAATTTTTTTGTGCCAGTATGATGCAACTATGGACCCCTTTTCAAAATAATGCTTATGAATGCATACAAAGAAAATACATAAGATTCCAAAGGAAAAATATTACACTGAAATTCAGCTATGAAAATATTTTTAAATGATTTTTTAAATAATTTTAAATAATAGCAAAATATGTGCTTCTTTTTTAGTTCACATGTATGGCCATGATTGCAAATTAGTGAGAAGCGTAATTGTTACTTTGCAAGATCTGCACAAACTAATGGAAGATGAGAACATCTATGATTTCTACTGGTCACAAAGTGGGTATCACTAATACTACTGTGGGTGGTCACCTTCATTTATAATTGAAGGAAATGTTAAATATTAATTAGAAGCTAGTGAAAATAAAGGTATAAATTTTTCCCATTGAAATTTAAAGACCTCTGAATTCTATCCACAAACCCTATGGACTCCAGGGTTAAAATCCTGTGCAATAAACTGGTAATACAACCCATGGATTATAAAACAAGGAAAACCCTAATCTCTGCCTGGGAAAATAGCATCCCCTGGCTCAGCCCAGACTGCATCTGGCTTTGGATGCTTGGAGACCCCTAACTCCCTGTTTACCCCTACAGGATTTGGGGCCCCACATGCTTCTGCCCTGGCTGGACTCAGGCTTACAGAAAGCACAAAACAGAGGCCCAGAGTGGATGGCCTGTGGCTAGAAAAGGCAAAAACCAGGCTAGTCATTGGAAAGAACCAGATGAAGACAGATCAGACAACAGAGGGTTAATCTGTTGCCAGCTGCCAGTTGCCAACTAAGGTCCCCTCAACCATAAACTCAGTGCCCCTACTGAAATCTTGGTTCACCTTAGGTTCTGTTTTCTAGATGTGTGCTTTATTTTGTTTTGTTTGATGATCACCGCATTTCAAATTTGTATTTACTTCTTGAGGCATAGCATCTACAAGAACTCGTCATTGTACCCCAAATGAACAGCACTGAGATGGGCAATGGGCCAATAGGCAAGCTGTCTGCTTTCTCAAGCTCTACCAATGCCAGACTGTTCTGTTCACGGAGGAGGGCAAGCCTTTTGCTAGCTGACAGCGAAGCTAGAGGGAAGAGCCTGCCCATCTTTCCATATTTTCTCTGGGCTGGCTCTGGACTCCTGTAAACTCAGAAAAATGTAGTTTGTATCTGAGAAGCTGCTAAGATGAGTGGGCTTTGGAGACCTTTGGCTGGAGACAAGCAGATACTCTCACCAAGAGGTAAGCACTAGTAACCACACAACAACAAAAAGATAATAAAAGCAGTTATTGATTGATGATTGATGCCACAGTGCACCAGGAACACGGCTTGTGCAAGAAAGAGTTTTATCAACTCTTTCCCACTAGCCTGTAAGCTCCGCCAGGACAGGGAAGGTTCACATATGCTAGCACCTAGGTGCAGCAGACAGACCGTGTCCGACACCCTCAGCATCACCATTCCCACACAGTCCAACGGGTTTGACTACAAGGCAGGTTAGAAGTCCCAGCGTCCGCACCCCTCCCCCATCCCAGCAGCCAGCAATGGTGGATGGGAGCTGGCAGGTAAATGCCTCAGGTGGGATAACTCTGCTGTGGGTCCCAGAGGTTCCAGCGGGGTGAGCGCCAGGTGCCCACAGTGGTCACCTGCTCACTAATGCACTTGTACTGGCTGCCTTGCCTTCCTATCTCACTTCCCCACTCCCCTGCCAGTGCTCTCTAGAACCATCTCCTAAATAAATTACTTGCACTTGTGTACCTGCATAGGATCTGCTGCTCAGGGAACCCAACCTAAAACTCTACGTTCCAGGACAGTAGCAGGAACATAGAATTCTATGACTGGCTAGCTATGTGGCTACAATGGGGTTCCATATTCCAGCCCTCAATGCAGTTCTCAGCAGTGTTAATCCCAGGATTATCTCCCTCTGGATGCTTACCCAGGAGACCTTGAGGAGCAACTACCCTAGGTGACACGTTTCCTGGCTGGGAGGTACCAAGCAGATCACAGGTCTACACAATGCTCTGGATCAGCATCAAACCCTTCCTGCATTAGTGGCATGGCAGCCAGCCACAGGGCACTTTACTGGGCGTTGGTGCACAGGAAAAGGTAAAACACATCCATTCCACTAAAACACAAAGCGTTTCTCCCATAGATCTGGGTAAAAAGACAGATCAGGTGGCATCTCCCAATTATACTGTTGGGAAGAATAATAAAAAGCTCATGAATTCAGGGTACCTGACAACTTTCCTAAAGGTGCCTCCTGCATCCACGTGTTTATTATAGTTGCTTCGCAGGAGGAGCTGAGGCTCTGAGAGGCCAAGAGCACAGTGTCTGACACCCAAAGACAAGCTCTCCTGCCAATCCTGGCAGCCCCTGGGAGTGCAGCCTTTACCAGTTTCTCCACCACAGATGGGGATCTCAGCACCTTCTTCACAGGTTGGTTTGGTTGGTTGGTTTTTCCCCCTTGAGAATTAAAAAGGGACCAGCCTCTATGTGGTAACTTAAATGCCTATTAAACCTGAATCTTTAATAAAGGGGAACAGAGGCACCTTTCCTGTTCTATTATGCTTCTTCTGTCGCTATGCGTAAAAGTTGCCTTTAATTCAAATAATTAAAATACTCAGGCTGATTTGTTCTCTCCTAGTGATGCATCCCCCATCCCACCACTGCCAGAAATCTCCTGAGCCCCTCCAAGGACACACTACAAGGAATGAATTGTGGAAGGACAAGTTAATCAACCCCAACTGAGACAAAGGGGCGCCTCTGAATGGCAGGGCGGTAGTTGCCATACAAGTTGTGTTTGTTCCAGAAATGAGCCCAAGTGGCCTCTGCGGATTGGCCCCAGGTGGTTTAGTTCTTCACTGCAGGCTGAGACCTGTCAGCTTAAATGCCCCCAATGTCAAACTCAAATTTTTACACATCCAGTTATTTAAAAAACAGCCAAAACAAGCACTTTTTTTTTCTTTTTTTGCCATTTACAGGCTGCCTGCTTTGCATACCAAACCTCCCCCAAGAGCGGTTACCCATTGATAAGATGAGGCCGGACCCTCTGCTGCCCCTCAGAGCTCTCTGACCCACAGACTCCTCACCATGCAGCTGAGTGCATCACCTAGACACATAAGCCCCCTCCCTGCCAGGAGGTCCCTTGCCCTCCTCCCCTTCTGGATGGTGGTCCCCAAGCTGCCATAAGCCTCCCTTTGGACAGTCCCATGCTGTGAGGGGCTTCCCTCATCATGCAACCGTGTCCAAGTGCTGCCCAATAAAGCTTGTGTGTTACTGCCTTTCATGGTCATATCTTTTTCCTTGATCAGCTCAAAATTCCTCAAACCCCTACAGAATTTCATGGACCAGCAGGATCACCGGGGAGCTTGCTAGAAATGGAGCATCTTGGGCCCTACTCCCAGACCTACTGAGCCAGACTCTGCATGTTAACAAGATCACCACATTTGCCCACTTTGCCGCTGATGATTCGTGTGCACATTGCAGTTGGAGAAGGGCTGGGCTCAGAGACTTTCCTTGGGGATCAGTGTAGTAGCTGAGCTCAATGCACAAAGGGATTTGTGTGATGAAGACGTCAGCCCCTGTGAGAGTCCACTAATCCATAGCACTGACCCTTCCTTGCTTTTCTCAGTCTCTTAAGCAGGCAGGTGTGAAACTGCAGACTTCCTTTACAAATCGAAACCCTTACGCTATGGGTCCTGTACACATATGAAACCGCATGTACATGCCCCTGAAGTGGGCGTGCAGATATATGACCAGATGCTGGCCCCCTACCCCGCCCCACGCAGGCATGCTCCACTCCACCCACACAGGCATCAGCAACACATCCAGAGCCTCCTGAGCTTCTATTCTGGGGAATGGGGGCCAAGTGCCAGGTCCCAAAAAGGTACCCCAAAAGAAATCATTCAGATTCCACCAAATCAAATAAAATGATCTCTTACAAAACACAGTAGGGGGCAGGTGCTGAGAAGCACAGACAGGAGGAGCCAGGAACAAAGGAACCCCTGCCACACAAAGGCACATCGATCCAGTGAGTGATTCTGAATGAGGCTTGCATCCTCCCATGTGTCAAGGCTTGAGCCCCAGGGCACCATACAGGAGGGAACATCCTAATTATTACCCGGAAAAGCCTGGGTAAGACAAGGGCAATTTGCTTGTGCTTAATATATCTGCATTTGGGAATTTATACGTGCTTACAAACTCTCTAAGCCTACCCAGCAATCGCTCCTATTTAGGATCTGGAAGTGGATAAAAAGTGCTTTCCAAACAAAAGATGTCATGCCATGAACTTTACTGATTTTTAGGAAAGAAGCTCTGGTCCCTCGGCAGGACTCATTTACTCTTGTGGTATATACAATTTTAAACATCTGTGAGATTTGATTTCTCAGTCTATAAACAATGGTAAGCAACAACTTAGAAATAACCCAGAGAAGGTTAGGTGAGGTTGTGGTAAGGAACTAGTAAAAAGCAGCAAGTATAGCACCAGTCATTCCAAGAAGCACAGAAGTGCCTACGAACTGCTGACCAGACGAAAACAAAGAGAGATTAGAGGCTATTCAAAGTACCATATAAACTCAAAAGCATCTACGGTAGGGACCTTGGGGACTGATACTACACAATCCAATATTTTAACAATGAATTCCTGGTCATCAATAATCATAAGCACAATTACATTGAATTATATTTAATATTTTCAGGTAAGAAAGACACTGTTACATTTTATAAATACTTCCACAATCAAACAGGTTTTTTTAAATGTTTAAAGTCTTGACACTTAGAGTTTAGTTTCAATTCAGTAGAAAATATATTAAAATGGAATAGCCCACCCTTCCACAAGAATAAGTAAGTGTGGCACTGCTTTACTAAACCTATTAAATTCTGATTTGCCTGGCATTGAAGCATCCAGTCCACAGCTTCAGTCTATCAGTTCAGCGGAAGTCAACTGGGCATCTGCTATGTGCCAAGCACTGTATTAGGTGCTAAAAACACAAAGATGAAAAAGAAGCAGGTCCTTCTCTCAAGGCCAGTTGAACTTAGGAATTCTCAAATGCCATCTGAATGATGGAGGGGGAAGGGCAGATTCTCTTCAGCACAGTTTGAGTAGCAGGGGCATTTTATGAAAGCTGGATTCCTTGGGAAATTATTTAATGATTTGTGTGTGACACAGACGGGGATTTCCTAATATCCTGCACATTTGAATAGTTGTATTCACCTGAGGATCCCCAGCCCCAAAGAAGGCATCCTTAAAGCCATCAGAATCTCTCCCCGTTTCTTAACCATAAGGAATAAACAGAATCTCAAACTGTCTTTAATGACTTCCTCCAGACAAGAAAGAGGAACAAATGAATTGAAGAGTTCACTCACCCTACATTTGCCCAATGTAAATTGTTGTTAGACTTGGAGAAATTGCAGAAATGTGGACTCCTCTCATTTCTACCCCTGCCGGGATGCAGAGAACCAAGAGAATGTGGACCCCCCGAGCCTGCCCAGGTGTATCCTGCCTGATCCCCTTTCAGGGGCTGGCACAGACTGAGAAGAAGATTCCTCTATACGCCAGAGGGAGCAGATTAGGGACCTTTGCCTCCCTGGATCCTTGTGGGTGTCCCTACAAGCAAAGGTGAGTGATGGATGGAAGCAGGTCTGCATGAGTTTTTCGCTCTCTGTGACCTGCGCGCACGCGCGTACACACACACACACACACACACACACACACAGACAAAACACACCTATTGCATTCTAGCCAAACAAAACTTAGACTCACGGTGGTAGATCCTACAGCTGAGAAGTGACTGAGAGAACATGGAGAAACTGAGGCCCACAGAAGAAAAGGCCATTCTCCAATCCATGGCTCTCTAGGTAACTACTTGAGATTTTTAGCTGCTTTTTCATTGGGAAATTTGCATCAAAATTATATAGATTTTTTCCAAGCTGACTTTCTTACCTCTGTCCCTATCAAGGTTCCTCTTTTGGCAAAGGGAGGGAGGAAGGGAAAGATGAAGAAAGAAAGGAAAGGAGGGAGGGAGTGAGGGAGGGAAAGAGGGAGAGGAAAGGAATGAAGTGAAGGAGGAAAGGAGAGAGGGAAGAAAAAAGAGCCGCTGAAGTTGATATGATTCAGTTTACTGCCTTTAGTCTCTGAAAAATATTACAGAAGGAGGCAGTGTCATGTCAGCCTAGAGAATAGGCTGAGACCCTAGCAGGGCCCCTTCCACATCCTTCCTGAGGTCAGCCTTCCCTACCCTCCTCCCCATTTCCTCCTCCCACCACCCCTACAACCTACCTTCACTGAAGACAAAATCAGAGATGATGTCAAAGGGCTGGATGTGGACTGCAGACAGGATCATGGTGACTGTCTTCTGCGGATCGCTGGAGGCTAGTGAAATGGTCTGCTGAGCTTGACACTCATAGGACTTCCCAGCTGGGGTGACCAAGGCAGAGAGGTGATGCGAGTTGGCTGTGTATTTCCTGGCTGCAGAGAAGGCCCAAAGCAATGGTTAGGCCCCTCTTGCTGGCAGAACCCTTCTTGCTCCTAACCTCGTGTGCCAGATAATTGACTCTTGCCTCTTAGCTCCAGACACCCCTCCCATCCTCTGTGCTGCCATGCCATGTTGCCTTGCTGGGGTTGTGCAAATGGCACCAAGTGGTGACAAAGGATAAATACACCCCTTATTTCACGAGCAGGGGCTCTTAAAGCATTAATCTGCTATTTCTTTTTGGAAGAGGAGAGTGATACCTAAAAACCAAACCCTTTTTACTATATAAAACCAAATGATGGAGATTCCAAAGACACAGAATGGCAACTTGGTTTTCCACATTTCACACTGGCCTGCAAAGATTAAAATGTCTTCTTCAACAAAGCCTTGCTGATGGCTGGTGCCGTGGGCAGACACCCTTGCACACAGAAATACCCTTTGGAGGTCTGCCTTCTTTTTCTTCTTTTCCGGCATATGTTTGTTTGTTTGTGTTTTCTTCTTTTTTTCCTTTTTTTGAGGGGAGGGGTCTAATTTAATAGGAGGAAATGCTTGAATATAAGTTTTGATGAAGAGAAAAAGATGCTCTTTTTACTGTGATGATAAAAAAAGGGGGGAAGAGAGAGATGACATATGTGTTCTCTTAAGTGCTCAATAAAAATCTTTTCTCACCCCAGGCGTCCAGGTGATTGAAGGCTTCATATGAGTAGATTAGACAATTTACTAAATTAATTAATTAAAATGTGGTCTTTGCTGGTGCCTGCAGATGTGAACATTGTCATTTGGGGGATGGATGTTTCTCTTGCCACGGTATTTTTGGAGGATGTGGGTGAGTGGTTGGAGAGATGGGCAGGAAAAGCTAATATATTAGGACACGGTTCAGGATCCACTCTGAGGTGGCTGCAGTCGATGACTGAAGAGCTCGGGTGAACCCTGTGCCATGCGCAAAAAGATACCGAAGGCTCTCAAATCCTGACGGAAAAGGCAAGTCACAACGCCCCCTTCAAGTTTTAGCGCATGAGAAGAAAAAGCAGGGGTGCAGAAAAACTAAAAATACAGCTTTGCCCTTCTCGGTGCTCCTTTAAAGAACAAATCATGAGGTCGTCCTGAAACAACTAGGGGAACACAGGTCCTCAGGAGACGTGTCATCCAGGATCGCGCCCTGGGTGATGGGCTGGTCCTTGGGCGCGAGGTTCCTTGCGCATTTTCAATGCCTGAAGTCCTGAGGACCCACGGGAGCTCCCGTTTCCTCTGCTCTCCCTTGGAGAGCAAGCCCAGGGTGGACTTGGCGTGGGAGCGCAAAACCCGGATTGGTTTCCGTAAAATTGCCGAATTTCCTGAGAAATCCGCCCTCTAGGCCTGTGCTGTGTGCAGTGCCCACGCCTTCCCAGGCCCCCTCCCCAGCCCTGCAGGCCTCTACTCACCAGCGACTGCGTCTTTAAAATGGGTCTTCTCGGAGGAGTCGTAAACAAACTGGACCTTGCTCAGCCGCCACGTCGCCTCCAGTCCCTTGGACGTGTTGTGACTTTCCTGCGGAGCGGGGGAGGCGCGCGTCAACCGCCTCCGCGGCTTCTGGGTGGGGAAACCGAGGGCCGGCCTCTGCCCACATCCACCCGGAGTCTGCGCCCCCTCTGCGCGCCCCGCTCGGCGTTACCTTTACAAACAGCATTTTGAGCGCGTACGCGCGATCCACCCAGAACACCTGCAGCTCCGACTCGTTGAGGCCACAGCGGCCCTTCACCTCAGCTCCCCGGGTTAGTGAGATATCGGCCTGTTCCGTGATCAGCTGGGAACACAGACGCCCCGCACCCCCTCAGCGCGCCCGGACCCAGTCCCGGCTATAAAGGGCGGCGCGTCCAAACTCCGGGTTGCACGCCTGGGCGCTCCTTTGCGCGCGCGCGCTCCCAGCTCCGGAAACATGCGATTAGATGCTCTACGTGCAGACCCCTCCGTTAGGGAAGCAGAGAGAAGGGGGTTTACTTTCAAAGCAGGCAGGGCGAGCAGAAGGCGTTGCAAGCCAGAACCCCCATGCAGCATTCCGGAGCAGCCTGCAGGGGCGTAGGGGGAAAGGCGGGCGACCCAGGTCTTCATAGGGCCTTGAGGGAGGGTGCCCTTCGCCCTTGGAGCCCTAGGAGCAAGCTGGGAGGGAAAAGGTTCCTTACATCGACATAATTGCTGGCCCAAACATCATAAGGGACAATAAATTTGGCTGCAAACTCTGCCATGAGACACGTCGTTCCATTTTCCCGCACCACAAATATATCCTTTTCAGGGTTAGTGGAAAGGCCTGAGAGATTTTCCACTTCTTGTTCTGCCATGATTCGAACCATTGTATCTGCGGGGAAAAAAAAATCCTATCTGTTCGGGGCTCACTGAAGGCCACGCATCTCGGGCACAAGGGTGGAGAGATTGTGGTCTGCGGGCTTTGGGGTGACAAAGTTCCCTGCCAGCTGTTATGCGCTCTGAGAGCCATTTCTCTAACCTAACGCCAACAAATTCAACTCTGTTGCTGTCAATTTATAATAAACATTAAAACAGAAAAAAATTGTAAAGCCTTACTAATTTGTACCCCAATTGTCCTTTTTCTTCTTCTTAGGCTTTTAAACCAAATCTTTCTTGCCAATATTCTGACCCCACGAAGCAGGCCCGTATAGCACTCTGTCTGGGACACGCCACACGGGTGTGTGGCTCTCTAGGGAATTCCCTGCCACTGGTGGGAAGGCCCTCCACAACCCTTTCTCCCTTCCCCCACCCGGAAAAGAAAAAAACCCGCGAAACATAGGGGCCACATTTTGACCTTAAGTACCACTTACTATGCTGATTCTATTGTCTGCAAAGAGTGCACCCTGCCCTCGCGATGGCCAAAACGCTACTCACGGAACAGCATCAGGAGAACCTGAAGTCTCTTGACGCTGAGAACGGCTCTTCCTCGGAGATCCATGCTCGCAGTGCAGCGAATGAGTCCAAATGTACTGCTGCAGAGGCCGCCCGAGAGGGAATCCCTCAAAGTCGCCGCTGGAGTGAGCCGGGGTGAGCGAGGGGCGGGAGCACCCAGAGGGAGGAGGGCAGCGCGTGTTCTGTGCCTGCTGGCGGGGACTTGGTGTCGGGTGCCGCACCGACCGATGCAGGCTGAACGCCAGTCGGCTCACTGCGGAGGAACGGACCGCGCCGTGAGGGAGCTGTCCACGGCAGCGAGTGCTGAAAGGATTCCGTTTTGTTGTAGGAGTGATAGTGGCTTGGCTTGTGCAGAGGGCCAATGAGATTTGAGGGGGCTAAAAATTCTTCCTAAGTCTGCTTCCTGTGCTGCAATTGCATCCGAAAAGATGATTCTGTCCTGAGAAACTTAATAGCACCCTCAGACTTATTCAATATCCCTACCAGGGACAGTTGTTAGGTAGTGGAGATATCACATCACTGGAGTTCTGGCTTCTGAAAATGTATCTGGTTCCTGAAAGAAAACGGTAGAGCACAAATTGTTTCTGCTTTAGGGGAGGAAGAGTAGGCGGGAATAGAGAAGGAGAATTCTATGGCAACAGTTTCCTGCGTTTGGAGACATCTCCTTCTCTCCCCTGCTCTTAATGAGCTCATGAGTTTAAAGTTAAATTGACGCCTCCTCAAAGGAGGTCCATTAGTCAATGCAGTATACCCATTCGGGCTTATTTTCTGTGAGTTCTTCTCTCTGATTGCATGAGGACTGTAAACTCTGGGGTCACATACTCTCACTCATTATATTGTGTCTACCAAGAGGAATGTAAGTGAACCTGAAGTTTGTGAGGGTTATCTAGGATCTCTTAGGACAGTAATGTTACATAGTTATGTAAACACACACACACACTGATATTACTCTACAGCCTCTAGTGGGACAGAAAAACAAATACTGCTTGGCTAATTCCTATATTTACATTTTTGGTAGCTTGCTTATTTTTTTTAAGTTTTTTTGCTCCATAAATCTGAATATAGCTCTTTCAGCAATAGGCATGCTGTCCCCATCAATTGTAGTGATGTCCAAATATTTCATTTCTTGGAGGATATTTCATTATGTGAATAATCAGTAATATAATGTCATAAAACCAACAATGTCATATTATGGGCAAGTTGCAAAATATTTTCACGTTCATTGTCAAATTTGATCCTCCCTACAACCTTAGATGGTAGACAAGGGAAGATATACTTTATTGTGGTTGTACAAATCCCAACACTGAAGCTCAGAGAAATTAAATGACCTTCCCAAATATCACATAGGTAGGTAGAATTAAAATAGAAAAATCACATGCTTGGACTTCGTAGGGATCATCTTTATTTTTCCTTATATAATACTTTGACTCCAAAATATATTATATTTTGATTTCCATAAAAATCTTCATTGAATGACCAAACAAGTGGAAACCTAAAATCTCTATCATTAATTCACGTTCCTGAAATGTAAAGAGTGTTGCTTTAAGTATCATAATAGTCTGACATAATATTTGCTAAAAACTGTCTATATAATTTTTCTTTCAAACCTATTCCTGTATTAATAATTAGATCAATAGCAATTCAAGTTATAAAGCAATATTTAAATTGACACTGCATTTTTACATCTTCATTTTTATCTCTGTATTTTTATATCTCACTCAAACATTTAAGAGCTTTACATAAGTGATTATATATAGAAGAATTGAGGCAAAACTGTGATTGATATAAAGTCAATTATTATCAGTTGTGAGTGGAAGTTGTAAAATTTATATGCCTTACAATTTGTTATGTTAGCAATTGTTATTAAACACTTATTTTCCTGCATTACTGTAAAAATTAGAAAACAATGAGAATATGTAATGACACATTTATATTCTCTCTCCCTCCATCTCTCTCTCCCTTCAGTACTTCAATGTGGAAAGAAATGGAAATATTTCAATCTAGGATTCACTATTTACTACTTTTGTGACCCTGTACAGATTTTTGTTTTCCTCAACTAAAAAATTGGGATAATAGCCCAGGGGATGGCTAGTTAGGCCAAGTGAGCCCATGAATACAAAATCATTCAAAACAAAAGACAAATTAATTTAGTCCACAAACATTAACTGAATACCTACTACTTGCACTAGGCTTGGTGCTTTGGAAACCCAAAGAGAAACAAATACCATTATATAAGTAGAAGAGATATCGGTAATAAAAGATTATGATAATTTCTGTGATACATTATTGCAAATATCCTCATTTATAAGTTATTAAAAATCAACTGAATTAATTATTATCTGTTTTAATAATAAAACATTAAATGGGAAGTAGCATTGGTCATTAATCTTAAGTTGTTGTAGTTGATTATTGATTTGACTATAAATCAAATAGTGGATCCTCTGAAAATGGTTTCTTTCCATACCTGACATAAATGGTCTCTTTGTTAACATCAGGGAGTACTTGAATGAGTTAAAAGAAAAAAGGAAGCAATTTTAACCCTTTCTTCCTGGGAGGATCATCTTCAAAATATAATTAATTTAATGCCATTTTAGGTGTTTAATCTTAACCCTAGCTTAGAAATACCTACCTCATTCATCTATTTCCAGTGGTTCTTATGTTGCAATAGGAATTGGATATCTACAACTTTTACCTACTTTCTAATCATCCTTTAAAAAATCTTCAGTTCTTTAGAATTACCAAAGAAGTGAAAGAGGAGCAAAGCTTACCATTAAATCATATTTTAAGATAATAACAAAGTTGTCCAGAATGTGTTCCATTCTTCATTTCTTGAATGGGAGAGAAGTAGGAGGAACTGACAGGTACTTGTGTGGATGAACGCTGTGTCAATTTTTATCATTTCTGCTGGTGGTCAATACTAAATGTCAGTGTGACCCAAGCATGTTGGCTTTGGAATCTCCTCTAGATCCTCTAAGTTCTTCAAAAGATTTTCTTCAATTCATGTATTCACTTATTGAATTAGCCTTTATGAATCTCATGCCATTGGGTGGTTACTGTTTCATAGCAGTGAAAGAAAAGGCCCCTACATGTATAGAACTTTCAGTCTGGTTGAGAGAAAATAAGAAAATACATGGAGATGTGGGGTTGCCCGGACAAGGTGCACATAGATGTTTAGGGAAAGAAAAGGTAAGATAGCCATCCCAGAGTGAGGTGGAATTGACCAGAGAAAGCCTCTTGAAGAAGATGGGTCTTGAAAGAAGTGGACAAATTGACCTAGGGTGAAAGACAAGGAAGGGCAATGCAGATGAAAGAAATATATATTAAATAGGAAAGTCAGTGCAAAGATGTAAATGTTCATACTTCCATATTCATCAGTTTGTAATGAAGAAGAAATTAGGCCCCCAAACCCACAATGCTTTATAGACTATATAACCCCTATTTAACTTCTTTATTTGATGATTTACTCACATATGGCATATGCAAAAGATTGGCATGTGCTAAATTTATCCTAAATAAAATTAAGTATTCAAATTGTTAGGTGTATCTCTTTATACTTGTGCAAGCCATTGACTTGTATTTGTAGAATCAAGAAACAAAATTTAAAAATCAGGAAAAATGCAATTAGAGAACACATTTATGAGCTTCAAAGGGGAAAGCTAGACTTTGTTGCAGCTGAAATTTGGCTCATTGATGTTCAGTCCACCCTACAGTAAAAATGTACTCCAACTCTGCTGCCTCCACCACCACCAATCCCCTCCCAGACACACACACACACACACACACACACACACACACAGAGATAATGGGAGCACAAAAGGATAACAGAAGCAGGGATAATTTAACTAAACTGGACAAGATACACATAGATGTTAAGGCAAAATTACAACTTACCCAAACTCTTTCTTGTGTTCAGCTTGTCACTAAACAATTATTTCATTTAATGTATTCACTGCCTTTGAATGCCTTTGGAACCCTTTCTAGGATGAAAACCCTTTGGGGATAGGAACTGAAAAATAAGTGTACGCAAGAATATTTTGTGTATAAATTTCCAAACCCTCAAATATTTGGAAAGAATCATAAAATTAAGTTTGGGCCTTCGATGCACTCAGCTTGCATGACCTTGGTGAAATTTCCTTCATCTTTTCATTTCATTGGTCTCTCCCGCATCTACTTTGATGAAACAAGAAGTGTTTCTGCAATGAAGGTAACCAGCGGAGGAGACAGGCACCAAAATAATGGTCCTTTCATTGCCAAAGTATGGTTGTACTAGGTTCTTAAGACATGTCCTTTTAAGAATTAATGTAGAATAAATGCCTTCACACATGAGGGGATGCAGGGGACAAAGTCTGTATAACAAACCCTGAACAAGCAGCGAGTGAGGCCAGGTAATCATTCCTGAAAAGTTAAAAAGCAAAGAAATTATCTTCATCTTTTGAGCCAGCAATGGTTAACTAATTTTAAACTGTTTTAGGTTATTTATCACTAGCTTCAGTGATAAAGTTTCTAGGCCGTGGAGTACAAGCCTCTCTGCTTTCCTAGCAGTGAGGAAAATCTTAACTTGAGGGCAGGGGACCTTTCTGTAAAAGACAACAGTCAATGGAAAATTTCTTTAATCCTTTAAAAGTTTTTCTCCAAGAAATAACAGCTACCTTAATGGGCTTAAGATTAGGCAAGCTGAGGTTCATTTAAAGAAGGTTGCTACATGAATTCTGAGATAATGCAACTCAAAATCTCTTTTATGATGTGTCACATGGGTCACTAGTCCCCAGGTACCCAGTCTTTTAATTGTCTATTTGAAGTTATCTGCATATTCACTTGAAGATGTGTTAGAACTAAGGAATCTTTATATTAATTGCCATTGCGGGGAGGGTGAGAGTGGCGCAGCCAGTCCAGGGTGCTTCCAAGGAAGCTTTGCTGGTGCAGAGCTGGAGTCCTGGAATGCCCCAGGGTGCTCTGATGTTGTGAGTGTGAGATGGTTCTATGACTGTTTTCTTCAAAAACATTGCAAGATACTCCAGTAACCAAGAAAGGGAAAGAGTCTTTAGTGTATTGGAAAGGCGACTGGAATGGGAATCTAGGATGCACTGTTAGTTATGACCTTATTACTCCACTAGTGAGAACTTCTGGGAGGAGTGGCTTCTCCTCTCTCATCTTCTACGTGCCTTTCCCAAAGGATCCCTCCAGGACTAAATGCCTCGCTTCTGTGAGTGGCCTTAGTTGGGAAGTGATCTGAGCATTTCCTTTCAGGAAAAAAAAATGCTGGGAATTTCATTATTAAAGCTTAATATGCCAACGTGCAAGAAGTGTGCGATGGTCAGGACACATGGACTGTGGCCTGCGGCGTTACCTTTGGGTGGCGCCGAGGCAGGTGGGCCTGGTTGCTCAGGTCTTGGAGCTTCGCGGGGCGGTAGCCTCCAGACCAGACGGCTTCTGCCCGCGGGAAGGAAACTGCGCGCTGCCGCCGGGCGCCTAGCTGCCTGCACCCCGAGTTTGCGACGACCTCAGCCTGGGAAAGACGTCGGCGCCTGGCACCCGGGTTGGACTCCCGGGCTCATTCGCGCAGCTGCTCCCGGTGTAGCCGTGGGAGAGATAACTCCTGCCCAGTTGCAAAGGTGAGGTCCGCACTGGCTCCAAAGCCAGGGAAGCGGGATCAATTCCCAGGATGCTCGAGTTGAACAACTTCGGGCCACGGCGATAGGAACTGCGGGGGCTTTTGAAGACTAAAGAAAGGAGGAAGAAAGTTCCTGGCAGAGAGCGTGTCGCTGGCTCCCCGCGACCTTCTTTGGAGCTCCTACGCCCTGGAAGTCTGGGCAAACAGCTTCTGTGTTGGGGCGGGGAGGGTGGGCGGTGAGACCCTGGCGGTCTCCTCTCCTCGGGCCTCTTGAGTACCTCCTCCTCCCAGAGAAAAGTCGGGAGACTTGGGGGAGGGGAGGAGACCGGGTTACAGAGGCTTTGCTTCTCTTGTTCTTTTCTCTTCTTTTTTTCTTTCTAAACCGCCAGTGCAGTATCCACACCGGAGGGAAATGCCCCTGAAGTGCCCCAGCGGTCCAGCTTCTAGGATAGAGGTCGGGAGGATGCTGCGCTTCAAGGCAGCGGCGCGGGGCTCCTCGCCGCAGCTCGGTCCTTGGACAACTCCGGGACCCGCACGAGGTTTTCCAAACCGACGATAGATTCTGCCGAGAGGCGATCGAAGCTGAGACGGCCCGAGTGGCTCAAAGGGCGTGCAGACAGCCCGGGGCTCGCACCCGGGGGGAAGCGGCCTCTGCAGGAGGGGCTGGCGGCTGCTTTGGAGCCCAGCAGGTTTGGACTCGGGACTAGAAGGTGAGAAAGAAGACTGACTCATTGGGGCGAGGGTCCTTGGTCGCTCCTGGCTTGGAGGAGAAGTGGGACTGAAAAGCCCAGCTCCTCCCACCCCACACCCCCTCGGGGCGCGTCCCCCCCCCCCCCCAACTACCCCCCTCACCCCGGTTGCAGGAGGCCCAGGGCTGGGAGGTTAGGGTTTTGTTCTGCTTTCTTTCTTTCTTTCTGTTTTTAATCCAAGGATCGGGGCGGGAGCAGAGGGCATTTTCCACCCTAGGTCGCAACTGGAAATAAAACCCAGTTTTCTACCTTAAAGGGAGTCTCCAGGGACAAACCAGGGGCCCGCCTCTCAGCGGAAAGTCTTCGCCCACAGAGGTTGATCGTGGGCTCCCTCCGCACCCTGCAGCTCTCCCCACCGAGCCGGCCCAACGCTGCTGCGGGACGTGGGAGCCGGGTGTCTGGTGGTGCCAGAGGGTGGCCTGTCCCCGCCTCTCTCCTCTTCTCGGGTGAACAGGGCCAGATAAGAACTCTGGGAGGCCCCACACCTGAAGAACACTGTGGAGACCTTCCCCATATTCCCTTCATAATAAAAATAACATTAAATCTCAAAATAAGAGTATGAACACACTACATTCAGCTTTTTCTCCATGGCCACGCTATGGTTATTTTTTAGTTCAAAAGAAAATTTACGGGTACCCCAGCTGTCCCCCTGCCTGTGAAATCCCCCAGGCCTCTGCGCCCTAGGTGTGTCTGCTGGAGGTGTCCCCTCCGCCCCCACTCACCCCCACCCCTGGTCCAGCAGCCCAGTGGCACCCGCATGTGCAGTCTCGAGGCCCGAATCGATTTTCTCCCCAGCATGTTCTTTGTGTTTCCAGTTCTCCGGGGCCTTTTTCTTTCTTTCTTTCTTTCTTTCTTTCTCTCTTTCTTTCTCTCTTTCTCTCTTTCTCTCTTTCTCTCTTTCTCTCTTTCTCTCTTTCTCTCTCTCTCCCTCCCTCCCTCCCTCCCTCCCTCTCTCTCTCTCTCTCTCTCTCTCTCTTTCTCTCTTTCTTTCCTTTCTTTCTTTCTTTCTTTCTGTTGTCAGCGAAATAGCCAGGCTATAGAGGTTGTAGCTACCGCCTCGCCCACAGTCACAACTCAAGCCAAACGGGCCCCGGAGCCCAGAGCAGCAAAGCCGCTGAAAGCAACGCGCGCCAACCGGTGTCATCCGGAGGTCGGGAGCCTCGGTGGCTGCAGCTGCGCGGTTATTCCCGGGTGACCTTGCGGAGGCGCGCAGATGGGGGACGCCTCCCGCCTGCGCTCGGGGCCAGCTGATGGATCGTCTCATTTCCCGACTTGATGGGCCGGAACCTGGCATGGCCGGGCTGGCGAGGAGCGGGTGGGCACAGGGACTCGGCCTCACGGCCGCATCCGGCCCTGGAATTTGGTTGGGGAACGGGGCGTAAGGTATACATATCTTAGAGAAAAACCCCCGAATCCCCTGACACTGTACGCGAAGTTATCCCCTCCCCCATTTTCCGTTCTGCGCACGGGCGCCGCATCCCTGCCTCCGAGGACCGCGGGGCTGTGAGTGCGGTGCCGGCTCTAGGAGCTCCAGGCGCCGGGCCGCCTCCTCTCCTCGGGCCTCGGCGTCCTCCCTCCCGCGCTGCCGCCATCCTTCCCGCGGGAGGCTGCGGAGGACAGGACTCGACTTTGAGGGCCTGGAAAGGGCACTAGGGGGGCGGGAAAGCTGCAGTGGGGGGAAAACAGCCTTTAAACTGGGTCCATCTAAAGTCCGCTCGCCGCGGGCGGGGAAGGTTGGAGGGAGTTGGCGGGGCTAGGGTTGAGAGTCTGGGCAGCGGTGAGGGATGTTGTAGAAGGACGGGTGGAAAATGCACATTGAAACGCTTGCATTCCCGCTGTCCGACCCTCCAGGGTGGCCAAGAAAGCCCTGCGCCCCCGTGCAGGGCAAGATTGCTTGTTCCTATCCGGGCACCTGGCCCGAAGCTCAGGAGGGAGTGGGAGGGGGCAAGAAACCCAGGGGCGAGCTGGAGGCTGAACTTAGGTGAGAGGAAGACACCTGAACTGGAGAAGGGTCGGGTCGCTGGATCCTGTTTCTAGGCCATAACTGTGAATTTGTCCCTCTCTACTTCGCAGAATCTTCTTCCGGGTCTCCGGAACTCGCACTCTGCCTCAGGCGTTCATTCTAGGCTGGGCCTTGGAGGGCGCTAAGGGGATCAGGCCTGGGGTCTCAAGGAATCGCCAATCCGAGTATGCACCTGTGCTGAGTACCCTCGTTCACCCTCGGACGGTGGGGAAATTCGCCACTCTCTGGGGAGCCAGGAAAAGTGCATCTGGACAATGCACAGCCCAAAGACCAAAGTGTGGTCCCTGGACCAGTAGCATCGACCTCACCTGGACACTGCAGAGTCTCAGGCCCCCTCAGCCCTACAGCCTCAGAACTAGTGTTTAAAATGGTTATCCAAGGGCTTGCCCACTTCTCTGTCGGAAAAGCCCTAGCCTAATAGATAGAGCTTGAGTTTAGCCACTGCCGACTTGTTCCAACTGTGTCTCCCAGCCTCATCATCATCATCTGTCAAATGAGAGCTGTTTCTGAGGCCTTGGGGAAATTTAAGCATCCCTGCACCCACTTCAGACCAATGAAATTAGAATCTCCAGTTGGTGGAGTCTAGGTAGGAGTGCGTTTTAAGTGTCCCCGGGTGATTTTAATATCAGCCAGGAATAACTAGTGAAGAAATGTCCACTTTATAGATTAGCTGAGATATGGCGTGGGCCCTGTGCTAGGCAGTAAGTACAATGGTTAAGGCCGCTGAGCTCTGTAGCCTGATTCATTCTGGCTCCAATAAGTGTGGTCTTGACCCAGCTAATTAACCTTGCTGTGCCTCAGATTACTTACCTATAAAGTGGAGTTGATAATAATGCCTACCACAACGAGTGCGGTGCAGATTTAGAATCAAACATTTAGAATCAAATTCAATAAATATTAGTTTATAAGGCTAAGTCTCTCAATCTCTCATTTTAGGCCCACACGGCAGACCACTTCTTTATCTTACTCCCTCCCCCTCCCCCTCAGTAGTCCTCTTCCAGGGCACAATGGCTTGTTTTTGCTTCAATATTCCTGTCTATTTTTCAACACTTTCAACATGAAAACCAGTATCTTAAATCACTTAGCAATTCAGTAAACCTGATTCTCTGTGAAGGTTGATCTTGACGCTTCCAGTAATTTCATCCTCATCCATCAGTTTTATAAGCACTAATGGAGCGTGCTTCCACCCCTGTGTCTCCCCACAGCAGCCGCTGAATAAAAATACCTGGAGGGCTTGTTTAGACACAGAGCGGGGGTCCCACCCAGAGATGCTGATTCTGTAGGTTTCGAAAGTGGCTGAGCAATTGCGTGTCTGAGTAATGCTGATGCTTCCTGTCAGCGGGGACCATGCTTTGAGAACCACGGGGCCAAATGAATGGTCCACTCAGAGCATCGTAGAAATCTCGAGAACAGCACTGTCCGATAGAAATATAATGCAAGCTGCAACTGTAGTTTTAAATATTCTGGTAGCCACATTTTATTTTTATTTATTATTTTATTGAAATATATTTCACATATAACTGTGTAAATTTAAGATGAACATGTTGATTTGATCCATTTATATATTGGTAACATTATTGCCATTGTAGTGATAGTTAGCACCTCTATCAAGTCACAGAATTGTCATTTCTTTTTTGTGGTGGAAATAATTAACATCTAGTCTCCTAGCAAGTCTGATGATTATAATACGATATCGTTGTCTATAATCACTATGCTGTGCATTAGATCTCCAGGACTTATTTATCTCCTAGTTGCAAGTTCGTACCCTCAAACATCTCTCCTCTTCTTCTACCCACTGGTAACCACCATTTTACTCTGTGTTTTTATAAGTTTGGTAGCCACGTTTTAAAAAGTAAGAAGGAAACAGGTAAAATTAATTTTGATAATATATTTTACTTAATATATCCAAAATGTTAAAATTTTAACATTTAATCAACGCCAAATAGTGATGAGCTATTTTGCATTTTGTATTAAATGTAAATGTATTTTGTGTTACATCTTTGCAATCTGGGATTTCTAATCTGGAATAGCTACATTGCAAGTGCTCAAGAGACACAAATATCTGGTGGCTTCTGTAGTAGACAGAGCAGGTCTGGAGAATTCCTTCAATGGAAAGAAGTAGATGTGAGTTTCATTGTTACCTTGGAAACTGTCCAGAGATGCACACGAACCAGAATGTCCGAATTGTGTGTCTTTGTATGGTGTTTCTTTGTGTGTATATGGGAGGCAGGAGGTATGAGAAGAGCAAAGAAGGGACAAACGGGGTAGGAGTATGTCAGTCATTTTGGAGGTATGTGGCATGGGGCCATTATGTTACTGGTGTGATAATCAATCCGACTCATGTATTGAAAGAATGCTTAGTGGATATCTCTTGCTTTGCTCCCTACCCCATTCTTGGCATGGACTTCTACTTCCTTTAACTATATCCTGTTTCCCTTGGAGGAAACCGTATGTCCAACTCTTAGTCCAAGGAATTCTGGCGATGTTGAATCTGCCATTGATTCCTGATTTAGGGATCAATATCTGACCTTATGAAGGAGGATGAGGTGTTTCCCAGGGCTTGTGGGAGAGGTATTCTTGTTCTTTGATGGACTTGGCTAAAAGGATGTAAGGTCTGGAGCTGCTAGAAGGTGACAACTCGAACTTCCACCTCGAGGAAAGAGACTTTCTAGTACCATGAAGAAGATGAGAACTGGGAGAGGGAGAGATGCCAGCACCGTGATTCCCTGACTCAGCTGCACTTAAGGGCAGCAGTGAATCAGCTCTCTCCTCTACCGTTTGAAAGGTAGGGGCGAGGGGAGAAATCCGTTTTATGGATTTGTAGTTATCAAAAGCTGGACCAAGTAGCGATTTGCATTTGTTGGACAGCTTGCCCTAGGATTCAAGCTCTTTGATGCATTAGTACTATTTTTAATGGAGGTCATAATAGTTTATAACATTGTAAAATTTCAGTTGTACATTTTTATTTGTCAGTCACCATATAAGTGCTCCCCTTCATCCCCTGTGCCCACTCCTCCAGCTCCTTTCCCCTGGTAACCACTAAACTATTCTGTTTGTCCCCGTGTTTGTTCATCTTCCACATATAAGTGAAATCATAAGGTGTTTTTCTTTCTATGTCTGGCTTATTTTGTTTAGCATAATACCCTCAAGGTCCATCCATGTTGTTGCAAATGGGGTGATTTTGTCTTTGTTATGGCTGAGTAGCATTCCATTTTGTATATATACTATGTATACCACATCTTCCTTATCCAATCGTCAGTCATTGGGCACTTGGGTTGTTTCCACGTCTTGGCTATTGTGTGTAATGCTGCAATGAATGTAGGGATGCATAAGTCTCTTTGAATTGTTAATTTCAAGTTCTTTGGATAGATACCCAGTAGTGAGACAGCTGGGTCATATGGTACTTCCATTTTTAATTTTTTGAGAAATCTCCATAATGTTTTCCATAGTGGCTGCATCAGTTTGCATTCCCACCAGCACTGTATGAGAGTTCCCTTTTCTCCACATCCTCTCCAGTGCTTGTTATTTTTTGTCTTGGTGATTATAGCCATTCTAACAGATGTAAGGTGTTATCTAAGTGTAGTTTCAATCTGCATTTCCCTGATGATTACTGATGTTGAGCATCTCTTCATGTATCTATTGGCCATCTGTATATCTTCTTTGTAAAAATGTCCGTTCACATCCTCTGCCTATTTTTTGATCAGATTGTTTGTTTTATTGCTGTTCAGTTGTGTGAATTCTTTATATATTATGGAGATTAACTTCTTGTCAGATATATGATTTGCAAATATTTTTTCCCAGTGGTGGGTTGTCTTTTCATTTTGATCCTGGCTTCCTTCGCCTTGCAGAAGCTCTTTAGTCTGATGAAGTCCCACTTGTTTATTTTTTCTTTAGTTTCCCTTGTCCAAGTAGACATGATATTCAAAAAGATCCTTTTAAGACTGATGTCAAAGAGTGTACTGTCTATATTTTCTTTTAGAAGTTTTATGGTTTCAAGTGTTACCTTCAAGTCTTTGATCCATTTTGAGTTTATTTTTGTGTATGGCAAAAGAAAATGGTCTACTTTCATTCTTTTGCATGTGGCTGTCCAGTTTTACCAACACCATTTATTGAAGAGACTTTCCTTTATCCATTGTATGTTCTTGGCTCCTTTGTCAAAGATTAGCTGTCCATAGATGTGTGATTTTATTTCTGAGCTTTCCATTCTGTTCCATTGATCTGTATGCCTGTTTTTGTACCAGTACCATGCTGTTTTGATTACTATGGCTTTGTAGTGTATTTTGAAGTCAGGGATTCTGATGCCTCCAGCTTTGTTCTTTTTTCTCAGGATTGCTTTAGCTATTCAGGATCTTTTGTTGCCCTATATATATTTTAGGATTCTTTGTTCTATTTCTGTGAAGAATGTCATTGGTATTCTGATCGGGATTGCATTGAATCTGTAGATTGCTTTAGGTAGTATGGACATTTTGATTATATTTATTCTTCCAATCCATGTGCATGGAATATCTTTCCCTTTATTTATGCCATCATCAATTTCTTTCAATAATGTCTTATAGTTTTCATTGTATAGATCTTTTACCTCCTTGGTTAAATTTATTGGTTAAATTTATTCCTAGATATTTTATTAGTTTTTTTGTGATTGTAAATGGGATTGTATTCTTGAGTTCTCTTTCTGTTAGTTCATTATTAGAGTATAGAAATGCAACTGATTTTTGTAAGTTCATTTTGTACCCTGCAACTTTGCTGTAGTTGTTGATTATTTATAATAGTTTTCCAATGGATTCTTTAGAGTTTTCTATATATAAAATCATGTCATCTGCAAACAGCAGGAGTTTCATTTCTTCATTGCCTATTTGGATTCCTTTTATTTCTTTCTCTTGCCTTATTGCTCTGGCCAAAACTTACAGTACTGTGTTGAATAAGATTGTGAGAGTGGGCACCCTTGTCTTGTTCCTGTCCTCAGAGAGATGGCTTTCACTTTTTCCCTGTTGAGTATGATGTTGGCTGTGGGTTTGTCACATATGGCCTTTATTATGTTGAGGTGCTTTCCTTCTATACTTATTTTATTGAGAGTTTTCATCATAAATGGATGTTGGATCTTGTCAAATGCTTTCTCTGCATCTATTGAGATGATCATGTGGTTTTTATTCCTCATTTTGTTAATGCAGTGTATCACGTTGATTGATTTATGGATGTTGAACCATCCCTGTGCCCTTGGTATAAATCCCACTTGATCATGGTGTATGATCTTTTTAACATATTGCTGTATTAGTTTGCCAACATTTTGTTGAGGATTTTTGCATCTATGTTTCTCATTGATGTTGGCTTGTAATTTTCCCTTTTTGTGTTGTCCTTGTCTGGCTTTGGTATCAGGGTTATGTTGGCCTTGTAAAATGCGTTAGGAAGTATTCCATCTTCCTCAAGTTTTTGGAATAATTGAGAAGTATAGGTAATAAATCTTTGAATGTTTGGTAGAATTCTTCAGTGAAGTTCTCTGGTCCTGGACTTTTATTTTTGGAGAGGTTTTTGATTACTGTTTCAATCTCTTTACTTGTGATTGGTCTATTCAGATTCTCTATTTCTTCTTGATCCAGTTTTGGGAGGTTGTAAGAGTCTAATAATTTAACCATTTCTTCTAGATTGTCCAATTTGTTGGAATACAGTTTTTCATAGTATTCCCTTACAATCTTTTGTATTTCCGTGCTATCCATTGTGATTTCTCCTCTTTCATTTCTATTTAAGGCTTCTCTCTTTTTTTCTTAGTCTGGCTAAGGGTTTGCCAATTTTGTTTATCTTCTCAAAGAACCATCTTTTTGTTTCCTTGATTCTTTCTACTGTCTTTTTTGTTTCAATTTCATTTATTTATGCTCTAATTTTTATTGTTTCCCTCCTTCTTCTGAGTTTGGGCTTTCTTTGTTCTTTTTCTAATTCTGTTAGCTGTAGTTTAAGATTGCTTATTTGAGATTTTTCATGTTTATTAAGGCATAATCAGTTGATTTTAAGCAAGGGAGAGATTTCAGATAATCTGGTGGACCTCATCCAATTAGTTGAGGGCCTTAAGATCAGAGTAGAGGCTTTCCTGAGGGAGAAAAATCTGCCTGTGGACACAAGCTTCAAACCATGCCTAAGAGTTCCAGCCTGTCCTTCCTCATGGCCTGCCATGTGGAATTCAGACTTGCCTAGGCAGCCCCCACAATTGTATAAGCCAATTCCTTGCAATAAATCTCTTGATATATATCTCCTATTTGTTCTGTTTCTCTGGTTGCACCCTAACTGATACCTGAGGTTATTCATGATTTCCAACTTGCCAAATCCAATGGCAAATTCTCAGGTTTTACCTGATCTATCAGCAAAATTTGACACAATGATCATTTCCTCATCCTGGAAGCACTTTGTTCATTGGTTTCCAGAATGCCGTTCTCTCCTGGCAACTCTCACGGATCACGGGCCTCTTCACAGTTCTGTTTGGTGCTTCCTCCTCACCTGTTTTAACTCTTAAGGCTGGAATGCCCAGTCCTCAAACCTCTTCTTTTACTACACACACTCAGTTGGTTATGTCATTCAATCTTGTTTCTTTAAATGAAATACGTATGTTGATGATCCCAAATGTTTGCCTCAAATAAATCACTTGCCTACTCAATGTCTCCGGTAGAATATATAAAGACATTTCTAAGTTAACATGTCCACAATAGTTAATTTTATGTGTTAACTTGGCTAGGCTATGGCGCCTAGATGTTTGGTCAAACACAGGATTAGATTTGTTGTGAAAGTACTTTTTAGATGTGATCAACATTTAAATAAGTAGACCCTTAGTAATGCAGATTACTCTTCATAATGCAAGTGGGCTTCATCCAGTAAGTTGACAGCCTTAAGAGAAAATACTGTGGTCCCTCAAGGGAGAGGGGATTCTGCTTCCAGACTGGCTTCCTATTTGTGCTGCAAAGTCAACTCTTCCTTGGATATCTAGCCTGCTGACCTGCCCTGCAGATCTCAGACTTGCCAGCATCCATAATCACATGAGCCAATTTCTTAAAATAAATCTCCCTATATATATACACACACTCTATTGGTTTGGTTTTCCTGTAGAATCCTGATAATACAATGTCCAAAACCAAACTCCTGTTTTTCCCCTTGCCACCGCGCTCTAAAAACGTGCTCCTTCTCAACCTCCTCCATCACAGTTAGGAGCAACTCCAGTTGTTCAGACAAAAAGCTTTGAAACCACCATTGACTTCTCCTGTTCCCTTATACCCCGCATCCAATTCATCAGCAAATCCTGCCATCTCTCCTTGTAAACCAGATTCATGATCTGACCACTTCTCACCATCTTCATTGCTGTCTCCTTGCTCTATTCCCCAATACCTCTCATATAGTTGAAAAAGTTCCTAGAGCCCCCTGCTTCTGCCCCTGGCCCTCGCATGGCCTTTATTTCACATGGGATCAAGAGTGGTTCCACGGTGTAGGTAAGACCATGTCGCTTCCTTCTCAAAACTCTGCATTGGTTTCCTGTTTACTTCAGATGAAAAAGCCAAGCATATAAGGCTCTACATGATGTGGCCACTGTTACCTCTTCTACAATCCCTCAACCCCCTTCACTCTGCTCACTTTCTGAATGTTCTCCCGCCTGAAGTCCTTTGCTCTTCCTGATTCCTCTGCAGGACCTGCTCATCAGTAAGAATTAATTCTGGCTGTGAAAGATGGAAAATCCAAAATAACTATGGCTTAAACAAGACAGCAGTGTATTTCTCTCAAATAAAAGTCCAAGGAACATGGCTCCAGGACTGGTAGGCTGTTCCAAGGTCTCAGAGACTCAGGCTCCTCCAACCTGGAAAGGACTTCATTCTCAATGACCCCTCATGGTCTAACAAGCAAAAGGTACATGAAGAAATGAGTCAAAAGAGAGACAACTGCTGTGTTTAAAGGAATGTTTGCTAAAGCTTCCACTGATGTTTCATTGCCCAGAACGTAGTCGCATGGTCGTAACTTGCTTCAAGGGAGCCTGAGAAATGTAGTATTTATTCTGGAAAACCATGAATCTAGCTGAAATTCAGAAGTTCTGTTCTGTAGAAGATGAGCAGAAGGATATTGGCAGGAATTCCAGCAGGCTCTATCTCAGCATCTATTAGAAAGAGAAAGATGCCCACTGTGGCTTGGGTAGGGTGGTATGAGATTAGATTAGACAGGCAGGTAGATGTAGAAGATTATTTCTAAAAATGGTTGCCAAAAATTCCTTCCATTCCTGTACATTTATATCACTCCTCCAATCAAGAGGCAGGTCTGTCTTCTCTCCCCTTGAGTCTGGGCTGCCTTTGTGACTTGCCTTGACCAACAGAATGTGGCAGAAGTGATGTTGTATGTTTTGGCTTAGGTTTTAAGAATGCTGGCAGCTTCCTTTGCTTTTTTCTTGAGATTCAACTGCCAGGAAAAGAAGCTTAAACTTGACCACTAAATGCTGACAGACCATGGGGAGAGGGAGAAGCCCAGGCAGCCGTCCCCACTGAGGCACCAGACATGCGAGTAAAGCAATGTCAGCCATTTCAGCCCCAGTTGGGTTCCCAACCAAATGCAGCCATACAAGTATCCCCAGCCAATACCAAATGGAGCAGAAAGACTGGCCAGCTGTTCTTCTATTGAATATCATGAGAAACAATAAATTGTTGTTGCTACAAGCACAAAGTTTTGGGATGGTTTGTTATGCAACAATAGATAACTAAACTAGCAGGACCAGATCATGTGAAGATTTACAGGCTCAGCAAAGGAGTTTGGCTTTTATTTTTAGTGGAGAGGGAAGCATTAGAGGATTTTAAGCAGATGAGTTACATGATCCGATTTATACTTTGAGAGAGTCACTCTGCTCTGTGTGGAGAAAGTGTTGTAGGGGCTCAAGAACGGATGAAAATGAAATGAGGGGGCTGTTATGGTAGTCAAAGTGAGACATGATGGTGGCAACAACCAGGGTGATTACTCCAGGAGAGTTTAAAACTGATTCTATCCCAGAAAAATTTTGGAGGAAGAGCCAGTAATACTTACTTGTGGATTGGACCAAGGGGATGAGAGGAAGAGAGTAATCAAGATTATTCTTAGAATTTTAACATGAAGCTGGGAAGATGGTAATACTATTAATAACTGAAATGTGGAGGAGTGAGTAAACAACAACCCAGGAATTCTGTTTTGAATAACTTAAGTTCAAAATGCCTGTGTATCCAATGGCAGCTTTAGGTGGAGGTCACTGAGGAGGAATTGATGGACATATAAACTTCTGAATCCGATTACTAAGGATCCTTCCTGCTACTTCAAGGCTTTGTTGCTTTGCCCTGCCTCTTAGTGGAGGGTCCACTTTCTCATGCAAATGCAAAATATTAACCCAAATATTAGATTTTCACATTGAGAAGTAAATTTAAAAAAGCACTTTGTCCTTGAGACAGAGCCTTGTGGCTTTCTTGGCACTTGGCATGCACACGCAGTGGACCTGGGATGATTAATGGGCAAGATTGTTCATGACCCACTTATGGGCTATTTTCTCCATTATAAACCCTTTGAAATATGAAAGGCTGGCTGGATTCCATTTCAACTGGAAACACTACCATCTTTTGTATTTTTTTTAAAGTCATAAAACAAAAGCAAAAAGAAAAAACAAAAACAAAAACAAAAAACAAAACCCAGACTACCCAGTCGCGTCTCTAGAGGTTTTGCTGTTATTAAAGCGTAACACATATTATACCATCTGTGTATGTCATGTTTTCTGTTCTATCTGTTAAAATATTTGAGATGGGAAATAAAGATCTAGAACTGATCAGCTCTCACTGATCACTTGAATGATCAATTGTGATCATTCAAGAGTAATTTATTGTGGATTATTCATGATTTTTGTTGTTGTTGTCTACATTTCTCACCAGGACCCTCCATACCAGAGGATAAGGGATGAAGGAGAAAAGAGAGAGCAAAAATCTCTTAGTATTTTTTCCTGATTGGCTAATCCATTAAGCAAATGTCAAGACTCATCTTTTTGCATAACATTGAGGAGTTTGCTGTCTAATAGGGAAACAAGATGCATACATGGGCATGCAGCAAGCTCTGGCACCTGGAAGTACCATTTCTTTATTTTTTTTTAAATCAAAATAAGTCTAATGTGAATCTCTTCTCCCAATCCCACTAACTCTCCAAAGCTGAGTGGAAGCCCAGGTCAGCAGATACTCTTGGTGCCCCACTTTTATCTCCGGGGACCCCCCTGCAGTCTTGTGCATGCTTCCTATGTCAAGCACCTGTGGCTTCTTCCTGAGGGCTTTCTCCAGCCCCAGGAGCTTGCTCAGCCTTGTCTGAGGGTTTACTTTTTGAGACTTCCAGCATTGCTTAATTGTCTTATTCCCCTTCCTTAGGAGTATACAATGACACTGTGAGTTCTTGGGGAATGGGGGAGCCTCCCAGCTCTCAGTCTGAGGTCACTCCTGCCATTGTTCCTTGTTCCATGGAACATGGACTGGGCTCTATATCTAAGGCAACTCCTTTCCAAAGGCTTGTAGGGAAGTCAGGTAGCCTCCTCATCTGAAATTCTGCCACTGACCAGACCCTGGGTTTGGGAATGCCTGTGTCTTTGAGGGCCCTTTATTGCTGCTTCTCTCCGGAAGCTGGAGACCTGGGTTCTCACCACTTGGCTCCTCAGCTCTTGGGGTACCTCCATCTCTTCCCTCTTCTTTACTCAGCTTGAGTGAGCTGGATCAGGGGCCACCAGACTTTCTCTGTAAAGGGCAAGATAATAAACACTTTAGACTTTGAGCTACAGAGTTTCCATCACAACTGCCTGGCCCTGCTGTTATATCACGAAAGCAACCATATCACTCAACCATGGATGAGTATGTCTACGTTCCAATACAACTTTATTTCAGACACTGAAATTTGAATTTCATATAATTTTTATGAGTCAGATAGTTTTCTTTAAAAATTTTCCCAACCACTGAGAAATGTAAATATTCTAGCTCATGGGCCATACAAAATAGGTAGCAGACCAGATTTGGCCAATGGGGCATAGTTTGTGGACCCCAGGCTAGACTTTCAAAGGCAAAGTCCAGTTTAGATTTTATTATGCTGCTGAACTCCTTTTTGATTGGTGTTATTTAAATCAAATTGAATTAACGTTAGAAATGCTCTGGATTTATTAAGTTCTGTGGTTTTATCAACAAATAAATCCTTCTAGGACAGGGATAATATCCCTTTGCATTTTCCCCATACCACCTCCTGTGGTGGTATATATAAATTGATTTATAACAGCACCAAAAGCAAAGGACTTATTATTTGTTCTTTCCTGTGTTATGTGCTGTGCTGTGGGACTCATTCAATCATTTTCGGATTTGAAGAAGACATGATAAAGCCAGCACTATGAGGTTGCCATGACAATTAAATAATATTGTGTCTGTGGCAATGCTTTGTTAACTGTAATTGTAAAACGTCAGGTGGTATTGTGATCGTGGTTTTTAGATATAAGACATGATGATCTTTGTCACAGGGTGGTGGTTCTGTAGAGAAGAGAAGTTTGGAGACTGGAGAATAAATTCTTTATTCTCCCACTGTGTGGCTTTGTGACCTTGGACTCAACAATTTCTCCATCTATACAATGGTGATAACATTCTTGACTTGCCTGTAACATGGGGATTAAATGAGAGAGGCCGTTAAATGCTATAAATATGTAAGATTTAACTTTACCATTCAGGGGTTGTGCTAGGAGGTGAGTGTGTGTGTGCGTGGTTAGGCAGAAATCTAAGATGTCCTCTAATAAATATTCCTGTCCCTTGTGTACATACCCTGTGTAATCCCTTCCTCTTGAGGGTAGGCAGGACTGAATATGATGAATTTCACTTCCTTGATTAGGTTATATTACATT
Organism: Equus caballus; assembly: GCF_041296265.1. Lineage (NCBI taxonomy): Eukaryota > Metazoa > Chordata > Mammalia > Perissodactyla > Equidae > Equus > Equus caballus. The sequence goes on from NC_091705.1 coordinate 15,068,444, forward strand.
ACAAAGTTGAAGGAATTTTGTAGAAGTGATTAAGGTACCAAACCAGTTGAATTTGAACTAATCAAAATGGAGATTATCCTGGGTGAGCCTGATCTAATTAAGTGAGCCCCTGAAGGGGACAGGGCCCTACCTGAAAGAAGAGGGATACAACAGAGAGATTGTGCGGCTAGCCTTGAAACAATAAGCTGCCGTGTTGTGAAGAGGGCCTATATACTGGGCCACGTGGCAAGGAACTGGGGTGATGAGAGTTAAGCATGTAAAAGTCAGAGTAAAAGATAAAAGTCTAGAACTAGTTGCCAACTGATGTGGCGTGAATCATAAGTTCAGCATCCCATTCTGAGCAGGGCATAATGAAGGAGGGTGTTGTGGGATGAGAGCTTCAGGGACAGGAGATTTCTGAGGTCCACCTTCTCTGCATGGAAGAAAGAAGAGGTGTTTCTTTGGAGAAAGTGGGACTGAAACATGGTAAGTTTGTGCCTGTGTATAGCATGTGGTCACAAAGACAAAGAGAGGACAGCATTTCAAGAATGAGGCAATGGCTGACTGTGTCAAACACTGCTGAGAGATTCAGATGAGCATGTAGAAGTGACCATTCAATTTGGTTAAGTGAAAGTCATCCATATCTTGAACAATGTCAGTGGGCATGATGGGAGTTTTAAAAGTGAATTTACCTTCACATTTATGATCAATTGATATTCAACATGAGTGCCAAGACAATTCAATGGGGAAAGAATAGTCTTTTCAATAAATGATGCTGGGACAGCTAGATATCTATATACAAAGAATGGAGTTAGACCCTTATCTCACATCATATACAAAAATGAATTCAAAATGGATCAAGGATCTAAATGTAAGAGCTAAAAGTATGAAACTCTTAGAAGAAAACAGGCGTAAACCTTAGTGACCTTGGATTAAGCAATGGACTCTTAGATATGACACCAAAAGCACAAGGAACAAAAGAAAAAAATAGATAAATTGGATTTCATCAAAATTAAAACCTTTTGTGCTTCAAAGGACACCATCAGGAAAGTGAAAAGACAACCCACAGAATGGGAGAAAGTTTTTGCAAATCATATATCTGATAAAGGACCAGTATTTAAAATGTATAAAGAATTTCTACAACTCAATAATAAAAAGACAAGCCAATTTAAAAATGGGCAAAGTCTCTGAATAAACATTTGTCCAAAAAAGATATACAAATGGCCAATTAGCATTTTAAAAGATACTTAATATCATTAATCATCAGAGAAATGCAAATCAAAACCACTATGAAATACCACCACACACATACTAGGATGGCTATGATCAAAAAGACAGATATTAACAAATGTTACCAAAGATGTAGGGAGGTCAGAACCCTCATACATTGCCAGTGGGTATGTAAAATGACGCAGCCAGTTTGAGGATAACAGTCTTACAGTTTCCCAAAAGTTGAACATACAGAGTTACCTCATGACCCAGCAATTCCACTCCTGGGTATATACCCAAGAGAAATGAAAACATATGTTCACACAAAAACTTGTACATGAATGTTCATAGCAGCATCATTCATAATAGCCCAAAACTGGAAGTAACCCAAATGTCCATCAACTGGTAAATAAATAAATAAAATGTACCATCTTCCTTTAAAGCTTGGTATATTGAAAAAGATGTAATTCTCTCTCTAAAGATATCTAATGAATATTATTAAACATCTTATTGAAACGAAATTTGTCCATCAATCATTAATGATGTATCGACATAATACATTTTTTCAAAAATTTAAAATCATGTCTTCATACACCAGGCAAAAATAATGAAGTGATAAGATTTAAATATTCCTAAAAGGGATTCCTTTGGTTATTACTGTGGAGTTCTCAGCAAAATTGGTAATAAACACAGCCATAAGTGATCTTTAAAGACACCACTCATCTAACACTTGGGATATGCCCAGAAATGTATGCTCTTTGCATTCAAAATTGCATTGAATTCCCACAGCAGCCCTTTGAGGTATGTGGCATTATGCCCATTCTGCAGAGAGGAGGCTCAAATTCGGTGAGGTTAAGAAGCGTGCTCAAAGTCTGCAGCTGGTAAATACCGGAGTTAGGATTTAACCCCTAGTCAGTGTGATGCCACACTGATCAGGACAAGTAGAAATTTCTGTCTCTTTGCTGATTGCAGTTTTATCCATTTCTACTTTCCTTTACACTGTTACTCAACTTTACTGCAGAATCCCTTGGAACTAGTTATGTCCAATTTATTTCTCTTCCAGTTTCTTTTTGGTCTGACAGCTGCCTCTTTTTCTGCGTGCATCTTCCTACTCTTTTCTCTGGCTGTGTCATTTCTTATGCCTTGTCAGAGTCTCTGAGTTACTCTTGTATTTGTTCAAATCGTTTTCTGTTGGTAAATCAGAGAGTTGGCTTGGAAAAGGCTGGAAGGGAGGAATAAGAGAACATATTCTGCGTGAAACTCTGCTTCCCCTCCCTCAGCACAGGCTTTGCTGCTCTTTCTTTCAGTGGAGCAGCCTCTCCATGGAGGAGAAAAGCATGCTGATTTAATTTTAAACTCAAAACTCTTCTAGATAATTACGGCTCTTAGCTGGTTCCCACTTAGCAACAGGCTTCAGAATAAGCTTTGTTATTTTGGCATAATTCTTTCTGATCTTCTGAATGTATACACGTGTTTTTTCATACTAAGTTATATTTTAATTTTCCCAATTTGATTGTACTGTATATTTTAATTTTTCCCAATTTGCTTTATACCATGACCATACACCTATTTTCCAATGTATTTTTAACATGGTTTTAACTGAGATACATACATGCAATAAAGTACACAAATCTTAAGTGCGTAGTTCCATTAATGTTTACCTATGTAAACATTCATGTAACCACCAACCAGCTCAAGTTATAGACCAGCAGTTCTCAAAATCTTTTGTCTCAGGATCCCTTTACACACTTAACTTATTTTTTCATTCTTTTTTTTTTTTTGAGGAAGATTAGCCCTGAGCTAACATCCACCGCCAATCCTTCTTTTTTTGTTGTTGAGAAAGATTGGCCCTGAGCTAACATCTGTGCCCATCTTCCTCTATTTTATATGTGGGATGCCTGCCACAGCATGGCTTGATAAGCAGTATGTAGGTCCGTGCCTGGGATCTGACCAAGCGAACCCTTGGCTGCCGAAGCAGAGTGTGCGGACTTAACCGCTACACCACCAGGCCAGCCCCTACACTCTTAAATTTTTAAGAAACTCAAATAATTTTTTCTTATGTGAATTATGTGTCAATATTACTATGTTAGAAATGGAAACAGAGGACATTCAAAATATTTATCAATCCAATAAAAAGTCATAATAAACTCATATGTTGATACAACTAATATATTATTAAAATAGCATATTTTAATAAAAATAACTACATTTTCTAAAACTGGTGAGAAGAGAGACATTGCTTTCATTGTTGTAAATCTCTTTAATGTCTGGCTTCAGAGAAATCATCTGAGATCTTCCTTCTCATTCAGTCTGTTGTGATGTCCTTTTCATTGAGGTATATGAAGAAAACTTGGCTTCTCACAGAGAAGGACTTGAGACAAGAGGACCTAGCAGACTCTCTGAAAGCCTCTTGGGGACACATTGGTCCACAAAAAGATCCTTAGTGTACACGTTGAGAACTAGTTCTATAAACCATTCCCATCATTCCAGAAGGTTCTCACGGAGGGACCACTCTTCTGACCTCCTCCTTCAAGATTAGCATTACCTTTTCTTGATTTTCATATACATGGAACCATAAGGTAAGCACTTTGTGTGGATACATCGTATTCTATTGATTCCTTCTTCTATTGGTGTACATGTGAATTGTTTATAGTGTTTTACTATTATGAATGGAGAACATATTTTTTGGTGAACAGATGCACTCATTTCTCTCGGAGTGGAATTGTTGGAACATAAGATGAGCAGGCAGATGTTTGCTTAACAGACTTACAAGCCATAAAAAATATTTTTACGGTTGAATTTTATTTCAGCATATATTATTTAGCATAAATTATTTAACAATTTCTACTAGAAATATCTAATATATGCCTCTATATTCTCTTTTAAAATGTTGCTTTAAAATCAATGTAACTTCCATATACTTTATATTTCCATTGCTAGACTACTAAATTAAAAATACCTGTTTCCTATTTTATGTGATTGGACAAAGTGATGTGGTAAAGCAAGTCCCCACTTACCTGGATGCCTTCCATTTTTCTGGCGTGTCTAGTCTAGGACCCATAATTCAAACAAACAAATCCAAAAACAACTAGTGAATATTAGCAGCCAAGGCTGTCACATGATGTAATTTTATTGACCAAGGAGTCCAAAGGAAGGAAAGAGAAGGTTTAAAAACAAAACATAGGGGGTGGGGGTGGGATAAGAGGGGGGAAGTAAAAGAAGAAGAAAGACGTATATGTCATGTGACAAAGTTGAAAGCATCAGCAGTCCATGTTAGAGAAAGTGACTAACAGACCCACGGAGGGTGACAAAAGAAAATAGACGTAGACGCAATGAGATGCAAGGGACACCAAACATGGTGGCTTAATAGTCCAGGGTGATTTATTGGAAGAGAAAACTATGTCCCACTCCCATCAGTGGTTCCAGTGGCTTTTTTTATTAAGTGCAATCTCTGGAGCTCTGAGATGATGCTTTTCTCATCTTCACATTCCCAAGGCTTGGCTGTATCAGTTAGCTATTACTGCCACAAAACAAACCATCCTAAAACTTAGTTTTAGTTTTAGACTCCATAACATCCATTTTCTGTTTCTCCTGAATTTATAAGTTGCCTGGCTAGTTCCACTTGTCTGGGAAAGGCTTGGCTAGTCTTAGATGCATGCTCATGCATCAGCTGTCAGTGGGTGGGATGCATGGGGCAACTCAACTCTGTGTTTGCCCATCCACCAGCAGGACAGCCTGCACTTGTTCTCACAGCAGTGGCAGAGATCCAAGGGAAGAAACAAAAATGTGCCTCTGCCATGTCGTTTGTTGCTCTCCCATTGGCAAAAGCAAATTACATGGCCAAGCTCAGACTTCGGGCAGGAGGGCTACCAAAGGACATGGATTCAGGAAGGCATGAAAAATTGGGACCATTAATGCAACCCATCTACCAGGCTGGCATGGCCTAAAACTATAATTACATATACTTTTAAAAAATAGTGTGTTGCTAGTAAAAACTAGTTGAAAGTGTAGAGGACAATAGTGGGCTCCTAGTAAATCTGATCAGTGAATAAAGTTAGTTCAATGCTGAATATACATCCAATATAACTATTTGTGTGATAGTCAAGGTCATGTAAGTGAATTCATAATATAGTGTTACAGTTCGTAGAGATCAACATGCTATGTCATGGGCACCAGAACCTAATACAAATATCAAGTTTTTTCTAAGGGAAAGCAAAAGATAGTGTTAAAAGCTATGTGTAAATTTTGAGAAAATTAGATATATACATCGCTTGAAAGGAGTAAACTGTAAGTATTTTGATGGACCAGTATAACATTTCTTCATTCAAATTTTATATCAAAGTTTAGAAACAACCAAGGGTCAAATTCTTTTTTCCCTCGTTTTATTTTTGGTACATTCTGATTTACCTAAAGCTGTTGGTTCATGGTGTGACTAGGTATACAATATTAAATCGGACTCCTTTGGAAGATTTTTCCAAAATTTATCTTGGTGGTGACTTTAAGGCTCTCAAAATTTCCAGGATGAAGCTGCTCGGGGACTGTCCCTTGCCCCAAATTTCCAAGAAAGTAATTCGAGAGGAGAGAAAGAGGCTTTGTACCATTTATTGAGATAAGCATAGTCACCTATTTTTCCTTTTAATGTAAAAGCAATGATGCTGCTATTTTTAACCATCTCCCTGCTCCCTCCTCTAATATCTTTTCATTATTCTAACCTATGAAGCAGAACAATTTTCATGAAATATTATTAAAGAAGATAGCTCATAAAAATTCATCCCAGAGGCACTACACAGGATTTATTATGACATTAAAGATGTAATTATTAAAGTTTGTGCTTGGGATTCTGTTAAATGCAAAGCATCAAGGAGAAGTTGCAGAAAAGTGTGGCCTTCTAAGCTATTGAAGGCTTGGAATGAGGCCCAAGACACCCTCAAAACTGCAATAATGCAGGGCATTCCCTCTTGACTCTCCACAGTCACAATTAATGTTGATGGGTCCACACTGTTAAGTGCCTGTTGGCCCACTGTGATAGTCATACTGTTTTGAAAGGACACTAAAAATAAGAATTGAGGAAAATTGGTTTTCTTGACATTGAGAAGTCAAAGCACAAGAAAGCTTATTTTAGCCTTTCATTCAGGTTTTCAAAGACATTCCCTGTCCAAGAGGCTACACAGCCTGTTACCAATCCTTCACTGTACCTCACAGAAAATAATTTAGTCATTTGAACATTATTGACTCCCTGTTCTTCACAAAGCAAATGAACAGAGCCTGAAAAGAAATTAATCTAGGCTGGTGGAAAAGTCATATGCTCAAATAGCTCTTAAAGTGTAAATGGATAAATTCAGAAGGGCAGAATATTTCTTGCTTGGGGAAATGAGGGAGCTTCAGAAGGTGGCATTTTTGGAGGTTGCTTTGTAAGGACAGAACATTACGTGATGTGGCTAGCAAAGATGTGTGTTAGACGTCTGTAAACAGGGAACAGTGATAAATCCAGACTGGCTAGGTGAGCAGGCAGGTAAGGGCCAGGAACTGAATGCTGATATCAGTAATTGCAACTTTATTCTTTAGGTGGTGGATAGGAATTCAGCTTTTATGGGCAGAAGAGTAATATGATCAGAGTTGTCATTTTGGGAGATGAATCAGTGTGTGTGTGTAAAGGGATGTGAAGGGCAAAGAAATTCAATAGGAAGTTACTAAAAATTCCGGGTGCTGGGGAATGAGAGAAGTTATAAGGGACGAGAGATTTAGGAACTCCCAAGATTTAGGGTAGATTTCATAGGTTTTATCAACAGACTGGATGTGGGAGCAAATGAAGCAGAACAAGATGGCCCCAGGGTTTAGTGCCCAATATGGATTAAAGTAAACAAATGAGGACAGATGGAGGAAAGGTCTCTATTTTTGATTAATTACATACAATGTGCATGTGGGCCATTTGTTTAACTCTGAAAATTTGAGAGGAAGAACCATAGCTTAGGGGCAGAAAGGTCAAGGCTAAAGTTAAAGATTTGAGAACTGCAGAGAAGTAGAAATTGAAGGCCTGTGATTGGATGAAGCAGCTAAGGGAAAACACACACAGAGAAGCTTCTCTGAAGAGAGGGTGAAAGATTTCTTTCAGTTTTTGAATTGCTTTCAGGGAAGCTCATGGCTAAATTTCAGACCCAACTGCAGAAGTGTCCCTGAGTTAGGTTTTCTGATCTAATGTTTCTTTTGTGCCTCGTCTTTAAAACTTACTCCCTCCCATAAGGCTTGGGATGTAACTTGTATACTATTTTTGAAATACTATATACTTCATGGATTCCAAGATACATATATTTTTCACATTTTAACATCTCTGAAATTGAGATGCGTCTTACAATCACTGGATGGAATGCCATAGTTTAATTGGCAGCATGTTTTCATTCTTTATGGTATATAAAATAACGGTGTATGTTATAATCAATGGTGTCTTAGATTTGATTTGACCTCCCAATGGATTTCCCTGTCTTGGCAATCCGGTGTCTTTTCCATGAAGCTTTTTATCCCTCTAAAATGAGAAGAACAATCTCCTTAGAGAAGCAGCACAGTCCTGTATGGGCATTCCAAACTGGCATGAATGGGCAGCTGAATATCCTTTCTGGGCTGAGAAGAGGGAGAAAGGTAAGAATTGAGATTCAAGTGCCCTGATTGGAACAAAAAGTCCTAGGGGGCAAGATGCAGTAGAAAGCCAGATAGGCTGGGGGCCCAGTATAAAGCAGGCTTGCTTCTTGCTTCTTGGGGCATAGCTCTATAAAATTGCAGGCCTCCTGGAGAAACCTCCACGGCATTGGAACAGCATGGCGCTAGTAGCTGACAAAGGGGCAGAGGAGGTATATAAATGATGGACCTGAACTAGCACTTCTGGGTCCCCCACAGCCCACAAAGATCCAGAAGTTCCTGTTTATCTCAGAAGAATGCTGGAATGAACTGAGTCGGGAATGAAGACTGGGCTGAGCAGGGACCTTGGGACGCTGGGATGGAAGGGCCCACTTCGCAGAGCTGCAGTGCAGTTAGGACAGTGCAACAGCGGGGAGACAGATGCTCCTCTCCACTGCCAGAGGACACAGGAGCGTCCCCTTACGCCCAGATGCCAGCTAGGGAAAGAAGCAGGGAGACCTCTTGGACAGGGAGGGAACTCTAACAGGGATTTGACTTTGAAATGATTGAATATGCCTCTGAAGGAAAGTGTTTTTTAACCTGGAAGAGACTGGGTTACTTTAATTGGCATGATTTTTTTCTTTCATAAGTGAAAGTGCAGGATTTGAGTGCGATAGGAACTTACAATTGAAAATAAAACACATCTTTTGTTGTACATTTGAGCTGTGTGTACATTTTAAGCCTACTACGATGGAATCTTCCGGCGGGTAAGATGTCTCAAATACTGAAAGTAATCTGGGTGAAAGAAAAAAGAAGCTCTGGATATAACACTGGAACAGAAATACTTCTGGTGGTGTAGGAGGATGAAAAGCCAGTGAAGAAATGATCAGAAAAATGGGAAAACTAAGGGCACCTCTCAGAAGCAGAGAAGAAAAGAGGCAAGTAATGGATTCAGTCAAGGGCTACAGAATGGTGAGCTTAGCTCTTGGAAGAAGCCATTCCATTTGATGAGGAGGAGCCATTCGGAATCTTTGAAAATTGGCCATCCAAATGAGGTGCTATTTTAAAGTCATAATTTTTCATGGGCTGTTAGTGCTGAAAGATACGTACTGTAACCCCACTGTCTTACATTCCAAGGAAATGTGGAACCAGAGAAACTTCTCAGAAGCCAGTCCAAATTGTAAATATGAGAAAACGAAAAACAAGGACCTTCCATTTGGGAGTCAACCAGTATCAGCCTATTTTGTGTCACTTGGGGGAAAAAGTGTGTTGTGGGTATGAATAAGCCTCCTTTGAAAATAATGAAGAGATCATTTGTGGAAAAGGCAAAAACGTTACTGGAAAGCATCCTTGGGAGCAAATACTCTGACAGGTTCAATGTGTTTTAATTTTTTATTAGAGAAGTTGGAAGTTTGGTTTCAATATTGACGGTAACATAATTTTCTCTGCTTTGTTCAGAGGAACACACAGAATCAGTTTGTACAAGCATATACAACAATTCAGTTGGTGTTCTGTGTCCTACAATCAGTAATCTGATTAGTTCTAGACTACCAGGTTTCCATGCGCTCCTCTTGGCTTCGGCGGCATGGCTCCATTCCCAGCGGAATACTTCTCATGCACTGTCTGCCACACAACTACAGCAGGCTTAAAGACCATGCAGATTAACACTGTAGCAAATCGTCTTGATATTTAACAGACATAAAAAGGTTATTTCCTGATATGAAATTCTGAAAATCTGCATAAATATTTTTGTGTAAAATTAAATTAGTTATGTATTTTTTTGAAACTAGAACTTGAAGTATCAAGAATGCCCACATAATTCATATACACATATATATAGACTTCTTCATTATGCGAAAAGTCTTGATAGTCAAATTATATTCTGTGCCATACGTTTATTGAACCAGTATTTATTTGGCGTTAGGTTAACTGTGCCTGCACGGATTAGTCTTAATTGGTGCTTGTGCATCATGCAAACATAGTTCTAGGATTCCTGTTTACTAGTCTTGTCATGTGGCAATACTTAGATGATTTTGCTCTATAACAGTGTGAATTAGGAGTATAAATACTTTATACATGGTCACATTTACAAACGTTTGCCAATAACCACTTCACGATCTTTATGGTGTAATAGTGAATTGTAGTATCTGGAATCAGCAGAAGCAATTCCTATAAAGCAAGGTCAGGTGTAATGTGCCTAACAGAGTTCTCCTTTGAGTACTGATGACTTTTGGCACAGGTACACTGTTCTATTTTTCTATGGTTCTAATAATTTCCACAACTTTTACAGGAAATTAGCTCCTTATGGCATGGTAGAGACATGGCACTTACTGATGAGGTAACTTAGCTGTAGAAAAATTCTGCAAAATTATTTGTTTAGCAGATCACCACTTCTGCTGATGAATTTGTAGACAGAGTTGGGTTTTTACTAGTGCATGCGCTCGCTATTAAATTGCTAATGCACTATTTTTGCTGCAGCTCAAACATGTCCTAAAGCATCACAAAGCAGAGTTGTGAACACCAAGCTCATTGACTTGTGATGGGATTTATGGCAAACATGTTTAAGTTGTATTGTCAGTGGTTAAATTCTGCCTTACTGGAATAGTCAGTTTTGTGGATTTGTAGCTACTTGTGGTTGGCCAAGGAAATTCAATATCCCAAAGGTTAAATCTCTGTGGTTTCAGGTAACGTCTTGTCTACACACAAAAGGAAACACAAAGGACAACAGCTTTCTTCCATGGAATTTGTGTCCAGAAGTTTGGTAGTGATCTTTTGATGCTGCGTGGTTTTGCTGTGTCAGTTTGCGTTTTGGAGTTTCATACTACTGTTGCTGGTCTGCGGTCCATCTCGGCTTCCAATTTCACCATCTGCTGCATCTCCTTCGCCTGTAACATCAGAAACATGGCCTTACAGGTTGAAATCCTTTCCTGAAGGCATGTAGCATCCCTGGCCTCTTTTCTCCCATGAAACTGATGCTGTCACTATGTCCTTGCTACTCAAAGTTTAGTCCATGGACCAACAGTATCAGCATAACCTGAGACCTTATAAGAAATGCAGAATCTTGGACTCCACCCCAGACCTACTGAGTCAGAATCTGCATTTTAACAAGACCCTCAGGAAATTTTTATGCACATTAAAGTTTGAGAAGGTCTGGTCTACACAGTGCCAGGAAAATCATTTGAAGAGAGGCTGAGCCAGTCACTCGATATTTAGACTATGTCACGTCAAAATGTTTGATTTAGTTTCTACAGACTAACATGTTGCCTTGACTATGTATAGATAATTTGATCACTTTTAGAATAAGTGTTGCTTATACACAATTTATTCCCCAAGTAGCCTAAAATTTAATTAAAAGTAATTCCCTCAGACTCTAACCGACAGAGAAGTTTAGGTGGGAGTATATCACATTGGTTTGGCTGGAGTATCCTGGAGGTAGAACATTACAGGAAGATGTATGGTTCTTGGAATCCTATCGTCCAAAAACTATGCCTATGGGCTTTCACTTCTCTGCGGTAATTAATTTGTTATAGGCTACCCCAGGAAGGAAGCCATGGTGACTTCAATCTCGTGAATTAAGACTGTCACGAAGACAACCAGCTGGTTTGGGAGGTAGAGAGGTGTCAGATGCGGGGCAGGTTCTGGTGACAAACAGTTGCTTAGCAATGAGGGAAAATCTATGGGTTCATTTCAACTCTTACTTTCCAATTAAATGCTTTTGCCCAATCAACACATATATCTTTTGGAGGAACAATAAAGTTCCCTTGTCCTCTTTTAGTGACACATCACTTTGAAATAAAGGACATTTAAGAATAGAAACATGGATATACAAAGGTATAACTCAGAGAAGGACTCAGAAGTGCTCTGATGTTACTATTCGTGTCTGCTTAGGTACTCCAACTACATGGAAGGTGAGCAGGAGGGTTGGATCAACTCTGGGGATCATACATGGGTATCTGAATGTCCCAAATGAAGTCCTGTTACAAAATTAGTTTAACCCATGGACCATAGTGATTTCTTTCCTCTTCTGATTTTTATATTTGGCTTTCAATTTCATTTTGGTGAGGATGGATATAATAACACCAAAGAATACTATCTTTCAGCTTACATTTGAGAAGGATGGATCCCTCTACCCAGATTTTTTTTTATGCATAAAGTATAGTAATACTCTAATAAAGAAATGAAGAAATGGAGAAAAATATACAAACATGAAACTATGACACAAACAGTATTTATAAGAGATGACAGTGAAACATTATTAGCTCTGGAAATCAAATACTTTTATGTTCAATAATAGTAATAAAGGATTCCCTATGCTTCTCCCCTTTAGTATTTAAAGACAATGTCGAACACAATTTAGAAGCAAGAATCACATGACACTAAAAGATTATTCCAAGAGCCACATTCTCATATGAGCATGACCATTCATCCCGATTTGCCAGCGACTGTTCCAGCTTATGCCTGTAGTCCTGGCTAGTAAGCAGTCCAGTGCCCCTTTTCACTCTCAAAACTATCCTGGTTTGGACAATCAATTATACAGTCACTTTACTTATGAGGAGTGATTAGGGTCCTTGGCAGACCTGATCGAGCAGAAACCATGACAAGAGTCATTGTGTAATAACATTGTATAATGTTCTGCACGCAGACCATAACTCTCTGTCATTAAAAACCATCAATGAACTTTTAGTGGGGTGCTTTAAAAATTAATTGCAGTCACTTTAATGTTTGTGGGAGAGCTGACTCTGTGACCCAGTCTTAGCTGTGGCCAGTTCAGATGACAACCGTATGTCACTGTTCTTGATGCCTGGCTCTGTCTGCATTAGCGTGACTTGAGTTTTCCAGGTCTGCAATGGGAAATGCTGGCTAAAACTCCATCAGAAATAATTCTCTAAGGAATTTGGGCATTTCGATTTCAATATTATATCAGAAATCCAAGCATGAAATAATCAAGCTTTTAACTCCAAACCCTTGAGATATTAATTAGTTATGACCAGATGTGAATCATAAATGGATCTGCACCGAGGATACTGACATAGTGGAGAAGGAAAGCAATGTCTTGCTTATCAGAGTTTCGGTCCTACCTTGCGTTTGGGACACTGCATGACAGGATTTCAAAAGCTGTTTGTACAAAAATAGTAATGTCAAAATTGAGTCATACATACAAAACAAATAAAATAAATGAATACTGAAGTGAATTTGAGAAATGAATGCAAAACCATATACAGAAAAGCAAAAAGCTAAGAATAAAACATGTATACAACCATCAGTGACAAACTTCCCCCGAGTTGACCTCAACAGAAAAAAAGAACAAAACAAACAACCAATGCCTACTGACCCGGACTGCACCTCTGTACTGCCGCAGTGAGCGGGGATCCCTCCCTCTAGAAGACCCCTCACCTCTGTTGATTAAATGATAGCACTGATGACAAGAATCAATTTTTAAAACTTGGGTGTGACAGTCATGGAGCTGTGAATGTTTGAAATGGTACACATCAAGAAGATGAGATACCGTGTGGCTGGGAGGTCCACAGGAAAATTAAATTGGAAAAAAATCCCTGACCTTTAGGGTTTTAAATGAATAATTGGCTGACCAAGTAGACAAGGCCATTAGGTGGCTTAAAAAGGACACAGGTTAGGATCCAGAATCAAGACCAAAATATATTAAAACTTGAGTTGTTTCCGCCAGTGCCCTCAGCACTGGTCTAGTTAACTAAGCAAATCCATTCCACGCTTTGCTTTGGGGCGACTGGGAGCACTCATAGTGTGGAATGGCAGGAGAGCAGTAAGAAGCCATAAAGGGAGAGATTAAGGGGGAATGTTAACATTAATTTATCTTTGGCTTAGAAACAGAAAAAGTCTTGGGGTTTAACAATGGTTTGGGTGATTGTTATAAAAGTTTGGGATTGTCTGGAGACAGGGAACTGTTTTCTGCCAATGAAAGGTTTAGTTGGTCATGAAGGGAGCCCTCCTACATAGCTCCAGACCTTGCCTATTAGGAGGGAAAAAACGGAGTCAGTGTTTGTATTTTTTGCCCTGTGCCTAAGACAGTGTTTTCACACACTGAGTAACAGTGAATTGAGAGCTCTCTGACTTTTAAATTCCAAATATGTATATATATATATTTATGTATTAGAAAGATCTGGGATTAAATTTGTTATGGAATAGGCCATATTTGTAAAGCAAAGCTTAACAAAGAAATTCGAGTCCACATTCTACATTTGCCAGAAGCATCAATATATCTTGAATTCATTTTCATTGAATCCCATTAAATCTTGATCAAGTCTCAAGCCTTCGCGTGTTCTGTGCTTTCTTAAGCTTCTGTGACTCCAAGTACCAGTTGTGGGTGGTAGACATTACTTATGACATATTGAAAGGCATTATATGAATTTTTGGAACAAAAAGCCACTATCCTTCCAAATGGTCAAATCAGTACAATTATCACTAATCCAATATCCTAATGCAAGAACTCTAGTGCTGTTTGAATTATCCATGTATGGGGATAAAAGCTCACAGTGATTTTTTTATTGTGTACTTTGGTTCTGAGACCAAAACCACCAGGTAACTGTATTCTCTAGCTCTGAAATACACCACCATTGTAGTGATGAGTCATTTTTAGCACATTTATATTCTTTAGTCAAACTTGTTGCTAAGCAACACAATAATTTCTAAGTAGTTTCTTAATTTAGTTAACTGAAACATGACCGTGCCTTACCTTCATTGTGCCTTCTTCTAAGGCAGCCTTATCCCCACCCAGCCCTGAATCACTGAAGTAGATTCTAATGTTTTGGAGACGGTGGCTTTCGCCTTATTCATATTGTCATTTTCTCCCCAGGAACACTTTCTGAGCAGTGCTTTAAGAGCAAAAACATAAGCTGGGTAACTTGTACCAGAACGTGATGTATCTATGAGTTGGTCAAATGAACTGGACCCATGGGACAATAAACATCTAGTGTTCCCCTGGGGATCTGTGGACTGTTCATGAATAGAAGCATTTAGCTAAAAAGGAAATGTGAAACATAACTCAGAAGGATGTTGATGAATAACACTTCTATCCACTAAAAAGTCAAGAATCTGAAACCAGAAGTTGGATTTGTTACCCAATTGCAATACAAAAAAAAGATTTTATGGTTTTATTTTCGCAAAGGTACTTTTTAGTGTAATTCCTACTTAAGTGTTCTTCAATGGAAGCCATTTACTCTGAAAAAATATACTTAAATAGGATTGCCTTATAGATGGAGGGAAATACGAAAGAACAATGTAGTACAAGTATGTATTTCATCAAAACCTCTTTATAGTTTCTAGATGGAAGTAAATTATCTAGAAATAATAACATCCAAACCAGCTATATCTGAAGAGTGAAATTTGAACTGAGATAGACTGAATTTTAAACTGCAGCTGAGGGTCATTTGGCTATCTACGCTAGAGGCATTTCCATCACATTGAAATGAGACTGTGGATGGCTGACGGGCTGCAGCCCATTTGCGATGGAGCCCACCTGCCCTCTGCTTTAGGTAAACATCCATTTATCTTGGTGTTGGTATATGCCTGATGGCCTCACTAAACAGTTGGATTTTGGATAACCCTTTTTATTTGTGTGTACTTTTTAATTTAGTGTTTTGCCTTGCTGGGAAAACGCACCCAGAGTATGGCATCCACTCTATGGGGTTTGTAGAATTACCGCAGCTCATGACTTTAGGTCCTGCTTGTAAGCCCTAAGAGTTTTATAACTTCATTTTTAGATTGAGATTGAAAATAGGTGCTTTCTCTCGTTTGCTCTTAAATATAATATCACTTGCTTCTAGGTTACAAATTATAAAACTCTAAATGAAAATGGAGAAGTCCTTTATAACCTTTGTTTTCTCCTCTCAGTAATGTCATTCTTAGAATCCCCATAATCTACTCAAATGATCACTTTTGATTCTTTTTTCCCCATGGCCACATTCCTCTCCCGCTTCAAAAAAGAAGACTTTCAGTTCATGTTGGATGAATTGGGGAAAATACAGTAATAGGCACCAAATTTTTCCAGCCACCTTTCCATGTCACTACTCAGGTCACTGGCTTTAGCAGAAGGGTCACTGTGGGCCGTGGCATTTGCCTCCCAAAGCTGGCTGGCAGCCTACGTTTTTTTATGCTTTTTAGGTGAAATACCTGCTCATTCTGTTTCTCTAGGAATTCTAGGTGTTCAAGCTGGACTTTTTTCAGCTGATCCATTTCTTTGGACTGTTTCATTGCAAGCTGCAAAAAACAAAAAAAAAGAAAATTCAGATGAACTTCAGGTTGTAATCTTAAAACTTGTGGATGAGGAATGACTAGTAAGCTTACCATTTAAGTAAGGGAGATAATAATAATAAAGAAGAAATAAAAGTAGCTGAAAACTAGGAGAGTTTAAACCCATAATTCTTATTGGGAAGATGTTTCCTGCCAAAATCTTAGAAAATAACAGAGTACTTAGGCATGATTAAAACCTGGCTTCATTTTCTGTATAAAATGGTGCCAAATAATTACCTTAAAGACTTTAGGAGAGATTACTTTAGCTTTCAGGGAGCGATTAGAATGTTTAATGTACAGAAAAATCAAATTAAGCAAATGAGCCAGAAGTCTGATATCTAAGGATGAGTTATTGTTTACAGTTTTTAAAGGAAGAGTGCCAAGAAAATTATAAAATACTTACTCTCTTTCTTTCTTCCAGAAACTTTTTAGTATTGCTGCTGTTTAACTCCCTGACTCGCCTAAAAGCAACAGGTACAAATGACAGTTGGTATGACATCGAATGGAATTCACATAATATTAACTATGAAAGAGTTATATTCCAGTTAATTATCTGGATGGGATCATCACTTCCTTTTTATTTTTATTATGGAATTTTGAAACATACAATGTACAGAGAAAAATATAAATAACATCTGTGTAGCCATCACTCAGATTAGTCAATACTGATGTTTTGCCATGCTTGTCTCATATTTTTAAAAGAAACAAAGTGTTACAGATATAATTAAGCCCCCTTTGTCTTCTCCCTGATTCTGTTTCTCACCCTTCTCTCTCTCCAGGTCTAACCACTATTCCGAATTTGGGTGGACCTTCCCATCCATGTTTTAATATCTTTATTACACATGGATATGTCCACATGTAATATATACAAGTGCTTCTTATACTTTCACATGCATACAAATCACCTGGAGGTACTATCAAAACACAGATTGCCAGGCAGAGGGTCCGATTAAGCGGGTCCGGGGCGGTCCTGAGGTTCTGCATTTCACAAGCTCCCAGGTGATGTGGATGCTGCTGGACTATATTGTTTTGTATGTTTTCCAAATTTACCTAAATGGTAACATAGTCTGGGTTTCCTTCGATAACTTATCACTTAGCCTTATGTTTTAGAGGTATAGCAATGTTTCAAACTATTCCATTATTTTCATCTGCCGTATTGATTTTTCCATTTATGAATAGACTACAATATTTCCATTTTGCCATTAGTGAAAAGTAGGTTATTTCCGAACAATGCTACGATGATCTGGTGCATAGGGCCCTGCAATACTTGGCACACTAAGTATCTGGTGACTAAAGAAATGAATGAAATGCAGGGCATATCTTCTTGTGCATATGGGGGAAGATTTCTCCAGGTTGCATACCTTGACTTGCAGGTTGGTAGGGAATGAACAACTTCATCTTTACTCCAAAGCCCTTGTCCTAATTTGTACTCCCATTCATAGTATGTGGGTGCTACCCTTTCTCCACGTTTTCCCACTCTGTATATTGTCAGACATTCACTTTTGTGTTAACTGGTTGATTTCATGAAATGGCATCACGCTGTTGTTTCAGTTTGCATTTCCCTGATTATTGGTGAGGTGGAGTGTTCTTCATGACTGAAGAGGCATATAACTGATTGAATTTCTGTAATAGTTATTATAGGTCTTTTCAGGTTTTCTCCTGTGTCAGTCAGTTTTAGAGATTTACATTTTTCTAGGAAATTGTCCATTCGATCTAAGTTTTCAAATTCATTGGTAGTATTGTAGTCTTGATTTTCAAAATTATTTATTGTATCTGCAGTTATTTCCCTTTTCATTCCTAATATTACTAATTCGTGCTTTCTCTCTCTTTTTCTTTTTGATCAGTCTTGCTGGAGGTTTACTGATTTTACTATTTGTTTCTAATAACAAGCTTTTGTTTTTGCTGATACTCTCTATTGCTTTTTGTTTTCTATTTCAATACTTTTTGCTTTTTAAATTTATTATTTCTTCCCATCTGAGATCTTTGGGTTCACTCTGTTTTTCTAATTTCATATCCTCTTTCAGTTTTTAGCTCATTAATTTTTATTTCTTTTAAAAATATAGCATCTAGGCTATAATTTTCACTGTAATATCACTTTAGCTACCTTCCTTTTCTGTGGTGAGAACATTTAAGATCTACTCTCTTAGCAACTTTCAAGCATATAACACCATATTTTTAACTATAGTCACCATGCTGTACTTTAGATCCCCAGAAGTTTTTACCCTTTAATCAGCATGTTCCTAATTCCTCTAGCCTCCAACCCCTAGTAACTACCATTCTAATCTGTTTCTATGAGTTTGGCTTTTTTTTAGATTCCACATATGTATAAGAGAGATCATACAGTATTTGTCTTTTCTGTGTCTGACTAATTTCACTTAGCACTTAGCATAATACCCTCCAGTTCCATCCATGTTGTTGCAAATGGCAGAATTTCCATCTTTTTATGGTTGTATAATACTCATATATATTATGTTATTATATATAGATATAATATATATAAAACATTTCCTTATCCATTAATCCATTGATGGACACTTAGGTTGTTTCTATGTCTTGCCTATTGAGAATAATGCTGCAATGAATACAAGGGTGCAGATATCTCTTCTCGATAGTGATTTCATTTCCTTTGGATATATATCCTGAAATGGGACTGCTGGATTATATAGTAGTTCTGGTTTTAATTTTTTGAGGAACCTCCATAGTGTTCCCCATGGTGGCTGTACAATTGACATTCCTCCCAACAGTACCGGGGGTCCCCTTTTCTCCACATCCTTGCTGACACTTGTTACCTCTTGTCTTTTTGGTAATAGCCATTCTAACAAGTGTGAGGTGATATCTCACTGTGGTTTTGATTTGCATTTCCCTGATGCTTAGTGATGCTGAGCCTTTTTCAATTACCTGTTGGCAATTTGTATGTCTTCTTTGGAAAAATGTCTATTCAGATCCTCTGTCCATTTTTTAATTGAATTATTTGTTTTTTTGCTATTTTGCTACTGAGTTGTATGAGTTCCATATATATTTTGGATATTAACCCCTTATCTGACATATGGTTTATAAATATTTCCTCCCATTCCATATGTTGCTTCACTTTGTTGATTGTTTCTTTTGCTGTGCACTTTAACGACACATTGATAAACAGTGCCTGCATTGTCATCCAGTTATAAATATTGTGTAATTTCTGTTGAAATGTCTTCTTCGACCCAAGACTAGAAGTGTTTTTCAGCTTCTACGTCTTTCTTAGCTCTCTGATTATAAATTTTTAATTTTATTTCTCAGTAGTTGATTAGGTGGATACACACACACACACACACACAGTGTGTATTTAGAAGGTAGCTATTTAGCATAGAGAAATTATTTTTGGAAAAACCAGCCATTTATAGATGGTTTAGAATCACCTACCACTGGATACAAAGTTATAACAAGGAAATTAAAAGACATTGCTAATTAAGTTATCACTAACTCAGAATTTAAGATAATTTGACCTCAACAGGACTGAAGTCCACGTTGCAACATATTTAAAAAGTTGATTAAGAGCTATTTAATAATTAGCACATTTATTATGTTGAGTTCTATATTTCACTTTGGAGAGTCTAAAATAGTTCAAATTAATGAGGATTTGTTATGGCTGTAATATTTTATGTTTTTGAGCTAAAGTGGATGGTGCCATTTCTACATATATAACGCCCTTAAAAAAAGTTCCTTGTCTGAGAATAAGATCCAGAGGATGGCCCTTTGTTTAAATAAAAAAGACCCAAAAATACCACAACATGATAGTACAAATAAGCATTGATTAAAATGAGTATTAATCTCTCTAGAGAGACACATATGACATTCCGTGTCAATTGGGAAATTTAGCCAAAGTGTTGAAAAGGCAATTCATTTCCAGGTCAAATTACTGTGGAATTCCATATCCCATTGCTGGCCCATGAATTCCAAGCCATATTTAATCCAACAAAACTTCAGCATGAGAATGCACTAGATGGTATTATGCTTTATACATTATCACATTTCAAGTTTAAAATTACTCATTATGGTTAATAACCGAGATGTGTTTTAAAAACCAATGAAATTGGGGTAGCTGGACAGCAACTGTAGCCTGTCTTTCTACACGCTGCTGGGAGAGCTGATCCATCCAGAATGGGCTTACACTTGAGTAGGTGAGATGCATGCAGAATGGCTCAATGGAATGCGGGAAGGGTATTTTGGAATTATATTTATTTTTATGCCATATTTTATACAATTTTGTGTGTAAATGAGTAAACATATATTGAATGTAAATTTATTTTACTGGTGGTAAATTGTTCTACAGCAATAATAATAAATCTTCAGAGCAGTTATAATAGCGGAATTCTTAGTCAAAACCCACAGGGTTTTGTATATCTCGAATGTGAATACGTGCGTGTATACACACACAAACGCTGTTGAGTCTATGTCTTCAAGTCGAAGCTACATCCCCACAGTGAGCATCCTGAGACTTACCTTTCCCGTTCTGCTTTATTCTTGATAGATTTATCTTGGCTGATGGCCTTGCTATTTTCCATAGAAATCTTAGCCTGGTGTGCTCTCATTTCTTTGCTTTCCCTTTGCATTAAAAACAGACAGACAGGGAGAAGAGGGAATGGGGCGTTAGTGTTTCACGGGTACAGAGTTTCAGTTGGAAAAGATGAAAAAGTTCTGGAGAGAGTTGGTGGTAATGTTGCACGACACAGTCAATGGACTTAACGGCATATACTTAAAAAGGGTTTAAATGGTAAACTTTATGTTATGGATATTTAACTTTAAAAGAAAAATGAAAAAATAAAAAACAAATCCCACATGTGACAGTAGGACTTGCTTCATGTTTTTTTCATTATTGAGCTCATTGAGTTATTTTGGATTCTGAGAAAAGGACGGAAGGAGCCTCAATCCATGAGGATGCTTCTCCCTGCGGCAGGGGGCCACCTAGCGTGAAGTAATGGTGATGGATGGGGAAGAAGAGACATTATGTTTGTCCATAACATACAAGGATTTTCCAGCTCTGCCTCATGTTTTTTGGGATCAGATGGGCCTGGAAGAGAGAGAGAGGACATTCGAACCCTCACAAGTGACCTTCCTGTTTTCTGACAGCCCATGGGCAAGAAGGGGCCTAAGCGGTTTCAAATGAGCACAGGAAGTAGAAAAAAGGATGTCTACAGTTGACTGTGCACTGTGTGTGCAAATGCATGTGTGCACATGACAAAGACTGATATCTTTAGATTATTTAGGTGTACAGTAGAGGCATACAATTCAGAATACTCGAACGAATGTTACTAACAAAGAATTTTTTCTGGACCCTATGGAGATCTCCTTGAAGCACTGTCTGGAAACGAGACACCAAGGAGTCCAGTGTTTGCGCCGCATCAAAGGGGATGGACAAGGCTGGAACGGAGAGTTCTTCAGTTAGTGACCTTTGGGTCACAGAGGCAGGAATCTGTACACAAACTCCCGGGCCCAAGAAAATGGCTCTCAATTTCTTCCACAACTTGGTAGTAAATTGACCATTTCTTTATTCACGCATTCAACATGCACTTATCAATGACCAAATGTTGATGACAAGTGTTAAGAAAGCAAGATTTCAGCCATGAACAATAGCCATGATGGTGGAAAAAACCAACAACCAACAACCACGGGGTGCTCGAGAAAAAGCTTCAACACCGCTATTGCTTTGAATAATAGCCCTGCCATGGATTTTTTTTTAAGGTAAAGTAGTAATTAAGTTACGGTCTCCTCAAATGACTTCCCATGTATTGGCAGAATTGGTTTACTTTGTTTTTCTCTTTGGGACAATGCCTACTGTTGCGGGCTAATTTTTTTTTTATTCAACTACAAGAAAGGTTAGAAAAGAGTGTTTTATTCTGTGAAGTATCTTTGAATAAGGGTAGACATCTAAATTCTGGTATTGCAGCAATGGTCAAAGGCAGAGTGATGAACAGACCTTTCTGTGTACTGAATCAAGGGCGTGTCTAAGGGAAGAAAGAAAAGACAACTTCTAAACCTATGAAATAGAATACTTTAAAACGGATAGAGTGTAGAAGATTATCCCACAGGAAACAGCACAGTACACATCTAGGGGCCCCAAAAGAAAATGGGAAACCATGGCAAAAACACATTATGTTCTTATGGCTGTATCTATCCCACCAAAATAAGGTTGGGAATTTGGGAATGTAACCAGATAATTTATGCAGTTAGCATTTGAAAAGTTTTTTGGTTGTTTTGTTTGTATAATGCTTCTATTTTCTACTCTTTTGTGTGTATCAATAGGCCCTAACTGTGGCATATGGTAGACACTCAGTGAGAAGTAAGCAGGCTGCCACAAAGCTGTGACAAAAAGATGTAATCAATATAAACACTCTTCTGTCAGGGGAAATGTCCAGCTCTCCAATTGCTATATTTTATTTTTTATTTTTGGTGAGGAAGACTGGCCCTGAGCTAACGTCTGTTGCCTCTTTTTGCTTGAGGAAGACTGTCACTGAGCTAACTGTGCCAATCCTCCTCCATTTTGCATGTGGGATGTCGCCACAGCATGGCTTGACAAGCAGTGCATAGGTCTGTGCCCAGGATCCAAACCTGTGAACCCTGGGCCACCAGAGCAGAGTGCGTGTACTCAATCACTAAGCCACTTGGCCAGCACCATTTGCAGTATTTTAAATGCAAAATTCAGTGTGCTGAAGTAGGGAGAGAAAAAAATGAATTGATACTTCTCTGCTGTTTCTTGATCAGGCCCTCTTTCTAAAATTCACAGATAAATAAAATCATGTAGAGAAAGTTGTCTCCACATTCAGCCAGTGAATGATCAGAAGCGATAACTCTAGGAGCTTAACTGACTGCTCTTTATCTCCTTCTGTGCCTTTTCTTCCTGAAAGACTCCAGATCATGTGCAAAGGCCAGTTGTAGCCCCACCATTCTGTGAAGGCTCTGTGACCACTCCGGAGGCAGCAGAGCTCCTTCAGACTGTGACGCTTATTAGTATATATCATACACAATTTGTAATTTGACTTAATTTTCATGTGTGTTGATATCTTGCCAACACTTGTAAGCCCTCTGATGGCAGAAGCCATTTCTTACAGTTCACCTTGCTCACGCTGACCGTATGATATGGTATACACAAAGCTCAGTATTATATGTCACATTGATTTTCCTTACTGCCTTGGCTCACACACACAATTAGTCTCTATAAACAATTAGAGTTTATTCCGGAGACGGGAACCCTCCTACCTGTCATGGGACAGTTTTAGCTGCTGGGTTTGCTGCTCGTGGGCACTGATCAGGAGCTTTCTCAGCAGCTCGCACTGCTGGCTGAGGTGCAGGTCCCGGATTTCTTGCTCCTCAGCACTGTGGGTGTTGATCATTTCTGACCACTCCTTTGTGTGCTGGGCCACAATCTCTTTGACCTGTGTAGGAAAAGGGGGATGGTGCCACCTGGAATTCTCATATATTAGCTATGAACTGTAGGCAGAGTATTAGTTATGTATTTCAGATCCCTCCCACCAATACCTATAACCTGCAAAAAGTAAATGGGAATCAGGATGTCATAGCTTATTAAAATAAATCAATCACTTTAACTCTAAATATTTAACCATAATCTGTTATTTCACTGCCTAACTTGCCC
This sequence comes from Equus caballus, assembly GCF_041296265.1. NCBI lineage: Eukaryota > Metazoa > Chordata > Mammalia > Perissodactyla > Equidae > Equus > Equus caballus. The sequence goes on from NC_091705.1 coordinate 15,092,133, forward strand.
ACCTCCCATTGTCTGGGCCTTGGGCTCCTTTACCGATTCCATCAGAATTCTCTGCATCACGGCATGCATTTCCAGCTTCACTTCCACAAGGCCACAGGTCTGAATAGACACTCTGCGTTCTTCTAGTCCCAGATCATGACTTATCGTGTCAACCCTAACAACTGCTGGGGTAGAAAGCGATGCTAGAGTCTATTTCTCCACCTCCTTGAATCTGGCTGACCTCGAGACTTGCTTTAGCCATGAGAGAGGAGCAAATGTGATGCAAGCAAAGGTTTGGGAAGTGCTCACCCTTTGCTATGCCTGGAGCCCTGAGGCTACCTTGTGATGGAGCCTGTGCCAGCCTACCGGAGGATGAGAGGTCATGTAGGAAAAAGCCACCAGCAGCCAGCCTACCACAAGATATCTGAGTGAGGCTATCAATCCCAGCTGACTGGAGACACAGGAATGAACCCAGAAAAAATCAGTAGAAGAACCACTCGGTTGAGTATAGCCCAAATTCTGACCCACTGAATTGTGAGCTAATAAATGGTAGTTGTCTTAAGCCACTCAATTTTGGCATTGTTTATTATGCAGCAAAAGCAAATTGGTACAGTTGGAAGGTTTCTACCATCCCATTTATAGAAAGCATCTAAAAATCATGGCATGTTGCTCAGTCATTACTTCTCAAACATTCTAGTTTAGAAGAGAGAAAGAGAAAGTGGGGAACAGCTCTCAAAGACACGTGGCACACTGCCTCTATAGATTTTGAGGCAGAACAAACACAACACACAAAGCACCAAGGAGAACTTCAGCTTGAACAGCATGGCTGGCCCATGTATGTGGAGGGTCACTGAGCCGGATGATGGAGCTGCAAGCACACATATGGAGGCTGGCTGGTTTGACGAAAAGCTATAGCTGGGAGCTTTCTTTAAAGGTTTTTTTTCTTTCCTTTTCTAACCAATATTGCTGGAAGAATTATTTGTGTTGTTGACTGGAACTCAGTGCTTAGTGCCCTAAATGTCCACAAACTTAATTAAGGTCCCCTAAGCTCCCATTTTCTTGTGTTTTTTGGGAAATAGGAGTAATGAAGCTCATCTCCTAGAATGTCAACTCATGATTTTTTTCTCATCTCTAATTTCCACAGCAAATTTAGGATGGAGCAAGTATCAGAGTTACTCAACCCACAAGTTGGGTGGTTTTCTGTCATATGTTTAATGTTACTTCTATAGGGAAGCATATTCTGTATTTTATACAGTATTTCCTTTTAGTCCATTTATTGTTTCATTTGATGTCTCTGAAGCAGACAACTTGGATATTGTTAGCATATTTCTACAGATGAAGAAAAAAATGTTCCATGAAATGGCTCTTTGTAAAGCCAGTGAGTCTGGAACAAATGTGGACCCCTGGATCCCTCGGCTTCCCAGACTGGCCCCAGGCTACTGTTATTTCTGATTTATACTATGCATATGGCTTCTAAAAAATTACAAAGTATCTTATGCAAGTTGCTGCTGTAAAAATAGGCATTTTCTTACCTTAGATTTGTGATCTGATGTCAGTGTCTGAATTTTAATTTCTGTTTCTTTTTTCATTTCAAGACAATTACTTCCCCTGAAAATGGAAAATTGCAAATGCATGCCAGATGTTAGATATCTTCCCATTCTCACGGGCCTTTGCTTCAAGGCTTTCTGATGAAGACAATCTGTTCATCAAACATAGGATGCCATACCTCATTGGGCAACATCAGTTTTTCAAGTAATACACACACCTTACAAAATATCTGTATCATGATTACTCAATTCAACCAGTTCACAAAGAGACACTTCAGACCTAACAATTGTTTCGTTGGGAAGGGTCTGTTGTCACAGTTTCCATTTTGGTTTCTGTTTTTCTTCAAGTTATTTTTCATTTATTCAATAAAATATTATTTGGAATGAAGACTGGAAAATAGGTCCTCAGCCTTGAAGTGAATTTTTAATCCTTTTTGTTTGTAAAGCCAAATTTTTGTCTTTTACAAATGCCAGCAAGAGAGAAAATAGCATTTCTTGGCATCACAGGGTAATTTTTGCTTCTTATTCTATTGTGAGCAGGAAATATATACTAGGCAATTTCCCAGCAACCATTATTGCTTATTTCAGTGATTATTTTTTTTTCCTTTGAATTATCCATATGATTGGTGAAACCAGAATAAGTCCTGAGCCTCTGTCTTCAACATATACGCTCTGATTTATTATGGTCTAAGTTAGAATGTTTCATTATATTATTAATTGAGAATGTCTCTGAGAGAAGCATTATTCTAAAAATGCTAGGTCTCTCATCAAATCTAACACTTCTCAATGGCTGGCACTGAGTATGTTTTCCCTCTAGTCTGTTATTCAGTGAGCTTGCAGCATTATGGAAACAATCTCCTGGCTTAATTCTAGACAAAATCCTTCACAGTAAAGGCAATGATAGGTTTTATTCAACAGTCTTATCTATTGGCATAAGCTAAGGATTCTTATAATACTAAAAATCAAGATTGCATTCTTTTCCTCAGGTGCATCAACCTTATTATGTATTTTCTGGCTATACAAAATATTTTTTTTTTTTAATTTTCTCTACTCAACTTTACCTTGTCCTTCCTTCTCCCCCTGTTCACCTTAAACATACCTGAACGGCAAACCCATGAGAGACATAATTATTACGTCATTAACCAAAAGCTGTAGAACTTGAATAAAGCTCCCTTTTCTACTTCAATCACTCCCTTCAGCTGAATGAGTCTCCTCTTTTCCAGGAATCATTTTTAATGATGAAAACACAGTCAAGATTAAGTTCTTCCTTGCCCTAAATGGGCAGCTGAACTATGGGAAAAGACAAAACATAAAAAGGCAAGAAGCCTCCAGAAGGAAATAAACACTGTTACCCCTTCTTCTTCATTGCCTTCTCTAGGATTTTCTCATGAGTCGACTTCTCTTTGTCATACTGTGCCACGATTTTGTCAACTTGCGTGCAGTGTAGCTTTTGCATGGTACTGTGTTCCTGAATAAGAAGAATTTGCAGTTAGGAGTTGGACTTTCAGTGTGGCTGATAAACTTTACCCTTTGCTAGGCTGGCATAATTTTCACCAGCTTTTCCAGTCTTGGTTTGGAAATCAACAAGTAACCAAGTCTGGGAACTAGAAGGACTTCCAATCTCCTACCCAACACAAGAGTTTCTGGTACGTGGGTATTCTCAACAAGGAAGTCTCCAGCCTCAGACTCATGAACATGCCAGCCTCGAAAGGCTGCCCTTGCTCACCATTGGGCAGCGTCAATCATTCCAAAGTCCTTTCTTCTATACATACATTTCTCCATAGAACTTCCAGTCATCCATCCTTGTTCTGCTGACAGAGCCACCTAATTAGCCTACTTCCACACATTGGTCCTCAAATACCCAAGTTTAGCTGCCATATTTATTGTCTTTTATATGCTAAATATAACTATGTGTCATGTGACATGGCTTCTAAACACTGGGCACACTTTGCAGGGGCTTGGATACCATCACTACACAATGAGAATTGCCAGTGTGGTTGTCACTATCAACTGATTTCAAATCCCCATAACTTGATATTTTCACTGGTTTCCTGATCTAGATGCATTCATGAGGATGACACAGTGTTCAGGAGCTCAGGCCTTCAGTTTTACAGATATTTAAAATATTTTCCCATGTGCTTCATTTGATCACTGAAATTGGGGCTGCAATGCTTAGAAAATAAGTATTTCTCTATAGACATTATTTCCTCCTGATAATCTGGCCACAGCTAGCGATTTACCTGAAATCACATTTCCTGAGCTGCTCAGCCCTTCAAACATAGAGGAAATCAGTAAAATCAGTGATACCCAACTCTAAATGATACATGATGTTACAGTGTATTCTTACTCTTGAGAAACTTAGAGAAATGGGGTGGTATGTAAGACTGGAATGCATAGATGTTATTCATGTTATATAACCCCCCTCACAGTCAGATTTCCTTTTGCTTGTCGTTTTTTTTAAAGCGAGTGTCAATTAAAACAATTAATTTTCTTCCTAAGGGAGGCTCGACTTGAAGCAAACCTAATTCGTGAACATCTTTAAAAGATTTCATAAAATATAAATGGGGAAGGGATTTCTAACTTTACTAAGATTTACTTAATTTCCCAGTGCTGTTAGTAAATTAATATAGGACTTGATCTGTAAATCATTTATGCATAAATTCTTCAGAAATGCATTGGTGCACAAGGTCTCAGCATTCTTGCCCAGCGGACACATGCCTTTGGGAGAAGGCCTGGAGGAGGGTGTTCTGGGAAGGTTCCCAGAACAGGAACTGATAATGGAGACAACTGAGGTGGTCTGAGGTGATGTTATCTTGCTGTGGATTTGGGGTCAGAGAATTATATGTAACAACGACTTGCTTAATTTGTGGTTAGAACCATCTCATAAATCTAGTCATATCACTAATGTGTATGCACTTTTGTGTTATAAACACATTTCTGTCAGGGGTTCTGCAACGTGGCATTGGGTTAAGGATGTGGGTTCTTCAGTCTCCAATCCCGGGACAAGCTACTTAACCCTCTCAGTCTGCTCACCTTTATAACTGGAAGAGTAATAGCTACTTTATAGGGTTGTTAGGATCAAAATTCAATACAATATAAATCATATTTCAAATGCCTGTTATACCTTATTCAAAATTAAGTGACATAAACCTATTTATACTATGTATTCAATACTCATGATAATATACAGAGAGTGACTTGGGATAAGGGACAGCAACCAGAATAATTAAATCAATAAACCTTTCCTCCAAGCTTAATCTCCTGTCCCAGGAATAGACTAACACACTGTGTATCCTTATTTGAATGGCTTTAACTACCCTTGCATTGCCATGGAAAAAAAAAAAAACACTTACTAAATGGGCAAAAGATCTGAACAGAGATTTCTCCAAAGAAGATATACGGATGACCAACACGCATATGAAAAGATGCTCAACATTATTAGTTATCAGGGAAATGCAAATCAAAACTACAATGAGGTATCACTTCACTCCAGTCAGAATGGCTATAATTAACAAGACAGGAAATAACAAATGCTGGAGAGGCTGTGGAGAGAGGGGAACCCTTGTACACTGCTGGTGGGAGTGCAAACTGGTGCAGGCACTATGGAAAACAGTATGGAGTATCCTCAGAAAATTAAGAATAGATCTACCATATGATCCAGCTGTCTCACTGCTGGGTATTTATCCAAAGAACTTGAAAACACAAACGCATAAAGATACTTGCACCCCTATGGTTCATTGCAGCATTATACACAATAGCCAAGACTTGGAACCAACCTGGGTGCCCATCAAGGGACAAATGGATAAAGAAGATGTGGTATTTATACACAATGGAATACTACTCAGCCATAAGAAATGATGAAATCCAGCCATTTGTGACAACACGGATGGTCTTTGAGGGTATTATGCTGAGTGAAATTAGTCAGAGGTAGAAAGTCAAATACTGTGGGATCTCACTCATAAGCAGAAGATAAAAACAATGACAAACTAACACATAGCAATGGAGACTGGATTGGTGGTTACTATAGGGGAAGGGGGGAGGGCAAAAGGGGTGATTAGGTTCACATGTGAGGGGATAGACTATAATTAATTTTTGGGTGGTGAACATGATGTAATCTATACAGAATTCGAAATATATTACGATGTACATCTGAAAGCTTAAAAAAAAAACAACTTACTAAAACACCCTACTACCAGTCTTCCTCCTGAGATTTAGAAATCCTCATGCCTATCTAGAACATGCGTTAATTTTCCTGGGCAAATAAATAAGGGGCTCTGTGTAAATTTACATAAAAAGATATTAGAGGGACCACATTCCTATGTCTGTTGCAAATATCATTGAAAGGAGGATGGAGAAGATTGTTTCTTTAAATATTCTAATAAAGCACAGGAAAAGGAGAGGCTTGGAGACTTAGAAGTAAGCTGATACAGGCCATTTCTTAAGGAACCATTCTGGTGAACATATTAACTCAATTAGATATGAGGAATGAGGCTGTTTGTACTATAAAGGTATTCATGATGGATTCACATCTATAAAATATGCTCTACAAGAGCAGGAGAAGTCTTCTTGTTCACTAGTACACAGCACAAAGCTTGGTACAAAACAGATGCTCAGTAAAGATCTGTTGCATGAATAAAAAATTAGCATGGGAAAGTAGCAAGAGGATTCCAGTCCGGGCTCAGTCAATAATTAGCCAGCCAGCAGCTTTGTTTAACATATATAAATCTTTCCAGGCCTCAACTTCTTTATTAGAAAACTGAACAAGATCTGTTTGCCCACCCTAATTCATGGAATTGTGATGAGGTGCAAAGTTATCTAATGTATGTAGAAATAATTTCAAAAATTAGAAGCATATTGAATTAAAATGATTATAGTTAATACAAATAAGAAGAAAGCTGGTCTTGAAAAATTATCCGTGTTTCCTTCTGTGCTCAAAATGCTATTCCCTGTGTGGTAGGCAGTGATGACTGAAGTGTTTTTGGATAATCTGGTTCTCAGACACTACTTCTCCTTCCACAAAGGAACCAGGATCTGAATTAACGATCATCATGTGACAGGGGTCAAGACTCAGCTTCCTGGGGAGGAGCCAGGAAAAGATCTCTAAGCTCATTTTAACTCAAAAAAAAAAAAAAAAACTATCATTGATTTTATTCTTTTGATCCTTACCTAAATCGTGAGACACTATAGAAGAGACATACATCTTTTTCGTTCATTCAGGTCAAGAGTACCAAAATTCAATGTGCTGACTTTAAAGTCGATCTTAACTGGGACATTTGAGGGGGAATAAATGTATAACTTTTAGCAGAATTTGTATATGATTCTCATCGAAGAGTAAATTCAGCTTCTTTTGGGAAAAAATTCTGTTGCAATTCATTCTTGTGACTGATGTGATTATGGGTGTAATTATTGCATCACAGATGATGCTGAAAAATCTGAGCAAATCATGTCTGCTCAGTGTGTAACTCTGAGATTACCAGTAAGCTGCCTCTGTGCGTGGGTGCTGTGTCTCCGGCCCTTTCTACTTCATAACAGAGTTGTAAGTCTGTTATTGAGGCTTTACCATGAATTACAATTGATGAGTTTTAACAGCAGGCTTGGTGTTATCAGCTAACTTGCTTGCCTAGCAAAGAGCAAATTTTCCATTACTAGTTTTACTGAAATGCCAAATTTTAGTTGGTTTCGCAGGCATTTAATTTGACTCACCTAATAGTGATGTTGCAAATTGTGCAACCTGGTGACCCAAGGGCCACATCCAATCTACAGATGTAGTTTTTCAGATTTTTTTCTTTTTTTGGTCTACATTGTATTTGAAGAAAAGACTGAAGTAGTGGCCACTATAAAAGATCAGGAAATTCATATACAATTTCAGATTTTATAGCTCTCCTTTAGAGAACAGAGCGGGCCCCTGGCCTCTCGAGGTACCAATGGTGGCAGCTAAATCTGACTTCCCCTTTGAACAGGAATGAGCACTCCCCTGTTTACTATACCTGGGCAACGGTCTTCATGCCTGGTCCCTAGAGGCAACTGAGTTGTAATTCTTCTTCTAACATGTTACTGGGAGTAATTATCCAACTTTGGGTTTTAAACTTTTTGTCCTAAGGATTTGACCACATCAGACGATTGAAAAGCATGCTTGTCTCAGGAAAGCAAATGGTTCTGGACCTAATGAGTCATGTGCTAGGGTGGATCACTGTTGCTTAGCTCTGCTTTTTCTGTGTCTCATCTAACAGATACTTGAAAACCATCCCCCCAGTTTCCATTACAAACTGAAGAGGTGGTTCTAGAAAGTGAGAGACAAATAGAAGTCTGACAGCCAGCTGCATTCACAGGGTCAAAAGCAATTGACCACTGGCATTTTCCAAAAACTAGGCATGTTAATAGCATCTCCATCTCATTTGGGGCTAATGGTCATTTCTTCTCACTCTCTTAGCAGCAGACCATCCACCTGTTTCTATGGCTTTCTTTTACAAATGGCAGCTGTTCATATTCACACCACTGTTGTGTCTCCATCCTGCAGCTACCCTTCAAGTTTGGAAATAGATTCTCTTTTGGATGAGACATTTATTTCTTAAACCACCGAGATTTAGTTCATGGATTCTCTGCTTCCCTATAGGTCTGACATTATTGGCATTATTACCGAGGCTGATATGTAAGAGCTGAGAGTGCCCTACCATCACTGAATGTGGACTAAGTACTGGTCTTTGCTCTTAGCTACCAAGTGTCAAGGAGGAAGCGTGGGCACTGTGGTTGGGAGGGTGCAGCTCAGGCTGGCTACCTTCCCTCCGTGGTAGTTATTTTACAACCTAAGGGTTTGGGATGGCAACCTTAGTCAGCCCCATCTTGGGTGGGCTTCAAAACTGTTATAAAAGTATTGTAGATGTTGTTTCACAGGAAGGCTGGGGGAATTTATTCTCACTATTGCTTGACAACAGGGTAGAACTTGTTTTTTAAAGGGGCCTGAACTGCATCTTGCAGGCAATTGGTGGGGTTTCCACTAAGGGGCCAAGGGACAGTAAAGAGTGTTAAACAATATTCCTAAAGAAACAGTTCTCAAAATTTATTGTGTGTAGGAGAGGAGTTTATTTAAAATGTATTTCATAGACTTCTCCTTGGAGATTATAACTAAGACTCTGATGGGCACAAGAATATGGAATTTTATGTAACCTCCAGCTCTTGGCCCAAGAATCATATGTGAAAAATCAGTCCCAAAGGAAGCCAAGATATATGTGCCGTGAGAGACTCATGATTGCTCTTAAAGCCCTTTCACTAAGACCACCAAGATGTGTGGAAAGATAAATTAACGTGGGAAAAGTCAGAGGCAAACCTGCATAGTGGTTAAGAGCTTGAATTCTGGAGTCAGATAGAATTTTGATTCAAATCCTGGCTCCACCTTTAAAGGCTAGGCAATTTAGCCAACTTGTGTTTCTTTTAAGTGTAAATTATCTCATCTGTCAAATGGTTGGTAGACTGTTGCAAAAATGGCCACAATTTTTCCCTCTCTGCATCCATCCCCACTTAGCAATGTGACTTTCTGGCTCCTCCTGCCAAGAGAGGTAGAGTCCTCAACCCTCAACTCTGGGCCTTAGGATTTTCTTTAGCCAAGAGAACAAGGTGGAAGTGATGGTGTGCCATTCTGAGCTGAGGACCCAAGAAGCCTTGCCTGCTTCTGCTTGGTCTCCTGGGACCCCTGTTATCTGAGTAAGTCTGGACTAGCCTGCTGGAAGATGAGAGACCACATAAAGCAGAGAGGAAGTGGCTCAGGAGAAGTCTTCCAAAACAGCCAGCCCCCCTACATCTGCCCACCACCTGCCAAACTGACAATGACAGCAGATGCAGGAGTGACCTCAGCTGAGACCAGAAGAATCATCCAGCTGAAGCCAGCCCAAACTGCTGACCCACAAAACTGTGAGCTAAATACATGACTGTTGTTTTAAGTCACTTACATTAGTTTGTTACCCAGCAAAGGCTAACTGATACAAGTTAATATAATTATATTACTTCATGGAATTGTTACAAGAATACCTAAGAATAAGTGCTTAAGTAAACCTCAATGTAGATTAGCTAGTTTTACCATTTTAAAAGTATTGACAGGAAGAAAATTAGTGTTAGGAGAAACACGATCAAATGGAGATCAGGCAGTAAGTGTGTCTAATGATGATAGGTTTGTCACATCCTTCCACTTTCTTCAATAGCTTTTCTTTTTTCATTTTTAAAGACAAGTGTGTTAGTCAAGTAGGCCTCAGCACATATCAGGCAAGTAAATAGTCATATATATCCTTCATCTTACAAGCTGGCTCAGATGAGACAGTGGCAAATATTCAGGAAATATTACAGACTGAAATATTACGGAGTTTACAGACAGGAAGATCTCATTATTTGACAATAATTATTTGCAAAGCCCTTGGACAGTTAAAGTAGATGAAAAGGACTTTAGTTATAACCAGCATTCACGAGTTGTACGGCTCTAGGCCAGGGACTCACTTCTCTGAATTTCACTTCATTCATGTCTAAAATGCAGACTTCAGGGATATTGTGAGGATTTGGGAATATATATAAAATGTGTAACACAAAAGTGGCATGAAATAAATGTTAACCTTATTCATAGTAGTAGTTTTATACAAAAAGACTACAAAATTCAGAGTGCATAAATTATACAGCCAAAGCAGGTTGAATAAAAAAGTGGGTCCCCTGTGTATTTAACGTGGGAGAAGGAATTCATTCATAAGCTTATAATCACACACTTGTAACTTGAACTTGTGAAGTAGCTGAGGGTATGAAAGCAAGCCATGAAATGCATTCCCCTGCTCAGAAATGCTTCTGAAAGCAACGGGCAAGCACTGCACATGTGACTGGGGCAACTTAGCTCTGCTGCTCGACCTAAGGAACGGTGAAGGCTTCCTGCAAAAAACCACACGGGACCTGTTATGAAAGTCCACGCAAACTTAGGCGGTAGGATTTAGGGAAACTTAAAATCTTCTTTGAGGTTTTGGTTCTATTATAATGTGGGGCAATGAGAAACTCAAGGTTGTTTTCTGCAAATGATGGCAACTTTGATCCTTTTGGCCATCTGGGACTTACTGGTTACTAAGTAATACGAGCATTTCCCTGCCTACGAGTGTGAAGAAAACGGAAGGGAGGAAGCAGGTGGTGTCTGAGGTGGAGGAGAAGAGCTACCCAAGCCACCCATCAACTGTCTCGCAGAACACTTTTTCACCTGCTGTGGACTAAATTCTTGTGTCCCTCCCAAATTCCTTTTTTTTTTTTTTTTAAAGATTTTATTTTTTCCTTTTTCTCCCCAAAGCCCCCCGGTACATAGTTGTATATTCTTCGTTGTGGGTCCTTCTAGTTGTGGCATGTGGGACGCTGCCTCAGAGTGGCTTGATGAGCAGTGCCATGTCCACGCCCAGGATTCGAACCAACGAAACACTGGGCCACTTGCAGCGGAGCGCGTGAACTTAACCACTCGGCCACGGGGCCAGCCCCCCTCCCAAATTCTTATGTTGAAGCCCTAATTCTCAATGTGATGGAATTTGGAAGTGAGGCCTTAGGGAGGTAATTAGGTCATGAGGGTGGAGCCCCCATGAATGGGATTAGTGACCTTATAAGCAGAGACAGGAGAAAGATGACAGCTCTCTCTACCATGTGAGGATACAAGGAGGAGGCTGTCTGCAATCAGGAAGGGGGTCCCCATCAGACACTGAATCTGCTGCACTTGACTTTGGACTTCTAACTTCCGGAACTGTGAGAAATAAATGTCTTTGTTTAAGCCACCTGGTCTACGGTAATTTGCCATAGTAGCCCAAGCTGACTAAGACAGTGTCTTTGCCACTCTTCTGACTAACCAGATACGCCTGTTAACTGACCTGAGTCAGTGTGGACGCAAAGGTAGACACGAGAATCAACAGACAACTCTGCTCAGTATTATGCAGGTCACGTTCTAAAGAACTGATGAGCATCCTTCCTTAGTAGCTGTCCAGGTAACCAGTATACTGACACTGTCCAAACCAGATGGAGATTTATATAACATCCCCTGTGCTGCCACTGCATTGCTGCAACGAGGGGAACTTATTTATTTATTGAAGCATCCAAAATTCTCCACAGAAAAATGTAGCGAGAGTCTGAGTTCTAGACTCAGGTGATTTGGGTTCAAATAATGGCTCTGCTACTCCCTAGTGCTGGACATTAGTTAAATTGTTTAACCTCCCTAATCTTAATTTCCACACGTGCAAAGTGGGGACTTAGGCTGTGCCTTATAGGGTAGACAGTATTAAATGAGATAATAAATGTAAAGTGCTGCGCACAGCATCTGGAAAATACTCAGCATGCAAAAATTCTAGCTGCTATTATTATTGTTGTTATTATTATCATTCACAGTATATTTCCCGGTCATGCCTCAAGGAAATATTAAGTGAGTGTGAGGCCAAAATGTTTAAGTTTCCAAGTGGCCCAAAGGCCACTGAGACACCTGCCTCAAAGACAGAGATCCCATTTCAACGGAAGGAAAATGTGTTGGATGATGCCTTGCCATGTGGGTACCAACTCCATTCCTAATGAACTAAAGTCACTTAAGCTGCATTCTCATTTCCTTTTCTCTTTTTTTTTCCTGTTGCCTTTGCATATTGAAAGCTGGTGCCAACGGCCAACAAAATTGAAATCACCACTTTAGCTGTGTCTCCCATAGTCCCACATTTATGAAAATCTGTGGCAAGTTTTCCTTAGGGGCAATGAAAGGAATTCCATTGGATGGAATTATTCATGAAATTTAGGAACAGTCTTTGAAGCGACCTCTACATCAACAGATCCATGAAATTCAACAATACAGGGAATATTACTAGGCCAAGATGAGGCCAAATTTCTCAAAGGAGCGTAAATCGCTAAAGAAATGACAGAGTTCCTGACCATGCTCTTTGCATCTCACTATCTGGAGTAAGTCAGAGGTACATCTCTCAAGTCCAGCTCTGCAGGACACGCCATGGTTTGAGGCTTGGGTCAGAGTATAAAGAATTGGGAATGCAAGATTAGTTTAAAAGAACTCAGAAGTCCTTTCAAGGTAGGAAATTAAGTCTCTCTTGGTTTCATTGCCCTTAATGGAAGAGGACACACATTATGCTTCCAGTGGCAGCCACTGCTGTGACATACCTTAATAAGGAAAGAGGTATTAGGCTGTCTTCCTTTCTCTGGGAGGGGACACTGGAAAGCAGGATGATGCTGAGGGCTGTGAAGTTTTCCAACCTACATGAGAATTTCCAAGGCCACCTCCTGCTATTCTCTTAAATTTGCAACTAGCTCTTATAAATTCTCACAATCACTGTCAAAAGACTCTTCTTATGGGTAAAAAGGAAAAACAACTATATTTCAGAAGTAGGCCATGACGGGGGAAAAGTGAGAAGAGTTCTCTCTCTAGGTGCCGGGGTGAGAAGTCTGGAACTCAGCAGCCTCTCCCTGCATGCACCGTGTGTGGCAGCCCATTTGCCAGAGCCCAGGGAACTCCGGTACTTAGAGGATAGGATTGCCAGCGGGTTTTCAACAGTCTGGGTATGGCCCGCTAGTTTAGATGAAGTCATATTCTTAAACAATTTTTCAATGGGTTTTTTGATATGCTTTTGAAATAACTGTTAGAAATGCACATCACAAATCAGTGACAACCGATCCCAAATGGATTCTGCTTTTTAATTTCCTTTTCTAACCAGTTAAAATGAAGGTAATACTGTCCAGTTGGCTGGTATCAGTTTCTAAGGAGTGTTTTGGCTGTGAAGAATTCCTCAGTCCACAACACAAAACAGTAGCTTGAGGGTTTCCTCAGGGAGCTAAAAGGAAAAAACAAACAAAACTACGCACACATAGGCACGCACACACAAAACACTGTACCTTTGCATGTTTCTTCTTTAAAGAATTTAGCTCCTTCTGTTGTTTCTTTAAATGCTTCAAGTAAGCCTGTGGAAAAAACAAAGAGGATCCAAAATAAGTTTTCTGTAGCACTACAACAATGATTATAGCTGGTGAGAAACAAAAATACGTTGGTTTCACCAATATGTGTAATTCAAGAGTGCTTGCAAAATGACCAAGCAATTTTACCTTCATCTGCTTTAAATCTTCTATCCTTACTTGAGGGATAAGTTCAATACCTAAAAAAAAAAAATAAAATTAAGTCACTGTGCATTACAAAGAAATTAACTAGACACTTAGCTGATAGGCTTATTGTCTTAGGTCAAGTTCCCTACTCACAGAGCCTGAGGTGAGGGTTCATGTGCATGTGATTTACTGAGAAAAGGCTCTCAGGAAGACCCTCTGAGGGAGTGAGAAGCAGGACAGGGCAGAGGAAGAAGGTCGAGTGTATTTCTAGCTGAAATCCAGCCTCAGTCTGATCCTACAGGGTGCTCTTTAGCATAAATGGCCCTCCAGAGTTGCTCTACCACGAGGTAAGGAGACTGAGCTTTTGTAACCCCATATCATCAGCTGAGGGTGTCAGAGGTTTTACAGAACCTTCCAGGCATTTCTAGGCAAGAGAACTCCCATGATCTGAGGGCAACTCTAGGGAGAAAAGTGTAGCGGTGATTTGCAAGTGGTCAACACTCCTAGCAGCTGGGGGATGCAGCACTGACCCCAAAAAGGAGATCTGACTAGGAGTAACAGCATCTATTACAGTTACCCGTGTCTTTGCCATTTCAAGGCACATTATACCAGTCATCTAACTCCCAACTCTATTTCCAACTTCATCATCTCTGAAGAACAAAACATTTTTTCAGCTTCTTTCTTTTACCGCATTTAATGTTAGCATTTCAGCAATATGCTTTTGAGCAAAGCAATGCCTTCAACATATAGGAAATAATGAAATCAAACTGTTATATAACAGGATGCGGTCATGAAGATCTGGAGTAATATACTAAGTTATCCTGCTATCTGAGTGATGCCAAGCCAGGTGTTGTCATGGCAACGACTTGGAGAAGAATCCCAAACATTCTGTTTGATTGCAGATTGTCATCTTAGGCAAACAAAATGAATGTGCACTCTGTACTACAATCGATTTCCATTAGAATCCCAAAGGCTAGGGCTGAGATATCCAAGAATGATCAGTATTGAGTTCCAGGCTCTTGTTTTTCAGTTTTATCCATTTTAAGAAGATGTGCACAACCAGTGTGTGGGCGGTAAGGCTGGAAAAGGAGAGCTGTGGCTGAGAGAAATCAGTCTTGTGATCTCAAACACTTTACGATAGGGGTGTCAAGGGAATATGGGGTTGCTCTCTGGGCTCTTAAGCCTGACATCACAAGCTAACTCCCTGCTTTACTGAGGACAGTGAGAGGCAGTGTAGGGCAGAGGAGTGAATCCTGGATAGCTAAGAGCTCTCTATCTTTGGGTCTTGTCTGTGACTCTTGTCTGTGAAATGAACATATGGACTGGGGGGTATGCAAGGTCCTCCAGAAATCTAATTAATTAAGGATTTTTTTAAAAGATTTTATTTTTCCTCCCAAAGCCCCCTGGGTACATAGTTGTGTATTTTCAGTTGTAGGTCCTTCTAGTTGTGGCATGTGGGATGCCACCTCAGTATGGCTTGTTGAGCGGTGCCATGTCCGGGCCCAGGATCTGAACCGGTGAAACCCTGGGTGGCCGAAGCAGAGCACGTGAACTTAACCACTTAGCCACGGGGCCAGGCCCCCTCCAGAAATCTAACAAATACTAAGAGTTTGATCCAGTCTGATGAGATGCTTTTTTTGGTCTTGGTTCAACTAAACCTTGATGAACAGGAACCTATGAAAACATAGGTTTGGTTTTGTGTTTTCTGAGAGAGACATAAATAACTTGTAAAAATTTTAGCCCTATAAATAATTTCATTAGAAAAACACTACACTCTACAGAACAGGAATTGGTACATGCTCAGTTCTATCTGTATGTCTAGAGCCGCCTGTCTGATAGAACTTTAGATAATAGCAGAAATGTTCCATATGTGAGATGCCCAACGGATAGCCACTAGTCACATGTGGCTCTTGAGCACCTGAAATGTGGCTAGTATAACTAAAAATTCACATTTTAATTTTTCAGTTTAAATAGCCGCATGTGGCTAGTGGCTACTATATTGGACAGTGAAGGCCTCCAGCCTACCCTGGTGTGAAAGTAGGGTTATGTGGAATCTTTTGGATCCAAAGATTGTGGCTAGTTGAAGTTTCACTACATAAAGTTTTGTTTGTTTTTTTTTTGGAAGATTAGCCCTGAGCTAACATTCACTGCCTATGTTCTTTTGGCCGAGGAAGATTGGCCCTGAGCTAACATCTGTGCCCATCTTCCTCTACTTTATATGTGGGATGCCTGCCACAGCATGGCTTGATAAGCGGTGCGTAGGTCCATGCCCAGGATCTGAATCTCAAACTCCGGGCCGCTGAAGTGGAGCATGTGAACCTAACCACTATGCCACTGGGCTGGCCCCCTCACTATGTAAAGTTTTCTGTTCTTATCAACAAAGCTCATTAAAAATAACATGTCTTTTCTCAAACCATAACTTGGAGATCAATTAGGAGCTGAGTTTTCTTAATTCTGTATGCTTAAAATTAAAGAAAAAGTCAAGAGCATCGGTGCAGTTACTGCTGTTTGTCTGCATTTCTAAGAGAACCCATTTAGAACTTCACGATTTCTCACTTTCACAGATGTTTGCAGCCAACGCTGCTGGGCGGCGCCCATGTATCTTGCTGCCTCCAAGTCAGCTCACTTTAGTTGACTTCCAACACCAGTACCTGCATTTCCTTACCTGAGGACTCTCTTTCCTCCAAAACGTGCTTTACTGTCCTTCTACCAATCTAGAATCCTCAGGGAATTTATCCCTCCCACAGGAGCTCTCAACAAAAGGCTGACCAGAGTCAGAATTCCCGACTCCCTCACCCCTCCAGGAGGACACCTCTGAGGTGTGTGTCCAACACCAGCCCCCAGAGTTTCCCCAGAGGTTAAGCTCCAGGTGCCTTAGTGGTAAGTAACTTGAGAACACTCTGATTATTGGCTCTCTTTCCTTCCTTGTATCACTTCCCCCTGCCTCTACCTGTGTCCATTACACCCCTCAAGCTAACTGCACTGGAAACCATGTCTCAGGGTCTGCTTTGGGGCAACCCAAACAAAGACTATTCTCTAGAGGGCAAACAGAAGCTTGCCTTCTCAAATGACATCTCTTCCCACAAAGGCCATTGGAGTAGAGTTTATTTCCTGACTCCCTCCCCACTCATCCCCCAAGTCATAGAGAAGAATTGGAAGAACACCTATAAACTTCTGTCTCGTACTTCTATGCCATTCCCCTAAAAGCTACCATGTTCCCCTAAAAGAACAGGCCCCTCACTTATAGCAGGCTCAGTTGAGCCTGGCTACCTCCACATGTGTCCTTCTAGGTTGTACATTCACTGCTCTGTGAACTCCAGCATCTGGCTCTTGGTTTTCCTATGTAGGCATTCCCAAGCATCCAACATAGTGATTCAATAGCTATAAGAAGAATCCTCATTGCTTTCTTTCTCATTTCTATGATGCTTTCAATTCTAGAAACCTTCCTCTCCACTTGACCTCACCTTCCACTGACAGCTATAAATGGTATATTCACTTTGCTTGAAACTGTCCCTCCTCCATATCCAGTAACTTAGAGGTGCCTCTTACTGACCACAATTTCCATACTGTCAATTTTACTCACATCCATCATGGGTGCCTTTTACCCTCATCCTGTTCCTGTTCCCTCTAACCTTTTCCTTTTCTAGCACAACTCCCTCCTCCAGCATCATGCCCCAAATTTTTATCTGGCCCTTAGCATCTGTCTCCCCCTTTTAATGAGTTCTTCTGCCATGACTGTTTTAATCTTCCTTAAAAAATCCTTTGGCATTCCCCACTTCCTTCTCAGGGTGGTCCCAGACACTTTCCAGACCAGGAAAAGTGAACTATTCACCACTTCCTATCAGCATTCGCCCTGCCCCCTTTTCCTAAATCTAGGTTACTTCCTAAGTTGCTTCCTCTTAGGATGCCTTCTCTTGGCTCCTTCACCTTCTCTTCCTGCTCAAGTCAGACCTATGATTCCAGGCCCAGCTCAATTGCAATCTCATCCGTAAGTCTTCTCTGGGACCCTTGCTGGCAGGGACACCTTCACTCCTCCTGTTTCTGAGTAGTCAGCCCTCACTGACCACTGCCTAGGTTGGCCATTGTGTGGAGCCTGCCCTATCTTACCCCTCTAGCCACGTGAGGTCCCTGAAGATTTGAAGGCAGTTCTCATAGAACCTAGGACTGTCACTTAGAGTAGGCTTCCAAGTTTCCTGAATAAAAGGCCCAAATGAAACAGTGTGTAGACCCTCTTTCTCAGGGCATCTGCTGAGGAGACTGGAGTAGAACTGAGAGCTGCTTGGCTCCTTCAAGTGCAGCCTCATTTGGAACCAGGGGTAAGTTAGTTCTAAACACAAGATGGTCCCTTCTAGAACTAGGATCACTTCTGTCGTCTGTGAGAAGCTGGCCACACAGCACCGTTTTTCAGGCCATTTAACTCACTATAATTACTAATGTCTTTAAGTACTAGTGGGTGTGATACAAGAACTTTAATTAAACAAAAACTCTCCCATTTCCTACGGTCTATCTCTGTCTGAGTGGCTAACGTTAATAATGACCAGTGCTGGTATGGAATACCCAAAGCCTGTATTATTACCTTGTTCCATGTTCTTTCCAGAGGAGAACAGACAAACAGCTGCAGGCAAAGTACAATTTGGGCTACTTTTGTGCAGTCTCATTTTCTAATTTGCTTCACAAAGCTCAACGCACACTTGGTTTCCTGCTAAATTACTATGCTCCTTTGGTTTGGGAAAACCTGTCATTTCTTACCTTAAACTCAGCACTGTTTCTACTTAAGTGTACAAATAACTTGATTCCCTCACACAAGGACACTGAATTTACATATAAATGAGACAAATATAAATATACTGAGTAAAAAACCATTAGGAAATAGAGAAATTCTTATTCTAGTAGGAAGAGTGAG
This sequence comes from Equus caballus, assembly GCF_041296265.1. NCBI lineage: Eukaryota > Metazoa > Chordata > Mammalia > Perissodactyla > Equidae > Equus > Equus caballus. Next base: position 15,110,634 of record NC_091705.1, read on the forward strand.
CTTAGTAAATGATTCATGGTCAAAGAGGACATTTAAAATATTTAATTACCAGTGTGGGATGGGCACCATCCAATCAGAACAGATGCCTAGCCAGTAAGAACGGAATTCAACTTTAAATAACCAGAAGAGTTGTTCCCCTCCAAACTGGCTGAATGTTAGCACATGGGACACATAATTCTTTGTGATGACACCTCTTATGATATTTTGTTTCATCCACAGGTAACCACAGAGAATTGGCCTTCAAATGCCCATTTGATTATTTTACAAATAAATAAGCATAGATGCTAAATATCTATTGTTGGGGAGAAATTATCAATAAGGGAATCTAAAAATGTCTGAACAATCACGACTCCGTTGGTTCATGAGCCCACTCCCTGTCCAGATCCGTGCCTGAAGTGGTATCTGGAAGAGCTAGCAAAGTTCACTGTGTGGAAGTTCTTTCCATGAAGGACACTGAATTTAAACATTTTCTAAAACTATGGATACTGTACCCAGTGGAATTAAGGTTCAGGGGACCTAGCAGATGAAACACAAATGCTGACTCCCTGTTAAACACTCAGGGAAATTAAGAAGTTTGTCTAATCCACAAGCAAACATGCTGTTCTGAGTTTTACTGGCAATGAAAATGGGCAAAATGAACAATTCCTAATATCTTCATCAAAGACTCTTTAAAAATAGTCTAAAACAGCGAGAATAGGTAAGGAGCCCAAACAACTCTGCTTTACCTTTCTTGGCTTCCATGCCAGGCCCCAGGGCGGCTGTGGTGGTCGGTCTGAGCTCAGAGCTGCTCTGTGGGGTCACGTTTGCTTTGGCAGTGTTGGCCTTTCCTTTCTTCTCATTCTTAGAAGTGTCACTGGGCACATCAGCTATGTCACTCTAGAACAGAAATGTATATATTACCCCAAATGAATGCCACTTCAAGGTCGAATGCCTTGCACACTCTGTATTTTACTGACTCCAGTCTGTACCATTCAGCTTCTCCCCTCCCCTCCCCTGCCTAGCCTTCCATTCCCTTAAGGGATCTTTGCCTGCAGAAATAGACATTAGACAGTTCCCTCAGGCCTGAGGCAAAGGATGAAGTCAAGAAAAGGAGATGCAACTCTTTGAAGGTACACCTTCTCTTTTTCTAGCTCCTGGAGAGATTGCTACTTCCACTCTAAACTGAGGAGTATAGTAAACGGAGCTTCAAAACAAAGAAACAACCCAAGCATGCACTGAAATGGGAGAAGGTTGGATGCAAGACTGGTAAAAAAAGAAACAACAGTAAATGCCAATTTCATTGATTCACTGAATTGGGTTAGCTGGTATTTTACTGTATCACAAAAGCATCTTACATTTTAAATGTTCCTAAAAGTGTCCTGGCTATTTTCCATTTCATTTCTAATGGGTCAAGGGTCCCCAGTTGTGAATTAAGCTACTGGTGATGAAGTGAGTTTTTCAGATGGTGGTCATACTTTATTAAATATAGTATACTTTCATAGACCTTGAAACTATTTTGTTGAATCGATAAGTTCCATTTTAAAAATCCTCTTTAAGCTTATTATATTAATTTATTACTTTGCCTGGCTCTTGTTATCACTGTTTGACAACCAAACTTCCCCAACTCAGCTGTCTTTAGTCAACCATTGCTACTTACAGTTTCAATGCCCATAGCTCTCATTTGGTCTGCTCTCTTTTCCGTAATGGAAAGAAATTTCTTTGGATCTGATAAAGCATCTACAATATCTGAAAAATAAAATAGCTGAGTTGTTAATTCTCTGTTTTATTGAAAACATCCAAGAAAATTCAGCTGATCAGCTATTCATAATCCTAGACCCCCAATATGCCTTCTGTTAAGTACCTTTTCCTAGGATATCAGACAAAATTCAGAAAGCACAGCTAGTTGCAGAGAAGAAGAAATAAGTAAAGCAAGGATCAAAGGCCAGATGACTTCTTCCTATTTTCCCTTTGGTTCTTCCCCAAATAAAGGAGATAGTGTGGCAGGACAAGCTAAGTGAATTGCCCTGAGTTCTTGACTGTTTACTTGTGTGACTTTGAGCAAGCTGATTCATGTCCCCAGCCTCAGTTTCTTCCTCTGAAAACTAGAACTGATACCATCTACTCTGAAGGGGTCCTAAAGCATTCACTGAGATGATGAATGTAAAAAGTACTTGAAGCATAGTAGATGGCACCAACACTAAGTCTTATGTTTAGATACAGAAGGCTAATGTATATTTAAAGCCAATTTTGGTTCCATGGTAGATAAACTGAAATATCACTCCAGTATTTTCCCAGCTATAACTTGCACTTAAAAAATAGTAAAATTTCATCCTTTATATCACGATGTTTGAAGAGTGCCAAGTACTTTCAAACAGAATTTCATATAATTTACCAATACTTTGGAAGGAATAATTATTCTTGTTACCTTAAAACACTACATAATTTTTAAAATTATATGTTTATCAATTTTCCCTTAGCAGAATCACCTTCTTAATTACATTCTTAAGATATTTTTTCTTGCTTTAAATTTTTTCTTTTTCTTTTTATAATAGAAAATAACACACGCACATGATAAACATTCAAATACATAAAACAAAAAGTAAAAATCTCCTCTCCTGCCAATCCTACACCCAATATATTGTTATTCATTTCTTCTATTCTTATCGGATTTATCTTTTTAAAGATTGACACCTGAGCTAACAACTGTTGCCAATCTTTTTTTTTTCCCTGCTTTTTCTCCCCAAATCCCCTCAGTACATAGTTGTATGTTTTAGTTGTGGTCCTTCTAGTTATGGCATGTGGGATGCTGCCTCAGCATGGCCTGATGAGCAGTGCCATGTCCAGGCCCAGGATCCGAACCAGCGAAACCCTGGGCCACCAAAGTAGAGTGCGTGAACTTAACCACTCGGCCATGGGGCCCGTCCCTTATCAGTATTTTTTAAAACTCTAAATTGGTTCATAGTTTTCTGTACCTATTTTTTATTTTTTAACTTCATATATCTTGGAAACATTTCCATATCAGCAATAAAGGTCTATTATATTACTTTCAAGGGCTGTGTAAACATTCCATTTTCTCAATGAGTATAATTTTTGTAACCAGCTCCTTATTGATAGACAGTTTACTTCCAATTCTTTTCTATAAAAAGCAGTGTCGTAGTGAATGACCTTGAGCATCTGATAGCATGCCTTTTCATACGTCCATATGATAAATTCCTAGAAGTTAAAATGACGGCTAAGAGTATTTCTCCTTTTGAGATTTACTGCCAAATTGCCCTCCACTGAAGTTGCATCAATTTATTTTCTCCTACCAATGGTATATGAGAAGGTTTGAGTCTACTTATCACTCATGACCCTAAGAATTCTTTGTCTCATAATGGGGAAGGTGGACAAATTAGCCCTTAAATCTTGCTTAGGAAAAATCACAATCATTTTTTGGAAGTTAACATTCTACGAATATATTCACCTATTTTTAACTCCTTATTATGAAAATTTTCAAACATACATAAAAGTACAGAGAAAAGTAAAATAACCCCCCATATACTGATGATGAAGACTCAACAGTTATAAACAATTAGCCACATTTCCTTTATCTATCCTTTTTTTCTTTCTCTTTCTTCTCTCTGCTGAAATATTTTAAGGCAAATTCCAAACATCATAACATTTCATTCTAATTACTTCTCTATGTGCCTCTAAATAAGAAGAGCATTTTCTTTCAGAACCAACCATACCAGTCCTGTATTCAACAAAATCGGCAGTAATTCCTTACTAGGATATATACATGGCCCATCTTAATATTTCCCCTATTTACAGTTAGTTTGTTTGAATTAAGGTACATAGTCTGTACAATGTCTCTGAGAATTATGCCTCTGAAATGTATTTTAATCTAGAATAGTCCCTCCTACTATTTATTTTTCATAACGCATAGACGTCTTGAGAAGGCAGATCAGATGTCCTATAAAATGTCCCACATTCTGAATCCCCATGCCTCCTTGTTGTGTCATTCAGCTCAAAGGCTTGATTTTCCTTTTCATAAGAATACTTCATAGGAGGTGCTGTGACTTCATATGGGTCACATGGAAGCAGAGAAGCCTGGCCGTCCCACTTACTGTGGTGCTAAACGCACTGGGCAGGCTCAGGACTTTTAGCCCATTTGTGTCTGACTCCCAAATGCTTCCTCCCTCCACACATCCACACTGTTATGGGGCAAAGTGAACCTAGACTGTGCCCACTGAACTCTCCTGCCCTTCCCTGGAGAAGACCTACCCAGTGCAGGCCTCCAAGCACACTCCCACATTGGATACACTTTGCCTCAGTCTCCCACTGGCACAATTCAGTGGATGACCCACAGGGCTGGCTTGTTAGGAAATAAATAATTGCTTATCTTTAATGATGTACAACCAGTTTGGGATACTGGAGAGTGTATATGGCTTTTGTGTGTGTGTGTGTGTGTGCGCGTGTGTGTGAGAGGAAGAGTGGCCGTAAACTAACAGCTGTGCCCATCTTCCTCTGTTTTTTGTACGTGGGTTGCCACCACAGCATAGCTTGACAAGTGGCATAGGTCCATGTCCAGGATCCGAACCTGCCAACCAGGGCAGCCAAAGCAGAGTGTGAGAACTTAACCACTATGCCACTGGGCCGGCCCCTCCCTCTTGAGGGGTAACTTGTAGTACTTCCAGTAGGAATAATGGATAAGTCCTTAATCACTTAAAACCAAAGATAAAACCAATAAAGCAAGACATTAAATAATAAAGTAATCCATAATCCTGCCATCCTAACGAAGCTTTCATTTTTGTTTATTCTTATGTATTTTTTCCCATATGAATATACATTTCACATCTTTTACATAAAATTATATCATCTGCTTTTAAAATTTATTATTAGGTTTTTATCTGTATAGTTTTGAAAATCATTTTCAGTGAATGAATGTTCTATTGAGTTTAAGTACCAAACTATTCCCCATGCTAGATATGCAGATGGGCTTCCAATTTTTCTAAAAAAGATGACTTTGCAAGAAACAGTTTCAGGCAAAAAGTGATTTCATCATCACGTTCTTTTATCAGAAAATTATGGGTTCAGACACAAAATATAGCAATGTATATGCCTGCTGGGCATTCCTAACAAAATTTGTTCCTAATAACCTTTGAAATAGTTACTGAAGGGTGATTAATGAAGAAACGAGCACTAAGAAAATAAAGCAGAACTAAGAGGGTGTAGTGGGTTGAACAGTGCCCTCCAAAATTCATGTCTACTTTGGTACCTCAGAATGTGACCTTACCAATAAAGAGGGTCTTTGCATGTGTAATTAGTTAAGGACTGAGATGAGACCATTCTGGATTAGGGGTGGCCCTAAATCCAATGACTAGTATCCTTATAAGAAGAGGAGAAGACATACAGACACAAAAAGAAGAAGGGCCAGGTGATGACAGAGGCAGATTGGGGTGACATAGCTACAAGCCAAGGAATGCTAAGGACTGCTGGGAGCTATCAGAAGCTGGGAAGAGGCAAGCAAGGATTTTCCCAAGATCCTCCGGAGGGAGCGTGGCTCCACCAATTCCTCGATTCCAAACTTGGAGGCTCCAGAACTGTGTGAGAATAAATTTCTGTTGTTTCAAGTCTACTGTTTGTGATAAATTCGATTACCAACGGTGACTGAGAAAAAAATTCTGCCACTTAATTTCTCGAGTACACACCTTTTATATAAATGTGCTGAAAGTCACAAAGCAAACTTCATCATTGTGAAGGAGGGCCAATTGGCCCCGAACCTTCCAAGGTCCTGCCATGGTTGAATCTCAGGGGAATCACATTTGAATCCCATGGGTATTCTTCCTGTTGACGGCAGCAATGTCTTAGTTTCAGCCACAAGGGCTGATTATACATAATTCTGACCTAGAATTTATGTTCTATATTTTCTAACGTATAGTTACAAAACAATATGTAAACTAGGTCATATATTGTTTTGGATGACATGGACAAACTGGCTGAGATGTTATTGTCAGCCATCTGCTGCAGGAATACATAGATGTAGCCTAAATTACACATCAAAATAAGATGCTGCAGATTTATCCATTAGTTGGATAAATATCATTACTTAAATCCATCCTCAATTACCAACATTAACAATTCTAGAAACTGCTGGGGAATTACATTCCCAGATCCTGAAATTCTGCCTTATCACTAGAATTTTAATGAGCTGTCTTATTTGTAGTTACATATACTTTTAAAAAATTTACAGTAAACAATATAACAGACTTCAATAATAATACAAGAGCATTCTTGACCAAATGGCAACCAAATTACACCAAAAATAAGTATGGCTTTTTCAAATTAAATCACATGGGACAAAAAGGAGATTATGAAATGGCTAATGGCCTTGGACAAGGCATAGGTTAGCAGGTTATTTGAAACAGGTGTTTTATTCCTGGCACTTTTGAATAATAAGTTGGATACTTGGAGGGCACATAATTTTGCCATGGTGGCAGGTGTTCATTCTGCAGCAAGATCAATGCAGAGGGTGGCAACTGGCCACTTGGCACAGTTCCACCAAAACTGTTCAGCAAAGGACAAAAGGGCTCAAGATTGGGGAGCCAAGGCCTTTCCTGGCCTCTTTTAGATAATTTTTCTATTGTAACTCAGTTTCTCTTCTGGCCAGAGGCATATACACCTGAGTTTTAAATATATACTTTGTATATACACAGACATATACACACATACACACATATATTCACACACACAAATCAGTTTCTTTATTCAACATGCAGCATATATCAAAGAAGGAAACTGATTTCTAATAACCACACCTAAAATAATGTATCATCAGAGAATGAGAAGCGATACCTCAAATATCTAATACCTCCATATACTTGTATAACTCTAATGTTATTTTTTCCTTGCCTCAGCCCAGAAAAAAAGGTTTCAAGAAATAGCTAAATAAATCTGGCATATTCATGGCCAAAGTTTTGCATATTCAAGTAAACCCGGCATCTTTCTTTAGTGCCAATCTGATATTTTATGGGGCTTCTTCCCTCGTATTGGGGGAACACTATGTCTGGCTATGTCCCCCGCAGTTCAGCATTTCACAGGACAAACTACTGGGCAAGAATGGATTTTAAAGGCTGATCCTCATTGACTGGTGTAAGCAGGCCTGTCTAGGGTCTGGCCACCTGGAACAGCAGGCTCTGACTCTATGGAACCCGCCAGGGGGAGCTAAAGTTTCCTAGATACTTGGAGGCTATGGCACAGGCACTGGAATCTTTCTTTTTTTTAAAAAAAAAACAAAGCAGTTTGCTTTTTCTCACTTGCTTCTTTCTTCTGGACTTAATGGAAGTTTTACTTATTTGTATTTTTAAAAAATATCATCTATTTTGGGGTTTAGTGCCATTTCCAAAAGGCCGGGTCTCTCCTAATGAAGACTTTCCATGTATATTCTGTTTTTCCCCTCCCTCCCTCCCACCAGCCATTTCTATACAGAGTTGAAAGCATCAATTTAGGCATCCTCAAGAACTGAAAAGGAGATAGTGATTCCTTAGTACAGAATTCTACACATTCACTTAGTGGCTTTTTCAGGAGAACTCTTGTTTTTGGTTTGTTTGCTTGTTTGTTTAATCACTGCTTTTCAAGGCACTTGATCTTGGTGCCTCGTTGATGAGCTCCGACCAGGTCACGTAGAGCCCCCAATGTCCTCACTCCTGGCTTCCCTCTCGGTCCACATTCTACTGTTTCTACCTCATCAAGAGGTAAAGGCAGCAGAAAAATACATGTCCCCTACTGGCTGCAAAGTGATGCTAAGAAAGATCAACAAATCGCTTAACTATGATTTTGGATTAGCTCTTCCAGCTTCTACCACGTGATTAAGCATTTCCCAAACTGCATTTCCTAGGATGTTGGAAGATACATTGGGTGCTCAGGGCAAAAAGATCCTGTGGTCGAATAAGATCGGGAAATGCTCATGTCTCCCCCTCTTCTTGGGCTCCACAGTATGTCTCAAGGAACTATGCAATAAAGGGCCTGTTGAAATTCCCTTAGCCTAGCAATTCCCAAGGTATTTCACCATGATCCATCCTGCCCCCTTTCCCTCCAGAGCTTTTCTTTTTGGTCTTCTTACTAATATTTTCTGCAGTTCAAAAGATGCCACAAAAATGGATAACACTGCTATGCAAATTAGTTTTTCAACAAATATTTGATAGAGAGAATAAGGCGTTTTAGCATCCACGAAGGAGAGGACAAAATGGAACAACTTTAAATTGTATCAGGAAATCCTGAGACCACACTCCAGGAATGGCATCTTAATTAAGGGTGTTCCTCCTCTGGACCTACCTGATGTAAGAAACGGCCAACTATCTTTGCAAAGCAACCCTGTGCAGATGCTGGGCAGAGTGAACCCTCCCCCCGTGATCTATCTTTAATCACAAGGGAGGTGGAAAGGGGAAGTGGGCAAATAAACAAAGGGCCACTTCAACTTTGCTTATGTCAAATAGCCTAGCTGCAGAAGAGAAGACAAAATCTACAGTTACAGAAGCAGTGAGAAGCACAGCTCAAGGAACAAGCATCAAGAAGCTTATGAAACACAACTCGGAGCGACATTTAAATATACTGCTGATGCGCCATACATTCTGGAAGCACAGCATCAACTCTTAGTTGTTCTCCTCCCGACCAGTCAGTAATCATAAAAGAAATATAAATGATAAAACCCATCAAAGCAACAGTGGGTGGGAAAAGAGAAACACTGACACTTGTTTAATTGTCATCAGCTTTGGAACTGTTTTCCGTCACCCCCGCAGTGGCTGACGTGTAGTGATAAAGCACAGTGAGGGGTAAGTGCCACTGACAACGGTGTTTGCACCTTCAGATAAAGCAGCAAAGACAGCCTGTACGCTGAGTCTCACTGGATTCGACAAAGGAAGAACGTACCTTAGCACCCAACCCAGATCTTGTCTTTTGTGTATGAGCATGAGTAATAGACAGGGCTGTTTCACTCTATGCTCAGTAGAAAAATAATATTGAAAAAATTAAACTGAGGCTTCTTGATTCATCCCTAGTCATCCCTCTCCTCACTGTTAACATTTCTTCATGTCAAAATTTCTGAGAGTTTAGAGACTTCATCTCTGTTCTTCAGCCCAGAGATATTTTACATCTAGGCCACTTAGGAATAGGATGATTTACGAAGAGTTCAGAAGCTCTGGGAGCCATCCTTGCTCTGTTACTTCTTTGTGTGTCTTGGGAGTTACACTGTGGTAACAAGGAGTAGTTGCACTAAAATTCCCTGCCTCTGTCTCCTGAGGGGCAAGGAAGGAAACCAGAGAACTGACAGGAGTGGAAGAGGGTCAGGGAGAAAGCACTGGCTCTAGATCTATCTCATGTGGGAAGGAACAGAGTTCAAGGCTTCCAAAGAATGCCATATGTGAGAAGAAGGAAGTAATTATGAGCAATTGCCAAAGTACCGAATCGTCTCATCAGCAGGGACTCATCATTATATGCTGACCTCACAGCACAGAACCTTAATGAATAAGGGACCAGCAGCTCCTGTAAATGCCCAGGCCCTCCTAAGGAACTGTCTTGACTTGGAAAAGCCTCTTAGGGACATTTTTCTTGTTTCTATAAAACGATGCCACCCTCCTGACATCACTGAGACTTAAAATATATTTAAAAATGACATACAATACAGAGTGGTTGGTGCTTAAATACAATCATGGTAACATTACTAAGTGCATTAGAATTCTGAACCTTCTTGGTAGGCACACGATTAAGAGATTCTTCTTAGGATAATTAATTGCTTGTTACAAAATAATTTACTGCAGCAAACGAAAGGGTAAGTTAAGAAGAAAATATAACCAATGGATTTTTCTTTAGCTTGTTAAAAGTAGTTGAAAATAGGGGCCGGCCCAGTGGTGTAGTACTCCACTTTGTGGCCCAGGGTTCGCGGTTTGGGATCCTGGTAATGGACCTAGCACCGCTCGTCAAGTCCCACTGTTGCGGTGTCCTACATAAGACAGAGGAAGACTGGCAGCAGATGTTAGCTCAGGGCCATTCTTCCTCACAAAAAAATAATAAATAAAAATTAAAACACTTAATGGAGGGGTTGCTATGGTCAGGTACCATTTACTCTAAGAGTTCATTTGATCTTCATTTATGAGGTGGGGACTGCTGTCATCCTTCAGCTGCAATGAGGACACTAAAATGTAAAATGCTACGAATAACTCATACAAGGACGGCCAACCAGTGAGCTATGGGGCTCCAGCCAGCGTTCTTACATATCTGCTACGTGGCCTCAGTGAAATAACATCCATCAGGCCAAGAAAAATAGACAGTCTTTGAATCCCCAACCACTACAGTCATAGAACTTTATCTAGACGTTGAAATGTACTGAGACCACCTTTGAAATTATTAGAGAGAGATCTAATGAGTAATAAAATTTGATTTAAACAATTACTTAAGAAAAAGAGGAACAACTCAATTTAAAAAAACAAAGGGTACTAGTGTGTATTTTTAAGGAAAAGGAATACGAGCGACCAAGAAACACATGAAATATGCTCAATGTGACTCATACTTGTAATTATGCAAATTGAAATGATGAGATATCATTTTTACTACCATTCCTGGAAAAAATTAAGAATTTTTTAGAATCCAGAATTGGCCATGGTGAGTGAGAATAGGGAGCCTCATATTCACTGTGTGGGAGTACATACTGATAGAACCCAAAGGGCTGGATAAAGAGATAGTGGAATATACATATAATGGAATATTATATAACCTTTAAAAAGAATTAAAAGCCCTGTATGCATTGACATGAAATGGTCTCCATGATATATTATGTAAAGAAGCAAAGCTTAGAACAGAGTGTATTATATTACCTCATTTGGTTCACTTAAAAAGGAGATATGTATAGACGCACATTTATACACATAAACTTTATATTTATGTATATACATATTTACTTATATATACACAAATATGCTTTGTTTTATAACCTTCCACTGTTTTAAGATATTCATGTTTTTATTTTAAAATGTTGTCAAGAATTACCTAGGTGGCAGGATAATATGCTGCTTTAGTTTTTCTAAATTCAAAATAAATACATATTTTTAACATTCTTCCATCTGCTATTTTCATATTACCTTGCTGTTACAGAAAAATAGGGCAAAGTATAATTTTTTTAAAAATTTACGGAAGTTATATATGCTTACTTAAATTTAAACAACCCAGAAGCAGTAAGTGGAGTCCCGCCATATTGGACAGTGATGTTCTTGGAAGTTACCCAGTGCAGCGGGCTAGTTCCACCAAACCCTCACCTCCACTCTCAGAGAGTATCTACTATTAAAGTTGGGTGTATATCCTTCTAGAATTTTTCCTATGCACTTTATGTACAAGTGTAAACAGATAGTTAAGGGTCTTTGTAAATAATAATGAGATTGTCTTGCAATTTGCTTTTTCTCTCAGCTGCAGATCACTGTCCTCCTCCTGTGTCTAAACACTGAGATCCAAGTCAGTATTTTCAATTGGTGCATAGTATTCTATAGAATGGCTATAACATATTTAACCAGTCCCTATTGATGGACTTAGGCTGTTTTTCATCTTTTTAACACTAATAATGCTGTATGGCATTACAGCACAGACTTAAAAAAATTTTTTTGCATTCAACAATCTGATTAAAGAAATAAATAATTGCTAAGTTAAGTAATTGGTGAACTATAAAAGTTGGGACTTAATTAACTTCGTCAGGTATAAGAGGTCTTAATTCTGTAACTTGCGGAGTGATTTTGGATGAACTGACCCCCCTACAAAGCTAAAAAGAGGGGCCGGCCCCGTGGCCCAGTGGTTAAGTTTGCATGCTCTGCTTCAGCGGCCCAGGGTTTTACCAGTCTGGATCCTGGGCGTGGACATGGCACCACTCATCAGACCATGCTGAGGCAGCATCCCACATGCCACAACTAGAAGTACCCACAACTAAAATATGCAACTATGTACCGGGGGGATTTGGGGAGAAGAATAAAGAAAAACAAAAAAAGAAGATTGGCAACAGTTGTTAGCTCACGTGCCAATCTTTTTAAAAAGAAAGAAAGAAAAAAGCTAAGAAGATATAATTTACCAAATTACTTAGTGACTTGAAAAGGTGGATATTTTCCTTAAGATGTGATGCCAAAATTATTCCACAGGAACAGCACACTCTTCTTGCTGAGTAACACTAGTCTTTGAGGATGCACCCTCAAACACGCACCAGATCTTTTCCGTTTTAGCACCAAATACCCTGTTTCAGCTTCCTCAAAATGCATAAATAAGTCCAGCTGGCACTTTCCTTATCAAGGCCGTGGCCTGGGCTGCTTTCCTGGCTGGAGAGAAAGCCTGTCTACCTCTCTGCTGTGATGTATTATTCATCTTTCAAGGCCCCAAGAGCTATTGAAGTCTCCCTCAGCCCCACTCCGATTAATCACTCCTTAGTTCAATGCTTCAAACACCCTCTGGCTTACGACACCTTGGGCATTTATATAAAGGTTACACTTATTTATGTATATGCATATACCTGGCTTATGTATATGTATAAGTGTACAAAGTTGGAAAATTCTTGAGGGTAAATGTACATGACTTCTTTAACTTTACATCTCTTTCCCAGGTCATTCACAGAGTAGGTACTAAATAATAATTGTTAAACACACCTTTTCCTTTGAGAAAAAATCTTTAAATGAATACACCAATGAAATTCTGTTTTTACTGATTAAACTAGTAAAAGTTAACAAAAGTTCTATCTCATACGCTGCTGATGGGTTATTTGGCAATCTGTATCTACAGCTTTAAACATGTATACACTCCTTGATGCAACAAATCCACTTCCAAGAATCCATCTTCAGGAAACGATTATCAATATTTCCAAAGCTTAGACATAATATTGTTTTCAAGAAACAAAAATGGAAATGACTTCAACATTTACCAATAATAAATTATGGCATAAGTAAAATGGAATTCCATGCAGCCAATAAAAATATTTGATGACATGGGAAAATATTCTTCATTAAGTGGGGGGAGGGGGAGAGATTAACTCTCTGAAGTAATGAGTATGTACAGTAAGATCCAACTGAATTAAAAACATAATAGAAGAAATGAGATTGGACGTAAAGGAACCAATATGGTTTAATGGAGTTCTCTCTGGGCAGTGGATTTACGGACGACCCTTCTTTCATTCTTGTGCTGTCAGAATCTCACTCTGATATATATTGTAGCTTCTTTACCTTTTACAGCATAGAATCTGCTAAATGTATTTGTGGAATGAATGAATGAATCCCTATTATCCTTCTTTAGCCACATAAAAACCTGATGATGTATATTGACAGCTTTCTTTTTTTTCCCTAGAAAATGCTGGAGTGCAATGATGCAGAGTTTCATTTTGAACTTTTCCTATAGAATCAACAAAGAACACCAATGTGCTAGGGAATAGGGACTCTACAGATTCTCCACTGCACTGGTTGAGCCCATAAATGTTCAGATCTGAATGTGGTAAGTTAGTTAAGCAGATGAAATATGAACACATTGTGTAAGTCAAGAGGCTGTAAAGAAGATCAGAAACCTGGAAAAAGACAGTTCTTATATTCTTATTTTGTTATCTTCAGGTAAGTCCTTAAATAAACTCTTATAATGTCTGCCCTCAGTTTCTTCACATATAAAAGAAATGACTAGAGAATTCTGAATAAACCATCTTTGAATGTCAACACTGAAGTTAAGACATCAATTTCAGAATCCCATCAATGATAATGCAATACAGAAATTTCAAATGCTTCTGATAAAAAGTAAGCAATTACAGGGGCTGGCCCAGTGGCACAGTGTTTAAGTTTATGCACTCCGCTTCAGCAACCTGGGGTTCGCAGGTTCGGATCTTGGGCGCAGACCTAGCACCGCTTGTCAAGCCACACTGTGGCAGCATCCCATATAAAATAGAGGAAGATTACCACAGATGTTAGCTCAGACAACATTCCTCAAGCAAAAGAGGAAGACTGGCAACAGATGTTAGCTTACCAATCTTCTTCACACACACACACACAAAAGTAAGCGATTACAATGACATGTTAGGAAAGAATACTGGCAAGACTATTTTTAAAGAGGTTAATTTGAGTGGCTGAGTGGTTAAGTTCGCACGCTCCGCTGCAGGCAGCCCAGTGTTTCCTCGGATCGAATCCTGGGTGCGGACACGGCCCCACTCATCGAGCCATGCTGAGGCGGCATCCTACATGCCACAACCAGAAGGACCCACAACTAAGAATATACAACTATGTACTGGGGGGCTTTGGGGAGAAAAAGGAAAAAAATAAAATCTTAAAAAAAAAAAAGAGATTAATTTGAATCAATATGTATATAAGTAGTGACACTGGTAATAAGCTACATTATAAATATAGGTATTTCTTGAGCATAAACCCACATATGGCCACATCCATTCTGAACAATGTCCTATTTCTGGACTCTATATAAAGTGCTTGACCCAAAGTAAGAGCTTAACAAACTATTTCTTTCCCTTTTCTATTCCAATAGCCCATTTCCCTGGAATGAATTACAGAGTTTCATTTGAAAAGTAACCCACACAGAGGCAAAACTTTTAAGTCTTCCGCCGTATTTGTTTATAGAACTTTTTCTAAAATGTGTTAGGTTTTGGATACTGCCTGCTTTCTAAGCTCAAGTAGGTGGAACATGATTTAATTCATCTGCTGATGGCTCAAGGCCATCACGTGCTCCGACACACACTGCAGGTCTCCTGTCTTTTTTCTGATCCACTTACCCAGCTTCACAGCGCCCCTCCTAGCCTCTTTTCTGGGCTCTTATATCTGCTACTGTATGATGTAGCTTCTAATGGGCTTCCTTTTTTTATGAAAAACAAAGGAGAAAGAGGAAGGAGTCTTTCCTCTGTATTTTGTGAGTGAAAAATCTTTATGGCTTACTTTACTTTTTGAACCTGCAATCAAGTGGCTAAAGTTGAGGATTAGTTGCAGAAAATCTGCCTTCCAGAGAAGCATTATGAAAAACAAACAATTATTAAATTAAACTAACATTATCAAAAACAAACAACAAAACAACCCCAAATTCCCCCAACAAAACTGTGATATGTTTTAGTACCATACAGAAATGATATCTGTATCTATAGCCACACACACATGTGTGTACACATTTTTGAGCCTTGCTATGTCATATACTGTAATGGTGATCACTTCACAAGAACGTTGTGAAGGCCAGGAAATGAGGGGCTTGAGAGGTTAGGTCACTGTCCCAAGGTCACCCAGCCAGCAGTGAAGAGTTAGAATTTGAACCCTTGGTTAATTTGACACAATCACTCTGCTGTAGTGTTTCCTCATGGCTCCAGAGACTCTGGGAATATAGAGGATCTTTGTTTTCTTTTAATTGTCTTGCCTCAGGTGGGGGTTATAAGAAGTTAATATGTTTGGGTTTAAGCAAACTCTTATGATTGGTCCGGCTTTTGATTCCTCCCATTGGTTACCTTAGTAAAACCAAAGGTTGTCTTCTGTGGACTGATGACTGGGACTTTTTGTGAAACTGAACTCTATTGTGGATTTGGAAGAAAATCCAGGCATGTTGATAGGTGAGATCAATTTAAATCTTTTAATGATACCAATTGATATCTACAGTTCCACATTATTTATGTCCTTTCCCCCCTTTGAATGATGGTATTAAGTATATCCTTCACAAACATATTTGTAAAAATTGATAAACAACATAAAACTATAGTATTTTAAAATAAGAAAGAATCTTAATGATAGTATAGTCTTGCTCTTTCATTTCTTATGAGGAAACCTGAGGTTATTATTTATTCTTGATTTCTTTGAGGCTACAAGGGTTGACAGCAGTGGCAGGAATAGGCTTATTTATTTATTTATTTTTTAAGATTTTATTTTTTCCTTTTTCTCCCCAAAGCCGTCCGGTACATAGTTGTATATTCTTCGTTGTGGGTCCTTCTAGTTGTGGCATATGGGACGCTGCTTCAGCGTGGTTTGATGAGCAGTGCCATGTCCGTGCCCAGGATTCGAACCAACGAAACACTGGGCCACCTGCAGTGGAGCGTGCGAACTTAACCACTTGGCCAAGGGGCCAGCCCCAGGATCAGGCTTATTTTTAACCACTGGTGAAATACTGTATAATCTTGTAAACTAGGACCTCATATACATATATATCATTTTCTGTACCCAAATGTTTAACTTACCTCCAAATCCATCAGGCACATATGTTTTAAGAACAATATTGCAGAAAATCGTTGGCAGTGATAGTGGTTTATTTCCCTCATTTCGAAGGGATATGTGCCGATAACCTGCTTGGAGGCCATCCAGTGGAAGAATCCTCTGGCCAATCAGCCTGTTGTTGTCATCATACACTGCTATTCTCAAGACTGCCAGGTCAGGGAGGATTACCTGCAAACAAAAAATGGTGCTTTTCATTGATTTTTGGAATACAGCTCCCAAGAACTGTATCTCTAGGAACCTGGACCATATCCACACTCCTCTTCACTCCTCCTTTATGGTGAAAATAAGCTCACGATCAATTTACATTCCTAAAGTGCACTGTATAAGCAACAGTGCCAAAGCCATTGGGAAAGGCAGTTGAACAGGTTTCCTGGAAATCGCCTCATTGAAAACTTTAGATGGAATGGATGTGAAAGATAACTAGTCGATCCTTTGTCATCTTTCCCCATCCTCACCCATGTAATGGATGAGCAAAAGGAAACCTTGAGAAATAAGGTGACTTTCCTTAATCTCAAAGATAGTGACACTGGGCATGGGAATCAGGCTCTTGACTTCTAATCCTGTGATCTGTCTACTATGTGGGCTGCCTCTGATATCGAGCTCGGCCTGTTTTTAAGAATATGGAAAGTATCTTTGAAGAAACACTCATGTATAAAAGACAATTTACATTTAAATTTGGACTCTCCCTTTTTCTTGCACTCCTCAGTTTTTAAGATATTTTGGAATATTAAATAGAGTAAGATGGGGCAGCTAGAAACATAACATATACCCAAGATATCTACTCTTGTCATCCCCAAAATGAATAAATGGACAGAGAATCTGAGCTCAGATAGCAGAATCCCTAATTCAGACATGAAATAGCAACACGACAAAAGAAAATCCAATGTTTTGAATTGGGAAAGCCTTTTCACTGAGTAAGACAAACCAAGACACCTTGGCTGATTTGTGTACTGTGTCTAAAGCTAGACAATGGATTGGTTGCCCATTTGTGCCTGGAGGTTATAATTTAATTCCAACTTCATGCAGATGAAAAGGAGGAATCAGGGCTGACCCTGTGGCATAGTGGTTAAGTTCAGCGTGTTCCACTTTGGTGGCTGGGGTTCACAGGTTTGGATCCTGGGTACAGAACAATACCGTTTGTCGGCCGTGCTGTGGTAGAGACCCACATATAAAGTGGAGGAAGACTGACACAGATGTTAGCTCTGGGCTCATCTTCAACCAACATCAGTCACTCTTTGTTCCTCATGTAATGAAAGGAGACTTACTTTGTGAGATTAGCTCAAAGAACAGAAATGATAACAGGAAAAAAACAAAGTTAAGAGATTCGGTATCAATGAATGAAAGGCAATTTAACTTCTGCAGAACAGTGAAGGACCCAGAATTGCATCCTGCTTCTGGGGGCAGTAATATCACAGGTAAAAACCAAGTCTGATATTTCCTTACTCATCAAAAACAAAGAATGCCTGGAGTCAACTTGCTGAATTTCTAGAGATGGGTATAGGGATCATTCATTATGCTAAAGAACACTGGTCATACTGACAACAGATCCACTATAATAAATTGGAAAAGCCTGGCAGGAAAAAAAGACAAGCCACAGCTGTGTATTCTATACTCTGATGTAGAACAGAAGGTGACACTGGGGGGTGTTGCCTGGATCACAGAATTCACATCACAGGGAGAGCCTAAATTTCAAAATGGCTTGAACTACACTCATCTTCTGTAATCTGGTTTCTGTAAACCAGTTAGCCTATTCTGAAGTCGATAATCCCTATTTTTGTTAAGATAAGAAGCCAATTATCTGTGTTGCATGACATACAAATGGCACAGAAACACCTGGAAAACCTGTGCCTAGAGACGCAAGAAACCATTTTGGTCAGGATAATAGAACAATTGAGAGAGAAAAACAGATATTCTTGGAGACAGTACTGCCAATGCATGGATTTTTCAATACCTCTTCAACTCACAAAAGAGAAACAAAGAGAAAAAATGACTACAAGATAAAAAACTGCATCAGTAGAGAGAATGACTGTGATTGGTCTTAGGATCAAGGTATATATAGTACTGGGGGAAAAAACCCAAAAACAGCACATGAAGCATAGAATCTGTGGGTAGCAACAGGTACCACACTTATGGGAGGCACAGGACAATAACACTGACCCATTTAAGAACATTTATTGGCCTTAGTTTTTGGTGCAACATCCTCCCTGTCCTCGTGGCTAAAGGAACAGTGCGAGTTCCTAGCTGCTGCCAGGACAGGGAAGAACTCCCCAATGTAGGATGACCACCAATGAGGACACATCCTAAGTAGACCACAAACCTGGAACTTGGGTGTTGCCATGTAGGAGGTGGGTTCCTCCAAGGAGGAAAGGAGAGCCCAAAGGAGAACAGGGACAAACAGAAACAACAATCATACGACAGCTACAGAACTTATCCAATAGAAGAAGGGAAAAAGAAGACACTTTGGGGTGAATAACTGTCCCCATATCACACAGTGTCTATGCACTAAAATGTGGCTCCCAAGTTAACAGAGTGAGACTGACACATTGAAAATGTCCTACCTTCCGAAATACAAATGATTCTTCATTGTAAACTGGATTGAGTCCATTGTTCATCACCATGCGAGTTCGGAACTCCTTACGTATAGTGTCCGTGGGCAACCCATACATGTCAACTTCTACATATGTGCCAATTTTCTTGTCTGACAAGAACTGACCTGATATGACCTGCAGCATCACAGAAATAAGATGAGAGAGAAGTGAAGTCTCTGTAATAGTCAGTTGCAGAGAATAATGTGGAAGAAATTCTCTGTTCATCTTTAGAAATTTTATTCTCTATGGAAACAATGTATTCATTCCTTATTTAAACTAAAACATCATTGAGTGACAACCATATGCAAAAAACTCTTCCAGGCAGAGGTTCTACCTTTGATAACTGTCTAGAAAAAGAAAGAGGGAAATATATATAAATCATATAATACAGAGAAGTAGTATCCACAGCATCTTCATTTCACCTAACTGGTCACATCTACGAAATGAAGAGATAGGTTCAAATATGCCCTAGGACGCCTTCATAGCTCCAAAATTGTCATACCATACTTTTACTTAATTCTTTTAAAAGTCTTGAAAAGAGACACACAGAAAGAAAAGCAATTGCTAAAATGTGCCTGTTATTCTTTAATAATATTGACACTGGTCAGCTATGATGACAGTATTATTTTTTGTAAAGACTAGCATTAAATTCCATCTATTATAAAGCTACAGAGACTTTTTTATTTACTTTCCAAATGACTGTAGCCATTTATTAGGTTTTTTCTCACATTCTCTAATAGCTAATAATTTTGAAACAGTTTTTTGAGATATAACTAACATACAATAAACTGTACCTATTAAAATGTACAAGATCTGTTCTAACACATGAGCACATCTGTGAAACTATCACCGCAATTAAGACAACAAACATTTCCATCCCCCTCAAAGTTTCTTTGTGCCCTTTTATAATCCATCCTTTCCTCCATCCCTATCTAGAGGAAACCAGATTTACTTTCTGTCACTATATATTAGTTCGCATTTTCTAGAATTTTGTATAAGTGGAATCATATAGTAGGGTTTTTTTTTTCACTAATAAACTTAGTTTTCTACAGCAATTTTAGGTTTAGCAATTTTAGGTTCATAGTAAAACTGAACAGAAAGTAGAGTTCTCACTTTCTCCAGCCTTAGTCTCCCCGACTGTGGGTATCTTGCACCACAATGGTTCATTCACTACAAATGATGAAGCTACAGTGAAATATCATTATCACCCGAAGTCCACAGTTTACATAAGCATTTACTCCTAGTGCTGTATATTCTATGGATTTGGACAAATGTATAATGACATGTATCCACCATGTAGTGTCATACAGAATAGTTTCACTGCCCTAAAATCCTCTGTATTCTGCCTATTCATCCCTCCTCCTCGTAACCTCTGATCTTTTTTTAGTGTCTCCATAGTTTTGTCTTTTTCCAGAATGTCATATAGTTGGACTCATACAGTATGCAGCTTTTTCAGATTGGCTTCTTTCACTTAGTAATGTACCTTTCAGTTTCCTCCATGTCTTTTCAGGACTTGAGTGCTCATTTCTTTTTAGCACTAAATAAGATTCCATTGTCTGGAGGTACCAGAGTTTATTTATCCATTCACCTACTGAAGGGCATCTTGGTTGTTTCCAAATTTTGGCAATTATGATAAAGCTGCTACCAACATCCTGTGTAGGTTTCACTGGGGACATAAGTTTTCAATTCATTTGGGTAAATACCAAGGGGCGTTATTGCTGGATCATATGGTAAAAGCGTGCTGAGTTTTGTAAGAAACGGCTAAACTGTCTTCCCAAGTGGCTGTCCCATTTTGCAGTCCCACTATCAATGAATGAGAGTCCTGTTGTCCCACATCCTCTAGTAGGTACTTTTTTCATCTGACGTCTTTCACTAAAAGTAGTTAACTCTACTAGCGAAAAACAAATTGTATCTCAAGAAAAAAGGGGGAATTTTAAGTCAAAGTTGAGGGCAACACATGGATCTTGCAACTTGACATTAAATATTTTAATAGTGATTTCTTAAGACTTTTCCAAACCATCAGCATACATGTTTATACTGTTCTGTGAGGAGCAGGAGCCTTACCTGCACTGAGCAAGTGGCTGCAATGACCCCATCGACAGGAGTTTCAGAGAAGGGATCAAATGTTCGATCGGGTCGTCTCATGAAATCTGGTTTGAGAAGGTACCTGGTGGGACAAAGCATAGAAGCAATTTTATTAGTTGATTTTACAAAGACTAAAACAGTCACTCTCTGAGACACTGAATATTTCTTTTTCCCCATCTCTAACTTAGGAGCTAGGCTTTTAGGCAGAGGATTCTAAGGACTGAAGGGAATATCCCTGCCCATCAATAATCCTAAAGAGGAGCAGGGAAGAAGAAATGTTCTCCAGATGCCAGGCTCAGTGACACCCAGGACTTTCGATACTGTCATCTTCTCTTGAATTTATTTATGCCGTGGACCTCTTTAGACATTTTTCTTATGTGCATACAGTAAAATACAAAGAAAACAATGAAAAACCAATTACATGGGCTATAGTTATCAAAATATGGAAAACATTTTACTTCTTTATTGTGTTTTAATTAATGCATTAAATTATGAGATCTAATGGCAAATTTGACAATTACCATAGTTTCAAAGTGCAAAAAAATATTTTGAGAGATCTGTAACAACAGTAATGAGATATGAAAATATCTGTGACATATTGGTGTCAGAGTCACAGGTACCACTAGTATTACTGTGGGCTGTTGTCTACGTTCACAGTCAAAGGAAATGCGGAATTTCAGTTAGAGGTTGGTGAAAATAAAGATGCAATTATTTCTAGCCATGGTAATTAGGCAAGAAAATAAAAGAAAAGGTATCCAGATTGGAAAGAAGTAAAACTATTTCCATTTGCAGATGGCATAATCTTGTATATAGAAAATCCTAAGGAATCCACTAAAAAGCTATCAGAACTAAAAAAATGAGTTCAGCGGGGTTTCAAGATACAAAATAAACAGACAAAATCAATTTTATTTCTATACACCACTAACAAACAAACCAAAAATGGAATTAAGAAAACAACTCCATTGGGGCTGGCCCCGTGGCCGAGTGGTTAAGTTCGCGCGCTCCGCTGCAGGCGGCCCAGTGTTTCGTTGGTTCGAATCCTGGGTGCGGACATGGCACTGCTCATTAAACCACGCTGAGGCAGCGTCCCACATGCCACAACTAGAAGGACCCACAGCAAAGAATATACAACTATGTACTGGGGGGCTTTGGGGAGAAAAAGTAAAAAATAAAATCTTAAAAAAAAAAAAAAGAAAACAACTCCATTTATAATAGCACTGAAAAGAATAAAATACTTAGGAATACATTTTTTTAAAGTGAGTGCATATACTTGGAAAACTATAAAACATTGTTGAAAGAAATTAAAGAAGATTTAAATAAATGGAAAGACATCTTGTGTTTACAGATCAGAAGACTAAATATCATTAAGATGGCACTATTCCCTAAATTGACACAAAGATTCAACGCAATAGCTATTAAAATCTCAGCTGGCTTCCTTGTAGAAACTGCAAAGCTGATTTTAAAATTTATATGGAAACTTGAGGACCAAGAACAGTCAAAATAATCTTTAAAAAGAAGAACAAAGTTGGAGGTCTCACGTTTCTCAATTTCAAAACTTTCTACAAAGCAAGAGTAACCAAAACAGTGTGGTACTGGAAAAAGATAAACATATAAATCAATGAGACAGAATTGGGAGACCAGAAATAAATTCATGTATCTATGGTCAATTGATTTTTGACAAGGATGCCAAGACCTTTCAGTGAGGTAAAGAATAGTCTTTTGGGGCCGGCCTGGTGGTGCAGTGGTTAAGTGTGCATATTCCGCGTCTCGGCTGCCCGGGGTTCGTCAGTTCGGATTCCGGGTGCGGACATGGCACTGCTTGGCAAAAGCCATGCTAAGGTAGGCGTCCCACATATAAAGTAGAGGAAGATGGGCATGGATGTTAGCTCAGGGCCAGTCTTCCTCAGCAAAAAGAGGAGGATTGGCAGTAGTTAGCTCAGGGCTAATCTTCCTCAAAAAAAAGAATAGTCTTTTAAACAAATGGTGCTAGGAGTGCTAGACAGCCACATGCAAAAGAATAAAACGGAACCCTTTCCTTACATCACAAACAAAAATTAACTCAAAATGGATCAAACAACTAAATGTGAAAGCTATAACTATAAAACGCTTAGAAGAAAACATAGGGATAAATCTTAGTGACAAGATTTGGCAACGGATTCTTCTATATAATACCAAAAGCACAAGCAACAAGAGAAAAAATAGATAAACTTGAGACTTCATCATAAAAACTTTCATGCTGCAAAGAATACTATCAAGAATACAGAAAGACAAGCCACAGAATGGGAAAAAATATTTGCAAATCATACATCTGATAAGAGACTTGTATCTAGAATATATAAAGAACAAATAACCCAGTTAAAAAATGGGCAAATGATCTGAATAGACAGTTCTTCAAATAAGATACACAAATGGCCAATGAGTGCTTGAAAAGATGCTTAGTATCTTTAGTCATCAGAGAAATGCAAATCAGAACCACAATGAGATACCACTATACATACACTAGGATGGCTATAATAAAAAAGTCAGATAATAGGAAGTGTTGACAAGGATATGGAGAAACTGGAATCCTTAGACCTTGCTGGTGGGAATGTAAAATGATGCAGCCACTTTGGAAAACAGCATGGAGTTCCTCAAACAGTTAAACATAGAGTTGCCATATGATCCTGCAAGTCCACTCTTAGTTATATACCCAAGAAAAGTGAAAACATATGTACACATAAAAACTTGTACATGAATGTTCATAGCAGCATTATTTGTAATAACCAAAAGATAGAAACAATTCAGATGTCCGGTCAACAGATGAATGGATAGACAACATGTGGTATATCCAGACAACGGAAAATTATTCAGCAACAAAAAGAAATAAAAAGTACTGATAGATTCTACAGCATGGATGAACCTTGAAAACATTACGCTAAGTGAAAGAAGCCAGTCACAAAAGACCACATATTATATGAATCCATTTATATGAAATGTGCAGAATAGGCAAATATATAGTGAGAGAGAGTAGAAGAGCAATTGCTTGAGGCTGGGGTGGGGGGCAGGGGATATTGGGAGGTGATAACTTAAAGGGTATGAGATTTCTTTTTTGAGGTGATGAAAATGTTTTTAAATTGGCCCCAACTACACAATGTCTGCCCCTTATGCCCACTGGGTATAGTCACAAAATCATACCTCAACCAGATTCCATAACTTTCCTGAAACTTGTGTCAAAGAACTTTATCTCTCTAAAAAAATAATTTTTTATTGTTAGAAATAACTATAAGCATAGATAGAAAAATTCCACATTAATATGAATAGTATATAGAGGAAAATAAAAGTACTTTCCCCAAAACTATAGGTTTGCTTTTAAATGTAATAGCATCAAAATTGGGGGGATCAAATCTTTCATATTCCTTAGTAGCCTAACTTTTACTAATTTCAACACTAGATGATGTCAAATTTATTACTATCTTTTAAAATCAACCAAAAAGGAATCCTGAGGCATGATATTTTTCCTTAAAGTTTACAGTGATGTTTTTTGGTTTTGACAAAGTTGCCATTCTTTGCTATATTCTAAGTCTGAGCAAAAAGTGTTAAAAAATAACCCCACAATTGACTTGGATGGAATCATCAATAAAGCACCTCTGAGGGACAACACTGATTTTTACATCAAGGACATAGAGAGTTTACAGAATTGTGCAAATATTAAAGATGATTTTGAACATTCACCTGTCTCCAAGAGAATGCAACCCAAAATATTTATATAAAAGCTCTCCAACTGCATAGAAGATACTGTCTTCTACAGTCACACAGTTTTAGAGTGGGATCTTTTTTTGTGGCTAGTGCCAGCCACTGGAAAATATGACATAGGAAAAGCTCAAGACTGAGGACGGAAAGCAGGTGAATAATGACAATGCTACACACACTTCTCCAAGGAAAGCCTACCAGCTTGGTCTGGCAAAGTATCAGTCATCGGCTGTAAGGGGAGGGAACAGATGATGGTTCTGGCTTTCACAAGAGGAGAAGCATTTGGAGTCCAGCTGTGTCAAATGAGGGATTCTGCCTCCTGAGAAAGGTGGGGACTCTGGGATTCTTGTAGGACTATAGGCATCTTTCCAGTCCAGAATCTCCTTGGGGGGTGGCTGTCCAAAGATTCAGCATTCCCCAGCCCCCTCAGTCATTTCTGAAGGGTCGGGAGCCCCTTCTCACCAAAAATAGAGAAATGCGGTATTGATGATGTCGTGGTGTCAAAAACATTCTTCTGTATTCCCTGCTTTCATAAGTGCTTAGGAAGAAAACTAATCTGTGAAAGAGTGAATTGATCTAAAATAAGAAATACCAAGGGAAAAGGGCAAGAAACCTAATGCTCTAAAGCAGGAAGCCTTCAGTGTCACGTGTTCATTTTATATACTTAAAAAATAGAAGAGAATATGTAGAAGTTTGACAGGACCACAAGGTAAGCCCTGGCTCGGGGCTGACACTTAGCCAACTTGTCTTGAAGGAGTGACTGTTCTGGACCTGAGGTGGCCTGTGGATGCTGCAGAGACTGGGGACAGCCTGGACGGCTGTGCAGGTCCAGGGGCTCCAGGCATCTGTGGGGAAGCTGAAGCCGGAGCCCAGTGCCAGAGCTGGTTTTATGGGTATGGGACCTGTGCAGCTGCATAGGACCCCAAACTGAGAAAGGCTCCATGCTTGATCTAATACTCCCAGCCACTGTTTTGATATTCTTTTTTTTTTTTGAGGAAGATTAGCCCTGAGCTAACTGCTGCCAATCCTCCTCTTTTCGCTGAGGAAGACTGGCCCTGAGCTAACATCTATGCCCATCTTCCTCTACTTTATATGTGGGACGCCTACCACAGCATGGCATGCCAAGTAGTGCCATGTCCGTACCCGGGATCGGAACCAGCGAACCCCAGCCACCGAAACAGAATGTGTGCACTTAACCACTGTGGCACCAGGCCGGCCCCTGTTTTGATGTTCTTAATAATTTATGAACAATGAGCCCTTTGTTTTCATTTTGCATTGGGCCTTGCAAACTATGTAGCTGGTCCTGCCTGGTGTTCTTTGGTACAGGAAATGAATTCATTCCAAGCATCCAGGTCTGTGTGGTGGATGTGTGCATAAGCCAAAGCCAATGGCAAGTGGAGGTTTCCAAGGGAAACTTTTAGAGCCTCGGAAGGCAAGGGAGAGAGAGAAGAAGGCCCTCAGCCAGGGAGGTGGACAGGAGCCATAAGAATTAGAGGGTAGAGTTATAGGGAAGTACATCTTATTTCATCACCCCTAAGGTGCCATCAAGTGTTCAAGACCCCATTATTTATTTACCAGCAAGAAAGCAAAATGGCTGCTAATTATAACCACAAGATGTATGGATTTTAAGACACATTTCAATTTGAGAAAGTTACAAAAGTGTGCATCTTTGAATCATAAAACATCATACTATTTTGATATCAATCATCCAATTTCTTCTGAAAGTCTAAAAAGACTTGAGAAATTAAGTTGCTCTATTTCATTTCCTTAGGAATTACAGAAATGCCTCCCATTTTTCCATCATTAAAAACAAGCCTGTTATAAACTACTGCTCACTTTCCTGGTAAATATCACACTTCCTGGGCTGAATGGTGTGATCTCCCAAAAGATTGGCCCACAGAGCAGACAAGGATTCCCAGGTAGGTTTCTGACGTTTGGTTACTGTTGCTAAATTCGAGGGGTGTATGAGCGCTCCGCACACCGATGTTCTGTATAAAATAGCTATCATTTGCCACCATAGGCCTGAAAGGCACAGAACGCCTCTTTATAGAAATGCAGCCCTCACACAGAGTCCACAGATTTTTTTAAATGCCCCTGCAAGTGGGTGGGAGAATGACTAGGGCAACGCAGTGAAAACCATGGAGCTCCCTGGATGCCCTTGCTCCGTGGGAACACGTCCTGTGTGGCTAGCCCCGTATCTACCAGCTACCACTCCTCTGTCACCGAGGGTCACAGAGCACACAGGTGAGAAAGATTTCTTCTCTTTTCCCTGTCGGTGACAAGCTTTGCCTCCAGGCTGAGCATGGGGAAAAGGTGGAGGGAAGAGGGAGACACGAGACTCTGAACAATACTGTCAATGCCTCTTACAGTTGGGCTGCTCCACTGAACATCACGTTTTTTAGTCCCTCTGGTGGGACTTAGGCTTTCGCTTGGAGCACATCAGCACAGAATTCAGGCTAACGTAGCACTGTCCTTGTTTGTGAAGATATTTCAAAACAAACAATGGTGCAGAAAGTAAGACGCTGAGCATGCGAACTATGGCAAAACGAAAACTCCTGAAAAGAAACATAACGAACGCATACAACTCCTGTCGGGACCTCTTTTACCTGGAAACAATTACCCTCCCTGTGCCAGTCTCAGCCATCAGGCTGCTGAGGCAAGAATGGAAAGGCTCCTTTAGTGTCCTGGCCACAGCGAAGGTTCCGAGGGGGACGCACAGTCAGGCCTGACATGGCTGGTATGAACCGTGAGGGCTGGGCGGTCTCCCCGGATTCCTTAAAGGCCTGGTTTGAACAGAGTGCTCAGTCATCTTGCCTGGTGTCCGTGTGTGACTGACCATAAGGTCTTAAGCTTTTCTTAAACCTCACTTTTCATAGAAACTTGCAGCTTAGGCAGTACTTTCATACACATTCCTGTTCATCCTTACTGTGGCATCAGGACGAACTCGAGTGATGCTGATAGCTGTTACTGCCTTCATTTCATCAAGCAGAAAATCGAGGTTCAGCATCGCACACACCTGCCCAGGGCAACAAGGCCAGCATGCAGAGGAGCTGGGGCTCCAATCCGGGCTTCAGAATCAAGCCAAAGGCTTTTCTCTCCACCCCACAGCTGTCCCCTGGGGCCTCGCTGCCTGAGCCCACCGCTGGGCGTCTATCCACCAATTTACGTGCACAATCTCCTGGTTATGAACACTTGGCATTAAATAACAAAACAGCTTTAAAAAAATTCTAAAATGTGTATTTGGCTGTTTTCTTTTAAACCACATAGTTTTTATTTCTGTTTTTCCCCAGTTTTATTGAGATCGAATTGAGACGTAACATTGTATTAGTTAAGGTGTACATTTTTTATTTCTTTCAGAACGCACAGCAGACGAAAATGCAGTGTATCCTCCAGTGATGTGCATGGCGGGTGATTCGGGTCGCAGGGCCGTCGTCACCCATGTGTGTAGTTACGCTGGCAGAGAACCATCTGGCAGGCAGGAAGAGGAGGGAGCGTGCACTTTGAATCTGCAACTGCTGAAAAATTTTACCTTGACTGGCTGTTTTTAGTGATGAAAATTAGACATCCACCCAGGGAGGCCAACAACTCCCCAAGACTAGCATTGTTGGGATAGGATGGTACTCTGCTCAGTTAATTTAGAGGCCTTTGCCTAGTGGTTTGGGATTATTTACCTGAAGAGGGTAATAACATTAACAGACGCATGGAGAAAAAATGGCCATACGGTTTCTTTCATCTCTATAGAATTTTAACTTCATATTTTCATTTAAACGTTCAGCATTTCAGCGGAATTAACATTTCCTATTTCACTACTCAGTTCACACTTTAAAGAATGCTATTTAAGTAAACTAGAACAACATCCATAGCATTATTTTCTTCTATTTACAAGACACACGAAACAATCAAGAGAAGATAAAGCTTTCTTCCTAACTGTTATTAAATTCAACTTGACACTCGTAACTTCATTATATATTAAATCAACTTCATTCCTCTACTTGTCATAGGTAAAATACATATATTTTATGTCTATGTCTCCAGTTAATGTCCAAATGAGCAGGGATCATTATTTGTTATAGCTATAAAAACCTGCCCTGTTGAATTTAAAGTGAGAGAATTAAACTGTATATGATAAATGCTTATCTTGGGGTTAATTTTTTTTAAAAAAGTCTGCTTACTAAAACTGGGGTAGATGAAGAATGTATATTTGCAAATATAATCTATCTGGGGATTTCATTCATTTCTGTCCCATCCCTCAAACTCAGCTTAAATTCAGCAGCCCCTAACTAAAAACGACACGGTTTCATTATAGCTGTAGTATGGGGTTCTGGAACACGGTGACAACAGTTTAAATCACATTACTCACCCGCAGGATCCATTATACTCAAATTTTCCCTGATTCAATTGCATCGCTAAATCTGTCAAGAGACAAAAATAATTTAGTATCTTGTGTCCCTGGACAAAGAAGATCATGACGGGGTAATTTTAAACATTGGAAACCAGATACCGATCCTAGGCCGAAAGGTCCTTTTTAACACTACAAGGTACTTCTGGGTCTGTTTAGAGCATACAACTGTCTTCAGGCTGAAATGATCTCATCTTTAATATAAATTAAACATAAAATGTGTTCTCACAAAGATCATGCTTGAATTGCTTTAACAATTGGATTCAATATATGAGTCATACGATTGTTCAATTAGTGTTGAGTGCAGATGTCCAACCTGATACAGTTGGAGAGGATGTGCCTTCTGACCCCAGAGGAAGGGTACGCTGGAGATACCCAGTAGGGTCATGTGAATATAAAACTCGATTAAAAAGAATAAAAAATAAACTAGACAAGTATCATGTAAAAATTGGTGACTTAGGGAGAATTCTTCTAGTGGGGTCTACACTGGCAGGGCATGGCTTATGACTTTTCTCTTGCAGGCAGACACAATCTTCTTTCTTCTCATCAGCAAAAGAAATGGGTAAGCTGATGGATTTTTTCCTTCTTCAAAATGTTGTGGTGAAATCTAACACTATGGAATAAAACATAAGCTGACCTAGTGAATAAACTCCTCTAGGATCATTTAATCCCTACAATGGACTCACTGACAACTGAGAACACAACTTGACCCCTTTTTTAAGTAAGTAAAATAAGTGCCTCTTTGTTTAGTTTGTCTCTGCTAGAAACACTCTGGGATGGTACTGGTACCCGGTTTTGGTTTAGTGGAGCAAGGACTGAGGGGGACACTGGTGGTCCTGGAGGAGGCTCTACCAAGGGGTGAGGAATGTTATCAGTTCACATTCATGCCAAAAGGATGAAAGTCAAAGGAACTTACAATCAGTCTAGACAATAGGGAGCAAGGTGGATAGAGATTCTCAAAGGATGGTGGATGGTCTAGAAAAGGAAAATATTCCCAAATTGGGAAACATGGAAGGTACCCTGATATAGCAAAGAACTGAACAAGAAAAGGGTTTTCTGTTTTGTTTTGTTTTATTAATTTTAAGGACTATTCTTGGAACTAACCATAGAAAGTGAATAGATTTTTGTGGCGTATTTCTCACCTGTTTTAGATAAGCTACCAGAGCCCATTATTTTCCTATCTGTAATCTTAAAATTGTGCCGCTGGGCTCTTAGGATCCTTTACCAGACCTAGTGATATGTTGATGGCTGTCACTGCAGCTCCCAAAGGGTTCTGCATGGCCTCTCCTACTTTCCAAGCAAACCATGAAAACTTTACAAAATGTTTTATGCATTCATAAAAATTGACTTCTCTCCTTGCAGG
Source organism: Equus caballus (assembly GCF_041296265.1). Lineage (NCBI taxonomy): Eukaryota > Metazoa > Chordata > Mammalia > Perissodactyla > Equidae > Equus > Equus caballus. Next base: position 15,141,000 of record NC_091705.1, read on the forward strand.
AAAAAAAAAATCATTATATATTGGAAATCTGCCTTTGAGGACACTTTGGAGGACCAAGTTATAAATTAGTACCTCTAAGAAAATGTAACTCCTTCCACACCATTTTAGCAAAGTCTGCTCCATAATTTCTGCGCTTTTATGGTGTGGTGCCACTGTGTTGCTGACATCTGCTGAATGTTAACAGTGGGAAGGGTACTTTCCAAGGGAAAAATGAATCATAGTTATTGTACACAGATACTCAAATTCTTCTCATTTAATTCTGTTTTTGGAAATGAAGATAAGTTTGATCCAAAGGAAGAAAAATTAGAAATATTTTGGAATGGGGGGCAATGTTTAACAGATTAGTCATGGTATTTTCAAAAGGAAATTCAATTTAAATCAAAATATATTTCCTTCTACCATTGTTTTATTGCTTTGAGTTTTTAATTTCTCGCCATTATGTAAATCCAACAACATGTTGTTTTGCCATATGTCTGCTTCCTTTAAAAAATGCCCACAGCCAACCGATGGCTACTCTTGGCACCATCCTGTCAAAGTGTTCTCGTGGAATTCGAGGTCACTGGACATCAATTCCTACCTGGGGTTTGATAGTTCAGTGAAACCATCTGGCAGCCAGCGTTCCAGAAAATCTGAGGCATGTAATTACTGGAATCAACTCGGCCTCCCTTGGGGTAAATACGACTCATTTGTCGTTTGTTATAACTGTGTAACTTATTAAGGAGAATGGAAAAAAGAATATTCTGGCAGCATAAATAAACAACAAAGAGCTAAAACAACAAAGGTCTAGACCAACAATGATAAACACGCAGACAAGAGGGAGCAAATTTCACATTTGTAAATGATGCTTCAGAGAAAAACTACAGTTCACTGTGTGGATGATAACAACAATTCTCATTTGGGCAGATTTTCACAGCTGCTGTGGTCTTTCACACATATTATTTTATTAGCTCTACAACTACAATTATATATGAACCATTTATCTACTTTAGAGACTCCCACCAAACCAAAAGTGCACCAACCACTCATTCCACTTAACACACAAGGATACTTCACAAATTCAATCGCATGTGTCTTCAGGTAGCCTAGACCGACTGACTCATTAAAAGAAGACATGTTATAATGAATATTGCGTTCTGTAAAGAAAAAAAAGATGCACTCAGAAACCCTGCCATCAACCCTCCCAGAAAGACAGGCAATAAATATAATTACACCCTGAACCATGAGGCTTTGGAGGCAGGTGTGCCATTATCATATCAGCAGCTCCTACTTTCATTAATGTCCTGGGGATGGAGACAGCTGACTTAAAAAAAAAAAGTGTGATGAATTAAATTTGGAGTCATTAAACAAATTATGTATACACCAACTGCCACACACAGCCATCCCTGAAATATGCATATTTGATGATGATGAGGAGGAGGAGGAGGAGGATGGGTTCTCCAGCCCAGAAATGATTATGGAAAGTTTAAAAACACTTTATACATTTTTGGAGACCAGCTTTTGATTAAAAGAGGTCTAAATGAAAGTATATCTAAAATGCAAGAGGCTACATGCTCTGAGTGCTAACAAATCCACAGTCTCTCAGAGCCACCCTGTGGATAACGGAGGGAATGCTACTGCATGCCCAAAACATGTGGTTACGTTATGGTCTGTCAAACAAAAACAAGGTGAGGTGAGCAGCCTCATGTCCAGAAAAGAAAATCCCAACACAACAAGTCAGATCAGAGCTCATCAGCATAACAGCAGAAAAGCAGACAAAAAAGGCAACCGCATTTAACCTGTGGGGTTACCTTCAGCGACATGGAAACCTTGAAATTTCACGGGCTGTGCATAGTTGATCATTGTGGACAGATAGGGATGGATGTTAGTGGTAGCACCCACGTATTTATAGGACGCCATCCACGCCTGCTCATCTTCTACAGTAACCAGGCCCTACAAGCACAATGAAGGGAACAGGCATGTCAAGACTTCAGCCAGGCTCACAGAGTCATGCTGCAGACTTCTTCACTAACGATCATTTGCACACACACAAATTGAAAGATGACGACCTTTTTCGTTCTCAGTGATGCTAAGGATAATTTTAAAAGTTAATGCCTATTATACCGCCAAATAATGCAAAAGGAGATGATAAAATATTAGGCTTATCTTACATTGTTTGGACATCTTTTAGATTTTTGAAGGTCTTTAAAATGTTCAAGAAACTATATTGAATATTAATGCTATGAAATCTATAATGGGTACTGTCATCCATATTTTCACAAATGGAGGCAAAGTCAAAAACTGACTCTCCAACTTGAGTGTGCATCAGAATCACCTGGAGGGTTTGTTAAGACAGATTCCTGAGCGCCACTCACATGTTCCGATAAAGTGTGTCTGGAGTATGGCCCAGGAGTTTGTATTTCTAACTAGCTGCCAAGTGCTGCTGCTGGGGCTGGTCTAGGGACCACAATCTGCTTAACACTGCTCTAGAATTTAGGCCCCAAACAGAAGTAATTTATGGTATTCAAAAAAAAAAATGCTTATTTTTGGGGGCTGGCCCGGTGGCGCAGCAGTTAAGTGCACATGTTCCACTTCGGTGGCCCTCGGTTTGCCGGGTTGGATCCCAGGTGCAGACATGGCACCGCTTGTCAAGCCATGCTGTGATAGGTGTCCCACATATAAAGTAGAGGAAGATGGGCATGGATGTTAGCTCAGGGCCAGTCTTCCTCAGAAAAAAGAGGAGGATTGGCAGCAGTTAGCTCAGGGCCAGTCTTCCTCAGAAAAAAGAGGAGGATTGGCAGCAGTTAGCTCAGGGCTAATCTTCCTCAAAACAAAACAAAACAAAACAAAAGCTTATTCTTAAAATAATCTGAGAACTCATTACATAGGACACATTGAAATTGCATTATTTTGCATGGAGGAAAAAAGAAAAATTATTTTAGTTCATTTCTTGGTAAATCAGAACAAAACGCATAAAATCAATAACAAAAGTAACACCTCAAAAGTGATCAACATTTTGTTGAGAACTTTGAAGAGCTAAATTCCTCCATAGATTGAACACAGGTGGATAAACTGCCTGGTCACTGAATGAATTCAATAGTTAAAAAATGGTCAGACTGCTTTACCTGATGACTTAACAATCTGAGCATTCTAAATCATCAAGCTGATTTAGCCTGAGAGAAATAATCAAATAATGTGATTTGCTTTTTCAAAAAAATCATTTCTTTATATGTCCTGAATGCCCGAATAAGGGCAGAGGCCATGTCAGATTTCTTTCTTGTGTGTTTAATGATAATGAGTAACACCAGTACCACGTGCTGGGTAGCAGACTGAATTCTTGCATGCACAACCTCATTATTGTCAGTAATCATGTGTAGTAAGGATTAGAATCCTTGAGAAGACTGAGGCCTTGAAGATTAAAATAACCCGGTCATGGCTGCTCAGCTAATAAACAGCAGTAACCAAATGTCAACCTGTGTTTTGTTGGCTCCAATACCTTATAAAATTCTAATAGAAGAGAATTTCACAAACATCATGGGAGAGGATTGAGAGCAGACTTATCCATAATTATTCCAAACAATATTTAGACAGTAAGAAGATAGGGTCTTGCTCCAAATAAGATAAGACCCCATAGACAGAAAGATAGTATTTTCTGAAGCTCTGAATTATGGGAATCAAATTACAAAGCACATTTCTGTCTGTGACTGCCATCAGTCTCACCCTTGTAATAAACCACGTACATTTACTAATTCAAACCACTTTGATATCTGGAAGATCTTTGAAGAGGATAAAAGAAACTGAAAATGTAACTTCACTTTCCTTGTAACACAGTCAATATCTAATAATGTCAAATAAAACTCAGAATGTCTGCAACGTGAAAGTAACTAAGCATCTTTCAGAAGGACAATGCAGTCAGAACCATGATCACCTTTCTATTTCACTATGATATCAATTTGAAGACATATTAGGTCATTTTTATTTTCAAATTCAATGTGTTGATGATTATATACTCCTATTCTAGGAATAAAATCTCTAATTCTAACTTAAGAAAATGCCTTACTGTGCTAAACACTTACTTTTAGGAAAATCATCTTATTCACTTGCCCTGGTTCTGTAATTTTACCAGGATTTAATCATTTCCTCACTGTGATTAATTCCTTCTTTTAAAGACTCTTATAATTAGATGCATCAACTATGTAAATATTATCCCCATAAAAAGTAAGCTTGACATTCCATGGGACAGGGAGAAGATAGAATAACAACACTTAGCATAAAATGTTCAGTATTAGAGGGCCACATATGGTGTCTCACAATGAAAACAAAAAACACAGGAAAATTATCTTATTACCTTTTTGTTGTTTTCATGTTCAAGGTCATCTGAAGCCTAAATTAGAGAAAGAAAATAATTAATTTACTTCTCTAAAGGGAAAAATCTCAAATTTACTAGCCATGCATATGTAAATACTTAAAAAAAAATCTATAACCTTTTTATTCTATTTACTTGTTAAGATGAGCAATTATTGATGACATAAAGCCATGGATAAAAGTGGATACTGAAAAGATACGATGGCCTGTCTCACACACTAGAAAAGCAATTCTTAATGCTCTCTCCCTCCTTTGTTGATAGTCTTTGCCTATTTAGATGCTCCTTATAGTAATTTAATTAGTGATTTAGTCACGGGGCTTGGCAAATAATCCATGTGGCCACCTCCCCTGATATGTAAAGGGCAGCAAGCATGAAGGGTCACTCTTATGCACGTCCACACTCACGTCTGAGTACTGGTCAAGGCTTTATGTGGTAAGACAGCATAAAGGTAAGCACTGAGTCTTTGTCTTCCTGAGTTCTTTGTCTTCCAGTATTCCCTACTGGCTCCCCACTTCCTCAAACATAGACCCTAGAGAGTTATCTTGCTTCCGCTCTCTCCCTCACTTCTCCACATTCAATCCATCAGCAAGTTGAATCATCTTCGCTTCCTCAATAGATCTTGAATCCACTCAAGCTCTCTGTTTCCACTGTCCGGTTTAACCCTCCAGGGTCTGGCCTCCTGCAACAGCCTAGCCTAGCTGCCTTCCCCGAGCCCACTTTTGCTTCCTTCTAAACTAGTCTCCACATGGTAACCATAGTGATTTTTAAAAACTCATATCAGGCTACATTTCCCCCTTCTTTAATTTTCAATTTACTTAACATTTGAGCTTCTCACAGTGGCCTCCCAAATCCTGCACTATCTCATTCCCACCTGCCTGTCCAATCTCATCCTGCTTCACTCTCCCCTGTCCTCACTCAATTCGCTCTGTTCACACTGCCTGTGTTGCGGTTACTGCTGTGGTCCCTCTGCGGGGAAAGTTATTCCTCTAGTTCTGTGCATGGCTGGTTCCTCGTTACCTTTGGGTTCTGGTTTCCTTCTTCTCTCTCCCTCATCACTCTCATTATTCTCCACTTTAGCACTCATTTTTAGCTTCATAATAGCACTTATCACAAGTCGTAATTATGTAATTATTTGACTGTCTGCTTGTTTGTTGTCTGCTTCCCGCTCCCTTTCCATTAACTCCCATCAGACTACAGGTTCCATGAGGGCACAAAGCAAGCGTGTTTTGACCCTTCTGGATTATTAGAGACTAGGATGTGCCTGGCACACAGTAGGTACACAATAACTTTTTCTTGGCTGAATGGTTGGATAGATGGAAATATTTTTACGCTCACTCTTCATTAGGAGGGAGGTGAGTTATTGAACTAACAGGACAAGTTCTCTAATGAGGGTCTGATTGGGATGATCAGGGATAATTTTCCAGATGATTTCAACAGGCTAAACTTTGCCACTGGGATGCTGCTGTTGTCTCCCCACTCACCATAATAATGCAATGAATGATCATATTTAAAGGACATGGGCCAAATGGGTAGTGGTCAACACTGGGATCACTAATGAGTAACTCAAGTGTCCTTTCTAATACTGTGCACGTCTTGAGTTCAGATACTGAGTCTGGTCACTCAAGTTAGAAGAGGAATAATAGGCTACTTTATTCTCTTGTGGTTGTCACATTTCTATAGTTTCATAACAAACAGCTGCTACCTCTTGAGAGTCATGAAAGAAAAGGGACACCAAGACTCTGACCTTCTTGACACTATTTGCAACAGCTTCCTTGTGACCCAGGTCATCAGCAGAAAGTTCATTTCCAAATTTGTATTCAGGGTGAGCTTCCTCCTCTTGGTCAGCTGTGTGAAAGACAAAAGGAAAATCCACGAAGCCACATTACCACCAAGCAGTCAGGCCTTCTGCACAGTCTTGGGTAGAAAATGAGCACTTTTAGAGGAGAAGGAAGCTAAAAGAAAATATGAACATCTGAATATGCCAACTTTTTTCAAATGAAACTCTCACTAAACTCTTACCTACTCAAGGTCAAGGAGCACATTTCGTTAATTCGCGTGCTGCTAGCATGGTTTTTGACATGCTTGACGCTTAATAAACTTTTCTGAAGTGAATGATCATTTCCATCCCAGTACACTAACCCTAAAAATTAAAGCCCCTGTTTGGGAAAATCACAGTGGCCTCCCAAATCCTGCACTATCCCCTGCCAGGAAAATCTGTGACTCACAAGGGTATTTTGATCTTCCCTGACACCTAGAGAAAACAAGAAGAAGATAGAAGAAAAGGAACATGCATATTGAAGAAGAGACTAAAATGTGAATTTTATGGGCATACTGACTGGAGTGGTGTGATATAAAAATGAAAGAGCTTGGAAGGATTGTACCGCTCCTGTAAACCATTTGTCAAGCCTGGATTAGGTTTAAAAGACTCTGAAATCATTCCTTGGGTTCATGCTAGAAGGGGAGCTGGAAGTTGGTGCTAAATAAAGCTTGTGCCCCAGGAGCATGGCCCGGGCTGTGAAAGGAGGCCAGAAGCACTCTGTCCAGCAGTCCAGGAAAAGTGACAAGAACTCTGGTATCCACCAGGGCTGCTGGTAGAAAAAGATCACTCATTGGAAAATGAGCCACAACCTGGTGTGAGATCTGGATTCCCATAATCCCCATTCTGCAGGAGCTCCCAGGTAATGAATTTGCCTAAAAACTAGCCAGGATCAGGAGAAACCCAGAGGCCGATGGACAAGGCCAACGCAAATCCACACCATCACAACACAGGGCCTGAGGGACCCTTATCGTAAAAAAAATAGCAAAATAATTGCTGAGTATGGACTCACAAGGAAGGTGAGCAGACCCAAAAGAATTAGAGATACTTTTTAAAAAGCATTTTTAAAACGTGCAAAGGAGAACGCAAGAACAGGAGTAAATGAGAAATGATTTCACTGATTCTATGATGTCTTTTACTCACATTTAGTATTTCTGATGTTGCAATGTGTTCTTTAATCAATGGCATTTTATAATTAATTGAAATCATTTTTCTTTCTTAGTCATAAAATAGTGGTGTTTTTCAACTAATGATATCTTGGATTGGGAATTTCTTGAGGGATTGCTTTTTGCAAAGTTCTATTCTAGGCATGGGAAGAAGGTGAGGCAAGGAAGACAGATACTCTCCTATTCTGGATATTGATATTCTGATGAGGAGATACTCTGGAGGCAGATGAGTAAAAAAAAAAATTAGGTCATACAGACCTTGGGGCAGGAAAAAAACAGTTTATGGAGCTAGAATAGGTGTTAAAATAATCTAGTCCAGTATATTCACTCTATGGGTGAGGAAGTAGATTTAGAGAGATGATTTACAAGTCCAAGGCCAGAGAACAAGCTATGGATCTAGATTTCTCCAGGTTCTTAGCACAATGCTCTTAATGTGACACTGGGATTCCATGACTACTGGGCTTCCATGACCTACAGTCTGTAACAAAGATTTTGAAACTTCCCACCATCACCATTAAATTTCCATTTCATCTATCTCTAGCCTAACCTGCCCAGCCAGATGTAAACTGCTTGAAATTAAGGGATGTGTCCCATACAAGTGGTAGAGACTTAACAACCACTTTAAAAGAGTTGTATGAATGAATGGTACCATTTCAGACACACCCACAACCACACACTATTTTGGTATTCCCCAGTGCTTGTCTCAGAGTCCTGGGAGCCCCATGTCCTTCTGAATCTAAATCCAGCTAAGGAATGGGCACATGCTTTCACTGACTGAGCCTTCTATTTTCTACAGCCTCCAGGCAGACCTGTCCTCTTGAATTAAGCTTGGTTTCCTCTTGCCTGCTGTGTTGAAGTATTTAAATTAGACACTCCAGTCATTCATGGATAGTAGGATCATACTGTGATACCAGAGTAATTACAGTCAACTGGCTGACCAGCACTAAAGCCAAGTATCACTGAGGGAACCTAAGAATCACATATGTATAACTGGTAGAGCAGAAACCTCTATGTCCTTAAAGAGAAATTCAAGAGGAGGATTCTGTCCTCTCAGCAACTTTCCTGTATGTATACTATCCCATGCGATTATTTCTGTTAAAATTTAATCAAAATATCAAGTATATTTTGGAATAACATGGGAGACACTAGAGGCAAATATTTTTTGTCTGTGGGGATAATTAAGATACGCAGAAAAATTGGGAAAGTACCCATAGGATGATAAGTGGAATCATATTGACCCCCATTTTAGATTAATGTGTGTGTTCAGGAAATTTTAAATCTTTGGCTTTCATCAGTTATATTCTTTCTTCTTTTTTAAAAAAATATTTTTAACAACTATTTTGCATATTTGTGTCTTCTTCATATTTACGAATATTAGAAGGGCAGTATTGTAAGGTACCAAAGGTCTTGACCCTGGAGTCAAGGCAATTCTGAGATTGAATCTTAGCACCATTGCTCGCCAGCTGTAGGATCATCTGCAAAACACATTACCTCTTTAAGCTGCAGCTTCTTCATCTGAGAAAGGAGTGCAATAATACCTGTTTCATTGGACTGTATGAAAATTAGATAAGGCGGTGATGCTTAATCTACACCTGGTACAACAATTTCACTCTGCAGTTTGCTCCACAGGACTGTAGTATCTAAGAATGCCTTACATGTTTTTGGCTATCATCTATGAAACATAAACTAAGTTAAGAAACTGTTTTTACATAATATTTATCTTCTAAAATTTTAGAAGTATTTTATTGGTCTATTGAAATATATTCCTTTTAATATTTTATTCTTAAATCTCGTTTAGGTTTATTATTTGCAAAAATATGTAAAATAACATAATGGTCATTACGGTCGATCGTATCTTCCAAAGACAGCTGTGATAACATCTACCCTCCCATGTGCTCTCTTACAATGTGATCTTGCCACTCACCCACCCCCGTGAACTCAGGTGGGCCCTCCAAGACCTTTTTGATGAATAACATAGAACGGAAATGATGATGTGCCAGTTCTGGGCACAGCTCTTAAATAGTTTAGCAACTTCTGCTTTCTGCCTCTTGGAACACTGGCTCTTGGGATGCTCCATCTAAGAACCTGGCCACCACGTTGTAAGAAGCCCAAACCATGTGGACAGGCCATATGGGGGTACTCCGGTCAGTAGGCCCAGCTGAGATCCCAGCATCAACTGCCAGCCACATGAGTGAGGCATCTTGGACAACCACCAGCCCAACTGAACCTTCAGATGACTCCAGCTCTAGACGTCATCTGCTGGCAACTACATGAGAAACCTAAGGGAGAACCACCAACCTGAGACCAGATGATCCACAGAACTATGACAGAAAATAATAAAGTGTTGTTTTAAGCTTCTAAATTTTAGGGTGGTTTGTTACACAGTAATAGATAACTCTAATAGGCATCGATTAAATAATATCAGATATTGGGGCCGGCCCTGTAACCGAGTGGTTAAGTTCGCATGCTGCATTTTGGCGGCCCAGGGTTCTGCAGGTTCGGACCCTGGGTGTGGACACGGCACCGCTCATCAAGCCATGTTGAGGTGGAGTCCCACATAGCACAAACAGAAGGACCTACAACTAGAATATACAACTATCTACTGGGGCCTTCGGAAGAAGAAGGAAAAAAAAAGACTGGCAACAGATGTTGGCTCAGGTGCCAATCTTTAAAATAAAAATAATAATAATATCAGCTATCATTGGCCCCCTAGGCCCTCCCTGTCATATAAAACATGAAAGTGGTCATTATGACATTTCTCTGGGAGTGGAGCTGAACCAATGGTTTGGACATGCAACACAAACCGTCATTTATAAACCTGATCCACAGTCAGGAGTCTTTTTTAAGGGGTTGTGAATTAGATTAGTTAATTCTCAGAGCTCTTAGGTTATTACTCACAATATCAAACTTTCCTAAAATCTACTCTTGTATTTCACATGTTTGTATAATAAGTGAAGAGAGTTTCTACAAGTATATCTAAATAATTTAGCACAAACACTATACAAATCCAAGGCACTGTCTAACCAATAAACACACAATGGAAGACTGAGTCATTCTGTTAATCAATTCTCATGACACATAAAAACAATTTTCTAAAACATTCCAAACTTCTCAGAAAACCCATTTAAAGTCAAATATTATGGTTGTGGCTATATGGCGAAAGTAAAATAGAAGCTAATAGCAAATATTTTAAGCAAGGCTGTCTCTGCTAAAATTATCTACCTATATGGATAATTCTGTTGGGGCGGTTATTTGAAGGAATTTGAATTTGAGATTTTAATACTGGCTTTGAGTTTCCAGTTCACTTTGTGCATACATACAAACCAATCATTTATCTGAGAGTCTCTCCCCACATTCCTTTCCTTCTAACCTGCCTTACTCCTCTCATCACTAACAACATGGAAGTTCCTCTTTGGTTTACAGGAAAGGATTGCAGCATGTCCTTTCTCTCCAACCCCTGCCTTCTACAGCAAGTGCTTCAAGGATTCTCTCTGGCTGTGAATTCCTGCTGAACCGCTGAATGCATAACAAGAAAGGAGACAACTAAGCCACTAAAATCTATTGCCCGGGTAAACTGGAAGTAATACTATTGGGCAAAATAACAGAAGATTAAGGTTGGTGCATGAATACACACCCGACTATTCAGAATTAAGATGTCTCATTCTATAAAAGGGATCATTGAGACAAATCCATGGGTTTTTTAATTTTAAAAAGTATTTTTGTGACATGTAATTTTAAAAAAAAACAAAACTCACCACTTTCTATTTCCTCTTCATTATCATCCTCTAAGATGCTAACTGGGGCAGCAGATTCTCCAGCTTCCATCATGCTTTTCAAAGCTTCGAGCTGTTCTGTTATTAAAAACAAACAATAAGATGAAGATGGTGACAGATGTTGGATCACTTATAAAATCTGGGCTTTAAGATAGACACTGAGAAGGAAACGAAAAGAACGGAAATATATTGTCTAGGCTCCTACTAGTCACATGCCTAAGGCCACTGTTTCACTCAGTCCTGGTGGTGGGAATTCTTAAGGAATGTGCAACAACCACATTATCTACACATGATGAAGAACTACCGGAACACAGGTGAAGTGCTCAGAATTCTGGACCCCAGGTTTGAGAGCGGGGCTCAGTCACCAGGAAGGATTTAAGGCTTGATAACAAAAACCCATAATTTGGAGAATCTAACAAAGACCAAGGTTGATGAATAACTCTAGGGAAGTGACAGAAAAGAGACACGCACACTGGAGACTGATGAAACTTCAGGAAAAAAAACTTGCAATTGATATAACCAGGCCTATTATCTTAATATAAAAAAAAACCCTCTTGTAAGGAAGACAAAGACGAATGAAATAATTAAAAAAATGGGAAAACGTGTAGGGACAAATCATAAATAACGTTATCTAAAGAAACTAGTTATCAAAGACATACAAATAAAAAAATTAAAGTATCATTTCTCTTCTATTAGTTGAGCACACATATAAAAGATGACCAACAGCCAGCACTTAGGATTTTGCTGGAAAACAGGCACTCCTGTAGATTATGGTGAGAGTGTAAGTTGGTACAACTTTTCTGAAAGACAGTATAACAAGATACATCACAAAATAAAATGTGTCTATGCTTCAGCCAACCAAGTCTAACTGTACCAACCGACTCCAGGGAGGAGAACGCACAAATTCAAGAAGTTTATTGTTGTTTTTATAGCAATGAAAATCCCTCAACTTGGGACTGGTTAAATTATACTATCTTCCACATTACATATTCTGTATAGTGTTTCATACATTAGAATTAAAGTTAGTATGTAGATTTATGTCCTAATGGGTATAATATACTTAATTGGTTGAATTAAAAATAATTTAAAAATCAGTATATTTAACATGATCCCAGTTTCGTTAAAAATGTGTGTAATGTCCAAAGTGCATGTGTATGTACAAGTGTCTATCGTACATGTACATATGTGTAAAATAAACAATTTAGTCATATTTACTATTTTCTTATTTGTTCCTTTCTGTTTTCATTTTCCTATGCATGATTGCTTTTGTAATAAAAATAAACTGTAGTTAATATAATTTTAAAATTTTAATTTAGACTAGGGAAAAAACACAACGCAATCATATCAATATTTGGTGCTATTAACTCATTGAACTAAGAGATTCATTGAAAGAAAATATTTTCAAAGATAATGTCCTAAGAGAATAGAGGGGAACATGTCCGTATAAAATCATTTTTCTCTCTCTCTACACACCCACTCACACTCTCATTTTTACCTAGGATCTCTACATATGTATGTATCACATGGGCAAAACACAAAGGGACTCTTTTAAGAGAACTTTAGAGTGTATAAAATGACAAAATGCTAGCTCCTCATATTTTGATAGATTCTAAAATGCCTCTTCCACTTTCTTCTCATTTTTCCTTGGGACCGCTACATATCCTGGTATATGAATATATGAATATGCTTTCCCACTGCAGGAATGAGTTGACCATGGAAAATAAACTTAAATGCAAATGTGGCATCTTTGCTCTGAAGAGTATATATGGGGCCAGCTCCAGTGGCCTGGTGGTTAAGTTCAGTGCACTCTGCTTTGGCGGCCTGGGTTCAATTCATGGTTATGGACCTACACCACTCACCTCCAGTGGCCATGCTGTGGTGGTGGCTCACATACCAAAAAAAAAAAGGAAGATTGGCAGCAGATTTAGCTCAGGGTGAATCTTCCTCAGCAAAAAAAATAAAATAAAAATAAAAATGTGATATCACCACTACACCTTCTTCCCCCTGAATCAGCAGTTTTAAAACATATTTCATTCCAGTTAGTTGAATTGTCCAAACATACAATGTATATCTGCTTCCATCGTATGTGTGTGTATTTGACTTACTTTTTTCAACTTCAGGTTTCAGCCGTTTATTTTTGATGAGTATTTTTCTTTTGAGGTCATTGGGGGATGGCAAGGGCCTGCCTGGTTCGAGCTAGAGATAAACAGAAAAGGCTGAATTAACGACCGGTTGTGCTTCTCCATTCTCATTCCCAGCCCTGAAGAAGCGTGGAGGCCGGTGAGTTATACAATCCAACATCCACTAGATGGCAGTCAGCAATTTCCATTCCTCAACTCACATCAGCTCACCGCATCCCCCTCTGCCTTAGCCTAACGCTACAAACTTGACATCCACCTGGTCTCCGGAGGTAGGGAGAGCTGCTCCACACTATCTGGGGTGGTGTCAGGGGGAGGGGACCGTGCTCAACCTCAGGCCTGTACTTTTAAGTATCTGGTAAAGTATTAGGGATCACCAAGCCAGCTGGGGTCAGAACTGCTTTAGCTGGGGTCAGAACTGCTTTCCCAGGCAGAAGTCAAGAGGCTCCCTGATGCCCCCAAGTGTTGGGCTGCACAGTCAGCCAGTCTGCTCAGTAGGCTGATTCGACCTCAGCACTTGGGATTGTGGTTTGTGGGTTCAATAAGGGAATCAAGAAGGGAGTGGTCCTAAATACTGAAATCTGACCTCTACTGTGGTTTCATTTGCTGGGATTTATGGCAAAGGAGGTGTTCCTTTTTTCTACTACCTCTGATCCACAGAAATGTGCCATATGCAGCCACCCATTCCTCATTCCCCCACCCATCATCCACTTATACCCCCCCGCCATGCATCCATTCATCTCCAAAACTAATTTGTATACTACTTATTACATACAACACACACTGGGAATTCCTATGCCTGTCTTGCCTCAAATGAAACACTGCCGAAATTCTGATTCCTCCGGGAAGCCCGCTGTCACTGGTCCATTCCCCAGTGATCTCTCTTGAACTGGATATCTCCAATAAATATCCAACACATCACAGGCCATCTCCTCTTTTACTTATGTTTTTACACGTGTGTCCTGTGTCCCACCCCCTCAAGATGGAAAGTTCTTTAGTCTGTGAGCAGGTCTTACTCCCATTTATATTACCTGTGCTTCCCACAACCCCTTTTGTGTATGTGAATATCACTTCACAAAGAATGCAGTGGTCTTTCCACAAAAGCAAGCACCTTAGCCTGACTGAAAAAATACACAGAGGGCCTGGGTAAAAATAAAATTATAATAAAAAATCAGGGATGATTCTTAGATGGGGTCCCTGATAATCAGTCTCTGAGACAAGGATGAAGGCACTTGTAGTTTCTTTGGGCGGCAGCCCGGGGATAGTCCAAGAGAGGAGTGGGAAGTGAGAAAGGAGACAGGCAGCCGACCGCGGGGGTGTTATCAGGCATCGTACCACTATGGGGACAGCAGTGAGGTCCTGCTGGGGACCCTGGGAGATGGTGGAAAACATGTGCTCGGAGTTAGCCCTCCTGAGGAGTGAGGAAGCACGGGGAGGGTGTTAATTCTCTGGCACTTCAGGCCTGTTTTTCATGTGTGGGTAGAGCAGGCTCCTGTGGCCAGAGTTCCCCCTCAGGTAAAAAAAACTGCAGGCGCTGGCAGTCAAAAGCCAGGCCCCTGTCCAGAGGAACAGGAAGCCTACAAGGACAGGAACAGGCAGCCTGCGACAACACTTCAGGAGGCTGAAGAGTCAGGAGGAGGTGCAAAGGATGCAGGTATCCTGTCTCCTGTATTTTTTCTGTTTTTTCCCTATTGTACGGTGTTTTAGATTTAATTCCATTAGCTGTCTTGCTACTCATAACACCTTGTGACAGTGGATCTTAACCACTTGGGGGTACACACGGATCCTTATAAAAATGTGATGAACTCTCTAGAATGATTATTCCAGATAAAAAAAGTATGCAATTAGAATGAGTTCACAGACCCCACAAAGCCTATCTCTGGACCACAGGGTAAAAATTCTTTGATTTATAAAGGAAATAACAGGTGTAAAAATGAAGCTCAAAAAATGTATATATAATGTTGTCCAAGCGTTTATTTTGGAGTTGGGAGCTTGAACTTCACGCTCCTGTGACTGCAATTTGGGGGACTTCCCACAGCAACAGGCTCCCGTTGGTGCTGAGCCCTAGGCGCACATTTTATTCACCTGGAGAGCTTTTAAAAACACCACGCTCAGGCCTGACCCCGGAGCAGTTAAATCAGAATCTCTGAGTGGGGACTTCGCAAAGGTATTTTTAACAGTTCCCCCGGTCATTCTAACATGTGACTACAGCTGAGAATGACTGCCGAGTCTAGACTTTCGGCCAGTGGGCATTTTATGAAATTTTAGGACAGTGATCTTAGAAACTATGCATAGAGACCCCAAGATCTTCCAAATTAAATATTTTGTTTATTTTATGTCTCTCTACACATCCCTCCGAAGCACGATGAAAGCTTTCCGTACCAAAGAATTTAAATAAATATGAAGCTCTTTAGCATTAGTCCTCGAGAACTACTTGACCCTTTAGAAATGAATTTCAAAACAAATCCATTCATGTTAGAAATATGGTTTGCTAAAAATACATACTGGATGCGATTCAAGTGCTTGTTTCAACAGGAGGTCCCCAAATAGATCTTCGCAATATTTGGACATCTTGTACTGTTGATATTTGCTGGAGAGAAAGAGCCGGCATTCGTAAATTCAAACATCCATTAACCGTCCAAGAATAAGAAAGCTCCATTCCTAGGCGATTAAAAACTCCCACTCTGTGAAACGCATCATGGTCCTCTGGATGCTCATGTGAGACATACTGTTACAGACCACAAACTTTAACTGGGATAGTTCAAAAAGAAGGAGATTCTGCCCCAAAATATAAGAGCTGGTAAACAGAATAAAAAATGTCTTTCAAGTTCACAAAATCTGACTTCAAATATACTGCCAAATCTTCCAACTTAATGGAAGTTTGGGCAAGGGGTCCTGATCTCTGACCTTTATTTAGAGGAAGCATCTCTAAAACACATTAAGATGATTTGGGGTTTTTTGGGGGGGGAGGTTGGGTTTTTCTTTCCTTTTTTTTTTTTGCATAAGACTGTGTCCTTACCACTTCACAAAAAAACTATTGGGTTCTTTAAAAGGATGGAGAGCAGGAGTGGGGAATGGGGATTAGGAAGCAAGGCTTAGAGACATGGAGTAGAATGAATCTTTATACCTGCAGTGATTTTCAAAGGAGAGAATTACAGGATATTCGGATGTGACAAACGCAGTTTCCTTGATGGCTTGAATAACATCCTTTAAAGATAAAAAGCGTTAATGAGAGAGAAGAATAAAAAAAACGAAGGCACCTGAAACCATTCAGAGACTACTAATTTGAGCTTTTCAGAAAGTCAGTTCTGGCCATTCACACTCAAGAGAACCCATTTACTGAGATCCTTCTACAAGCAGGGTGGTTAGACCCGGGCGCAGTTAATGGTTAATGACAATTTTCCTCAAAGCTATCTTTTACTTCTCCAAAATTATGGTGCTATTAACTAACAAGACACTTCACCTAAACGGCATGCCAGTTCCTTGCTCGATAATCTGCCAGATGGGTTCAGAGTTCGCCTGTCTCGCTGAGGAGCGGGTGAGCTTTTTGGCACAGCGATTTTCACAACAGCCCACTCTTCCACCCCTCCTGTCTCGAGGAGAAATGTGTTGGTAATAACCTAACGACTACTGAAGCTTTTATTGACTTGCCTCTGCATTTGGGAACCGGTCTTTGGCTACATTTCATTGATTCGATGAAGACTCCTGTGAATTGATGTGACATGTGCAATACCACTTGTTTCATATTAGCCTGGGAAAAGTGGGGGGTCACCAGGGAGGGGTTCTCCTTGGTTAAGCAACACGTGAGGCAAAACAGGGAAGTGCTCTGGAAGCCCCTCTCTGAACTGAGAGCTTACTCACCTGAAACAAGTTTTTTTTTTTTAAAGTCTTCTTTTTTATTTTATTTATTTATTTATTTTGAGGAAGATTAGCCCTGAGCTAACATCTGCTGCCAATCCTCCTCTTTTTGCTGAGGAAGACTGGCCCTAAGCTAACATCTGTGCCCATCTTCCTCTATTTTATATGTGGGATGCATGCCACAGCATGATGTGCCAAGCGGTGCCATATCCGCACCCAGGATCCAAACCAGCGAACCCCAGGCCACGGAAGCCGAACGTGCGAACTTAACCTCTGTGCCACTGGGCCAGCCCAATTGAAACAAGTTTTGAATGAGCTGAGCAGGTCCTCCTCGCCACTCTCTCAACAGACGGCAGCCCCACTCGCTGCTTAGCTTTAGAAAGCATGGTTGCAAACCAACACTTCTATAACCAGAGAATCATATTTGGTAAAAACCCCCGAATTCTTACTGGCTTATAGTTAACCACAGGGCAAATCCCATCACTCAGTTAATCGGGAAAATATTTTACAGCATTTATCCAGGGAAGTCCATTTGAAATGATAATTTCCTAGGTTACATAATCTTGGAGTATTTTATTGAGCATCCTTATGGCTAAGGTGGTCCTTTCGTTATTCTTGTTTAAAGTTTCTTCCCAGAAAATGTCTTTGACTTTGATTCTCCACTTGAGCTGACCAAGAATTACTCCTTGAGGAAAATCTTGGGTCTGCCTGTGGGTTCTCCTTTGCTCACCACCAAGCTCAGGTGGAATAGCTTTCTTTTCAGCTAAGCTTCCTTATTAGGCTTCTTAATTCTCTAAAGAGAACACCAACCCTTCCTCTCAGTTTGATTGGCTGTGCAAACTCATGGCTTCCCACTTGAATATACTCTTGGTACTTCTCAGGGAGCATGACCTTAAATTCATTGCTGCTCAAAACTCACCAACATCTCGGCTAAGAGAAATGATATGCATGGAGCGTTGTGGGTACAGGAACCAGGCATCTGTTTTTAAAAACACCTCTGGTGATTTTCCACATGTAGGCGGGGTTAAGAACCATTGCTCCAGGTGTTGCAATAACTATTCCGAGTTACAGCAAACTGATGGAGACCAACGTACCTGACATATTGGCCAACCACAGAATTTCATTTTTGACTTGTCTTTTGGTAGGATATCATTGGAGCAGACTGAAGAATGTTCTAAGAAACCAACCTTCAAATTGTACATAGAGATCATCAAATTCTGAAATGCCCGTTTGTAAAATTATAGATTTCCCTCTATTAGGATCTTCGGGGAAAAAAATTTCTCTCTGGTGTCAGTACCGGGAATAATTGTGCTTCTTTGGACCAACTGCTCTGTTTTTATTCTACAAATCCTGTGAATCATCATGTTTTTCTCCTTGCACTGAATTCTAGGAGGTTTGGAGCCCAATTTGTGGTATGGCTTGACAGTTTATAGGACTTCTTGACAAGCATTCATAAACTCTAATCTCACTCCCTTATTTTCTTACCCTATTTATAGGCACTATTTATAATCTATTTTATTTTCCGTATCCTATTTATCTTTTTATGTCACTTTGAAGTCCTTCAGAAATAATGCAAAATAAGTAAGCAGAGAGTAGATAAGAAAATCAAAGACTGTTTTTTTAAGTAACTACAAACAGGGAGACCCTGCAGAGAAACCTAATTATGTAGTGCTGTCACCATTTGAAAGTAGGAGAAGTAGTATGAAGGAGATATTAAGTGGAGAAAACATTTTTCTTGACTTTCTCCTCAAAAAGGAGGAAAAGACTGCAAAGGTATAATTTTAAAACTTACCTTAAAAAGGATATCTGTACACATTGCTTTTCCATGAGTTATTATCGGTTCTTGGTCTTCACCTTTTCCATCCCAACAGTCAAGTTCAACACATCTAGGAACATAGTGAAATTACAATATTGGATCCTTACAATAAAAAAGTGTGTGTACAAATTAAATGACAAGACATTAAAATAAGTCATTTTCTTATATAAGTAGAAAATGGAAAGAATTAATGAAGTGAGTAGCGATTATTTCATGGAGTGTGCAGGTTAAAATCACATTATGTACACTCTTTATCAGGTTGGTGTCATCAAAAAGAGACTGTCAGAGATTAAAAGAGACTTAAGAGATATAACAATCAGTGTGGTTCTGGATGAAATCCTAGTTGTGACAAAGCTGCAAGAAAAACCCATTTGGAGACAACTGGGAAAATCTGAATATAGGCTGAGTTTTAGATGATGTTAAAGAACAATTTTTTAATTTTGTTAGGTGGGATGATGTTACTTTGGCCATAAAAGAAAATGTTCTCATTGTTTCAGTGATTCATACTCAAGTATTCAGAGATAGAAGCAGTGATGTAATTAATTTCTCTTACAGTACTTGCATACACAGGAAATAGTGAGTTAAGAAAATGAAGTATTGGTTACTGACAACCAAGAAAGAAATCATAATGTAACTACATTTCTTATTTTTTTCACTTTGAGCATTTTTGCCATATTTTAAACCTCAAATATTTCCCAATTTCTGTAAAAGGAAAATCATTTTCAATAATCTTTATTCTTAGAGAATAAAAATTTTGGAACTTTTAACATTAAAGAAAGCTAAATTTGCAAGTGCATATGACCAACAGGAAACTTAGCATGACTTCAGAAAATATGTATTTTTTGCTGTTGTAATTTTGGGGGGATATTTTAAGTTTATAGTCAAAAATATCTTTTGACCCACAGGAGGACTCTAGCTCTTTCTGGAACACTGTCCTTCCTTTCTCAAAGTTAAATGACCATCAAACTCATTAAAGAGAAGGACAAATGTTCTTTTCCCACTGAATACTACTTCTTATTTTTCAGAGAAAAGTACATTAAATCATATACAAAAAATAAACAGCCGTTGTGAGTTTCTGACCTGCAACCAGCCAGGAGGACCTGTCTGTACATTTCTACTGAAGACTTCCCGCCAAACTGCCGGCCGGTGAGATAGGTGTTATGGGAAGAACTGATGAAGTAGTGAGCCAGAGGATGGTCCATTTCTTGGTAAAGTTCTAAACGATCTAGGAAGACTGGGGCATTTTCATCTGACATCAGATATCTGCAAAACCCATCACTTGATATGAGGCCTAGGGGAAAAAAGAATATCTTAGTAGACTTGTGACTCTGAAGATACACATCTCATGTTTTATTCACGGAAGTTGAGGCAGCTTAAACAGGAGGAGTAAAAACTTCTTCACAGTCTCTTTCCCAAGAACCTTCATCTTTCAGAACTTGAACGAAACCACAGAGCTGCACATTACAACTAACCTAATGCATTCCCCAAAGAGGTCACATTCTGCTTTCAGATCCATGATGGCAGGAGCACAAAGTTCCACAAGTTCAGAAGCACAGCATCAGGAGCTGTGGTGACCAGGGGTCAAGGGGACCTTTCTCTAGTTCTGCCTCTGCCACTCACTCCTTAAGCTCCTGTGCCTCTTCCACTAATGGTGGGGAAATAATGGCAACACCTCCTTTCCAGGACTGTCACGGAGGGTAAATGAGAACATATATGAGAGGCACTCCTAAAAAAATGGAAAACGAACGATTGTAAGGCATTATTGTTCTCACCAGATTGGAGAAGGGATTAGTGGCCTCCCTGGATTTAAGCAATTCAATTTTCCTATTTTATCTAAAAGGTAGGGTATGGGACTGGTGAGAAGAGTATGCAGTAGCCATTGAAACATGGCCCCAAAAGCCACTGTTCATTTCAGTCACACCTTTCTGACATCGGGCAGGCCCCAGGTGGTAATCGCAGGAGAAGCAATCAATATTGCTGCATATTCTACCTTATCAACCATCAACAGCCTCAGTTTTTTGCTTTTATTTAAACATTTACAATTTATGAACTGATTTCAAGCTTATAGAAAAGTACAGATGAGACCATAATAAACAACCATGGACCTACACAGCAGCTTTGTCCTATCTTAACATTTCACCTTATTTACTTTACATTTTTTAAAGGAATACGTAATTACAGATGCCACTGCAGTGCCCTGTGCACCCCACCCCAATGTAGACAACCACTACCCTAGTTTTTGTGTTTAACATTCCCCAGATGGTTTTGTAACTTCACTATATATACATTTATCCAAATAATAGGTAGTTCTGCATATTTTAAAATTTATATAAAAGATGTCCTACTATTTGTATTTGCAACTTGCTATTTTTACTCTATATTTTCTTGGGACTTATGCAGTTAATGTAAGTAGCTCTTCTTCATTTATTTTTCACTGAATAATGTATAGTGGTATGTACAGTAGTAGTATGTAGAATGTAGAGTGGTCCATATATGAAAATACCAGGATTTATTATTCATTATTCTCTTGATGGATATTTAGATCATTTCTAATTATAAATACAAGTACTGCAATAGAATTTGTGTATCTGTCTCCTTGGGCACATACATTCATTCTAAGAGCAAGTGCTTTTGAAGGCACTGGGACACATTCAGCGATGGAAGAAACAGACAAGCCCTGTCTTCATGAAACATATACTATGGGCAAGAGAACAAATAAATTCACAAATAAATACAAGTATAAAATAATGTCATGAAAGTGCTAGAAGAAAATAGAAAGCAGGAAATGAAAGTAATAAAGAATGACCAGGATGCTGTGTTAGGTACCTGGCCAGCAAAAGACCTTCTAAGGAGATTACATTCACACATGGGGAACAAGTCACATGCATACCTGGGGGACCCCATCCCAGGCAGAACAATCAGCAAGTGTGAAGACCTTGATGCAGGAGTGTGTGATGGAGGGGAAGAGTAGGTGGAAATGAGGTTAGAGAGGGAGCCGAAGGCAACATTGGTTGGACTTTAGTCTTTGCTAAGTACTTATTCTATTGTGTGTTGGGAAGCCTTTGGAGGGTTTTGAAGGGTGGAATAACATGATTAGACCTATTTTTTAAAGATTTACTCTGGCTGCTGTGCCGCGCATAAATTGTAAGGCATTGAGTAGAAAGGAGAAAACTAGTTAGAAGTCAGCTGGCATTGTCCAGGGAGAGATGATGAAGGCTTGGATAGTTTGGTAAGGGTGGAGATGGTGAGAAGTGATTTATTCAGGATTCATTTTCAGGACAGATCTTGTGGGTTTTGCTGATGGATCAGAGGCGATGTGGAAGAATGAAACAAATCAAGTATGATTCCAGGAGTTTTGGCTTGAAAAACTGGGTAAATAATGGTACCATTTTCTAGGCTAGGAAAGGAACAGGTCTATGGGCGGGGAGAATCAAAACATGGTGCACAGATACATTTGAAATGCCCACTCAACATGCAAATAGAGAGTTCTACCATAGGCGTGTAGTTTAAACAGAGATTAAGAGTAGAGAGTTTAATTTGAAAGTCATGGGTGTTAGTGTGGTCCAATTTGGATTCCTAGCGACCTCATGGAAAGCAGAGCTGAACCCTGCCTGGTCTTTTTGCACCATCCTCTCACCTTCCAGAACTGTATCAGACAATGCTCCACTGCTATTCATAGGGTTTCACAGATTTTAAAATTTCTGTCATTTGTGAAATGGTGAAGCTATGCTTTTTAGATGTGTCGTTGGTAATTTCAGACTTTTAGGACCTAGAAGGTCTTTAGAAATAGTCAAAGACAAGCCTCTATCATAACAGTTATCACACTGCCAAGGAACCACTGAGTCAGTCATATGTCCTTCTCCTTCAGAGATCACAACCGCCTTATGTAACTTGGAATCCCCAGCATCTAGCACAGTGCTTAGCCCCCAGTCAGCCCTCTATAAACTTTAGGGAATGGGGATAGGGGAGAAATACTAGTTGATTGAGTACATGAACCCCACTATCTTACAGGTAGGGAAACTGAGGCCCAGGAATATAGTTCTTCGCTCAAGGTCACACAGTGACAGGGTAGCAACAAGAATCAAATCAAATACTGTGAAGTGCTAGATTTTCTATCAAGCCACCTGCCCCTTCACTTTAGTCACATGCAATGTGGAATAAATTATGATACTCAGAACAGTGATAGAGAGGAAAGAAATGAAGCAATTTTGCTAAATATATATTTGAGGCCCCAGCAGAAAGGATAAAGGATGTATGTCTACAATCAAGGGAAAACTCTACTGGATCTGGAAAAATATCAGGGTTGGGTCACACAGTACAGTGGGCCAGGCATAGGTATAAACAGGTTCTATGTGCATCCAGAGAATGTATAAACTTTTCAGCCACTTTCACTGGCATGAGATACAAAGAAAAAAGAACCCCCTATTCTATTTTTTTTTTTTTGAGCGAGATTACCCCTGAGCTAACATCTGCTGCTAATCTTCCTCTTTTTGCTGAGGAAGACTGGCCCTGAGCTAACATCTGTGCCCATTTTCCTCTACTTTACCTTTGGGATGCCTACCATAGCATCGCCTGATGAGCGGTGCTAGGTCTGTGCCCAGGATCCTAACCAGTGAACCCCAGGTCGCCAAAGCGGAGCATGCAAACTTAACCACTAAGACCAGGCTGGCCCCAAGAGCCCCTATTCTAAAGAGGAGTAAACTGAGGCCATGATACTCACGGGCATATGGGAGAGACAGAAGTGGAACCTAGATCTCCTTCCACTCTCCACTGAGACATAGGCCAAAGGCTCCAGCTCGGGGATCTCTTAGCACTCCCTGTCCGGTTATATTAGCATCACCCCTCCCATCCTTCGCAAGTGTTTCCCCTGCTATGGAACCAATGTTAAATTTCCTCTCCATGCCCTTCCTTTGACAAATATTGGAATGGACAACACATTGTTCCCAAAGATTCGTTGTAAGGGGCAAAAGTTCACAAACTCTAACAATTTGCTAATTAATTCCTAACTATTTAATTTCCTATCAACTGCATTTATCTTCCATACCAGAGGTCAAATGATGGGTGAGAAGGCTCATCAAATCACGTATTAAGTTTATTCGGCTTGGCAAAACAAAAAGGAGAGAAAGAAGGTATAAATTTTTATATCAAATGAAATTATTTCAAAGATTTCAAACAGAGACTGTATTTGGCATTTTTACATTTTAAGCATTATACAATGCTAAAGATCTAATTTAAGAAATTAGCTGGGGAAAATATCACTATAATGTGTTTAATAATATAATAAATTGGCATTATACTTCAGGCAGCATGAACAAATTTTCATGTAAAGTAAAATTTATACCAACTAAGAGCAAGAAAAAAAATCAGTCAGTTATCAATACTTGCCTCTAGGGAGCTCCAAAGCTTTGAAAGATACCTTGAACTAAAAATGCAGACTTTAAAAGTTGCATATACTTTTTTTTAAAGTTGCTTTTTTTTAAATAAAGAAAAATTCTCTTTTTTTCACTTTTATTACCTTTTGTCTTCAAATCTTCATCGGGCTCATACATCTCAATGATCTGCATTGCCCTTTTAGCATCATAAAATGGAAATAAAATCTCATTCAGTCGAGGATCTCGTTGATGCTATGATGAGAAAATAACTCCATTTAGGCTGACATTTCTTGCCCTTGTGGCATTACACATTATTACAGTACATAATTTCTAAAACAAGATATATCTAGAATACCATGTTTATAGTTACAAAAATAGGATTTCACTTTCTTCCTGTCTTTCTCCCTAAAATATACTTGAAAATAGTCCAATTTTGGGAGTACTTTGTTGGTTCCCCTCACTGAACTAGACAGGAAGAATAAAGAATGTACATTGTTTTTCCTTCAAAAATTGAAGGTTACATAATATGGTGTGCATGTGTCTTCTAGTTTCAAAACCACAGGTAAGACATTTGGCTTAAGTGTCCATATAAAGTGAAGCCAAAAATCTTAAAAAGAAAAAGAAAAAACAAAAATCAAAAATCTCCAAAATAGTTCAAATAGATAATATATTAATTTAAGTGTCAAAACAACAATAACAACCAAATCTCCTAATGTTAGACAGGAAAACATCACTTCATTTTCATTATATCTTTCTACATCAGTTAAAGATTTCTTGGGCACTGCAAACTTCATTTTCTTGAGTAAATATTAATCAAATGAACCAATTGTAATAATGATGAAAATTAATCAGCACAAGGATATTTACAAGCTATAGACAATATGAAAATCTGTATTTAAATATCAGTAGTTCAGAAAGTCTTTTTCTCTATGAAATCTAACTCAGTTTGCCCTGAGGAAATTCTCTGAGCAGACAGTACAAGAAGGATTAAGGCACTCAGGAGGCTGGTGATGTCATTCTTTTCAAATCAGCACCTAGATGCTGGTGGTTTTACGTGAGGCACCAGGAGCAATGTTGCTTCTGCAGTTCTGTCATTCTAACTTCACAACAATGGTGAAAAAAGTCCAATTTACTAACTGACTCAGCTACAGTCTTGTGTGTGTATGTGTGTAACTGTCTGTCTGTATGTATCTGCAGGTACTGGGTCCATTAAAATTCCTTAGTGTTCATTGTGGATTAGAGGACAGAACACTGTGACCCTGGTCATCCATCAATTAAGCAAACTTCAATGGAATAATAATGGCAGACAAGCAGCTATGAGCAAAACCTAGTCAGTAGGTAGGACCCTGGCAATAGCTCTTTACCCAAATATATGCACAGACTTTGAAAAACACTATTGAGAAGGTATTTAAGAAACAACTGTTAAAAGTTCATATGGATTTCCCTTCCCCATTTGTTTTGAAATGATAATTTGAAAAGTGGGTTACACAGAATGAATGCCTTTGGCCAACAGAATATTGGATGTAATTTCCTAAAGCACTTGTGGCCTAGCCTGTTCTGGTCCTCTCACCTCCCCACCGAGTTAAGAGTGTTTACTCATAAGGAATCAATATATTTTTGTCAATTTATCCCAATGAAGCATGCTTCTGTTGTAATCTAAGAAATTACGGCTCACAACAGCTCACATCCATGCATGTGCTAGAGCAGAAACTGTTATATTAATAACAGGCCTTGAAACCATAAAGAACAAAAGTTATGGGGTATGCAGGGAAAGAGAGGTTGTGAGGTGGACCATGGAATGCCAGGCACGTGAAGACATGCTACCTCTTATTTAAGAAACAGATGGGCATCATGCAACCCTACAGCCAGCAATTCAAGGGAATGACAAGCACCACCCCTCTGGTGAGAATGCATTGTTTTAAAAACAAACAAATAAACAAACAAACAAAAAAACTCTTTCTAGGCAACTTCCTTCTCCCGTCTATGTGAATAGTATCACGGAAGATGGATTTGGGATGAAAAGGTCCTTTTTAGACCCCACAGCATTTATGGTCATGGTTGGCCACTATATTTCTCTTCCTTATTAAAAGTAAGTATTTTGATTTAAAGATACGCTCCTTGGTAAGTATTCTGGACTCATGGAGACGATGGGGCAAATCCATATGAATTAAAAAGTGAGCAAAAGAAGAGAGTAAGCTAAAAGGGAGAGGACAGATAAAGTTAGGGAAAGAAGGAAAGGGAATCCAGGCATTCTTAGGTGCTTTTTATATACATCTAGGTGTGTCTTCTAGCCAGGTGTTACTTGTGGTGTGGTGTGGTCTGTGGAGGGCAGCTATCACATCACCCTCAACTGGGAGCTTGTTAGAAACACACATTCTTGTGTCCCACGCCACACCTATGAAATCGGATTCTCTGGGGTGGAATCTGTGTTATAACAAGCCTTGCAGGTGATTCTGACGTGCTCAAATTTAAGAGGCACTGCTCTAACTTGCAAAGGTATGCATTTTAACATATTTGCAGATGAGTAAAAAAAAAAAAGTACCTACATCCTACAAGGATAGAAGAATGCTAAATATTTGAGATGTCCTCCCAATTAAATCCCATTAAAATTTAGTCAGAGGGCATGATACTCACTAGAACCTCCTGCCTATCAGAAGGAATAGCCAGGAAAACCAGATCCTAAAATGGATGTATCATAATCCCCAATTCTACATTTGCAGCAAAGAAGCAGTGAGAGCAGACAATATGAAATTGCATTTGTCTTTGCATCTGCTCTGCCAGGCAACATGACCTTTTGCTTTCTCTAAAATTTTCACGTTTCTAAAAGGAAGTACAGCATAATCTGGATAATCCAAAGGCGAGGAAACAAATGGTAAGATTTGCATTAGAGTCACAAAACTATAATCTTCAGATGAGAAAACAACGAGGAGAAAGATCACTTCCAGGTCATCTCAGAGTGATAAGGTTGCAGAAGAGTTCCACACCGACATAAATACAGTGGGGCAAATACTTCACAGCTCTGAGGGACCATCGGTTTTCAGCTGGTGTTCGGGGAAGCAATGCACGCAGGACATTCACCCCATGATGTCCAGAGCTTCGTAAAATGAGATTCTAAATAGTTTCCAAAAATAGGTCATAGAACTGTGCCCAAGTGAGTAAAGAGATAAGGGACATTATTATGTTCTTACTCTTACTGAGAAAGACATCAACTGGCTTCAAGTTGCACTGAGAGAGATAGAGGTTGACATAAATTATATTCAAAAGAAAGATAAAGAAGATAAAGACATAATTGGCAACGGTATGCTTACTCATAAGAACAAATACCCCCTTCTCTCTTTGCCTATGCATTAAAGAACACAGATATTATAAACGGAAAGAGAGCTTGGCCCCTTTCTTATATTCTTTCAACTGAAAAATAAAAAATAAAAATTTCAAAAATCAGGTTTGGGCCTAATGTGATCGTATAATACGTATGAGGCAGGGGGAGGATTACCAGCAATAAGAAAATAAAGCAAATTCCTGATTATTGTGGCCACCTAAGACCTCAGTTCTCTATTATGGGACAGGTCTAATTAAAATCTCTGGGCTTCGGTTAGTTCCACATCTCTTTCCTTGTTCCTAAAGACCCAAAGAAATCTAGAATCACACTGATGCCACCAGTCCCATCACAAAAGAAGACCTTTCATTACTGTTAATGAGAAGCTAAATAAAAGGAAACATAAAAAACAAATGAGAGCTACTGGCCACTGTAATAGCAATGGATAAAAGCTTACCAAATAATAAGTATTTTAAGAAAGATTTGGATGCCAGAGCCAGAAAGTATGGGTGATCCTATCTCAAAAATTAAATGTTATGTCTTAGATTTATAAGAATTACAAGATTGATAATGGGATAGGTCTACAAAAAACAACCCATAGAAGGAGAGGCATGGAATAAGAGCCCATGAAAGGAGCACCTCTCCTCAAGACTTCAGAATCGTTTCTTTCCTTGAACAGTGAAATGTATATTAAGATCACTGTGATGTTTAAGAGACGGCTGAGTGCCAGCTTCATCCCAGAGCACACAAGAGGCCTTTGGTTAGGAAGCGGCCGATTGATGACGTAGCAGATGTTCTGCACTCCACTAAAGTGTCTTCCTTCTTTAGTAGAAAGCAAGATTCCTGCCCATCGCACCAAAACTTAAGATGATCAGTGACCCAAAGTGCATGAAGAAGCTGAGGGAAATAAAACAATAAATCTTTTTTAAAAAGCAGAGGAGGGAGAAGGGGTTAAGGAAACAGAGCACATTAAAGCCATTTAACTTTTGAGCAACGGCGGCATAAGAATGTGGATAATATCTGGGTAAAGATTATGAACATAGTATTCGCATGACCAAAAACTAGTGGAGTGGAAAAACTTGAAACGTTGTCAAGTAAACTAAATATTGTATTGTTCTGAAAGGCTTATTTAAAAGTGGAGGCATCTGTGCTGATGTAGGCAGTACCTTCTCTTTCCTGCATCAGTGCTTTTAGGCTCTGGGTACCACAGCTTCTAAAGTGCAACCCTTCAAGTTGGGAGCCACCGAGCCCTGACATGGGAAGAAAAGAGAAGACTTTTCCCAAAGATACGATTTGTCTCTACAAAGTGGCAAATCAGTCTGCCTGTTGTCTTGAGGCAATCCTCATGTCTGGTAGGCTACTGCCTTGTCTAATGTTTTCTCTTTATCTGGTATAATAGTTAATGTAAATTGTTTTGAAACAAAAATATATTGTCCGTTCCTCACTTAAACTCTTCCTATGACTGTGTTAGAAAAAAAGGGAATTTTCCTTTCTGCATTAGCAAGAACTTCAATGGGTTTCACTGAAGAGAAAACACTTTTTTGGACGTGTAAAGAAAAAAAAAGTTAATGTTAATTGTAACAAAAGTCACAACCTTTACTTGTTCTAAAATATTTTTCTCTTGTGCTTAAGCAAATTTTGTCAACCAGTTTTGGTTGTTAAGTGAATCATTTTCTGAAATTAGCTCTGAGGTTGTTATAAAAATAAAAAGTAAAAATTTAACCTGTAATCCAGTTGGCCTAATATGTGCTATATTTTCACCCAGGAACTCCAGTGTTGTGCTTGTTGTCAAAATATTCTATTTGAATCTACATATTTTTCTTACATGCAATCTATTAAAAGACAAAAATAAAGCTTTCCAGTCCATGCAAAGGTATGAGAAAAAGTTAGCAATGGAGAATCCAACGATAGTGTGCTCAACTCAATTCATTCTCTATTTAACAAGATCAATTTAAAAAAATAAGTACCTTAAACATCATCTTGCAAAAACATAGACACATTTCATTAAATGAATATATTATAAAATTCACACGCACACACAAAACCAGAGCTACACATCACAGCAAGAAACCAACAAAAAAGCAGTGTGCAAGGCCAACGTGTAGGAAGTGCATGAACACAGGGCAGCAGCTGATTTTTGCACCTGGTAAAGCCATCATGGAAAGATCAGCAGGTCAGAAGCAAAGCGAATGAGGGCGTATGACGCGGGCATGCAATGAGGACACTGGAGGAGGCAAGCCACTGCACACAGACTTTATGGAGTTAATGTATGAAAAAGCTTACTTCATTTAGAAAGCTCACTAATTGGTCTACCGTTAAATAATCAGTTTTGTCTCCATTGCTGAAAAGAAATTTATTAGAAAAAGTAAGTTTTTGTATATGATGCTACAGTAGGTACGATTTACATGTTGACATTTGTTGATGATAATTCTAAACTTATTTTCTAACCCTGAAGTAGTGGTGCATTCTTAAAATGGCCAGAGACTGTTTGTAAGAAAAAAAAATAACCAACAACAACAAAAGAAAACACTCCTGCTAGCTCACAGAAAATGTCTGCAATTCTTCTTTAGCATTATCAAAAGAGGTTACTTTAAAAACAACATGTAAGTCATCCATTTGAAATAACTGGAATGAATGAACCTTTCAACAACATAATAACATTCCAAACCGAATCTAGTTAGTTCACATAATGGGTTAATACCTAAAGGAGCAGGTTAAAATTGGAGGTAGTTAGTAAAGCCAATGCAAGGGGTGGGGGGAAAAGTTCCAGGTGCTTCAACTAACTAATGTAAAAGTTTCTCAAAAATTCGGAGTGAACTTTTACACTAATAAAACTAAGGGGTGAAAACGTAACCCTGATTAGGTATTCCTAGTTACTACCAGCATACTATAATAAAGCATTATCACAAAAAATGTCTTAAAAATCTAAAAAGCAAGGATAACATTGATACAGCACTTTCTCATAAACGGAACTTACATTTTTTTAAAAAGATCCTCTATATCTGTCCGAGGACAAATCTTTTGCGTCAGTTCATAGAACTTTTCATAAGTAAATGCCGCAGGCTCGATTTCATCATTCTGTAAAGGATAAAAGAGTGTCAGAAATTATGGGACATTTTTTCTCCTTAGAGGGAAAGAATCTACAGGCTCATGAAACAGAGTGATGACCAGTTGGGATCCCAGGGCCTCCATCTCTGATTCTTACTGATAGAAGCAAGAAGGCCAACATCCAGCCCCGGCCAGGCCGTGCATCCAGAACACGGCATGTGTAAATGAGCATTTCTAGTTACCACACAGCCATGGTTGGTGTGTTCCAACCTCAGCTACAGCTGGGCTTGCTCTGGGAAACACCCCAGCGAACACATACAAAGAAACCTTTCCTCCTTCTCTCCTTGAGGGAAAAAAGCAAGTGCTTGCCTAAAGGATGCTGAATAAATCAAGGTCAACGTTTACTTATGCCTTTTTTGTGAATTTTCACAAGACCACATAAAGGGGGTCAGGACAATCATATAAGATTTTCTTTTTCGTACTGAAGTTTATATTTCAAATAGGATTTGCTAAAGCAGCAACAGGCTCAAATCTTCCTTGTAGTCGAGAAATTAACTTCAATTATTTTAAATCCGAAGGGCCACAAACACAAACGGTTTGTGTGGGGAGAGGTGCTGCATAAAATATTGCACAGCTGTCTTGAGGAACTGAATTTATGAGTCAATTATTCATGCTGACATTGTGCTGGGTGGAGGCAATGCGGACGGGCTTCTCTGAAATAAGCTTTCCATAAGCTGTGTGAAAGAGCAGCCTGGCTGTCATTTCCTTTTCTTAATAAAGTTGACAAAAATATTTTGAAGTACACTATTTGAGTTTGAAAATATTTAGGTTAAAATGCCCAGAAAACAAAAGGAAGGAAGGAAGGAAGGAGAATGAAGAGGAAATTAACGGTACTCTATGTGACTGAATCTAATTCTGAATCCAATTGAGATCAATTGAACATAAATACTCTGGCTTATTACATATGAGGACATAAATAAGCAAAATGCTTTTAGAAACACACAATTAAATTAACGAATACCTTTCCACTGGGAAGACCTAATTCCTTGAGCGCTTGAAAGATCACCTTTTCTGTTTTCCCCGAGGCAAAGGTTCTAGTAATACTAGGGCAGAAAAAAGAAAGGACAAAAACTTAAGTTATTGTTAATTCTGTTTTCTCCGAGGCGAAGATCCAAGTAATACTAGAGATGATGGGATGGAGGGAGAAGGAAAAGGAGAATAAAATTACTTTTCATTTCTAGGTATTTTTCACTTCCCAAGCTAGCTCCTGCAACGTCCTTCTGGTTTACCTGAGCTGGCTGCTTGATCCTGATGGGTGGTCCTCCTGGGGGCTTGTGAACACAGGAGGCACCGGGGGATACACAACACCGGACACAAACAATGATACGTTTTGATCCTATCAAATTGCTTTCTCAGGAAAAAGGAATGTAGCAGAAGGAACAGAAGCTTTAGAATAAAACCTCACGTTGACACTATCTAGGTTTGAGGAAAAGAAGAAGACCCCTTTGAATTCAGCCCATGCCTGATTGCTCTTACCCTGCCCTGGCTTCACACTTACTACAGCTGACAAGCATTAGCAGACGTAGTTTGTTATTTTTTCTTTTTTTAACTAAGCACCCTTGAGCTACTCTGAAATGCCAGCTGCCTCAAGGATTAGGGAGTTTATTATGAAAGTGACAGGTGTCGGGGGAAAGGGAGGCTGGGGAACAAGTATTCAGTGTTTCAACAGAATCTTGGCACTCCCCTGAGACATGGTATTTTTGAGTAATGGTGCTGCCTTTAAGTAGTATGGTGTGCATCAAGAAGAGTAAAATGGGTAACATCTTAATAAGCATATTTCCTGGTGATCACAAAAGCAGGAAAGAGAGACTCCTTATGATAAATGCATCAGTGACACTCAGAATGATGCTCTCAAGGAGAGACTTGGTATCCTGGAATCCACACTTGGCTCTGAGCCATGCCTTAGCCACCCAAAGGAGCCTTCATTCATTCCCTGATTGGAAGCCAGGTAATTTATCACCATAATAACTTCAACTCTAAATTCCGAAGTCCAGCCTCGACTTGAAGATAGAGTTTACTTTCGTCTGGGAAGCCTTCGTCTTGGATCGCTTTCCCTGTGAGCACAAGAGGATTTGTAACAGCGCCCCCCTGCCCAACCTTGACATGCACTCCACCATTCACGTGAAGTGGAAGGCAAGCTCCAAATGTAAGCACCGATCACCAGTTAATCCCGACGAGTGGGAGAAAGCACCACTCAACTGCAGAGTACAGCTTCCCAGAATAGACTGGGAAGAACTGGCTTAGGTAAATGAATTGTTACGTGTTCATTCAAAGCTTTCTTGTTTCATACTCGGTCCAAGAATACTTCAAGAAGTACAGTTTTCAGAGTGCTTGAGACAGCTGTATTCAAACATAGGGAGGCCTACGAATTCTCTTTAACAAACCTACAGACATGGCAGAGCATATGTGTTTGACATTAAGCAAGCTAGTTTCTAGTGCAGGAGGTGCTGTGTCTACATTTTCCCACATCTCTAGAGTTCATGGAATTTTTATACACTGAATTGGGTTGAGAAGCAATTTATCTGACCTTTACAATGTAGGGGAAAGTAGCTACTCAGTGAGTCTTTAAAAAAAAAAAAAAAAACAAACTTGTTAATGTGAGCGCTACAGGCCTCCAGCAGGACTTGGGACGTCTGGCACTTTTAATCGGTAAGAAAATCTTTGCGAAGCAATCTTAGGGGTATCTCAGCCACTGGAGCTGCTGTTAGGCCTGGTAAAGGAGGTGAAAACTGATCAACGTGGTCATGAACACGGCAGGTATAGGACCTGCGACCTTCTGGAGAAACAGAACCTGGACACGGGGTTGGGGTGGGGGACAGGGAAGAACAGAAGAGTGTACGGGAACAGGATCTTTTGGCTAGGGCCTGGGGAAGCACCAAGAAAGAGGAAGTCAAACAAGAATGTTTCATGGGAGCAGTGAGGTCCAAGTATTTGTGGCACGGGTGGGGGTGGGGAGGGTAGGTAAAGAGATTGAGAAAGACAGAAAAAACAGGGTGTCCAGTGCCGGGACAGAGCAAAATCCATGTAGGAATATGTTAGTGAGGGCAAAGTCAGAGCTCAGTGACACGACTGCACAGAAGATGATAAAAGCAAGGGGGGGGCCTTACAGTCAGAAGGGCTCATTCTCAGGCCCATCTTTTCATCAGGGGGCTTGGGCTGGGCAGCCTCACCAGAGATTTGCTTACCTCCTTCTAGAAGAGATCAAACTCAGGATGGAAAATGGGAGCAAGAAAGTCGAACAGAGCATTGCCCTGGGGTGGTGCCTTTATGGTCTTTGCTTGTTACCTTTTGGAATCATTCTTGGTCCTTCAAATGGATTTGCTCACCGGTGAGGGGTGTTGTGGAGTGAAGGTGGATTCTTTGAGTCGCCGGTGGTGTCAGAGACCAAGTAGAATGCCATTTAACCAGGGTGCTGACAGAAATACACTTATCACAGGCTGTTGGCATTGTAAACACCATTATGTGGTGTTTCTTGGGAATGAAGAGTGTTTACAAAGGACTATAATTTAATTCAGTTCTTTATACACAGCCCCATGCCCACAGAGCATAGCTTAGTGCTTCATAGCTAACAGGTGCTCCATAAGTTTTTGTTGCAAAATAAACCTCCACCCCTTTCCCAAAAGCAATGCTACATAAAGCAAATCCATTAAGCAGTGCCCAGTCTTATTAGAGCCCTGGTTAAATCCCATGTTCTAGGGGACCTTCCAGGTGATGAAGACAGCAGTGATCCTAGAAACTAAGGGAGTGTCACTCTTTGCTTGCCCTCAGAGGATCTACATTCTATCCAGAGGGTTTAACATCATCTTCTCAAACAGTCCAGGAGGACTCACAAAGTGAAGCCCTAGCAGAAGCAGAGCCTCCTTGTAGACAGGCTGGGCCTTCAGGACATGGGTGGATTATGTAGGAGTTGGGCTGCCATGAGCATCCTTGAAGTCTCGGCCTTCTTTAACACAACTGTCTCCTTGGGACTTCTTCCAGCCATAGCCCACAACTATTGTCTGCCTACCATTTCCCAACTTTCTAGCCATTGGTTCCAATTTCAGGTTATAAGGGATGGGAGATAGTGAAAGAAGAGTGACTTTCAAATCTTTGGTCTGAGGAGGAAGATAAATTGACAAATTGAGTGCGAGCTTGTAAATTTGAGAGAAAGGCAGACTGCATAAGATTAGGTACATAGGAAGAAAAGAGAAGAGCGAGATGGAGAGTAAGACTTCCTTCATTTGTCATTCCTGCAACTTCCTGGATATTAAATCTTGATTAATGCTAAAGAGCAGGGGGCCATTCCCAAGCGATGTAATGACTAATGACGCCAGATCCCTTTTAACATTATGCACACTATACTAATAGTTTCCATTTTAAAAACTCCAGAATGATGGTGCTGAAACAACATTTTAAAAGTGTTTACTCTTCATATCCATTAAAACATTCAGAGCAATTTCCACCTAGCCCTTGGCAGCTCATCCACCAGGAGATTTATCCGCTTTTATTTGGCTTGGTATCAATTCTCCATCAACTCTAACAAACTGCCCCTGAATCACAGATGTCTTGTGTCAGACACCTGTTAATACTGGCAGGCACCAGAGTTTATGTCAAAGAGAGCTAAAGAATATGACAAAATATCTAGGCTATTTCTACAAAAAAAGTAATAATTTTGTATGTGAACATGCTAGATAAAAGATCTCTGGAATCAGAAAAGTCCTCAAAGCTTGTATAACAACGGCTTGATTAGTAGGATATATACAAATGAAACCAGAACGGCTAGTTAGAAGCACTTTGATCAAAATCTATGTGTTTCTATTTTGCCCATTTCCTGAACCTTATCTTGGAAGAAAAAGCAGGAGAGGAAAGCATGTAAAAACTGATCCAACTTCCACTTCTGCTCTTCACACTGCTATCTGGGCTCTCTTAGTTTGAACTTATTACTTCAATACTGATTTTAAATAAAGATGTACTACATATTTAACAATAGCTGTAGGATGCTGGGATACATTAGAATAATTGTCCTGCTATCGTTCAACAGAGCAAAGGGTTTGAAATAAGGATCAGTTAAAGTGTTTTTGCCAACAATCATTAGTCAAGGGTGCTAATAGGGCTGTTTTTAAAGTTTTAAATCTGGCATAAAATTGACTTGCTAGTAAGTTATTAACTAAAACAAAGAAAATCCTACATATAGATCTGTAAAGACCACAACAAGTGCTCGAGGTCTATATTTCTGAAAACCTTCAATAGAATGTTGTCCATGGTCTTCTTTATGATTTGTATGGTTTTTATTTTTTCATTGATATAAGACATGGAATTTGGAAAAATGATGACCTCTAGGAAAATTCTGTTAAATGTGAAAAGAATAATGTGCAGGGAGTATGGAGATATTCTCAAAGGGATGCGGAATGGAAGCTTCAGAGCAGAATGAAGTGGCTGGGGAGAAAGGGAGGCCCAAAAGAGTCAGAAATGGCCAAGAGTGATCAGTGTGTCACTCCCCGAATGCATCTACTCACATTTGATGCAGCTGCTGACCTGTCTGCCTCATCTCTGAAAGATAGAGCAGCTATAAGACAGGATTCTACTCTGTAGTTCTGATTTTGTTTGTTGCTGTTGGTTGGTTGGTTTCTTTGCTAGTCTTGTCTAGAGAAGACGTGAACATGAACCTGAGCCTGAAGAATACTAGAAGAGTGGGTTGGTATCTGAAGAACCCATGTTTGATTCAGGTTCAGGGTTTAGGTTCCTGAATCCAAATACAATCTTGGCTTCATGTAGACAGCAGATGCCCTGGGGCCCAGTCTAGCTTCTGGAATTTCCATAAAGTGCTTTCACAAATACCAACCAAAAAGATACTGGGAGAGTTTGGTAAAGGATTGCCATCATCACCATTGCAAGAGCTTCCAACTGTAGCCACAGACCATTAATAAACCCTAACACCAGATATGCAGTGGAGAGGCAGAAAAGAGGCAAGCAGGAGGAATCCTCAGAGGGTGAAACGCATCAGCGTAAGCATTAAAGAACACGTGGAGAATGGATCTGGTTAATGTTCTCCTCATTCTTGATTCCACTCAGGCTTTATTGCCATTTTTCTTTCCTTGTCACTGTTATGTTGGGCAGGGTAAGGGAGGAAGCGAGAGCTCTG
Organism: Equus caballus; assembly: GCF_041296265.1. Lineage (NCBI taxonomy): Eukaryota > Metazoa > Chordata > Mammalia > Perissodactyla > Equidae > Equus > Equus caballus. The sequence continues at coordinate 15,177,826 of NC_091705.1, forward strand.
AAGAGTGTGTAGGGTCAGAGACAACACCTAGAGAGCAACTGGCAAGAAGCCAAAGAAGGAGTCCACCACTCTGGCACCGAGGAGCAGCAAAGCTCAGAATGAGATGCACTGTCCAGAGGCATCATCTTCCTACGACACAGTGCCCACTCTTCCACTGCAGGTGCACAAGAGAAACTTCTTTCATTTTAGCTAGCGGTTGTTCAGGGCAAGTAGGTGAAAGACACTTAAATCCTAAAAACCCATTTCTTTGAAGATTAAAAAAAAACACTGCTTTTTCAGATGTTCTTGATCAAAGGTGAGTTAACGCTATTCTGAAACAAATGCAACTTTACATCCACAATGATTTTTACAAACTGAACATGGCATTTGATGAAGTGATTCAAACCACACTTCCAGAAATATCTTCAGTTAAAGCAATTAACAAGTAGTTGTGGAGGGCTCTCTCTTTGGTCTGGTATCATGAGGGCCGACACAGGATACGGGGAGCACACAGGAAGGACGGACTTACCTCCTAACTGGAATTTTACCATTTGTGTTGGTCATAAATGCCAATTTCATCCAGCTGGAAAACAACAGGAACAATATTGTTTTAATGTTTCTTGGGAGGAACAGCTTCAATCCGGTTAAGACTTTAAAAGAAAGTTCACTGAAGCAAAGAACATTTATTCTGAAAACCAGAGACAATTATATGCTGAGATTATATAAATTTATGGTTGCCAGATTTAGCAAATAAGACTTGCTGTTAAATTTGAATTTGTAATAAACAACAAATAATTTTTTAATACAAGTATGTTCCAAATAGTGCATAGGACATACTTATACTAAAAAACTATTTATTACTTATCTGAAACTCAAATTTAACTGAAAGTCCCATATTTTATCTGTCAAACCTACATGAACCGGAAAACTGAGTGCCTGCACTGAGCAAAACAAATCCCCAGTACTTATTTGGTGACTGGTCTAGTCCTTGATTATTGCTCTTTAATAATTTACTAAGGTGGTGAGAAATGCAACTGATGGTGACACCAGCCAGCCTTGTCTTGAGAACCCACGGGGACCCTCCACCCCAGCTCCCAGTGCAGTGAAGTACAGACAGGGACCTTCCTTGATTTCCAGTGGTCGAAATTCATTAACTCGAACTGACAGTAAGCAACTCCCTGCTTTCTCCAGGCTTTCCGGAAACACAGGGACCCAGAACACTTATTTGCAGTTTGGTGCCAGGACAGTTCTTAGCTAATGACCCCCATTTTCACTGTTTACAGTCAATAATATTCTAACAATCAGCAGAACACGATGATTTGGTAAAGTTTCTGTCTTAAGTCACATTTCGTAGAAGCACAAGCGGCTACTTATCAGGGGATGTTTTCAGGACAACAGGAGTGAGGGAAACAATAGGGCAGAAAGAACAGGATGCAAAGTTGTGGTCTCGGCTGGAACTTTAGCCTGATGCCACAGGGAGCTCTGGGGTGTGATGTGCACCAGGACTTGGTGGCAAGGGGGCTGACCTTCTGTACCCTGTTTCAGTGCATCATTGGCCATGGGCTTGCCCCGAGGAGCCGGGAAGAGTGTGACCCCCCAAGCACGGGACTCCCCTTCAGCAGAGGGCACTACTCTGGAGAAGTGGCAGGTGTTAGCCCCTGGTGAGCTAACCCTCATGGCAGCTGGCGGATGGTGAACACCAGCTCCATAAAGGGATCTGGGTAGGATCCCACTGGGGGCAGGTCAGATCTAGTGTCCAGACACAGATATACAGGTCACTCAGGTGTAAGCGGGCATTCCAAAAGTCTTTGAATCTCTGGGACTCTTATCAGTGCCTGAAGTCATAACATCAAATATCCGTGGATTGCTCTTTATTTTTAAGGAAACACGCCACACCAACTGCAGAGGGAAAGGAGAAACAGCTGCGCAACAAATAGGAATATACGAGACTAAACAACTCTTCTCTCCTAAGACAATGGAAGGAAAACCAGATGGACAGCATAAAAATCAAAATAACTAATACTGAATAAGAAGGACTGGCAGCCAGGCTCCGGACGAGGTGCTTTTCATGACCTCATTTCATCTGCACGGTAATCCTTTAAGATGAGTAAAGGTCATCATCTCCATTCACAGGACAGTGAGACACACGGCTAAGAACTTCTGAGGGTCGCCCAGCACCCAAATGGCCAAGCTGGGATTTATAGCCCAGAGTCCATACTCTTAAAGTACCTGCTAAAGGGATCAGCAGTAAGGAGAGAAAGTGCCCGAAGGATTGATCTCTCTTCCTAGGGCCCTGCAGCACAAGGAATCGCACCCTTGGCGCCGGGTCTGGGTGAGAGATGCGAGCTCATCACTGCACTTTCTCAATGTGGTTCCCTTCTGCACCTCGCAACTACCTCTGATGCCCTGTGATGGCAGGCAGCCCTACTCCTCCATGGGTCATGGCTTTTCAAACAGGCTGACTTTGGCTTTGGCTAGGATTTCTACTGGAGTAACTTTCATGTCACCTTGAAAGAATAACTTGGGAAGGATTAAGATCTACCACTGTCGTATCCCTCTGGATTTTGGATACAGTGTGCTGGGGTATGGCCTGCTTTTTGAATTGCAGAAGTACCTTTGGGTTCCTGATTGAGTGCTAACCAGTTCCTGGGTCGGTGCTCCCTTTATCCCTCCCTAGCAATGGCTGCTTTTGCAAGTGCTTCTCTTGGCCACACTCTCCACTTGTCAGTCTCAGGCAACAGAGGCTCCAGCTACAACAGCACTTAAGTATGGCCCCAGGTACGCAGAGCTATTTATCAGCAGACTCTGTCTAGGGACACAAAAGCCAGTGCCCACAATCCAGAGGATACTGGAAGCTGAGGTTCCAGCATCTCCCTGACATCAATCATTTCTTTCATATAGGTTTCGGCCTATAGGTTTATCACACATGCCCTGCCAGGTGGCATGAAGAGTACAGGTGTGTGTTGGTCAACATCTTCTCCAAGGTCAGAAGCACAGAGGGCAATGCAAGCAAGATGTTGCCTGGCCATATACTCAGCCTTCATGTCCTATCCTGACCATTTGCTTGGTAACAGCCAAGAACAAAGGGTGATGCAAACAAAACTCACTGTTTCTTGAGGCATGTCATTGGACTGACGTTGTTGGCCCTGAAGTTGTGTATGATTGATCTCAGGCCTTCGACCCATTGCTGAAACAGAAAGAAAAAGTGTTCTTAGTGAGCAAATGTGCTGGAGCTAAACATAGAGGCTTTTATTCGATAGCCTGTATCCATTTTGTGTAATAATAACATAAACTCTTCTTCTTATCCCTTCCTCCCATACAGCTATCTTCATTTCACTGCTCATATTTTATTCTTTAATAAACAGCTTTCATTCTTTCCATGAAGATAAATGTGGCATCTGTGGTGTCATTAAACACTGAGTTGTCACAAAGGAATGCTGCCCACTGATTGACTTGTTAAACCTTCTATTTGTAGTCTGTTTAAATATAAGCCCTTTTTCAGTTGCTGGCAATGTTAATTATTTCTAAGCAACATTATACAATACATGATGACATATTTAGCTATTCCCATTTTAGAGGATGAATGCATTAGAGGTTCATCAATTTTATTGTGTGATTCTATTTCAGTCTAAGGATTTGTTACGTATCTTACCTGTGTTTTCCAGCAAAGCCTTAAAAAGTAAAACATGCATCAATTGCTAGGGTACTCAGAACAAACAGCGTTGTGCTTACATAATTTCTGCATCAGGACTTGGACCTCAGTTCTAGTTCATAACATCACTCCATGGATATACAAGGAAAAGCGAAGGAAGAATGTGCATGGCAGTAAAGGAATTTAGGTCTCTAAAGGGCATTTTGCTAGAAAAGGCTGGCCGGTGAATTAAGGCCATCTCTGCCCTTGGATCCAATAACTGACACCAATGAAAGTCATATCAAGTTGCTCAAATAAAGAATCACATTCTTGGCAAAATGCTTTGTAGCAAATTGATGCTGGGGGTTAAAGCAGAACTGGGGACCCCACGTAAGCCAGTATCTTACCTTCTTAGGTTTATAGTCTGACTGCTGAAGCTGTGTGCTGAGGAAGGGAAATTATTTTGGAATAGATACTAACAGAGATGTACATTCTCCCTGCACTCTCCAGTATGATAGCCACGAACCACATGTGGCTATTTAAATTTAAACTGAATAAAAATAAAATTCAGTGCCTCCATTGCACTAGTCACATTTCGAGTGCTCAAAAGCCAACTTGGGGCTAGTGTCTACCCTACTGAACAATGCAAACAAAGAGCATCTCCGTCATCACAGAAGGCTCTATTGGACATCACTGCATCGTACTACCAGGTTTAATGCGGTCAAGTAATTGATAGTAGTCATTTCTAAAAGTGTGTATGTGCAGTTTTATTTTAAGTGTGGTAAAATACACATAACATAAATGTATCATCTTAACCATTTTTTAAGTGAATAGTTCAGTGGCATTAAGTAATATTCACATTGTTCTGCAACCATCACCACTATCCATCTCCAGAACTCTTTTCATCTTGCAAAACTGAAATTCTGTACCCATTAAACAATAATTCCCCATTTTGCCCTCCCCCCAGCCCCTGGAAACCACCATTGTACTGTCTCTATGAATTTGGCTACTCTAAGTGGAATAATACAGTATTTGTCCTTTTATGACTGGCTTATTTCACTTAGCATATGGCCTCAAGATTCATCCATGTAGCATGTCAGGACTTCCTTCCTTTTTAAGGCTGAATAATATTCCATTGTACGTATACCCCACATTTGGTTTATCCATCCACCTGCTGATGAACACTTGGGTTGCTTCCACCCCTTGGCTATTGTGGATAATGCTGCTATGAACTTGGGGTGTACAAATACCCCTTCAAGTTCCTGCTTTCAATTCTTTTGGCTATATACCCAGAAGTACACCATATTATCATATAGCAATTCTATTTTCAGTTTTTTGAGAAATCACCATACTGTTTTCCATGGTGGCCGTATGATTTTACAATCCCATCCAGAGTGTACAAGGGTTCCAATTCCTCTACCTCCTCACCAACACGTTACTTTCTGTTTTGTTTTTCCTTTGATAGTGGCCATCTAATGGGTGCGAATCTAAGAGAGAGTTTTTCTCTCCTCTCTGTGCTCCAGTCATACCTAACAGCTTTCTGAGGGAGGACTCAGGAACTCTAAGAGGGAAATTTCCTTTCACAACTAGAAAAGGCCATTTTCTAAGGACTGTTAATAGCACTGAAAGCCTCAGCAAGCATGATGGTGAAGTCAGGATGCTGAGGGAGGAGGAAGAAATAAAATAGTGGCATTAAAGAAATGCCTCGATTATTTTCATCATCAGACCTCACTTCCTCTGTCAGGCTAAATATGGGACTATAACTCCCTGGGGACTATCAAATATCCTGTTATTGGCCTAACAAACCACAGGCCCACACAGAGTTTCCCAAGAGGAGACAGAAAAAGCACAAATAATTCAGTTGGCATTAAGTGGGAAGCATTTTCTCAACCTTAAGGCTTGTTACGTGTTCCAAAACACACAACAAAGTCCATGGTTTCCTAGGACGGAAAAGTGGACAATTTCTGAGACTGTTCACTGGCTTTTTCTGATCATTCGGATTTAGATGTTTCTAGAAATAAATTACAGCAATGCTGGGCTCCTTAAACAACTTCCATCCATCTTCTGAAAACACAATGCTGGTGAGGAATCTTGTTTATTGTGATGGAAAGGTCCTGGAGAGTGACCTTTGAGGTCATCACTCCAGTGACAGCTCCAAGCTTTAGTTAGTACGAAATGCCACAAGAATCCTCACGAGCCCTAAAGGGCACTGGGAGGGAGGTTGCTGCTTCCTTCTCTTTGTGATGATGAAAGTGAGGTCAAGGGCCCCACTCAAGGCCACGTAGCTGTTGGTGCAGGGCAGAGAGGCAATGAGAACTCTGTTGTCTGCTGTTCCCATTGGGGATATTTTCACAATGGCTCATTCACACATCTCCCTCCACGACGCGGGAAGGTCCCACCAAACCTCTCCTTCTCTCGATTATCTCTCAAGTAGGTAGAGTGCACCTCACATAATCAGGCCCAAGGACTGTAGAAAACATGTTAAACGTTTTGCTGTTTTGTTTTGTTTTGAACATAAAATAGATGAAATGCCAGCAGGTGTCACTAGAGCCCTAGAGTTTAGTTGCAAAGTTGTGCCAGGAGTGAACTACATGCACGTCAACTTTGAACGTTTCCAGATTAACGGAAGCAAAAAAGTGTGACTTAGACTTGTTTTCTTGGATTTCTGGAAATAAGCATGTATGTCAACAGTCCACATAACACCCCAACAGGTGCATCTTCAAGCCTCGGGTTGCGTGTTTCTAGAATGATCGTTCCCTGACACACGTCGAGCACATATATTGGCTCGATGGTGACACACTATGATGTGATTCCTACGACACTGGGCGCCTTCCCTCTGGCCTGGCCATCCTGAGTGGGCACACGCAGCCTGGAGGCAGGAGAACCGGCCCAGAGAAGTCACTGAGTTCACATGTCCAAATTGGCAGTTTCTATACTTTGCCACTAGGTTACAATTGTTACTGTTATCTCATTTTTTCATCTTTTCCAATTTTGCCTAAATTAACTTAAAGCTTATTTCAGCCCTTGTGAGGAGAAGAATAAAAGGTCCTTCCAGGGTCTCTTGCGGGAGCGCTTATGCTGGATCGTTCGGGGGTAAAGTGGGGAAGAACACGAGCTGCTCCTAATTCTCTCCCGGGAACTTACTACCTCACCTGTGGGACTCTTTAAAGGTATTTTCGCGGCAGACAAATGGCCGGGCCTCACCCTTACCTATGCCCTTTGCCCCGCAAACACTAGGACTATCATAGACAAAATAATCCATTTCCTGTTTAAAAAAATGCACAGAGACATAAATATAACAAAACTAAACCAAAAATATATGAATTTACACAGAGCATATAGCTCACTTTTTTCCTTTAAAATATTTATTAGGCTTTTTTTAAGGTTAAGAAAGCAATATTTAAATGCCCTTTGTAGAAAAATATGAAGCAAAAAAGTATAAACACCACCCAAAATCCCATTACTGATATTGAGATAGCCACTGACAATATTTTGCCATTTTCTTCTAGCCTTTTTTATGCACACATAGATTTATCATCCTAAAATAACCATTATTAATATTATTATTATTCAGTCAGCACCACTTAGGCAGAGTTGTTGTTCCTTCAGTTCAATCTTATCTCTAGATTCTGTTCCAGAAGCATTCATTTTAGTCTAACTTAGAGAAGCATACTGTCAAAGCAAAAACTAACAGAGACCCTGAGACACTCTCCAAGTTTGCTATGTAATTTTCTCCAAAGGGAAGGCTTGGTAGCATCCTCTTTAATCTTTTGGTGTTTAGTTCTTTGTTTTCAAAAAGGAGGCTAATTGGTGGAGGCATCCTAATCTGCTCAAAAGTTAACTGAAGACTTGGCTACTACTTAAGGTGTAGTCCAAGGACCAGCAGCACCAGAATCACCTAGGAACTGTTAAAATGCAAATTATCAGGCCTCCCCTATTAAATCTGTCTCTGAGGCTGGGGAGCAGAAAGCTGTGTTTAAATGAGCTTTCCAAGCGGTTCTTTTGCAAACTCAATTTTAAGAAGCCCTGTTCTAAGTGCCACTCAAAGTGGTGGTTCCTAGACCAATAGCATCAACATGGCCTGGGAGCTGGTTAGAAACGCAGAATCTTAGGTCTCATCCCAGACCCGCTGGATCAGAATCTGCACTTAACAAGATCCTCAGGTGACCTGTGTGCCGATGCCAGTTTCAGAAGCACAGGTGTAGAAGAGGGCCCCCCGCCCCCCGCCCCCAGCAACGTGGAGCATCTCCTTCCTTTACCCACCCAGGAAGATCCGGGTTTGGTTTCCTAAGGGAGTTGATGGTTTCCTGCAGTGCCCTCAGCTGGAACATGCCATCTCCTAGTGAGGACCCTGGAAAAGAGCCCTACAGTTCCTGATGGGCTCTTGTTTTTTTCATATCCCTCCCTACCTGGGCTGAACAAATCTTCATTCACTAGAACTGAAATTCTGACTTACACATTTAGGGGACTGAAGTGCAACTGCTCATATGTGAAACAAGAGGAGGCAGGACGCTGCAGATGGCGACTTTCACCTTCCCTATGTCTGAGCTGTGGAGATAACCAACAGACGGGGCTCGCGGACATATTTAAAACATGGGAACTTCTTGGTACCTGTAACTCATAAACCTTGATCCATGCAGAGTCTTTTGGCTGGACTAAATGAGGACAAGAAGAAGTCAGGGCATATTTCAACTGGCCATTCTCCAGGTGCCTAATTGCTCTAATTATTAATTAGTTTTCATCTGCTCAAACAACATCAGCTAGGAATTTATATAATTTGAAATACAGCTTTTGATCTCTTTGTACTGTGAGTTCTGGTAAGACTGAGGGGCATTCAAGAAGAGAAATAAGACCCACTTCCATACACTTGGCACAAATTATGAAGCTCTTCAAGTAAAGATTTCCACAGTGTCTAATACCGCAGTAAGACAAGATTCTTCATACGGTGCTTAGAACATAAAATCGCAACATTTCACAAATCTCCAGATGCAGAATATTCAGTGGAGTAACTACATCTTTATATTAAACTAGAAACTTAGTTTTAGGAAGGCATTTACACTTCAGACTGCCACTAAATATAGGCAGTGGCTCAGATTCTAAAGTAAAGACACTGTAGATAGAAGCCAACATGTTTTCTCTCATGGGTCTATATAACCAGGGTGAATGAAATCATTTCAGTTCAGTTAGATAAAGTATTAGTTGGCATTAAATTGTCAATATTTAACTTCGAGGGCGGGCCAAGCGGAAGACATTTCCAACTGGTGTGTTGTTAAAAGAAAGCCATGTGGATAGCACTCAGGGACTAGATTAGCAGTGCCCAGAGCCTGTTGTACCTTACAATCCCCCAAGGAGCTTAGAAGACATTTCGGAAGCCTGGACTCGACCCCTGGAGATTCTCATTAACAATCTGAGTATGGCTGGGCCATCAATTTAGTTTTTAGACGCCGCAGATAATTCTAATGTGAATCTACAACTGAGGACCACTGAGCTAGACGATGTGTGCTACAGAGGATTTAGGCCAGTATTTCTCAAACTTTATATGCATTTGAATCACTTGGGGATTTTGTTAAAGCACAGATTCGGATTCAGGAGGTCTAGCATCCGTGCCGAAGATTCTGCATTTCTCATAAGCTTCTAAAATATGCCACATCGGCTTGCTTGATTCTTGTGCCCCGTTCACACAAAGACAGCAGGGCTTGTACATTATTTCTAGACACGTTGGTCATCTTGAATACGACTAAGAAGTCCACCAATGAAAGAGCAGTTCTACTCTTCATTATGCCGGCTGTTCTCAAGTGGTCCCCCTGATCAGCAGCATGAGCATCACAGAGGAAGTTATTAGAAATGCCAATTCTCAGGCCCCATCCCAAACCTACAGAATCAGCTACTCTGCAGGTGGGGCCCAACAACCTGCATTTTCACAGGCCCTCCAGGTGACTAATGCCACAATCACTATATTAGGCTGGAATCAGAGCACCTGGTGAAAATCAGAGAGAAAGATAATTGAGGAGGGTGTGCAGGTGGCCACTGGAGAAAAGGCTTGTCTGGTTTTGTTTTTAATCAATTTTATTGAGGTATAATTTATATACAATGAATAGCCTATGGGTTTTTTATTCAAGCGTTTCAAATATTAACTAACCTCCCTTAGGGTGAGTACTACCAATTGAGACACTTTAAATTTTAAATCCTCATTCCCCTCTGTTTTGGATTAGAGTTCACACACACATCACTGTGTGTGTTAAAGTCTTTTAAAGAAAGTTACAAGCATTACAAAAGCAATGAGGGCAGTCATAGGGAGGTTGCCTAAATGATGTTCCACAGCCACAGAAAATCCCGGAGCTGGTGATGTGCTAGGATCCTATTAGGCAGCAGGAGATGGCCCTGTGGAAGCCTGTTAGAAGTAACAGTTTCCCCTGTTTCTGAGAGTTATAAGCACAAAATCAGGACAGTCCTAGTCTGGAAGGCCTGGGATTCTTGGGAGAACACTTACTAGATAATTTGGTAGAGAAACAAGACAGAGGTCCATTTCCCAGAACTGGAGCACGTGATTAGAACACGACTTGGGCTGCCAAATGTCCAGTGGTCAGGCCTGAGCACCAAGGCTGGGGCCAATACGGCAGCAGGAGTAACTGGAGGCTGAGTGCCAGTGTTTCTAGAGTCTGTGTCCCCAGGCTTTCGGCCCAGGTCTAAGGCAGAGCCTGGCCCAGGGATTATAAAACCTCAAGGGTAGAGGCAGGAGAGAAGAAAGGCTGGTGATTTAGGCAGAACTTGACAAAAAACACTAACATTTTACTCTTTGAATGTGCTCATCTAGGATGCTAAATAGATTCTAAAATTAAATGGGAGCAGATCTACCAACATTTGTTTGTATATCACAGACAAACTTCTACACCATGTGAAGAGGAAAATATAAAACAATTTTTCTCCTTCATGTCAACTACTTTCTCCTGGCTCTAAGGAGAGAGAGGAATGCAGACAGAATGTACTAGGTGTCAGTCTCACAAGATGTCAACATTGGAATCTCCCTCACGGCGGCGGGACAGAAGGCAAATAGGCGGACCATGACATTGGCGGCAGTGAGAACAAATCAGGCGAAGAAATCTGCAAGTCCCCACAAGTGCTATCCCGAGAAAGAAGAGTGCAAGAGAACAGAGACAGTGAAGAAGTGCATGCTTCATAGAGAAGGCCTAGAGAAACCCAGCTGATAAACCCAGGATGAAGTGTTGAAATTACTGAGCCTATGATCGTGGCCAACAGCAAACTAATGAAGCTGGTGGCCGAACAGCAATAGGGGTTTTGCAAAAAAAAAAAAAGAAAAATCAGTAGAGAGACAATGCAATAGTAATCTCAAAAGCCCATGGGAGGTCAATAATAATTCTCGTAAAATTTCCAAATCCAAAAGAGAACTAAGAGGAGAAAAAAGAGAGTGCAAACGGGGCCTTTTTTCATTGACATAGTCTGAGCATCTTCCAGAAAATACTAATTTTTCATCTGCTGTTCTGTCCTCAGGGTAAAGTTGATGAAGGTTAAAGCAGGAATGCATTAAGTGCCATCTGATTCTTAAACCACCTTCAGAGCAAGGCGAATGAGTATTTGGGCAGAAAATAAGCTGCCACCTATGAGTCTGTGTGGCTGTGTTTGAAAGATAGATTTGGATGAGCCTGGATAATATTTATACTTTCCCAGTCAAAATTAGTTTAGTCACCCACAGATAGTCAAAACAGCCTGTCAGCCTGACCAGTTATCTTGACAACACTGGGTAGTTAGGTCAAAAAGGACCTCTAACTATGCACAAGAAAGGAAAGGAGACGGTGTTGTTTTTGGTCATCATGCAGAAGCTCAAGTGTCAGGTTCCCATACCAAATGGCTTTCTGTTCATTATCATTCCAGAGAGACAATTTTTGCATTGCCTAATAAGCCTGATTCTATAGATACCCTGTAACAATGTTCTATCGGACCTATAGAATCTTCTCCCAAAGGGCCATGTCTAATTCCAGATATCTACTCCAATAAACATACTGTTGAAGTGGATCAGGATATGCTGCCCCCAAATATGCCACTTTGGCATAAAAATTATTTTGAGCTGAAGGCATCTGAATTCCTGAAATCCCTTATCTGCCTAAAAGCAGAGCCTCCCAAAAGTTGTCCTAAAACCCCACCCAGGAGCAACTCTAATCCTCTCTCCTGGAAGATGACAAGTTGGCGCCACGCCCAAACAGAAATTGTCACAAAACTATCACATCTAACTATTAACTATCTAACCCTAACTATTCCCCCTATTAAGATGCTATGAAAACTCTCAAATCTCACTGCTCCTTTGGGTATTCCCTTCTTTCTGTGATGCCCCGTGCACGTAAAATTAAAGATTAATAAATCTGTATGCCTTTCCTCCTGTTAATCTGTCTGTTTCAGTTTATTTCACAGACCCAGCTGAAGGAATCGTATATACATGCGCACATTCCGCATACATTAATACCTATGTTCACTTGTCTTACTGACTTTAGACAAACAGTCAATGATGTTCTTTGGTGCCTCAAAGTTCACAGAGCAGCTCCATTCCTACAGAATCCAGAAATCATTCAAAAAGAAAATGAAATATTGGGTTTATTCTATGTAACACTAATTTGGCATCCACATGGAGAACTCTAAAACAATTGGAGAATTTTAAGATTTTGAGAAAACCGAGAGCATCATCCCATGCCAGTCAGAAACCACCAGTTTGGTGAGAGTGCATTTTTGGTCTCAACTGTCAAATGTGCAAAATCCTGGTGGTAAGGGATGAGTAAACAGCTGGCGAATTTAAAGTTGTTCATGAAGTTTCTTGGCTGACGCCTGCACTTACAATCAAAGAGGTCACACCCCTCCTGACATGTACCAGCTGACAACAGTGGCAAATTAAGTCATGACAAAATGAATAGCATCTCATCAGGCAGACAAATGCTCCCCGCTGAGGCTCCATGATAAATACAACCAGTCCAGGGGCCTCTGGCTAACACTTGCCTCAGCAGCCTCATCTTATTTTAAGCTCAGGCAGATCAAATCTACAAGGTAACCTTATAAACGAAATAGGACTTTCAATACAAGAGGGACTAAAAAGAATCTAAATCAGTGAGTTTGAGCTTCATTCTCTAACTTCCTATCCTTTCTGGAAAAGTCTCCCCATGTTCTCATGCCCCCCAAAAATGGGAGAGAGGGAGGAAATGTGGCAGCAGGAAAATAAAGACAATAAAAAGAATATTTATGGTGGAGATGAGTAAATGAATGTCTAGATCCATTGTTTTGCTATTTCTGGGAAAATACTGGGATGAATAATGCCTTTCTGATATCATTTATTGACTTTTTCCCGTATAGTAGTTCTGAAAGATTTTAATTTGTGTCCCTTCAGTAGGTATAAATAAATAAATAAAAATTTGGGAAAGAGCTGAATTCACCCCTTCCTTGCTGAGATTCACATGAGCACAGTAACACTTCTGCGAGGGCTCCAGTCAAGAAGCCCACCAATGCTTATTTGACTAGAGAACCCTTTACATGTGGACTTTTTTGAGGACTCCATTTTGTGGACCACCAATTTGGGAAGCGCTGCTCCATACTACATCTCCCACAGATAACAACATTAAAGTTTACTAAAAAGTATAGTAATGGGGCCGGCCCCATGGCCGAGTGGTTAAGTTCGCGCGCTCCACTTTGCAAGCCCAGGGTTTCGCCAGTTTGAACCCTGGGTGCGGACAAGGCACTGCTCATCAGGCCAGGCTGAAGCGGCATCCCACATACCACGACTAGAAGGACCCACAACTAAAAATACACAACTGGGTACCAGGGGGCTTTGGGAGAAGAAGGAAAAATAAAATCTTTACAAACAAGAAAAAAAGTATAGTAAAATCATACGATATTACAGGTAGAAGGGCTTTCCGCACCTTGTGAGCTGCAGCACTGGGAGAATGCAGGATCTGGGCTGGATCCACCACCTGGGTTCAAAGCACCAGTTCTGCCACTTACTGGCTATGCAACCTTGGGCAAGTTACTCAACCTCTCTGGGCCTATTTCTTCCTCTGTAAAATGAGGATGATAATCATACCCATCCCATAGGCTTGTTTTGAGAATTAAATGAGATCACACATGTGAAACACTTTGAACAGTGTCTGGTACTCAATATAAACTAAAAAATTTTGCTGCTGCTGCTCTTATAATTATTAGGGGTCGGTAAACTACTTTTTCTGTAAAGGGTCAGGTAATAAATATTTGAGGCTTTAGGGGCTATGTGTGGTTCTCTGTTGTATAGTTTTTATGTTTTGGGTTTTTTTAAACACCTCTTTAAAAATGTAAAAGCTGGGCCAGCCCCATGGCCTATTGGTTAAGTTCGCACACTCGGCTGCTGCAGCCTAGGATTTCAATGGTTCAGATCCTGGGCATGGACATGGCACCGCTCATCAGGCCACGTTGAGGTGGCGTCCCATATGCCACAGCTAGAAGGACCTGCAACTAAGATATACAACTATGTACCAGGGGGCATTTGGGGAGATAAAGCAGAAAAAAAAAAAAAAGAGGGAAAAAAAAGACTGGCCACAGTTGTTAGCTCAGGTGCCAATCTTTAAAAAAAAAAACATAAAAGCCATTCTTAGCTTATAGGCCATATAACATCAAATGGAGGGCACTCTGGCAGCCCCTGATTATGATTATTAAATTATTTGCTCCAGATCATAGTGCTCAGAGGCAACACAGTCTCATGTCAGGCAAGGTGTCCTATTCACTTTCTTGTGCATCCCATCTTTTTTTTCTTTTTGGTGAGGAAGATTGGCCCTGAGCTAACATCTGTTGCCAATCCTCCTCTTTTTGCTTGGGGAAAAAGTCATGAGCTAACATCTGTGCCAATCTCCCTCTATTTTGTATGCGGGACGCCATCACAGCATGGCCTCATAAGCTGTGTGTAGGTTCCTGCCTAGAACCTGAACCCATGAACCCAGGCCACTGAAGTGGAGGGCGTGAACGTAACCACTACGCCACTGGGCTGGCCCCATCCCTTCTTTTAATTATACCCCAAAGATTAGAAAACACACAAATGTGTGTAGGCCCATGTTACGCCTACATTATACTCACAATGGCAATTTTTGCTGGCAGTAAAAACTGGAGCTACGTGGTAATTGGAGAAGCAATTTAAAGCTAGCGATATTTTTCTCTCCCAGGGGCCAAAAGGTGAGATCCAAACTTCATATTATGCTTCTGGTGCAATTAGAGTAATTCATTTTGCACTCCCTTAGTGGAGTCATTTGATAACATTTGCAATTAGGGCAAACTGAGCTGCTCCGGGCTGGGCCTAGAGCACAGAGTCTCTTCTTAGGAAACCTGTCAGGTTCACGAAGCACAATGGAGAGAGAGGGAGACGCGCAACGGCGCCACCAATGAAAACGCCCCGAGTGAGGAACGCGCTGCAGCATTCTGAATGGAAGTGCCCAGGAGGCTGGAAGGTTTCTAAAGCAGTAAGAGCTGATAACACCAAGAAAACCCACCTCAAAGATCATGGGGACATATGATCACACGGAAGCCCACGAAAAAGTTTTAAAGACCAAGAAAATACACACGATAAAAATTTTAAGTGATAAAATACACTATGTTGAACTCGATAGACAGTAGGAGCCCAACTGTGTATACAAGAAAATTGTATGTGCATTAAAAAGACGTATTAGTTGGGGCCGGCCCCATGGCCCAGTGGTTAAGTCATGCGCTCCGCTGCGGTGGCCCAGGGTTTAGCTGGTTCGGATCCTGGGCACGGACATGGCACCGCTCATCAGGCCATGCTGAGGCGGCGTCCCACATAGGACAACCAGAAGGGCCTACACCCAGAATATACAAATACGTACTGGGGGGCATTAGGGAGAAGAGGAAGAAAAACGAAACAAAACAATAAAGAAGATCGGCAATAGATGTTAGCTCAGGTGCCAATCTTTAAAAAGAAAAAGGACACATTAGCATGGCGGGAGGTATTGTAGGGAGCTGGGGGGTGGAAAGGGGAGCAACTGCTCAATGGGCATGGTTCCCTCTGGGAGGATGCCATGTAGAACTAGCAAGAGGTACTGGTTGCACAACACTGTGTTCTACTAAAAGGCAATGAATTGTTCAACTTACAATGGTTAGTTTTATGTCATGTGAATTTCACTTCAATTAAACAAAAAAGACAGAAGGAGGGGGAATACTCTCCAGGAAGTTTCATCTTCCTCTTTTTACTCTTCCATACTTTCTATTAGAATCTAGTGGAAGCACGTGCTCTACCATGAGCAATACTCCTTTTGCCTTCTGGAAACACCAGTAAACAGTATGAACATATGGACGGTTCATACGAACGTAGACAATGACTTGGCCAGTGGGCTAGCGCTATTGCAGACCAGGGTGCTGGGCCACAGCTCAAGCTTCTTGTTCACTTTGCTCCACCCACTACTCCAAGGAAACCTCACGGATGCAGTGACAAAACGCCCAGGAAACAACAGCAAAACCTTCTCTAGCTTCAGTATCCAGGTTCTTGAACATGCATTTTGACAAGAAGTTTCCCTTTTAAGTAAGTCCAGAACAAAGAGAAAAGACAGTAAAAATCCACTTTTGACTACTTAAGAAAGTAGAAGATGTCAAAAAAAAACCAAAGATAAGATAGCTGTTTTCAGAATGTCAAGGGGCTAGAGATGAAGAACACAGGAACATGGAGGCCAGCGCTGGCCCTGCAGACAAGCCCCCCTGGGTCTCCAAACAGCATGTGGTCTCCTTCGCATGGCATGATCCACAGCAGGTCCCATGACATGCACAATCTTCAGAGAGCATAATTTACACAAATTCACTGTCCCTTCCCCTGTCCACCCCAAAGTAACCAGTCCCTCAATTTCTGGCAACTGTATCAACATACTCCCAGTTAATCAGACTTAAAATCTGGTCTCTACCTTAGCTTCTCCTCTAACCTCACCCAGGAACAAACCCTCTTGATTCCACATTCAAATGTTTCTCAGGGCTTCCTCCTCCAGACTGGCGAAAGCCGACAACTGATTTTCTTGTATTCTATCTCAGTACTTCCCTAACTTTAATGTGCAAAGGAAGTACCCAGGGACCTTGTTCAAATGCAGACTCTTATTCAGCAGGTCTGGGGTGGGGCCTGAGATTCTGCATCTCTAACAATCTCCCAGGCGAGGATGATGCTGCTGGTCCAGACCATACTTTGAGTAGCAGTGCCGTCAGCCACATGTTATTACCATATATGGGTCTTCTTATAATGTAAAGATCATGTCACACCTCTCCTACAACTTGAGTCGTGACCTTCCATCACCTCCCTAGAATCTCCAGGAGAGATTCCACAAGCATCTCAGCTTGGCACTCAAAGGAGGCCCCAGTCTTAGCCTGTTTCCAATTCCCAATAAAACGTATGCACTCCAGTCTTCTCACTAGACCCAACATTGCGGGGGGCCGACATTCATCTGCTTCTGAATCTCTCTTCATCTCCTAACTCCCATCTGCACAGCCTTCTCTCTTCTAGTACACTGTCCTCTATGGACATCACTGTAAGTGACCAGCAGGCCCTCTCTCTTCTGGGAACAATGCCTCATTTCCTTTCTGGAAATACTCTCTCCCTTTCCCACTCCAACCACAGAGCCTCCTATCCTAGCAGTTTCATGGCCTTAGGGATGATGATATTAGGCTAATCTAGGGACTTCTATGTATATACACGTGTCCTGTCAAAGCAACAAACCTGTACCCTCCTTGGGGGCTGGTATACTTTTTTTGCAAAGAGATTTCTTAAGTCTTATAAGAGAAAGTGACTTCAAGGGTCACTTGGTACAACTCCCTTCTTTTAGAAATGAGGATAAAAAGGCCCATAGAGTAAAAAATATTTGTCCAAGTTTAGAATTCATCAAAAAATAATTCTTGGATGAAGAGCTGAATAAAGGAAGGAAAAAAGGAAAAAATGGCATCTTCATTGAAAATGTCAATGAGGTGGACACATTAAGTAAATACTAGCATTCACTTTAGTGAAGTATATTCATGCTACCTGCTGGCTGATGTCTAGAGCTAAGGTCCTAAATGATCTGAGACATGTTTGTCATTTGGCGCACACGGTATTTAAGAAAATGAATATATTTGTCAACATTTTAACATCAGGAGATTTCATGTAAAAAATCTAGATGTCTAGTATTTTGCGGAAAAACACCACCAACAACAACCGTCTCGCAACCTCAGGTTCATGTTCTGAGAGCTGGAAAACTGGCTGGAA
Source organism: Equus caballus (assembly GCF_041296265.1). Taxonomy (NCBI): domain Eukaryota; kingdom Metazoa; phylum Chordata; class Mammalia; order Perissodactyla; family Equidae; genus Equus; species Equus caballus. Next base: position 15,195,678 of record NC_091705.1, read on the forward strand.
GTAAGTTGCTGCCGCCCCCCAGATGGTGGATGTACACTCCAATTCACTAAAGTCCACACCATCCCCTATTTTTCTTCATCTGGCACTTTGTCACTATTCACATCATCTCCCTGGCTCCTGTAGGCATCTGAGCTCACAACTCCTGGCCTAAAGGGACTACAGCTTTTGGTAATACAGAGATAAGTAATTTCAGAGTTCCAAGAGTGCCACCATGGATGAGACACGGAGTGCTGGATTCTGGGATAAACGGTCTTGCAAGAGCAGGATGAGAACCAAGGAATCAAGGAAGAAGGAGCAAGCGAGATGAAAGGTGGTCATGGGAGGCCCAAGGAGACAAGTGTCATCCACTCCACAGAGTCACTGATGCACACAGCCCTCCTAAAGCGGAGAGCTTGATGCTCCCTAAACCCAACCCAGCAATAAAACAAATGAACCACATTATGTTTGTTTGGCAAGAAGAAAACACCTAGGTGGGATGGGGCATGTAAAGCTTATGGATGCGCACCCGCACATCTGCCCTGATTCACAGCTCTGTCCTTAAGAAAGCTTTTCAGTGCCCATCACTGATTTGCTTCCCACAAATTCAGAATAGTTTAAAGAAAAAAACAAAACAAGAATATGCCATTTTCAGTCTTGGAAACATGAAAAAAAAATAATGCACACACATACACTATCCCAGACCTGAAGCTCAAAAAACTGAGAGGGCAATGTGGTGAAGAGCCTTCATCAAAGCACAGGTGAGCCTGGCAGCAGACCAGGGAGTTAATGGCAGCTCCTCAAGGCTTCTGCTAGAGAAGCAGGATAGAAATGCTCATTACTGAGCTTTTCTGCAGGGCAGTGGCTCTCAAACTTCAGAGTGCATCAGAATCACCTGGAGGGCTGGTTATAACACAGGGTCTGAGAATCTGCTGCTCGAGTAAGTTCCCAGGTACTGCTGGAGCTGCTGGTCTGGGGACCACACTCTGAGAAGCCCTGGCACATATAATACGATTAAAACTGCACTTTGAGAAACAGCATTTTAACAGAGGGGTGTTTAGAAACAAACTTATTTCTAGGGTCATAGAAACTAATTCATTTTAACTGTGCTTTTGTGTTCTTTGGTGAATTCCAATCAATGGCTAGCTGAGAGGAATGGATGGGTCTACAGCTCTACCTGTAGGCTGTAGTCAATCAACTGGAGAAAAACCTGCTTGAGTTCAAAATCCTCGTGCTTTTTGGAGTATTTTTATGCTAAATCAAAGGGACTCGAACTTCAGCCAGCAATAGAATCACTGGGGAGACTAGTTAAAACATTACTGGGCTCCACCTCCAGAACTTCAGAGTCATTAGGCTGGGGTAGGGCCCAAGAATTTGCATTTTAAGAAGCTCCCAGGTGAGGCCTCTGGTCTGCTCCCTTTGAGCAGCTCTGTGAACCAGTCAAGGGAAGGGAGGCTCTGCAGGGTGTTAGCAAAGCCAGTAGGAGGGAGTGACTAAATAGCCAACTTGATTTTTTTTTTCAACAAAACAAAGAATAAATCTCTTCTCCAATTGCAGGGAGCTTTCCATTCACCATACTTCAAGTTCAGCAAAGCGATTTTGACATTTAACCTAATTTACTCAAATACGATTTTATTACCTGTAATAAACTACCTGACTTTATCTTTTTTGTATACAGAAAGAACACAACATTTTTGTAATTTAATTTCTACAGTACTTATTCACGCACTTATTTGATGACTTGATTACAAAGCATAATTTATGGAGTTTGCCAAATATTTACAACCTGCATAAAGTATAATGAGCGGTCTGGAAATTGCCTAAACTCAATCCAAATCTTTGCATTTTGAACCTCATAATAACAGCTTATTTTTGTAATCAACGGAAAATTCAGCTTGGTATAAAATAACAGACTTATTTGTGGAGATTTTAAACGAGGGTTGCATTTTAGTCTTCTGTACAGTGACTCTGATTAAGCTGGCTGTGCAGCGCCAGCTGTAACTTAATGAAAGACATGTGAACTCCCTTCAACTCGCGGAGACAACTTCTCCCAAGCTGGTTGTGTTTTAAGAGAGAAAAAAATAAATGAGAGAAACTGAGTTGCTTTTCTAGCTAAAGAAAGTTTCATGATGCTTGGGATTATTTGTATGGGTTATGGTCAAACAGTGGGCAAAGAGATGAGAATGATCTAGAAAAATAAAAGAGCTTTATTGCAGTTTAGGAAAAAAAGGAAAATGCCTTCTTCATGGGGCTGCTTTCGTTCATCGGTGTTTTCAGCTGCATCACATACGAGACTCACCTATTACAAAAGGCACACCAGGTTCAAGGTAAAAGTCCCAGCAGTTTCTCAGCAGTTCTTTTGAACAAAGGGTTTTTTAAGGAGAGGAAATGAAAGCTAAGTTTTCTAAGTGGAACAGGACAGGAAGGATTTAGGTAAGCAGACTAGAATGATCTAAATTGGAAAGAGGCCAAGAGGGTTAAAACCTCCAGTCTTGTCATGGATTCTTAGCAATAGGCCCATTACATCCTGAAAAGTGACTCTAAAAATAACACATGGAATTCCAGACCTTTTTGACTGTCACTGAATCTCACTTTCTCAGTCGTCTTTTCTAAAGATCATTCTCCTCACTTTTCTTAGAGCTAAACTGTAAAACACTTGAAGTGTACAGCATTAAGCGTTATACACATTTATCACCCAGGTGAGAATTTATTGGTTCAGTCAACAAAAAGACCCCAATGAAATAGGTCTTTACTGAGCATTTACTAGACATTGGGCACTGACCATTCTCGGTGTTGGGGATATGGCAGTAAGCAGGACCTGGCCCTCATGTGGAGGGAGGAAGACAGTATGCGGTATGTAAATAGTGATCAGTGCTATGAAGAAAAATAAAGCAGGATAAGGAGTTAGGAAGTGCTAAGAGGTGGTGAGAGGGGGAGCTAAGGTAATATTCCAGCAGAGAATTGAGAAATTCAAGGGAGAAGCACTGCGTGTCACTGGGAAAAGCGTGGTCCAGGCAAAAGGAACAGCAAATGCAAAGTCCCAGAAGCTGGAAGGAAATACAGAGGAGGAAAGAGGGAGATGAAGGCAGCAAGGGGAAGGAAAGTGAGGCCTGCTTCTTGCAGGGCCTTGTGAGCCTTGGAGGGTTTTGAGCAGTGTAGGGATGCGATCTGAACTACATTTTAGAAACATCCCTCCAGCTGCTATTTTGAGAATAGACTAAAAGGGGCAAGGCCAAGGCAGAGAAGCAGTTAGGAGAGAAAGGATATTGGCCTGGATCAGCTGAGGTGATGATGGTGGTGAGAAGCACCCAGATTCTAGATTAAGAATGTTTGTTAATAGGCTGATGCAGGACATGCGAGCACGACGTTCATGGTCTCAGCAACTTCAAAGGACTATGGGTGAAGTGTGAAAAGTTTGGATTTGGACTTAAGTTTACCATAGCAATAGACGTTTATTTAGTAAGGGAGAAAATCATAAGGAACTGAGCTCAAATCTTATACATAGAGTGGCAAGGCAAGCCTATTTATTCTTTCAGTAGAGGGGGCAGCTGAAGAAATATAAGCTAGCTAGAAAGATGTCTTTTATACTGGTGTCATCTCTTATTGAAAAAAAGCACAATTCTATTTTCATAGTCATAGGTACTGGAAAATATTTTTTATTTATTTGAAACCTCAACTCTGAGAAACTCAGTTTTCAGGCAAAATTTTAATGACTCTTAAGAAACCCACTTGAAATAAGAAGAAAAAATATCTGAGAACACCTTTGGGAAGAGGAAGAACAAAGAATGCAAAAGAGCTTGCTCAAGGTCAGGAAAGGGTCCTCCATGTGAAAGGTGGTCCTCCATGGAGAGGACAGGAAGAGGAAAGTTGGCCCATTTGCCTGGATTAAATGTTTGATTAAGTGAGTTTTTCAGAATGGTCAGATTGCAAAGTGTTATAAGAGCCCAGGAATTAAGAAAAGAGTCAAGAATCTCATAGGATAGATACTCCTGAGCAAGTTCTATACTAGAGATCCTCTTAACTTACATCTCGTTGGTCAGACCAAGACTTGTTAGATGTTTATAAAACAACCAAAATACTCTGACCACCCAGGGAATGCTAAACTCCCACAGTTAATAAGCTATTTTCCAAAATATTGTACCCGTTTGTTCTCAACTTATATGCTAACCATGAGTTACCTATGTTTGTTTCCAACCCTGTTTATGTCTGTTGCAGTAAAAAATTACATGAACCCACGAAATACAGTTGTGGAAAGAAAGAGGGTGTTTGTTTCTCTAGTTGAGTACTTTGGAAAGATTTCTTTACAGGTAAGTTGGTAAGATTTTTTTCTAAAACTCTCAACTTTATTGTCTCAACAAGACAATGAAGGATTAGGGAAAGAAGTCATACAGTTGTAGGATTCTGTACTCCAACGGCCACGGAGCATCTTTAAAGTCTCAGCTCTACTTTAAAGTAATCAAACTGGATTCTGAGACAATGCATTATGGGTGGGGTATAAACAAAGAACAACATCAACCCCAACCAACAGATCCATACTTAATGAAAAGACTTTGGCCCTAACATTAAAAGATTGGCTAACAATTGAACTACATTTATGCGCTTCATGAGCATAGGTTTCAGAACATGGGTCTTAAACAGAGTGGAGCAAGACTGAAGCATTCAAACCATGGAAAACAAAAACGCTATGGGATTTACTGATTTGAGCCATCTTCCCAGGACTGTCCTTGCTCAGGGCGTGAGGTGGGGTGGGCAGCACCACAAGAGAAATCAGAAGGCCTGAGTTTCAGGCCAGAGGCTGGCCTGGCCTGCTGTGTAGTCTTAGGTGAGTTCTTGGCTTCATTCTCCTCATCTGAAAACGGAGGTGGTGGGAAGCCCTTTCTAAGTTCCAGTTCCAGTTCTAAAATTCTGTGACCTTGTGAGTAGCTAACGCACATCAGGACTCTCAATGAGAAAGGCAGCGCATGAAGCACTTTCCATGTAATAACCCATGTAATCCTCATGACAATCCTAAGAGAAGATACTTTGGTATTATTCCATTTTACAGATGAAGAAAATGAGGCACAGAGAGACAAGTTGTGTGTCTAAGTGTCTAAGTCACACAGCTGGCAAGTAGAAGAGCAAGGATTTGAGCCCAGGCAAGCTGTTCCCAAAGCCCAGATTCTTAAGCTCACACCATGTTCCCTGTAATGTGACGAGTTGACAAAAGCCAGGAAATGGGTATACAGAACTGTCTTTTTGCAAAATTTCAGGTGGCTAAATATCTATCTGACTAACAAGCCCTTTTCTTCATGGGGAGTCAGCATGCATTTCTAGGATTGAATGTTGCCATGACAAACAGCCACTTCAAAAGGCCTCTGTAGAAAATACGCAGGCGTGAACTACAAGTAGCAGAATCCTTGTCTGGGTCAGCAGGGTTCAAGAAACCATTCAAACTAGGCGATGATCTGAACAAAACACTAAAAGAACTTGAAGGTAGTGCAAAATCTGTTCTCCTAGAGCGAGGTGACCTGGAACAACAGCACAAAACCAACATGACCCCCACAAGGACAGAAAGGAAGGCTCTCATGTAACACAGAGCATCCATTCCTGGGTCCAAAGCCGTGAGGCCGGGAGCTTCTCAGATTTCACGGCACATATGAGTCACTGGGGGGGTCTTGTTAAAAATGAACATTGGAGGCTTTCTACTTTGGCCAAAATCTCTTTGATACTCAGCTGCCAGGGCAGTGGCCTGCTGGGTACGGTATTAAAAGATGGACCATAACCCAGTACTTTGATAACTTAGGAGAGCGGGGGAGCTCGAATATCTTAAACCAGCTAGACCTGCGCTGTGCATTGTGGTAGCCATTAGCCATATGTAGCTATTGAGCACTTGAAACAGCAGATTTTGAAGACTTAGTGTGAACAGAGGAATGTAAAATAAATCATTAATTTTATATTTACTTCATATTAAAATGACAATATTTTGGATATATTGAGTTAAATAAAATATTTTAGTGAAATTAATTTCACCTGTTTCTTTTTACTTCTTTATTTATTTTGGTGAGAAAGATTGGCCCTGAGCTACTATCTGTTGCCAATCTTCTTCTTTCTGCTTGAGGGAGATTGTCGCTGAGCTAACACCTGTGCCAATCTTCCTCTATTTTATGCAGGATGCTGCCACAGCGTGACTTGATGAGCGGTGCTAGGTCTGCACCTGGGATCCGAACCTGCAAACCCTGGACTGCTGAAGTGGAATGTGCGAACTTAACCACTACACCACCAGGCTGGCCCTTCTTTTTACTTTTTAACTGTGGCTGCTAGAAAAATTTAAATTACAGTCATGCATCATTTGATGATAGGGATCCATTCTAAGAAATGCATCGTTAAGCAATTCTGTCATTGGCTGAACATGATAGAGTGTACTTACACAAACCTAGATGTTATAGTATACTACACACCTAGGCTCTATGGTACTAATCTTATGAGACCACCATCACATATGCAATCCATCACTGACTGAAATGTCATTATACGGCGCAGGACCGTATATCTGTGGCTTGCGTTGTATTTCTACTGGGCACTGCTGATCTAGCCCCTTGCTACTCAGACTGTGGTTGTCAGACCAGCAGCATCCACATCAGCCGGCAACTTGTTAGGAAGGGAGAATTTTGTCCCCATATCAGACCTATTGAATCAGAATCTGCCTTTTAACAAAATCTCAGGTGATTCCTGTGCACATTCGAGTTTGAGAGAGCTGGGCTCATTTTTCCTACAACATATCACAGCAGGTATTTGGGCTGTTGGTGTACATGAGTGACATGCTAAAAGGGTATTGACCTTGCTGAATTTTCTACACCAACATTCTAGCAAGGCAATGGAAATTTTTTTTAAATTTTAAATTATTATACAATTTAAAAATATGTATCAAAATATTACACCTAAAAATGTACATGCATCACATATATACACAAGGGGGGAAACGGGGGGAGGTTGGTTTACTGAGGCTACCTTTGTTACTTCTGGATTTTCAGCCACCATGTACGTGAAACTGATGTTCACCAGATCTGTACCACTGCAGACACAAACTATCCGCCCTTCCAGATCATTTTCTGATTTTCCAACAGCTTCAAGAGCAGCCAGGATTTTGGGATCCTGCACAGAGGTATACAAATAGAAAAACATGTTAGATTACAGAGCATGGAGAAAATATGTTAAAAAGAAACCACATTTGACATAAAAAATAGACATAAGGCAAACATTTTCTATCTAAAATGCCCAGATAACTAGCACTATTCTAAAACTTGTAGAGGTAAAATCTGTAACACTACACATTACTTGAACTCATTTGGTAAAAAACATACTATAATAGTATTGATTTAGAAAACTAGGTGTGAAGGTCTTTCTTTCCATTTTCGGTTGTCGTTACTGGAGGACCTGGAATATGGCGACAGCCTGGAAAGGCTCTGACCTCGGCCTGCTTGTGTCCACAAAGATCGAAGGGGTCTCTCGCCAGAGAGCAGTCACTGAGGTTTCACACGAATAAGGACAGCATTGCCCCAGCCAGCAACCACAAGTTACCCAAAAATGAGATTAAGTCTTTCAAGTGGTCTGGTCACAAAGAGTGAGTATGTTCATCTCTAGAAGCCATGGCATCCTCATTTGGAATGAAGACTGTGTACATTCACCCTAATTAGCAAATAAAATAGTGTCTTTGTTCTCCAAAAGCACTCAGGAGGAAATGCCGACACAGTGACACAGACATTTTAAGTAACATAAAAGAGGATAGCTTTAAAAAACAAAAACAAAGTTTGGAACATAATTTTGTTTTGAACCTCTAAAAACCTGCAGGGCCATTACGGAAAAAGGAACAAACACTGTGCTAGAAAACTCTATTTAAAAAAACATCTTTTAAATTCCTAGCACTACTATGCAAACAGCTTCTTATTCAAACAAACCAATCACTGTGGAGAAGGCTGATTTATGGACTCTGACATTTTTTTTCTCTCAGAGGCAAACTGAGCCTTCGAGGCGAGCTGATGTCTGCGCGCACAGGTGCACCAATATGGAACTAGCCAAGCCATTTAAATCTCCACATCAGCCACAGACCAGAAATGACTCACTGTTGGCTGAAATAAGGCCAATAAGGTTTCAAATTAATTTCTGAGTTAAGGGAACTGTTTCTTTGATGCTGCTATACGCAATGGTCTTTGCTTTCAAAGCTCAATAACATTTCTAATATAACTAAACATAGAGCAATTCAAATCACCCAACAGTTATAGATGAGAAGATTTCTAAACTGTGTCTGTTCTTAATTCTCAGCGATGCTTTTGGGGCAATAACAGGTTAAACAGCATTCTAGAGACCATTTCCAATCTAAGTACATCTGAGTTTAGAAGAACAGCAAACACCAATTACAGGTACCTTTGGTGAGGCTCCCAACCGAACACTGTTGATGAGGGAACATTCTAGCACTTGTCCTTCCTGAAAAGAGAGAATACAACACAGCAGTGAGCCTAAATTCTGCCAGACCAATGGCACAGACAAGGCCTTAGCAAAGGTTTGTGATGATGAAGACAGTGCTGATGAGAGTAAGGTAGAAGAGGAAGAGAAAAACAAGTAACAACAATAATTTCCAACGAACAGAAATAGTCAAGACCCCAAACATTCCATTTCTAATATATATTTTTGAATGCAACTCTGAATGATCATTTATAAAATGCTGTCACTCTAACATAAACAAAATTGTTAATAATGTAGGTACATCATTAAATATATGTGTGTATATGAAATATTAAGTGGGAATAATGCTAACCTTTATATAATTCCAATTCTACTTTTCTCAAATTTGGCTCAAAGGTTCATTAAATATGCACAGTGTGCCATGCATCGCATTAGTCCCGGGGTTTAACAAGATGAAACACTCTTAATGTACCTTTCAGATTCCAGCTTGAATGTCTCTTCTTCTGGGAAACCTTCCTAACTCCCAAGATTAAAGCAGACCTGCCTGTTGAAAGCTGTTATAACAGCTTGACCTTCTCTTTCACAACACTCAATAACTAGTAATTTTTTTTCTCTTGGATGCCTGACTTTGCTCCTAGACTGGAATCACTGAGGGCTAGGATAATGTTCTAATCACCACTATATCCCCAATGCCCAGCACAAAATCTTCAATGAACGAATAAGCATAGGGTCTATACGCTCAAGAGGCACTCTGTCTACTCAGTGAGAAATAAAATGGTTTAAACCAGACAGCAGGAAGATCAACCTGCTGGGCCATACCTTGCCTTCACTTCTCCAGGTCAGAAAGAAGCCAAACTCATCCACTTTGAAGAGGCAGTTGGGTTCAAACACAAAAGATTCCTGTTAAAAAGAAATGTGTTGATCTGCATGACTCACACCATTTTGAATCTAATAAAAATGCAAATATCTTTTAGCATCTAAACAAGGGAAAATGAGAAATCACCCTTTCGCATCCTGAATCTAATGATCACATTTCTTATTATGGAATGTTTTCATTTGGAAAACACTCCATTCTGAAAACATTTTGAAAACTCTTTGCATTCATTTCTGTATTGAAAAACTGATCAATTTTATCCAGCATCTTCCTCTAGAATAGCTTTAAGAACAAAACAGGTGATGTCCTGAAGGTTACAGAGAAGAAACTTTCTCCAAGACCTTGGAAGAAGAGCTCCCAGAACGAAGCAGGACTCCAGGTTCCAGACAACTTGGTCTCCCTCCACACAAGAGGAATCACTCCCTGTATCTGACATAATGTCAAAAATCAGAAGATGATTTTTTGGAAAGTCAATGATTTTTTTTTTTGTCTACATAATTCCTCATTCAGATATTCACTCAGAAAGTGGCTGAGATTTTTGCCTTTATATTCAATCTCACTTGGTGTCCTGTAAACCAGGACTTGAGCAAGATTTTCAGCTACTCAAAGTGTAGTCCTTGGACCAGCAGCATCAACATCACCAGGGAACTTGACTGAATCGCAGAACCTAGGGACCCAGACCAGAGCGACTGAATCAGTCTCTCCAGGGTGGGGCCCAGAAATCTGTGTTCCAACAAGCCCTCCAGGTGATTCTGATGCACACTAAAGTTAGAAAACCACTGCCGTGGACTGTGACACCAGAAACTCTGTTGAAAACCACAGAATCAAAATTGGAATCAAGAAGGAATGTTAGCAGATGCAGGGGCCCCAGAGAAGTTATGTTGTACTTGCCAAAGTATTCCTAGTCTTTAGCAAGAAAGCATATTGTGCTTAAGAGTACCAGAAAAATTCTCTGTCAATGAAAGAAAAAGTGTGTTCAGGAAATGAACCCAGTTGACCTCTGCCCTCTGTTTGCATTACATCAAGACTTGGCACCCATGTGTAAACAAATCAGCGCATTCTTCTCATGATCTAAAGAACTTGTTCTAGATAATGACAATGCCAGCAATAGGGAAGCTGTCTGGCAAACATGAATCAGAGCAGTGACTTAAAACAGACCAAGAGTAATTATAGGATTAAGATTTTAAGGGTAGTTCAGACTGTTAGTTTTACCCTTCAAAATGTTATCTTTCTAAATTCCAGGGAAGAAGCAACATTCATCAAGGTAAATTCAATGTCAAGATACTGGGCCACCATAATGTGCCTGAATTTAGAGTTCTGGGGGCCCTGAACAAGGCCAGCCTTGTTCACCTTGTTTGGGTAATTTTCTGACAGATGAAGAATTAACATACATATTTCAGTTCTATACCTGGCAGGTGCAGGGGACTGCAGAAACAACAATGAATAAGACAAAGGAACGACCATGGTATGCCTATGCCTTTGGAACCAAAGCCCAGTTCTGCCATTTATTTATTATTTACCTTCTCAAAAGACTCTTTCTAAGTCTCAGGATCCTTATCTAATGAATGGAAATATTTACACCTGCCTTTCATCAGGCTTATTGTGGGAATTAAATGAGATAGTAACTTAGCACACAGTTATAATTCAGCAAGTGGTAGCTACTGTCAATAACGTATGGGTCAAATTTCTATTTGTGATAGCAAAATACTAACAATATGAAATTGCCAATATGTGTTTTTTGTTTTTTTTTATTTTTAGAGAAGAATTCGCCCTGAGCTAACATCTGTTGCCAATCTTCCTCTTGTTTGTTTCTTTTTTTCTCTCCCCAAAGCCCCAGTACATGGTTGTGGATCCTAGTTGTAAGTCCTTCTAGTTCTTTGTCAGCCACTGCCACAGCATGGCAACTGATAGACGGGTGGTGTGGTTCCACAAAGGGGAAACAAACCTGGGCCGCCAAAGCGGTGAGAGTGCCGAACTTTAACCACTAGATCAGCAGGGCTGGCTCATGTGTTGTTTTCTGATCCACAAAAATGGCACTTTGGGATGATTCAATTTTTTAGAAAAGGCTTCATTCACCCAGAAGTTGACACTTCAGATATGTCTTAAAGAATTAGTAGAAATTACCCAGGTAAAGCAGCATGCCAGGCAGGGGGAGCAGCATTTGTAAAGACATGAAGGCTTGACCTGTCACTGGGGACCTCTGAGGGGTTGGTGTTCTCGGACCATCTCAACAAAGTGGCAGGGGACGAGACTTGACGCACAAATAAGGCTAGATCAGAAGGCTGTTGTACACCACATAAAAGGTATTAAACTTGACCCAAAAGGCCAAGGGAGTCATATTGTTACTGACTGAGAAATGAGAATTATCAACTAGTTAAACTATGAGAATTAACACATTGCAGAATATTTCCCAAGCAATATTCTAATGGTAATGAATTCTGGTGCACAGTGTTCAAAAGTATGTCCTAAAATGGTATTTATAGAGTAGACGCACAATGAATCAGCTACCATCATTATTTTATTTATGTGTACCCTATCCAATTCCAAATAAGGATTTGAGATGACCCATGAAATATACACGATAAATAAGACTGGTTTTCCAACTTATTTTAAGGTTGAACTTTCAGTTCCTTGGCCTCCTTAACTGCAATAATTTTTTTTTCTTTCTTCCCCTCTCAGCTACCCATTTACCTCCAGAACGAATCACCACCACCTTGAAATTTCGATTCACAACATCCCATTCTTGGGATTTTCCAAGATCCATTTCATCTGATCCTTCTAGCTTCTAGCTCTACAGTCTTTACTGTCCTATATTAATTTGACTTCTATGCAACTTCCTAATTATTAACTTTGCCAATCTCTCACTATCCATCAGCTTTTCCTCTTTTTACTGCCATCCTTATCTAGTTTATTTCCATGGTCCTATATTACAATCACTCTTTCACAGACACCCTCAAATCCCATGTATCATTTATCTGTTTTCTTGACCAAAAAGAAGTAAGTCTACCCTATCCATATTTTACCACTGAACTAAATCACAAAACTGGATTATATAGCTTTAGTTTAAATTCAAGATTACAAGCTTCAAACAGATAGTCAACAATGACTTTGAAATTCATCATTCTTTCTTAAAAGGTTCCCCACTCTTTGAAAGGACTATTCCATTGTTTCTTCTCACACTCCTTTACTCCTAGCCAATTACTGTGCTTCACCAATTAAAGGAAATTCATCAGATGAGCACCTCTCTCCTTCTTCCCTCCTAATAAAACATGCTTTCTCCAACAAAGGTCAATCCCCCCACTTCTGCTACAGATTCAATCTTCTTCCAGTTCCATCCTCTTTCACCTACACAAAGATATCAATCAGTCTTTTGTTTATCACCACCCAATACCCATCGGGGGTTTCTTTTCTCTACTAGATCATTCCCATCAGCACAGAAATATGTTCCAGTTGCTCCCACTTTGTCCTTCATTTACTACTTCATGTCTCTGATCCCCTTCGGGCATAATGTCTTAAAAAATGTGTCTGTATTCACTGTCTCCACTACCTCTCTTCCACACCATTTTTGATCAATTCCATCTGCCTTCCTTTCCTATCACTCTCTAAAATGTCTCTGGCCAGGTTCACCATGACTTTCACGCTGCCAAAAGCAGCACACACATTCTTCTTCTTATCTGATTTGATCTCTGAGTGGTTGATTATACTCTCCTTCTTGAAACACTCTCCAATCTTGACATCCTGCTTAGGTTCCATTCCTTTCATCTCTTTTCTTTCTGAACCCAACTTCTACATGTTCCCCAGGACTTGGTTTTTGGAATTCTCATTTCCACTATGTTCCTAGATCTCCTTTAACCCCATGGCTTTAATATCATCTATTTCTTGATGACTCCCAAATTTAAAACAGCGGCCAAGTCCTCTCTGAGTTCCAAATTCAGATCTCTCTCTACTTGACATCTCTACTCAGATGTTCAAAATTAACATGTCCATAACTGAATTCTTTATTCCCTAACCCCCTCTCTCCAAGCCTAGCCATCACAAGACTTTCTTAGTTCACTAAACGTCACTAGTATCAACCCATTTATTGAAATGAAGAGTCATCCTTGACTTTCCTTCATCCTTTCCTTTCATTTCCATTAAGAAGTCCACTTCCACAGCATTTTTCACATATATCCATTTTACTCCATCCATTTTACCACCACCTTGGTCCCAGTCATCATCACCTCTCCCATGGATTGATCTTCCCACTTCTACTCTTTCTTTCCACAGCAGCCAGATTGATTATTTTAAACTTTTAAGCAGCTCATTAAAAGCATCCAATGGATTCTCATAATATTTATGATAAAGTCCCAACTCCTTACCATGTCTTAAAGGTTCTGCATAACTGGATCCTAGAGACCTTATCTCAATAAGCCACTTTATTTTCCTTCTTGTTCACTACAACCATCAGAACTCTTTTCCCTGAACTTCTCTAGCTCTTTCTAGCCTGAGGGCCTTTGCAGTTGCAGTCTCTCCTGCCCAGAAGTCTTTCTACTGCCCTTAGCATTAACTGGTGCCTTGTTTTAATTATCCCCTCTCTAGAGGAGCTTTCTACGACTTCCTTAATAGCTCTCTCATTTTATTCTCTATTACAGTATCCTGATTACTTCCTTGCTTACACTGAACACAGTGCAATTATTTCATATTTTTGTTTATTGATTTATTGCCTAGCCCCCACAGCAGAGTATAACCTCCTTGAGGGCAGAGTCCTTGAAACTTTCTTGTTCACATTTGTATTTCAAGCACCTAGCACATCAGAGGCACACTGAAACTAAATTCAGGCACTAAAAAATGAAATGAATGATTTTTTCCCAAAGAAAATATCTTGCAGCAGGCCAATATAGAAAACATGAAAAATAAGAAGTTACTTAACTTGAGGGGGTTGCACCAGGCCCAGAACCCATCAGGGTAAGTCCTTGGAGGGCTGCCTTGGACAGACGTACAAATACAAGAGCATTGCGTTGAGGCTGTCTGTCTGCAGGAAGGGGCCCTTTTCCTAATCATATAAGCTCATCTAAGAGGTTGGGTGCGGCTTTGAGGCACCCCCTGGAAATCCATGCTGGACCAGGAGCAGTGTTTGAATGCCACAGCAAAGAAATCATTCTCAAAATGGACTAAGAATTCTGGGCAAGGAGAAGAAAAATAAGGCAAGACAGCAAAATAAGGACAGAGGAAGACAGCTTTCAGAAATGCTTGTCATAAGGTCTTACACAGTGAGAACAGGATGCCAGTTTGGCTCTGGGCTCCCTAGCAACAAAGCAAAAAGGAAAAAAATATCATTTACCAGGTGCCCATATAGTTCACAGACAAAACCAGATCAGGTGTTAGCAGAAGCAATTGCCAGAACAGAAATTCTCCAGCGGGACCTCCAAAAGGCCCTGACTGATGCTAAAGACAAGGTTTCCAACAAAGCTCACAATAAACTTGTCAACTGTGACTAGAAGATTCTCAGACCAATGCGCTCAAATTACCCATGAAAATCAGAAGCAAATCTGAGGGGTACGTGGCAAACAGCTGAAAGGAACTGGAACACAACCTCTTTAGGCTTCTCTCCACCTCCGCCTAACAAACAGAAGGACCCGACCCTCTGGTGAGTAAAGGCACACAACCTCTATTCTTGTTTCCCTAACAGTAGTTTTAAAGTTTGCACAGATACCTACTGACCAGAATGTGGGTTGTGGCCCCAGGATCACACTGAGGCAATCACATCCTAAGTCCCCTTGTCAGGAAAATTTTCCTCAGACTTGGGCATGGCAGGGAGATCTTCAAAGGAAACCGGGCTCTTTCTCCTTTGCAAATCTGTCCATTTTGCAGTTAACAAATGATAATGGGATTCTCTGGTGAGAAAACACACCATAACAGAAGTTGTTCCAGGGGCTCAGAATTTCAATCTTCTGATGACTGAGTTAAAATTTGTCACAGTCACACTGTAGAGCTCCAGAACTGGCTACCTCATCCAGGCCAACCCAGCTCTGTCCTAAGGTCACTGGGAGAGACGGTATGAGAGGGACAGGAATTCCTTTTGTGAAACTATGGACAAGTTGGGGGCCCAGGGGCATTTTGTTTGAGAGAGGCAAGAAGAATCATTTTTGCTGGAATTACGAGAGCTAGAAGCTATTTCTGACTCAAGGATCCCTGCTCTGAGGGGCTCGTAGTAGCACTTTGGGCTCCCAGAGACCCTCCCCCATTCCATCAAGGATAGAGAATATTTCAAGGCTGTGCATCTCCACATTATTTTTAGTGTATTTTTCCCCCTAACACATGCTACTTCAACATAATTCAATACCACAACCTATCTTTCAAAGATTCAAGTTACTTTCAAAATGACAGATTAAAAAGTTTTCTTTTATTACAATTTTAAAAGTTATTTAGTTAAATAAAATTAATCCCATTTTTTCTTATAAGTAACAGCAGAGAACTCAGCAAGTCAAATAGTCTGACTGAGGAGGAGGAAAGTATTTGGGTGAAGTTTCTAGATAACAGATCACTGATTTGATTTTAATTTGATTTGTGTTTATTTCTTACCCTTTCTCTCCCACCATCATTATCCACATTAATTGCAAACGGCTATCTTTCTACTGTGGAGTTTGCAACATCAACTAGGGAACAGACAAGGATTACTACCAGGCAGGGATGTCTACTTTGGACTAGCTAATACACGCGTTAACTCCACTCTATTTAAAGGTTAGCTGCTCAGAGGCTCCTTTCTGCTTGTGACTTGACAGGAAGATTAGGATATCGAGCAGGTGGAATGGGTGAGGACCTTCACATTCCATCACAGGATTCCTACTTTCTGAGAAAGAGGACCCTCAGGAGGTGGCCCTGGGGCCCCAATCTTATAGTTTATGGTTTCTGGGTTCGGATGTCAGCCTCCTCACCAGGCATCTACTGGAGAATCTTGGAGTGGCGCCACTTAACCTCACCAAACTCCACTTCTCCCATCTGTAAGTTGAGAAAATGGATAGCAAGTTCACGGGGCTTTCAAAATTGAGAAAGCCTAAGTACCTGGGACAAGGTAAATACTGAATAAGTGGAAAGGGAGTAGTTATGTGAAAACAGTCACCATTTAATTGAGGGCTACTGTGCGAGGCATTTCCACAAACATTATCTCATTTAAATCTCATGACAACTCTGCAAGGTTTTAGACTAGATCAATACTGTCCAACAGATTTCCCGCAATGATGCAAATATGCCAGATGGACACAACCCAGCATGGCGGTCAGGAGAGCCACACCAGGGCCATGAAGCACTTGAAAGGTGGCTAGTGCAACAGAGGCACTACATTTTTAATTTTAATTAATTTTCATTTTCATCTAAATGGCCACATGGGGTTACTGGTTACCATATCAGACAATGCAGTTTTAGAATTAAGGGGAAAAAGGTTCGGAGGAGAGCAAATTCTTTAAAGGCACAGGTGATAAGTAACAGACCTGGGATTCAAACTGGTTCTGATTCCAAGGCCCACGTTCTACTCTGTCAACCTTGACTGAGCAGCTCCCCCTCCACCTATCCACCAACGGTCAGTAAATGAACACTGCCGTGGTAGGCTCTACCCTTGGGTAAACATGGGGCTCAGCCTCCTTGTTTCCTGGTTTGATAAGAACTGGGAGGAAGAGAAGGGGACCTTGTCAAGGTTGGAGAGACAAGTGAAGCATAAGGTAGGGAAGGCCATTCAGGGTCTTATCAAATATGAATAACATTACAAACCACTACCACCAAAACAGATGAGCCTGGGTGTGGCCTTAAGACTGGGAGAGCAAGTGGAGTCTGGGACAGAGTTAACAAGAGATCCAAGAATTTGTGCTTCCTATCAGATCCTGGAAGCTCGGAGCCCAAGTGATGCCTCATGGCCTATTTGCTTCAGCTCTTTACTCTCTTTTTCCAGAGCAATTCCCTAAGCTCTGTGTCCAGCAGATCCTTTTTCATTCTATACAAACACTCCCTCTCTCAGATAGACTCACAAATTTTTATTTTTTCCAGTTAAAACTAAAGCCCTTAATGATGACATTCTGCCACCATCAAAATGATTTATGGACTGCTATAACAGATGGATGTGGGTCTTTAACTTGTTTTTACCCTCATGGGTATGGTTTCCCCTTGGTAGGACTCAGAATGTTCATTCCATTTATTAATCTCCCTAATTTAGAGACCCCATGGGATGACTGACACTGGGCTTCTCAGCCCACATTCCACGGGGGAGCAGAAGGGCACTGGCCATGGCTGTTCCACCATAGACCCTTGTTATATGCTTTACCTTGTGAAGAAATCTGTCAGACAACACGAGAGCATCTGCAGCTTCTGCACTCCTCTCCTGGGCCTTTGATTCTTTGGACAGATGTCCCTCCTGGGTTAAGCTGTTTAAATTTAATATAAACCTTTCCTCCTACATCTAATCTATCTTTCCTCCTATATCTAATAACAAAGTCGAGAGAACGACTTTGTTAGGGAACAGGCCCTGGTAACTGCTCAGCAGTCACCTCTGAAGACGCTTTGCTGTTCTCCTCCTCGCTGACTGTCAGGAACCATCACCAGGGTTAGAAGGCCTTTGGAAACGTGTTAGTTCTAACTACTGTAATTCCCTGTGAATCCCACCAACTGTACACACTGTATGTATTACTGGCTTGTTATGGGGATTATTTTTCACTACCTCATACATTGTGTCAGAATTTTCTTCTCGGATCCTAGCACCAAGGTTTTCCAGATCTGTTACTTTTCTTGCACTCTAACGGACGCTGTGACTCCTGTGACTGCTTCTCTTTCCCGCAGTGCGCTGGCCGCCAGGGACACGCAAAGCAGAACTGTGTCTCACTTCTTTCAACTTTATGGAACATTTCTGCTGCCCATAGAGTGGCTGTCTGCTAATTGTGCCCCAATTCGATGTACTTTCCCATGTCTTTTTTCTCCTTTCAACCTAAATCCCTGATCCCTTCATTTCATCTGGTGGTACATATTTCTCATTACAGCCTCTTCGGGGGTGTAGAAGAAACACTGTAAATAAGCACAAAAAACATTTCACGAACACCAGACATTACGGGGCATTTTACATGGGGTTTAGGGTCAGACAGACTTGATCCAAATGTGGGTGGACACTGTAGGCTGATTTGAACTCTCATTTCTTCACCTCCCAAAGCAAGGATAACGACATCAATGATTATGCCTCTCTTACAAGGTTACTTCTGGGCATTAGAGTGCTGGATGCATCATCTGAACCCAGTAAATTATAATTGATTACTAACATAACAACACAGTAGTAGCAATTATTACTCATGTTCCTAGTATTGATTATGAGTAATCATCCAAAAACAAATAACCATCCAAAAAAAACACCATCTCTACCTTACAGATGAGAAAACTGATCCTAACTGAGGTTAGCAAGTTGCTCAAAAGGACACACCTAATATGCAGCAGAGCTACACCTACAGCGTAGCAAGGAGAGACTCTGTTACATGGATCTTTACAACAAGCAATGGTACCACTGTGTGCTTTTTCCACTGATCCAGAATGCAAATCTGGAAGTCTAAACACGAAGGACATCCAGAGTTTGTAAATTACTGTGGAGCTAGACTTCCTGAAAGTTTGGTTGCTGCACAGGGAGGTCTGGTCATGTTTGTTCTCTGCCCGAGCCAGCCTCAGTCTACATCAGGTGCACAGGACAAGACACCACAACCCAGTGTGAGCTTCTTCCTTCTTTACAGGCATGTCTGGGAGTAGTGGCTCGAGCAGATAATCCCTGGGTTGGGAGCCCCTGCCCTGGACATCCCTGACATGGCAGATGACACACTCAGATGCTGAGAGGACATTCATGTAATTTAGCAAGTTTTACAGGCACTAGATCTGCCGTCTATTTTGGGTTCTAAATGCCATAGAAACAGAAATGAAAACACCTCCCCCTCAATAACCAGCTGTGAGCATTAAAGTGCTCATTCCAGCAACGACTGTGAGGTACAGTGAACCCTTATTCTGGCATCCAGTGGGAAATCTTAATCTACTGATAGCATTTTATTCTGACCTCTGAAATGCAGAATATCGTCAACTTTCCAAATGACCTGGCTTGGAAGAGTCAACGAAGGCTATTGAAAAGCAACTAGAGAGAGGCCCAACACTTTTCTGGGTTTTTCACGCTATACTTTAGAAAGAAACTGAAATTTGGCCTGATGGTGCTTATTATTAACAAGGTCTCTGACATATCCTTGGCTCTGTGAGCATCTGGTCAGCTCAACGAGGATCTGAAGTTGGGGGGAGGAAGGAAGTGCTCAAACGAGCCACTTGGGAGAGTCAAACTCTATGTTTCTGACTGCTTACTTTATGGTTATTAATAGTTACGAATTCCCACTCTCTCTTTTACTTCCACACAGAGACATTAAATCTTTGGGACTTAATTTTTAATGTCTGCCAGTTTGAGATGCCAGACTCTTTGTGTGTGTCTCTCTTTGTCCCTCTCCCTCGAAGCACCATTGATGTGGGCATTTTGAGGCCAAATCTGGATGCTCAGGTTCTGAGAGGCTCTTGCAATGAAGCAGGACCCTGGGACAGGCCCCCTGATTCTTGCCAGAGAACGCTTCAAGAAATAATTCCTAAGATATTCCACAACTACCCCTCAGTTTGCAGAAAGGAAAAGAAAGTCAACAAAACATGCCTTGAGAAGGAGTGGGTAGTCCCTCAAAGTAACTTTCTTGGGCAGGAAAACTGTCATGTTAGTCCAAACAGTTGCCTCAGCAACTAAAATAAGGAAAAATTAAAGAAGACCAGCTTACTCAGAGCCAGGGAGGAAAATTAATGTTTTGGTAACAAAGATTTACAACAAATATTAAAAACATATATGTCCCCCCCTACATCAAGATTCTCTCCTTGGGCAAACTTTAGTCAGGCTCCTCTGAATCTTCTTCCCAACTAGGCCTCAACATTTGAACTTCTGTGTTTGTCTTTGCAATATCCAATTTTAGCAAGAATCCTGCTAACTTGGCTTAGCCAGAATCCCCTGCCCTCAATATCTGATCACTCTTGATATCTGATGGGGTTCCTCATTCTCCACCATCTTCCAGGTGATGTCTGATCACCTTGGCCTGCCATCAGCAAGAATCTTGTTAGGTTGGTTTAGCCAGAATCTCCCTTTGCCCCTTATGTTTCCTCTTAGTAATTTTCCACCCATTGACCAGCCACCCTGCTCACTCTGCTCCTTGGCTATAAATCCCCTTTTCCTCGTATTTGGAGTTCAGCTCAATCTCTCTCCTCTTCTGCAAAACCCCATTGTAGTAGTCTCCTGAACAGTCTCTTATCATTCTTTAACAAGTGCCGTGAATAACTTTCTTTAACATCCTCCGCCCCTCCAAAAAAATTCTAAGAAACAACAGGAGATGTGCTTTGTAGAAGCACTTGAAACATGATCACAAGCCGGTAAGGCCTTCTCAGTAAAGCAGAAAACTTGTAACAAAAACACAATCAGTTCCAGAACAATAAATTACACCAAGAAAGTGCTCAGACATATGGTAACACAGAAGACATATATCTGAAGAGGCAGGTCAAGGAAAGAACATTTTTAACTATTGCTATCCGGAGAGGACAGACCACGTTAAATACAGTCACTGAAAGGAAAGGAATCCCAAATGACTTCCATGGAGTTTCCCTTTGAATGTTTGCATTTCCCACTTACTTAATTGAGCTTTTAAAAATGCTTTACACTAGCTACCTATGTCACTCCCTTTCTACTTTGTCTTCTAAAATAGCTTACACTTAGGCCTCAAAGATACACAGTTCCCACTGGCTCTTAGGGACAATCCTGGCTCTATCATTTTTAACTGTGTCTAAAGGAAGAGCAGAAATCACTGAACACGCACACAAGCAGTCCCAAAGGCTTAGGATGTGACTGTCCTACACCGAGTTGGGTCATCTAGGAACAGACACCAAGATAGACTTGGAAGTGTAAGAGATTTCTTAGGGGAAACGCCTGTGAAGGAGGAAGGGGAGAGGAAGCAGGAGAAGGCAGGGAGAGCCCTCAAACCACGAGGCAGGACTAACACCTGTGAGAGGAGAGGAGGGAGGGTTGGGTAGGAAGGGTCTCAGACTGCAGTACAGCTCTGAGAAAGTCTCCACCAGGTTGTTGGAAGACCCAGAGCAGCGACCGCCCACCAGAGGAGCCTCATCTGGAGCCGCAGAGGATGGGCTCCTGTATCTCTGCCGCGACAGCCACTGGCTGGGAACTCAGCATGAGCTCTGCAGGGCTGCTGGAGGCTGTTCCCTGAATGCCCTCCTGGGAGCAGGTTTCTTTTGAAGAGGGATTTACGTGCACACCTCCATGGCTGCCCCGGATGGCAGCTCTTGCTAACCCTTCCTCCACATCCCCCAAAAGGACCTCCAGTTCCAGTTCCTTGGTATCCTTAAAATTCCTTAAAAACTAGGAACCATTGAAATAACTTGAATTTGAATCCAAGATATGTAACAAAGGAATTGCTGGATCATTCTAGGTCCCTATTAAATACATGTTGAGTGAAGAATGAATTCCTGCTGGGGATACAGCAGTAAATAAAAACAAAGTATCTGCTTGCATGGCTTATCTTCTAGGGGGAACTTTGATAATGAACAGAAAATAAATAATATACCAGGAATTGATCAATGTGAACATAAAAGGGTAAGGGGAGGTGTGTGGATGTGCGCACACATACTTTTTTAAAGTAAGATGATCACAAAGGCCTCATGGATGAAGTGACTTTGAGCAGAACCGGAATGAAGTGAGGAAGTGAACCATGAGAAGTGATGATACACGGGGAAGAGCAGTCCAGAGAGGCGACTGCAAGTGCCAAGGTCCTGGGGCTGGAGTGTGCCTGGCATTTTCAGGGACATCAATGGGACCAGTGAAGTGACAGGTCATGTAGGAGACTCGGAGGCCACAGGAAGGGCTTTGGGAATTATCTGAAATGAGGTAGGAAGCCACTGAAGAGGGGTATAACCTAACTTACATTCTAAAAAGATCCACCTTATTTATTTCTCATAATGGCCCTTTGAGGTAGGTAGTATCGCCTCCATTTTTCAGACAAGGAAGCTGTGACTTAGTGCCTACTGGGTTTAAGATTGGCTCATGGTCATCTCTTGAGAAGCAAAGCCAAATTGAAGCTATTTCTGTTTAACTCAAAACCCATGCCCTTAACCAACTATGCATATTTCAAACTCTTCAACAAAGAGCCCTCTAGCAAAGATTTTACCCCAAATACCACCTAGCATAAAAATCCTTTCTTATTTGCAAACAATATCATGGCAACTTGGCTTTGGTGAGCATCCAAAAACTAGGCTCCTTTTTGCATCTCACCAAAGTTAAGATGATCACTTGCCCTTTTAGGTACTTGGGAGAAGAAAATCCACAGCAGAACAGCAATGAAGGTGCCAGCAAAATTGTCCTCAGGGTAACTCTTAGTAAAAAAGTGTGTTGGCTTAGTTACCCTGGAAGCCACATGGGCTCAGCCCATTCAGAGCAACTGCTTACTATTATGGCTTTAAGAGTAAGTAGTTTAGAAACTATATGTTTCTTATTAATTTATCAGAATCAATATTAAGTATTAAAAAGATAGACATAAAATATTCTCAGCAGGGAAGCCTATTTCCAAAGACTGAAAGAAAATATTAGGTTCCTTTTATACAGTACATTTTACCTAGTTTTTGGGTTTCTTTCAAAAAAAAAGAATAAAGTAAGTCCTGGCTAATATTTTTCTATCCCTAAAGGCTGATTTTTATTGATCATAAAGAGATATTAGTGTTCTTAGGGGCACTTATGGGGCACTTATTTGCTCTTAGGGGCAAATAATGAAAAATAAATTCTTTCCACCCTCATTTCCCTAAGAGAATCAAATTAAGAACTTCCGGATAGCAGTATAATAATTATGGTCAGAAATAGATAAAGAAAATGGGTGATGAAAGGAGTTTAAAGAGATCTTTGGTTCTAGCTTCTATCACTGAACTTTAGAAAGATTTTTATTTAATTAGATTTTTTTATATCATATATATCTTCAAAAAAAAGTTTCTTTGAGGTGGGGAGGAAAAAGTTTTCCTCAAGGCTTGATCTGAAAATTAAACTAAGACAGGTTATAAGGAGTAAAGCATGAAATTTAGTTAATTGTTTTAAGCGACACAGGAACCTTCATAAGGAAACGAAGACTTGAAGAAACAGTTAAACCTGAGCGTTTTTGTGCAGGCTTGACGAAGAGCAGACAGCCCTGTGGGACTACGACAGGTTAAGGAACAGGAGGTCGCGTAGTGAACTGGGGGAGACTTAGCAAGGCCTGTCTATTCGCATTCCTCTCAGCATCCCTTTGTCTTCAGAGATAAGGATGGTCCTTTCCTCTGGGTATAGGGAGGGCACCTCTCACAGAAGGGTTTTATGATCAGTTTCAAGGGAGAAAGTGGGGGAAGGTCAAAGTGACCTTTCTGCTTCTGCTGTTTTCTCAAACTCCTTCAGCTGAAAATGTTCAATATGCCAAGGTGCCATATTTTGGGGTAGCAGGTCCTGAACGCCATCATTGTCACATGGCAACCATTCTGAGTCATAATACAGGTAGCTGTGGTTCACGTGCCTTCTTTTTATCAATACATCGGTCTGGAGACTGGCTCCATCAATTACTACATGCTGGATAGGAGGCAATTCCTTAAATGACAACCTGCTCTCTCCTCTGAGTAATGTGGCAAACAATCTCATTTAAACATTGGGGTGCATAGGACTTTTGGGATTGCTGACTTCAAGCTCTTTGGATAAATACCCAGTAGTGGGATGGCTGGATCATATGGTAGTTCTATTTTTAATTTTTTGAGGAATCTCCATACTGTTTTCCATAGTGGCTGCACCAGTTTGCATTCCCACCAGCAGTGTATGAGGGTTCCTTTTTCTCCACAACCTCTCCAACATTTGTTGCTGTTAGTTTTAGATATTTTTGTCATTCTAACGGGTGTAAGGTGATATCTTAGTGTAGTTTTGATTTGCATTTCCCTGATGATCAGCGATGATGAGCATCTTTTCATGTGCCTATTGGCCATCAGTATATCTTCTTTGGAGAAATGTCTGTTCATGTCTCCAGCCCATTTTTTGATTGGGTTGTTTGATGTTTTGTTGTTGAGTTGCAAGAGTTCTTTGTATATTATGGATATTAAGCCCTTGTCAGATATATGACTTGCAAATATTTTTTCCCAGTTAGTGGGTTGTGTTTTTGTTTCAATCCTGTTTTCATTTGCCTTGAAGAAGCTCTTTAATCTGATGAAGTCCCATTTGTTTATTCTTTCTATTGTTTCCCTTCTCTGAGAAGGCATGGTGTCCGAAAAGATCCTTTTAATACTGATGTCAAAGAGTGTCCTGTCCTATGCACCCCAATGTTTATTGCAGCACTGTTTACAATAGCCAAGACGTGGAAGCAACCTAAGTGTCCAGCAACAGACGAATGGATAAAGAAGATGTGGTACATATATACAATGGAATACTACTCAGCTGCAAAACAGAACAAAATCATTCCATTTGCAATAACATGGATGGACCTTGAGAGAATTATGTTGAGTGAAATAAGCCAGCGAGAGAAGGATAATCTGTGTATGACTCCACTCATATGAGGAATTTAAAATTATGGACTAAGAACAGTTTAGCGGATGCCAGGGGAGAGGTAGGGTGAGGGGTGGGCACAAAGGGTGAAGTGGTGCACCTACAACATGACTGACAAACATTAATGTACAACTGAAATTTCACAAGATTGTAACCTATCAATAACTCAATAAAAAAAAAAATCTCATTTAATCCGCAACCACTTGAGGGTTTAAAGAGATGATTGATGTCAAGTGTTTAGCACTGTGCCTGGCACACAGAAGAGCTCTATAAAGTCTAATACGTTCAACTCCTTTGGAAAAAGAAAAGTCTCTTTTATCAAACAGTTCTTTTCCCTGTTTATCTGCATGGCCTGTTTGGGGGAGAGTAGCTATAAAGAACTTTGAATGGATTTAATTTTTTTCCTTCTAAGGAAGTCTAAACCTCCTTTCCTCGCCCCCTGCCTAGTGGTTCTCAAACTTCAGCTGCATCATCAGAACCACCTCTTAATCCAGATTGCTGGAGTCCCCCTTCCCTGCTCCCCCCCCCCAGCATTACTGTTTCAGTGGATCTGGGGTGGGGCCTGATAATTTGCAATTCTAACACGTTCTCAAGTCCTGCTAATGCTGCTGGTTGGGGACCACACTTTGAGGACCACGCAGGCTCGCTAGTATGGAATCTTTCTGCTCAGCCTGTGACCAGCTACGTTTACCTCAGCCAAGGTGTTTAACCATTTTAAGCCTGGGTTTGCAATCTATAAACTGAGGTTAAAAAGACCTAACGACAGGATTCTTAGGAGGCTTAAATGAAATAGTATTCATACAGCATTTACATGATAATGTACAGCACTGTGTGCATGCTCATGATGGCAGATATTTCTACTGCCAGCAATAAAAAACACCCTCCCCTAAAAACAACCCAAACCAGTAACGACAACAAAAATATTTCCTCAATTTTTAGGAAGAAGGAATTCACTCACATGAAATTGAGTTTAAAGAAATGATTTTATAACTCAAGAAGGAACTTCAAAAGGATTCACTTTAAAATATGTTGCATATTTCATTTGACTGTTCATTTGTTCACACTTGAGTGAACTCTATTAATTCCATGGCTGCACCACACGCATTAATAGAGTGCAATCCCAAAGAGAACGCGGAAAGAGAAGGAAGCCAGGATGTCCTCTGGGCCTCTTTACCGGCAGCCTGGAGATCCTCAAGGCTGTTCTCATTAACCCTAATTAAAAGGATGCCCTGGCCACATGCACCTGCTAACCTGCAGCCAACAGACATGGCATGAAGGAGCTTAAATTGAGCATTTTCCTATTTCTATTTCAGGTTGGAAAAAAGCAATGAAGAACTAGCACTGTCATTTTAGCCACTGAATTTTAATTAAATTCTTTAGCATAGCACAGTAATACTTCAGAGACCTACACAGTAACTCAGTTAGTTCCTTATATTTTAATTTTGACTCATTATTTACACACTTTCTTCTTGCTTTGTATCGTATTTTCTTGTTTTCACAAACTCCTTGTAAACTGAACCCCACCCCAGATTTCCTTCTCTAGTTTCCTAGTGGATGTGTCTCATGTCCTCCCATGAACAAGCAGTCTGTCCTGCACCCTTGAATAGCGTGAATCTTGAGTTGGAGAGTTTTCCATGAGACTGACTCAGACACTATTTCATGGGTGAAATGCTTCTGTTCTCTCAAGGAATAAAGTTATTGTCTACTTTGTGAAGAAATGAAGAAAAGCAAAACCGAAAAAACTTCATGGAGAGGGAGAAAACATAAAAATGAGAAGAATAAGCAAAAACAAAAACAAACAAAACTGGAGCATCTTAGAAAAGATAAGAGGGGTTGGTTATGCAACAAAAGCTGATACAATTATAGAGGAAAGGGAAGGAAATGGAGGACGACTAAATTAAAAATATAATAATGCATTCATAAGAGAAAATGAGCTAAAAGTAATTACTTGAAACTGAAAGCATCATCATCACCATCAAAGCTGATTTGGTATTCATTTCTGTGTAACATTACTTGTCTTCTAAGCTAGCTGTCTGCAAACTACAGCCTGTGGCTCAAATCCAGCCTGCTCGTTTTTGAAAATAAAATTTTTATTGGAACACAGCCCATTCATTAACTTGCAGATTGTCTAAGTTCTATGGCTGCTTTTGTGCTACAAGGACAAAGTTATGTAGTTGTGACAGAGACTGTGTGGCTCATAAAACCCGAAGTATTTAACAATTGGTCCTTTACGGAAAAAGTATGTTGACCCCTGTTCTAAGCCTTTTCAACATGAGCTGATCAACTACACAAAGAGTACCTAAGATAATTGTGGTTGACTACAAAGAGGGCCACAATCCTTCATCCCTCTCTACATCCACACCCTTGCAATGTGACTTCACATTCTCCCATCAAGAGGTGAAGTGCATGTCCCTACTCCTTGAGTGTAGGCAGGCCTTGTGACTTGCTTTGGTCTAGAGAATGCAGCAGAAGCTTGGCTGTGCCCAAGAGAGAACAAGCCCCGACTGCTTACAGTCAGATGACAGACCAGGTGGGGTGAAGATGAGATGGTACCACCACGGTCATCCTAAATCAGCCAACCCCCATTTGGCCCAGCAAACATTTGAGTGTGCCCAGCTGAGCCCAGCCCAGATGGCTGACCCACAGAATCATGGACTACATAAACAGTTGCCTGTCTTAAACCACTGAAGGGGATTAGAATCTGCCACCCTAAAATAGCCACTTTGGCATGTGGATTATTTTGTGCTGCAGGCAACTGAGAATCATCAAAAGCAGAAAGAAGCCTTGGAGCTTCCCTTATCTGATTAAAATTAGAAACTTCTGAGAAGCAAGGACTGCCATAAATTCCCTCTCCAGGGAGTTGTATGGCCACGAAGAAGATGGAAAGTTGGCACCAAGAAGAGTCTGCACAAACAAACCTTACTAAAATAATTCTTTTTTTTAAAAAAGTAATTCTTATTTTCCATTAGTTTCCCCATATATTTACCTTCCCACAATTTACCACCCCTAGAAGCTCAAATCCCTTTTTCTTTTGTCTAGTCACTGCACAATTTATTGCCCTTTGTTAAAATAGTATATAACCTTTTGAGTCTAACTATTTCTTTTGAGTTTTCACTTCTTTTCTGTGAAGCTCCTGTGCACGTAAAAATATTAGCACCAATAAAATTTGTACGCCTTTTCTACTGTTAATCTGGCTTTTGTCAGTTTAATTCAAAAGCCCCAGCCATTGAACGTATGAGGGCAGAGGAAAAGTTTACCCCCTCTATGCCATTAAGCTTAGGTATGGTTTGTTACGCATCAAAAGATGATACAATTAGTGACCAATAATTGATCCTTTTAAATCCTTGTCTCTTCACATTCCTAACTCATGCTCTTCCCTCCTTTTCAGGCCTCTTCATTTCATTCCAGAGTTAATGTCACATCTAGGGGTACTTCAAACCAGGCTCACTCTTGTCCTCTGTGCCTCCCTATAACTTCACCTGTCAGTCAAGCCTGAGATCTGGTAATTTCTCCCTGGGGAAATCGTCTGATTGTACCAGTACTTTTAGACTTCTCCATTCTCCAAATCCTTAGATATCTGTACAACTTAGCACTCGTTGGTATATAGCACATTTAGCATACATGTTTTCATTGCTCCAATCAAGGCATAGCCTCCTTTTCATCAAGGGCAGTGGCTCCTTCTTCCTCCAGCTCACACTCAGAGGCAGATGGTTATGCAGGGTGGGTCACTAAACCATGATTTGAAATTGCTCCTCTAACTTTTCCCACAAGTAAAGGAACAAATGTGCACTAAAGATCTATGTAGTAAAAACCCAGGATTATCCTGGACTTCTTAATCAACCCCATACTCTGAGTTAAGAAGAGAATAAAAGGCAGAAGTTAAAAGCCATTTACTGGCAGAAACTTTAGGAGTCTGATTATCAATGCTGAGGGCTGACTGATAACAGCTCTTCAAGGTTTGCAACAGTGTTTGTTGAGTTACTGGCTGAATATTTTACAAAACAGACATGGTCCCAACCATGGTGGAGCCTTTGATCTGAAGAGGCAACCACACACACTGGGCATGCCGTACAATCCTACCAGGAGCCTCCGGCACAGGTATACTGTCGCCATTTGAGGTGAGATGGATGCTCACTCAGACAGGTGAAAGGACTTATTCAAGGTCGTAACTTGTAAATGTCAGGGTCAAGGCTCAAACCAGAGTCTTTTGTCTTCAAGTCTACTTACTTTCTGGAACTTTCCAAATCATACAGACCTTTCCTTAAACGTCTCATGCTTGAATGATAACGAGCTCTACACTTTGGGGTTTTGAGAACACAGATCACGTTATCAGCACCGTTGTTTTAGAGGCTGGTCTGGTGGAAGAAACAGGCCTGA
Organism: Equus caballus; assembly: GCF_041296265.1. Classification (NCBI taxonomy): domain Eukaryota; kingdom Metazoa; phylum Chordata; class Mammalia; order Perissodactyla; family Equidae; genus Equus; species Equus caballus. Next base: position 15,224,948 of record NC_091705.1, read on the forward strand.
GTGTTTTGCAAAACTCTGGCTGATGCTAGCTCTTGCAGCTTGGGGTTGTTTCAGGGTTTAAGCCAACCGATTAAGTGCCCAGGTGCCTGGTCACAGTTTTCTTACCACATGAGAAAGATGTCCCATGGCTGTGATGACAAGAAAGGTTAGTGAAGGCAGGTCAGTATAAAATAACAGATTCCTTAGGTGAAAAACATATTCTTCAGATCCACCCACCTTAACATCTGCTCTTTTCTAGCAGAGAGATGTTAAGAAAATTGCCTATGGAGAGGAAGGAATAAGACTCTAGCTCACCTTCCTTAAATTAACTCCTGGGTTCTCCAACCACACTCTCACATCTCCTGTGTGCACTCTGGCGCCCCTGCCCCAACCACTCTCCACACACCTACCAAAGTAACTGTCTCCAAAATGTAAATCATGTCACCTCAGTCCCGTTGAAAATGGCTTCCCAAGACAATCAGAGAGAAATCCAAACGCCTTGAGGCCTCTACCTACTTCTCCGAATTCCGTTCTTACCATGCCCCAGCTCAAGGTGCCCACACCAACCAGGATGCCAAGAGCGGATCTGAGAGTGGAGGACTGAGACAGAGGAAATGCATCCATTTGTTCATCCTCTTGGCTAGTTTACTATGTTTTTCAATCCCTTTTTTCCTCAATTTATTTTTAACTAAAACTTATGTGATTTCTATTACATGCAAAATGCATCTTAGGTACTACAGAGGATATAATGATAAATACCATTTATTTCAGAAAGAGGAACAACATAAGCATATCCATAAATTTACTTCTTCTCTGGCATTTTGCCTGCATCAGAGCCCACCAAGCTTCCTGTGCTAGAAATCCCAACTTCATCTTACACTCCTTACTCTGCCTCCCCTTCTACATCCACCAGGTTAGAAAATCCTCTAATGCATTCCCCCACTCATCCTTCCCCCTTATTTCCCATGTGTCTTACTGACTGTCTATCCTTCAATCTCATCTCTATCCTCCCCAGACTATTCACACAACAAATCCAGCCATGCTCACTTTGCATTCATCATTCAGACTTTGCCCTTCCCTGCTAAAAACCCATCAAAGGCTCCCAGTAGCTTTCAGGATCTAGTGCCAATGCCTTGAGCTGGAAAGTAAAGCCATCTGTGGTGGGGACACTGTCCATCTCTGTAGCTGCAGCTCCTGCACTCTTCCACCCTCCCCTCTGCCCCAGCTGGTCAAGCCACTTTCCCCCATTCCACACCCACGTTCTTGCACAACTTGTGGACTCTCCCCTCATCTCAGCTGTGCTTTGATTGGCTGATTGACTCATCAATCAAGATTCAGCCCAAAGGAGGCCGGCTCTCTGAGGGCTCCGGGTTAGTCCCCTGGTCCCGCTGCACCTTCTGGTCTTTTCATACCACAAGGAGCACATTCTACCACTTTCCTCAACAAACTTGACTGTGGGGGAAAGCATAAGGGTGAGGGGTCAGGGCATCTGGGGCCCCATGCTGAGGGCCAATCGTCTCAACCTGAAACAGCTGGAGTTAATTCGCTGGATAATAAAGTGATATCAACACATTTTTTTGTTTTGCTTTAAATGTCCAATTCTAGTAGGAACCAGAGTTTGAAGAAAGTGGGACTCATGGCAAGACAGATAATAACTGAATTAATATCTACCAGGCACATGTAGCATAGGTTCCTCAGCATAAAAATTCAGAAATTAAACTTCATTTAACTCATTTCCATACTTTTTCTTCCCCTACCTTCTGAACTTGAAATTATGTGATTTCTGCTTTTGTGATTGGCAACTTTTACAGTTTAAATGATAGCCACAAGCCTCTATTTCATGCACCATCAACTAACTATCAACATTACTTCCCACAGAGAACATTAACCCTCTGATTTTTCCTCCATGTCTCCATCCCGTCTACTTTCCAACATCTTTCTGCACCCTTACGTTGCATAGACAGAATTAATAGCTTTTTCATTCTGTTTTGTCAGTAATCATGAAATGTTTTGTCTACCTGTAGGTCGATTCTAAAAGTTGAAAGACTAATAAATATTATCATGATTATTTGTCATTATGATGGCTCTGTAAGTGTTCTTCATCGTAGATTCAAGTAACGTGCTACAATTCCACTTTCTACTCTTTGAGCCCAATACCCTGACCCTGTGGGTACAATTCAGTTTAAACTGCCTAAAACTTGGAAATAAGATAACAAATGGTTATATATTCTTTCAACATTATACAGGAGCACTGTCGAAGAGGCCTACCAAGAATGATTTATTTCCACGGAAGAATGTACCTTTGTTTGACTCACTATTTATTATTGTTTAGGGTCCAGATTCTTGGAAGTTAGCTGGATAAGTTACAACTGTTTGTTGTTCTATAGAGATGCATGTGATTGGGGTCTGGTGGAAAAGACACCCATAGAGGTTACAGTTTTATCACCCTATAGGGCAGTAACCAGTTTCGAATCAATTGACAAAACTTGTTTCAGCTTTCCTGACTAGCTATATCAAATTTTCTTCCTCCAGCTCTTAGAACTAGCTTTAGCATCCTGCTGGTGTCCTCACTGAGGAGTTAAATAAATCTTTAAGTCAAAATACTTTCTATGAGGGTTGTGTTTTTAGTTTTTTGCAAATTATATTTGGAAAATCCTTTGCTTCACTGATGAGCAGCCTTGGGTGTGTAGGCTGCCTAGATGTCTCAAGGCTTCACTGCCGGCCCACCACTGGGTTTCAGCACCGCCTTGGATGGAGGCCAAATTCAGCCTGGTGCACTGGGTCCCACTTTAGCTTTGCACTGATCCTGCATTCTGATACTCCTCTGGGTCTGGCAATTGCAATAATTGTTTCCGTTGTCCTGGCAGCAGCTGTAAGCACCAACAGGCTCCAAAGGGACTCCATCTGGGCAGCTTGCCTCAGAGACAATAAAGTCCCATGGGTGAGAAGAAGGGGTGGCCCAAGCAGGATTTATGATGGGGGGCGGGTGGGGCCGGGTGACGGCTGAGGTGAGTCATCCATAAAACATTTAAATCTCTGCTTGGCTGCCGCTAAGAAGAAACGGCTGATAAAAACTGCAGATGCCAATTAAGTGAACAGAGAACTCTTTCTATGTGTTGGAGAAGGAGGATGGCATTTTAAAATCCGGTTGAAGTTTGAGCTGATTGTCTAGAACTGTGCTGTCCAGTAAAACAGCCACCAGCCACATGTAGCTAATTAAATTTAAATTAAAATTAAATAAAATAAGAAACTCAGGTCCTCAGTTCCACTAGCCACATTTCAAGTGCTGAACAGCACATTTTCAGTGCTGAACAGCCACACGTGGTAAGGCACAGATACAGACTGTTTCCGTCACTGCCAAGATCTGTCAGTGGCCGCTTATCTAGAAGGATAGCAGGATATTCTTCTTAAGGATAAAGCTCTTTTTGAATTTTGTTTGTTTTAACTACATGCATTGCCCTTCAAAGTTATGCAAAAGGGGGGGTCTCAGGAGAGTCTAGATTGGAGAAATTGAGGTGAAAAGGGAGCTAAATTGCTCAGAGGGAGAAGGGACTAGAATTTTCCATTTTTCTCCTTTGGCTTGAGAGGGAGGAAAAAACATCTATATATTTTTTTTAATTTGGAGAAGAGGCATGTGGAAAAGAGGAAAGGGTGAATTGTAAAAGGACTCTTGGGGGGAGATTTAAAAGAAAATGAAAAGAACATGCAACTTGGTGGAAGAGCTGAGTGAAAGAAGACAATGAGAGACACCCTTTAGCCAGGCTGACACAACATTTATGCAGCATGATCTCTGATCTTTAAAGTGTGTCCTGCAATTCTCTGCTACCACCAAATCTTTAGGGAAAGTCTATTTCCCACAGTATCCTTGTTCCTGGGATTTGATGATATAATGGGCTTAGGGAGAGAAACAAACTAAAGCAGGGAACAGTCCTGGGAACAGAGAGGTAAGAAGGCATTGAGGCTATGAGTAATCCCCAAGAGAGGGTGCACCTAGGAACTCTAGGAGAGACTGAGGAGGGCATGAGCAGCCAGGGGGTGGGGTCTCCAGCTCTTTAATGTGGATATGAAAGGAAAGTCAAGAGATCCTTGAATTAGAGACATTTGGGTTGCATGTGTTTTAAAAAGCAATGCTGTCTCTCTCTTCTGCAATAGAAAAACCTCTACTTTAACGATTTAATAACAAGCATCACTTAAGAAACAAAATATATTTTGCATTTAAGGAACTTCCACGTCAAGCCAAGTTGGATAAAAAACAGATTTAGAAGCGGCATGGGAATACAATCAGAGGCTCCAATGCATGACGTAGTTTACGAAATTTTTGGCTACCTCAAAAGAAATCCCTCAATAATGTAGAAATAATAAAATAAAGCTTAAATACCATTGTGCTGATTATATTTATTGACAAAATAGTATATATTTTTAAAACAGTGATTAGCAAACACTTTTTTTCCAGATCTGGTGAGTGCTCACCCACTGCTTAAACCCTTCCCTGCCTTCTTTAAACCGATACGTGGAAGGTAATGTCACATTTACCGGATACTTCAGGCCGTCGTGACGACCCTAGTCATTACACGGGGCTGAAGGCATTCACGCCCCTTTAGAAACAGTCCCTTTGCCATGAAGCTTTTGGGATGCTTGGGATCGGTTTTCTTTAATTCTTGTTCCTCCTCCCACTTGCTGTCAGCTATCATTTCTCACTGCTGTTCACGCACAAACCATAGGAACAAACCTTTCCTGTTTACATTTTGTGGCTTGAATATTTTAATGGCGTGACTCCAAAGAACTGAATCTTATAGGATTGGGAAATAATAAGAAAAACTGGCTACAGTACGCTTGAAATACTATTTGGTTTTCTAGTTTGATCTGTGGTTAGGAAGAGACGTATTTACTTTATAAAATTAAAACTTTTTTGCTTAAAATCCTAGTAAAATAGCACTTAAAGTTGAAAGCTTAGTTAGACTGTATTTAGTACTTGCTCAAGGTTTCTTTCCTTCTAGCTTTACCTCATTTTCAGAGGAACCTAGAAGAAAAGCAAATGCCTTTAGAGGCATAAGCAATCAGTACTAAATATGAGTGAGTTGTGATGATTAATAACGAAAGAAAAACATCATGAGAAATAAAAATGATTCAATGATGAAGAACTTTCAGTTCATCAAGTCACATTTCACTTTATTTATCAAAACAAGTACTTTCTCTCTAATATGTTTCTGCTTATACGACAGTAGTAGAGATACTCAGCCAGTGGTTACATTTAATCTCTTCAAAATGACCTTCTCTGGGTAGTTGGAAGCCATGCGGAATTTGTTAATTATCCTATAGATTTCCAGAGCCTGGGAAGCTGCCTTAGAAAACCGCAAATCTTTTGGGACATACTAGCAGACTCAGGGAGAGATGTCTCTCATTGGCTCAAAGTGAAGGGCAGTGGCTATATCTTGGTGACACTGGTACCCAACCTAGAGCTGGCTTGCCTGGGACAAAGACTTGGAAATACATCTAAGGTAGTCCTTGACGTTCTTGCCAAGCTGTGTAAAATGGATAAAAGTAGTCAACTGCAATGAACTTAACTTTGTTTTAGGCTTGAACTATATCAAATTGTTGACATTGAAAATTTTTAACTTAAAAGATGAAAATGTCACTTGGTTTACTCTAATATTTTGAATCTGGTGAAGTTCAGATCCCCACACAGGTCCCGAGGATTAGCAAGTCCTCTCACCACTCAAATCATCAAGAAGGTGAACAAACAAACAAACAACAAAACCAGAGTGAGTTGGAATCAATTCTATCTAAAATCTCTTTTGATACTAGACATCTACAGTGAGTTCAGCAGTTACAGGCATTCTGCCAGTCCCCGGAGAGAGAAAGATAAAAAATATTAGATAAAATGTGAATGCAGTGTAATATGTGCAAGGGAAGATTAGCGGTGGTACAAGGGAGTTATCAATTCTTACTGAATAAGTCAAGGAAGATATCAAAGAGGCGGAAATTTATTATCTGGGTTCTGAAGGATGAGTAGGAGTTTACCAGTCAAACAAGGAGGAAAAAGTACATTTCAAGAAGAGGGAGGCGCATGCAGAAAGCAAGTTAATGGAACAGTCTTTTGGGGGAATTGTAATTATTATTATGGCTAAAGCAGAGGGTGTGGGTAGGAAACTGGTGAGAAATGTGGCTATAGAATCAGGCAGGAGTCAAATTATGGAAAGCGTTGTATTTCATTCTGATGAGTTTCCATTATGCTACAAGAGGGAGTCATGGAAGCATTTTCAATAGAGGAAAAACAGGTTCTGATTTACATTTTCAAAAGACTACTCTATGATCACAACTATGGAAGAGGAAGAAAAGAAAAACACAGAAAAAAGACTAGAAGAAAACTGCCAAAAAGTTGATGGTGGCTGCCTTGAGGTGGCAGAGTATTATTTTCTGTTTCTTCTTATAGCAGAATGCAGTTAGCTGTTCTTTCTGGGGAGCAATGAAGTTTGTCACATAAACAGCTGTCCCTTCAATACTTTAATTCAGTACAAGGAATAGTCACCACATTTGGGCCCATCCTTTGCTTTTCTCAATTTTGTTTACTTACAAAGCAACTATGGTATCTTTAAATCTAGAGAGTATTATGATACGTATTTTGGAAAAACCAAGTCTACAGTACTGAGTCATGTCAGCCCACAAACCTCATGAAAAGGCCTCACAATCTGAACCTCTGGAAGGGCCACTACAATTAGCTACCACATACATTCCGTTGATTTTGAGAGGCACCAACTCTGACTCTAAAGGCAGTCTTCAGTTTTACATTTCAGTTTGCCTTAGAGGCAACACCAATTTCATCTAGACACCCCAAGTCCCCTCAAATATCAGTACAATCTAAGAAAAAAACGCATTTACAATGCTAACAGGGCTTCAACTCACCTACCTAAACCTTCTGAACAGCTTGGTGGCCCCAGGCCCCTGCTCTATAGAAAGTCTGTGGCCATCACCCCACCTTGTAAAGGCCCAAACAATAAACGACAGAAGCAGAAGCATGCAAAGCCTTGTTCAAACTAGTCTGTACAAATGAAATGAGCAAAGCATTGACTAGAACAAAGTACAATCACTATTACATTGATAACAAATACAAAGTTTTATGTGTAAAGCCTGCCCAAAGCACTTCATTAAGCAAAGACTGTTACTACATGAAACCCATCAGTAAATGAGGAACATAACAGCAACAACCTTATCAAGTTGTTGTGAGGAATTAAACAAATAACACACATAAAATGCTTAGAATGTTGTCTGGCACAGAGTGAGGACTCAGTAATTTATAGCATCATTATCATTATTGTTATATCTGGCAAATGATGAGTGCTCCATAAATTTTAGCATCATTATCATGATTATTGTATCTCATACCTTGCCTCTTTCTAACTATTCCAACTTATAAATCTCAAAGATGTTCTTCCTTATGTCAAAGAATATTTACTCAATACTATAATTAAAATGAAATAATTGTAAGAATGTTTTGAGAGAAGAGATTAATAACACTTCTTTACCTCTTCATATCTGTCAAAAACTGCTCCTTCTTGCAAAAAGGAAGGCACTTCCTTCTGCCAGTTAAATTCATAAGGTTTGGCCATGATTACATTCAAGACCTGAAATTGAAAAAGAATATCTCGTTAGTATACAAAATTAAAAAACAAGTGACGGTCAAAGGTTAATCACCTTATATTTATGTGTTTGCAAAAGCTTGTCTTCAAACACGTGGAAGAAGTCCATAAATTCTCTTTTCTTTTTCTTTCCTACATCCGACCCCCAACTTTCCTTCTCCTTATTTCTAAACCTGGAGAAATATTATCATGAAGAAGTACCACAGGTAGTCATTTGGGAAGCTTCTCTTCCCTCTTCATGTAAAATAATAAGATTTGATATATATTAAATCTGACGGCATCAGAGAAAAGAAAGAAACCACAAACCTAAACCTATATATAGGAAAGGTCTGCCACGAAGAGCGAGTGGCTCTACAAGCCTACACTAGGAGCATGAAGGTGAGTGCAAGGGCAGGAGTCCACAGGCTGATGGGCTGCTGAATCAAGTAAGAGTAGCCAGATTTTTTTTTATTGCTCTTGGTCCTCTCCTTAGCCCTCTCTCACCCGCTCCTCACTTAGGCCATGCGGGGAACAACAGAAAGTCTGCTTGCTAGCATAGGCAGTGAGAGAGACGGGGCACTGTTCAGGGTGGCTGCCTGCACCTAGGAAAAACGACCCTTCTTAGCATCATGCGTAATGGTGAACATGCAACAGCAGCAAGCAGGACATCTTAAATAAAAATGTGAGCACACAACCAAGAATCACCAAATATTTAACAATGCCCAGAATATGGAAGATAGAATAAGTAGACAACCTTGCACCCAAGGAAACAGAGTTAACAGGACAAATAGAACTAACTTTGGCTTAAGTATGGTGGACACTCTCAGAGGGAGGAGAGAGCACATTTCCTCAAACACAATTAACTACAGATTCTAGAAATTTTAAAAAGATTGTTGAAATCAAACTCTTAATAGGTGAGCCGAATTGTAAAGAGAACTCAGATGAAGTGTTGAACCAAGGAATTCTCACAGAATGCAACACAAAAAGAAATACAGAAAGCATGACTGAAATTTAGAGACATGGAAAATGGAAACAGAAGGTTCAACAACCACCTAATAAAAGAATTTCTATTAGAAGAAGAGAAAGTGGAGCCAATGGAAGGAGGGGAATGATCAAAGCAGTAGTAGATGAACATTTCTTAAGTCGGAATATTTGAGTCCTCAACGTGAAAAAGTCCACTGACTGCAAGCAGTATAAATGTGGGGGGAGAGATGCACACACCTAAACATGCCTTGAGGGGAGAAAGAGAAGGAAAAACAGGAAGAGAAGGTACAAAATTCCTCAGAGATGCATGGAGAGAGGACAATTTAGAGGTGATCGACAATCAGACTCAAATCAGACACACCATCCAGCATACTGCACAGTGGGGCAACAGCTTCAAAGTTTTGAGGGAAAATAATTTTCCTCAATTTTGCACTTGAAATTCTGTGCCCAACCAAACAATGTTTCGACTTTTAGGAGAAACTATAGATATTTACAAACTTGCAAGGAATTGGAAAGACTTAATGATCTACTCTGAAAGATTTCACATATACTCTGCCAAGCCGAAAAATAAATACAGAGAAATAAGAGAGATAGGAAGAGTAATGCTGAAAAAGAGAAGAAAGTAAAAACAAGAAAAGAAACAATAAAGCTTACTCTTAAGCCTCATTGTACTGTACCAAAAAAGAAAGAAAGAAAAATAAGATAAAGAAATTACAATCTAGCTCCCAAATCCCAGATTATATCACTATGGGAGTTGTAGCAAGTGAGGTGGTTGGAGGGAAGGACGGATGGAACAAAGGCAAGTACACCATTTTGGGAGTAGAATATGAGCACGTGACCACACATCGAAACATATACTGAAAAACTGATAAAATACAAAGAGAAATTGGCAAAGTCACAATCGTATTAGGCGACAATGATTCTCAGAAATTAATGGAATAATTTAAAAAAAAGTAAGAATATGGAGGATTTGAATATCACACTGATTTAACCAAAACAATTTAAATGACTCAAGTCAACATAATTTAAATAAGACTACTTAATGAGCTTAATCCAATCTCTCCGTATATCTATTTTTTCTTCATTCCCTCTTTATACCCCAGCTTATAACAATCTCGAAATCTAATCATGATTAAGCCACAGAAGAAATCTCAGTGTTTTTCAAAAAGCAGAAATTACAGGGGCGGCCATGCTCACTGACCACAACTAGGCCAACTTGTAAATTAATGACAGAGAGTGAATAAAATCTGTACATATAGGAATTCAACATAAAGATACACAAACATTTCTAAATAATTCTTGAGTTAAGCTGAATAGTCAAAGCAGAAATTATAAACTTCTTAGAAACAAAAGATGGGAGCATTATACATCAGAACCTAGATATGTAATATGTAGCCAAAAAACAGTAAAACAATGGTCAGTAAAAGCTCACTGTTTTCTGAATATCCATATATTAGACAAAAATTTGGCAAGTGTTGGGGAGAGCGCGAGATGGGGGGAAGGGTGGAGGATGTGGAGGAAGCATAAACTCACAACATTTAGAAGGAAAAGTAAGATGTAATTACAAAGAGGAGAAGGTGAAAACTGTAAGAGAATACTGTGTATAACTTTAACCAAAATATCTGAAAACCCAAATAAAATGGATGTTTTTCAAAGTTAAAGTATATTTGGCTCAAAAATTAGGAGAGCACTTAAACAAACCAGTGACCTTGGAAGAAATTGAAAAAATAATAAAAGATTAGGCCCAGATGATTTTATAGGTGAGTTCTACCAAATCTTCAAGGCAAAGGTAACTCCTATGTACCTACATTTTTCCAGAACATAAAAAAATAAAGCTACTACCCCACTCATTTCAGATCCTGACTCGTTATCAGAAGCTGACAATGACACCACGAGGGGGCTCATAAAACACAAACCAACCAACCCTAGGGCTCATTCTCACAGAGAAAAAATTCTAGCTAAAATATAAGCAAATCTATTCCAGAAAGCTATTCAAAGAATAATTCGAGAGGTTTCAACTTTGAAAATAAATCAATCTAATTCACTACCTAAAGAGATTAAGGACAAAAGTCTCGCACATGCACCTCCTGGCATATCTGACAAGACGAGGGAAATCTAATTGCCAAAGTTCTCTGACACAGACCATTTGATGAAAACAGGAAGCCACAGGATGAGATAAAATATGAACAGTGGGATACTATTTACCCACATAGTTACAGAATATGAACAGTGTGATACCATTTATGTAAGTACACACACACACACACAGACACGTGCACACAAGACAAACCTATTTTTCTCTAGGTACATATATGTGTACATAAAGAAATTACTAAAACACTTGGAAAGAGCCTTCCAAATTTATGACCCTGCTTACTTCTGGGGAGGGAATAAGGATTGGAGCTGAAAATTAAGGTATCTTTAGTGCTATCTCTGTGCTGGACATTTTTATTATAGGAATATATTCTTGGATTTATGAACTGCCTGTGTAGACAAAAAAGAAAGTAAATTTCAGAAAGAAAAAAAGTTGAAATTATACAGATAGGTAGATGCGTTATTCTTTAGTCTCAAACAATTTAAAGCAGAAAAAGAGGGTATTAGGTCAGTTTCAAGACAGCTTCCTCACAAGGGCAACTTGCTGTTTGAAGGAGGAACTACTCCCTTTCTCATTACTGACCAGGCTAAAGCTGGCGAAAGCATGAAGGGCATTCTAACTAGCCCCCACTAACCGGCACCGACGACTCCCATGGAAAGCCGAGAAGCTGAGCCAGGCTACAGACAGTGGGAGAAGAGAAGGTGCTTTTTCCCAACCCATGGGTAGGTTGGTCCATGTCTCCCTATCTCCAACAATGACTATGATTGAGTTTCTCTATTTCTCTCTGTCTCTCTTGTCCTTCTCAGTTTGTCTTTCTCTGTGTCTTTCCATGTCCATTTCTCAGCGTCTGAGAAACTCACACACGCATGTATGTACACACACAGCTCCTTCACCCAAGTGCCTTAGAAGCAAGCTTCTAGTGCCAGGATGTGCAATCATGCCTTCTAGACCCACAAAACAGATCTTCAGGAAAAAACAGACCTGTAGACTCCCTCAGGCTGTCCTGGATGTGTTGTTCAGTGATGTGTAATGAGAATAACCAGCTATAGGGACCTAAGTGTTAACATTAAATACAGATGAAAAACAACATGGTGGCCTCCTTGGTTTATCAGACAAGGGGACGGTGAGCAAAACATCTCTCTTCTGCAAACCTGTATGTGTACTATGATCTTCTCACTCCTACTAACCATCCCTTTCCATATTACCCTTTGGTGGTATTTTAAAGGGAAGAGCAACAAGAAGCTTCTGATATAAAAAGCTCATATCGAAAATTAAAATGAAGAAAGACAAACGCCATATGATTTCACTCACATGTGGAAGATAAACACATGGACAAACAGAACAGTTCAGTGGTTACCAGGGGGAAGGGGGCTGGGGGGGTGGGCACAGAAGATGAAGGGGAGCACTTATATGGTGACGGACAAATAATAATGTACAACTGAAATTTCACAATGTTAACTATTATGAACTCAATAAAAAAGAAAAAAGAAAATGAAAAGGAAGCTTATATCAACTTGCCTCATCTTTCATTGGTTTAACTCTGGTTCTCCCCCAGGATCTTTTCAGAGAAAGGACACACAACATAGGTCCTCAGTACATGCTGTTTCTCAGATTTCACTCTTAGCCTTCCTCCTAATATTCATCTCTACCTTGGGTACTAATTTCATCATAACGGTCTCATTATGTGAAGGACTTTGGCAGGGCCAGGGGATAATGGAAGGAGGACGGTAATTTTGACCTTAACCTCTAAAGAGATTTGCATGGAGGTGGGAACTCATTTCATTGCTTGCTTTCTCAGAGATTTGGGGTTCAGAACAAGGTAAGAGGCATTTTCGCAAAATGACATTGGAGTATCCTGAATTTTCCCAATTTTAAACCGGAGGGGAGAGGGGAGGCTGTTTCTTACACTGTTTTTGAAATACTTCCTAGGATCTGGCATTCGGCACAGCTGCTGGCTTATTTTATATAGATGCCACAACTATGACCTACAGACTAGAAAACCCAGCCAATCGTGTTTAACAGCAGTTTGATCCAGGTAATTGATTTTAAAACGGGAACAAATGAAGGTACATGTCATAGTCCAATTGACTCCAGAGAAAGTTAAAGGGACAAACAGTTACTTCTGTTAAAAGGCACGGAGGAGGGAAGTGACCACTCCATAACTATGACTGTCCTTTTTGCAGTCATCTCAAAGCCCCACCCACAGCTAACTGCCAAAAACAATTTCACTGTGCCATTCCAAAGGTTCCTCTTCTCAAATTCTCTGGCTTGCCTTCGGGGGCCTCACTTACAAGATACTTCAAGGTTCAATTGCCTCATCTACCCCCTAGAACACCACCTCACCATACAGACCCACAGGAAATGGTCCACCTTCTCCTGGAGGAACACAGAGAGTGAAGGAGAATTTACACAAAGAATGGATATATAACTCCACACCTTTTCCAGAGTAAACACCTCAAGCAGTTACTGGAAGGAGGCCAGTGGGCTTTTAAATAGTCTCATTGTTTCTAAATTCTTATGCAACTGGAACAGATTAGCTATTGCACTGGCTGCAGAGGAAAAACTCCCTGGACTGCAGAGCTTGGCAGGGAGAGAACCAGAGAGGAGGCGAGTCCAAGAAGTCCTTATTTCCATAGTAAGTGGCAAAAAGCTCCTAAAGAAGATGATGGGAACTGAAAGAGTTAGTAGGAGGACGACAAGTAAGCTCAGATACGCTGCTGGGGACCAAATATTCAAGCTGGACGTGCACATCGCCCATGAAGATGGCCTTCCATCCATTCTATCCATTCAGCTGTGGTGAACCAAGGAAGAGCAGCTATTTCTTTGCTGGCCCACTCTGCCCTGCATCTTTAAATCTGTCTCGTCTCCCCGGCTAGACCTACCGGGTGGTCTTTAAGACTTACCAGACCACCTATCTAAGATATGGCGAATCTACATGAAGTCAGCTCTGCTCCTGGAGTTGACTCCATCCTAGGCCAATTGGGTCAAAACTTTGGCAAAGAATTTTTTGCTTTTGGACGTATGCCTCGTGTTCTGGTAGAGAATGGTGAGAGGGAAGTACATGAAATCAAGTATATTTAAGGTCCTGGCTATAGTAGGCTAAATAATGCCCACCCACCCACCCCTCCCCCAATATCCACATTCTAATCTGTGAAATCTGTGTTACCTTATATGGCAAAAAAGGACTTTGCAGATGTGATTAAAGTAAGGATCTTGAGATGGGAAGATTATCTTGGCTCATCCGAGTGGGCCCTAAAGGCAATCATAAGTGTCCTTATAAAAAAGGAGGCAGAGAGAGATTGGACACAGACAGAAGAGGAGGAGGCAATGTGACCACATAGGCAGAGACTGGAGTGATGTAGCCACAAGTCAGGAAGTGCTGCAGCCATCGGAAGCTGGAAGAGGCCGGGAACAATTCTCCTCTAGAGCCTGGAGGGAGCCTGCCCCTCAGACACCTTGATTTCAGACTTCTGGCCTCCAGAACTGTGAGAGGATAAATTTCTGTTGTTTTCATGCACTAGCTTATGGTAATTTCTTGCAGCCCAATGAAAGGAATACAGTGGGCCTCCTGAAGCTGGACATCTTTCCTAAAAGGCCTAGCAAGATGCCAAATCAATCCAAAATGCAGTGGGGACAGCTCTGCCTTGAAGGGATGGGTATTCAACACAAATCTGTCCAACTGGATCAAAGAAAGACAGAAAGGCAAGTACAGAATAGAAGGTCATCTAGAAACGAATTCAGATAATTTCGGTCCTTCTATTCCAAAGACCCCTTGAGGAATAAAGATTTTTCTGTTGTATATCTTCCCCTGGGACCCAAACGTCTTTTAACAGTGTTTGCACCCCAGCAATAAACACAAACTTTAAATAAACCCTGCAGCTTCCCCCAAGCCAATCAAGACATTCTCCATTTTTAGTTTCTGTTTATGAATAAATGAACTCATTTGAAAAAGCATTTGCTTCCGCCTGACAACATATAGCTTTCAAGTCAACAAAAAAGCACCATAGCTCAGTTACGAATTTTCTTAAGTGTAACTTTTATCTTTTACCTTCAATCTTATGACAAAACAGTTTCATAATTAATTAATTCCTTCCCTATCCAACCATACAAATCCCATTAAACTAAGTAACACACGACCTTACCTGACCCCAGGATGAGAGCAATGACAGTTGTTTTCCAGAACAGAGAGAGTGGGATAAAATTTCCACTGACAAAAAGTCAATTAGTTGATTCTATCAAGCACATTTCAATGTCTTGCTCTTCAGTATTTAAATAAGATATCCTTACATTTCTAAAAACAGATTGACAGCTATCATCAGATCATCCAGAGCTTTTAAATAAATGGCTTTACTTCAAGTAAGAATCTAATTTAACAGTGATATATTACATCATTAACGATAATTTTCCCCATTTGCTAAAAATATCTCCATTTTCATCAAGCCATTAAATAATCTTTTCAAAAGGCATATAAAGGGTGCAGGACTAAGAAAATGATGACAAGCAATATTGTTGAGGGTTGGGAGTAAGGGTATTCTTATATAGTTTGGCAAAAAAACTATTTTGCAATACCTTTTTATAGCCTTGAAATCTAGTAATTTGACACCCTTTGATCTGGTCATTCTACTAGTGGGATTTATCCTAAATAAATGCATACAAAATCTATGTGCAAAGATACTCATTGTTGTGATGTTTTTGGTAGCAAAATATTGGCTTATGTAACCTTCACTAAGCAATTGGTTCAATACATTATAGTATTTAAATATTCTATGTCCATTAAAAATAAGGGTTTAAATTAATAGATATTTGCTGAACAATAGCAAATTTAGACGAGTTTCTAAAAATATTCACAACTCTTGTCAAGCAAATATAAGTGCTCTCAACACATTACATATGATCCAAATTTTTATGTGTTACATACATATTTCTTACACACAAACACACTTTTTCAAGGAGAAAAAGACTAGCAAGACATATACCAAAATATAAGCAGTAGTTACACTTGGATGACGGAATTTTAGGTGATTTTTATTTTTTGTAATACTTTTCTGTATTTTAAAATATTTATAGTGATTATAACTTTCATATTCAGGAAAAAACGTTCTCTAAAGAGATGATGACATTAAAAATTGTATTCTTTTATATAAATCAATTTTAAAATAATATCCATGTTTTCCACTAGAATTCCTAGCAAGAACAAATAGCAGGAAGAGACTCAAATAAAGTTGTAAAATGGTCTTCTTTTCCTTTAAAGATTTAAAATCTTGACTGTACATTGGGAGCTTTCACACACACCACTGATGACTGATTCTTATGAAGGAGTTTTTAATAATACAGACTAAAACTTGAGTATTAATACTGATGGGGATTTTTAGGCTGCTTAATTTTAAAACAGTTTATGATGAGGATTTTTTAGGCTGGTTACTTTTAAAACTACAGATAAGAAGCAGGCTCCAAGGAGTGGAATTTGTTTGCCCTTTTGATCAGAGACAATTGCAGTTGTAAAGGAAATCTCCATGCCTCCCTCTCTGGAATTTGTTTGCCCCTTGTTGGGAAAACATTTACATTTCTAAGGGAAACATCTATCTGTGAAGATGCCTCCCCCTCTGAGCCAGGAGGAAGGGGGGATGGCCTTATCTCTGGAAACTGCCTGGCAACCTCATGTAACTGACCCTCACCCCAAAATCCTCCTTTGTCTTTAGTTGAAGATAATATTTGAGCGGTGACTTCTGCCATTTACTCAATCCGGTTTGATTCTTATCTTAAAGTTATGGGACCGCCAAATGGCCAGACCAAACGGGCACTAATAAAGAGATAACTCACTTACCTATGCCTTAAATTTGGCCCTAACCCTCAGTTCGGGGCAGCAGCAGGAGCAGCAGAAGCTCTGACTGCCCATGGGTCCTGTCCCCATGCTACTCTATCTCTATTCTCTAAATAAAAGAGCACTACTGCCAGATCTTGAGAGTCTAAGAAATCTTTCTTTCGACTCCTCGGCTCACCGATCCCGCATCATTTCTGGTGGCCCGTACGGGGATTGCTTCATCGGCTTGTGAGCTCGAGTTCTGGTAAGTGCCCTTTTCTTCCTTGTGCCTTTCTCTTTTTCAAGGATGGATCTAAATTCGCTTCTCCATCGGGAACTTTCTTGGATGGCTGTATGAATCCACGTTTGCTGCCCATGGCTACTCTATGGGGCAAATTGTGGCATTCAGCTTGAAGAGATTCAGTACCTTAAGCCTCAGGGTGATGGAGAATGAATTAATCCATTCCTTCCTGACTCTATCTCTAATAGACAAATTTTACGTGGGCGCGGGTCGGCCACTTAAGTCATTAGGACGGCCGCCAATCTCCAAGACTCCCGTGGAAGGTTTCTTTTCCAAAGGCTGGATTGGGATCCCTCCCTCTGGCACCTGACCACGCTCTGAACTGCGAGGAAAGTCCCACTCGGGACTCCAGTTCAAGGGAAGTACCAAACTCTAACCTTTGGTGGAGTATGGGAACCCCTTCTTGGGAGAATGGCTCCAGGATGCAATTGGGTAGAATGTCCCCCAGACTGGCGGAAAATTCCTCACTGTCTTTCTCTTTCTCACTGTCTTTGTCCTTTTCTCTCCTGGGGACCATACGCCAGGCACCTATTACTGTCAGGCATAATAGGGAAGATGTTCAAGGGATGCCCCATCATCCCTTGCTACAGGAACTCCATTGGGGGGATTTTCAAGGTAATGGCTCCCTTTCTCTGGGACCATACGCCAGGCACCTATTCCTGCCAGGCAGAATAGGGAAGATGTTCAAGGGATGCCCCCATCATCCCTTGCTACAGGAACCCCAATGGGGGGATTTTCAAGGTAATGGCTCCCTTTCTCTGGGACCATACGCCAGGCACCTATTACTGTCAGGCATAATAGGGAAGATGTTCAAGGGATGCCCCCATCATCCCTTGCTACAGGAACTCCATTGGGGGGATTTTCAAGGTAATGGCTCCCTTTCTCTGGGACCATACGCCAGGCACCTATTCCTGCCAGGCAGAATAGGGAAGATGTTCAAGGGATGCCCCCATCATCCCTTGCTACAGGAACCCCAATGGGGGGATTTTCAAGGTAATGGCTCCCTTTCTCTGGGACCATACGCCAGGCACCTATTACTGTCAGGCATAATAGGGAAGATGTTCAAGGGATGCCCCCATCATCCCTTGCTACAGGAACTCCATTGGGGGGATTTTCAAGGTAATGGCTCCCTTTCTCTGGGACCATACGCCAGGCACCTATTCCTGCCAGGCAGAATAGGGAAGATGTTCAAGGGATGCCCCATCATCCCTTGCTACAGGAACCCCAATGGGGGGATTTTCAAGGTAATGGCTCCTTTTCTTTCTCCTTTTCTCTCGGGGACCATTCACCAGGCCTATGCTGTCAGGCAGAATAGGCACCAGGCACCTGTTACTGCCAGGCATAACAGGGAAGGTATACAAGGGATGCAATGCCGGGGGACGCCCCCATCACCCCTTGCTATAGGAACCCCACAGTAGGAACGACGGGTAGGACGCTGCCCTAGGTTCAGGGGGGATTTTTCATGGTAATGGACCTGTTTCTTTTGTCTCTCTTGGAGTTACAATGGCCATTTTCATCTCCTTTTGAGCTTTGCGACTGGGAAACCAAGAAATCTTTAAAGAGTAAAAGGCTCCACCCCTGGGAGCCCCAACTTTGGGTTTCTGGGCCTGATCACCCCAGCAACCCTAAGTGGGGGTGCCCTCTCTTGACAGTTGACTCATTGAGTATTTTAGTCACCTACTGAGTCGGTTATGAGGGTAGGAGACCTGTGATTTATTCTGTGAACTGTCGTGCTAGCGTAGTGCGCCCCAGTACGGCAACTGTTGTGTGACTCTTATCTTGATAACCCTCTGGAAGAGGCCATGAGGGTGAGGTCTGATCTCTTCTTTTCCTTTCTTTGTCTGTTTTGCTCATCATCTCTTCTGTTGTCACCAAGTCGAGGTTAAGTTCAGGCTAGACCTGAGCAGAACCTTGACCTTCTGTAAAATTGGAAAAATAAGCCCTTTGCCAGGGACTTAACTCTCAACCTTGGCACTGGGAGTGCCTCCAGCCAGTTCCAGGCCTTTGCCTCTTGCTTCCCTGCCTCAACCATGCTGGCTCGGAGACAAAGTGCCCAGGCTGAGCGGGACTTGACTAAATCTTATAACTATGTCAACACCCGCAATCGACCTCTGCACACCCGCAATCGGCCTCTGCACCCTTTCTCCAGCTGCTGTCAGTCAGACACTGGCTTTACCGCCACAGGGAAGGCCCCTGAGCATCCCCGGAGGCCCACCCTGCGGATGCATTCTAACTCCATCTGGGAGAAAACTTGAGGGATTTCTCTGTGCTTTTGTGATGCAGCTGGACAGGTAGATCAAACTGGAATGTAATTTGCGTTACGATCCAGTTTCTGGGAAATCAAGAGCAACTGTCTTTAGAAAATCCTTGCAAGACTGGAAATACAGCTCTAGAGGCAGTTCGGACTCCACCTAGTTCCTTTATCACGAAAAGGATTATCATCTCCCCTCTCCAGGAACTACTATCTAAGTCCATCACTAATTCCTAAGACTGAAGG
This sequence comes from Equus caballus, assembly GCF_041296265.1. Taxonomy (NCBI): domain Eukaryota; kingdom Metazoa; phylum Chordata; class Mammalia; order Perissodactyla; family Equidae; genus Equus; species Equus caballus. The sequence goes on from NC_091705.1 coordinate 15,244,220, forward strand.
AAAAAAAAAAAAAAAAAGAAAGAAAGAAAGAAAGAAAGAGGAGGGGAGAGGCAAAACGGCCATAAGCGTGCCCTTGCAAAAAATCTAGCATCTTGAGTATCTTCTCCACAAATATTGGTAAAAAACAATAGCTGTGCAGTCTCTGTGTATGTGTGTCTATGTGTACGTTGTATGTGTGATATTTTACCTCCGGATGGTATGGCCAAAATTAAGAGCTCTGTTTAATTGGCTTAAAGTAAGCGCTTACATAAATTCTAAATGTAGTAGAAATTAATCCAATGTCTTTCAAGTTAACGTGATGTGAATTAACCTTTGGTAAATGAAAGCTTGTTTAAGTTTGTTGGTTTGATTGAAAATAGTCGTGTCAGAGTTGTCGGTATTTGCATACGATGCAGGCATGCAGCCTGGGTTTCCTAGTCAAATAAGTTCATGTTGTCTGTTAAATTCGTCAGCAAAATAATAGCTTTAAATGATGATCAATTTTGTCTAATGTCTCATGGCGTTTTCGTAGGTAATCTGAAAATAATTGTTGGAAACAAACGGTTTAAATAGATAAAAGTGGGTACAATAACTGTTTTATGGTCTGTATACTTGGGAAAAAAACAGCTTTGAAATTCTTTTTGGTAACAATCTTGAGTTTTGCCAAGTTAAGTTAAATGATAAAAATCTGAGTATCTGGGTCGTTTTTGAATTGGATAGAACACTGAAACATTATTGCTAAAACGTATCTAAGTTATTTACTTTCGGCTTCTTATTGTAAAGAGGCTAAAAGCATTTGGGTCTATTAAAAAGCGTGCCTTGTGTTTTATTGTGAAGCGGCGTGTTTCTAGGAATTATGAAGTGTTTAGAATGCTGATATAAAAGATTGCTTACCTTTTCAGTGTTTACTAGGGTCTGTTAAGGGTTAAAAGTTATTAACTTATATAATTAAAGCTACTGGGAATTAATAAGGAAAACAGCTCTGTATTCAAGGAAAGTAAGGTGTAAGTTTTCAGTAAAGAAGGTACAAAGAATGGAAGTATTTTTGTTTGATGGGTTAAGAATGATAAATTTGTCCTAATGTACTAGAAAGGAAAAAAGAAAGACTTTGGGACAAATTCTGAAGGCAAAAAGAAAGTTGTAGAAGGTTTATGAAGGAGAAATTCTGAAAGGAGTTTTATGCCTGGTCAAGTAGACTAAAGTAAATCCAATTAAGTGAGTGAGTTTTAATGTTAAAAATAAGCTGGTACAGGAATTAAAATTTGGTTTTCTCTCAAAGGATAATTTTCTTGAACTTTTGGCCTGCTCTAACTCTACCTAAAAGACAGAAAATCTATGTTTTGTTAAAATAATTTCCTATATTCAGAAAGAAAGTGGTCTCTTCTAAAATTTTTTTTTTTTTTGATGGTGTTGTTTGCTCTTGACTGTCTCTGTTGTCACTTTGAATGGATGCCTGAGCATTGTTTAACAGTGAGCGTTGTTTCCTATTTGAACAAGCATTTTAAAAACTTTTGATATTTTTGACAAGCTTCTCCCTCAAAAATATTCAAGTCCTGAATGAAGGCTTTCTTTTGACCTGGTAGATGGAAGAAGAATTTCTCTGAGGATTTTCAGAGGGCCCCTGAGACTTCTCAAAGAAATTTGCTCTCTTCCTATAAGGAGGAAAATACTAAATTAATTAGATTTATTTGGTTTATTAAATTACATGGGTAGCATTGTCAAATAAGCAATGATAAACTTTCTTATGTGGTATTACGTGGGTGAATGTTATTAATATACGTGTCTTAACATTATATAGCATTCCTAAAATTCTAATCTGTTCTGGTTATCAGTCATAATTCCAGTTATTATCTTAAAGTGTTATATGTCACAGAAATAGCCAAGTTTCTTTGTCAATTGCCCTTTTGAGTCTTTTGTCCATTTGCAGATAGTTGCTGTTTTACTGTGATGCTTTTTGCTTTTGCAAATATATTTCATCTTCAGAGAAATTCCTGGAAAGGATTATGACAAAGGTTCTAAACTACAGGTTTCTGATAAACTTTCAGATTGTAAAACTGAACCGTTAAGAAATTACAGAATTCTAACAGAAACTAAGCTCATAGACCTGCTAACAGAAGATTAAGCTCAAGAACTGATTATACAGGACTGTGTGAACTAATGAGGATGATTATAATTTTTTATGACTTCTGTTTGAAATATTGTTGAGTTTTAATGTTTTGTTTTGTTTTCTCAGATTTAAGGAAATCTTTTCTCTTATGCTGACTATGACTTACAGCGATTTAGTGAAGTTATACCGTTATGAGCGAAACTGAAACATTTATTTTCTCCCTACCTGATCCCTCCAGAATTTGGAAACTCTTTGTGAGTGAGTGGTTATTTCACGGCAATATTTGCATAAGTTCAATAAGAATCTGTTCTCCTTATAACAGGACACATTGATTATATTACCAAAGCTTTGACTGGAATGTCATATTTGAAACATACAGGCTCAGATATGACAAGACAGCTTTTCAGGAACAAAGATTGGACTTTCTGGAATACAGCCACTTGGAATCATGGGCCTGGTACCTTGTTTACAGAGATTCTGACAATCTTACCCGGTAAGTAAGGAAGCTTGCTTATCTGGCGGGTGCAAGGAACCTCAGAATATTTTGGGGGACCTCGAGAAGAGAGGAGTCCACCCAAACCTGTAGGTACTGCAGGCAAAATCTGATGGCAAGTCCTTGGCTTGGCTTTTCTGGCCTCCAGAGGCCTTTACAGTTCAATCTGAGATTCCTCATAAAAATTCCAGCAAAGCAGATTTAAAAAGCCTGTATAATCAATTGGTATTCTTGCTGCACTTATGTAAATAATTGGCAGACCAGTTAATCTTAATTTGGCTATCTTTTATAAAAATGAGGGTGATTTTAGAGAGAAAAAAATTATGTTTCAGTAGAAGGTATAGTACACATTCATGGATATTAGATTCTAGCTCTTCTCTTCTGCAAGATTCATCTGTTACTAATCATAATGTTTCCTTGTGGCCATCCATCTCTGATACCTGGGAGTTCCCTGGCCACAATCAAACCTTTTCCTTCAATACTACTGCCCAAATACTAACTAGATTTGCCTTGTCACAGGTGGATCATAAACAACAAGTTCCAAAGGTAAAGTCCCCAACTTATGGATACACACAGGACGGACTATATCAAATTTGGGATGAATATATTTGGCTCACTCCTACTAGTGGTCAACTCAGTCAAAAGGCCACTCTATGTTGGGAACAAACCAATCACACCTGTGACACATGGCCTAATAGCACCCGACCTATGGGAAAAATTCCCCTTTATATGTGTTCTCATATCATAGCCTTAAGAAATACTGATTGGTTTGGGACTGACTGGGATAGACAGCCCAGCGTACGTTGGTTAGCCCCTAATGGCACTCACTGGTTATGTGGCTCCAACTTATGGGCTTGGCTGCCACCTGGATGGATTGGACGATGCACCCTAGGCTTCGTCTGGATGCAAGGTAGAACTACATTTACTATATCTCCTCCTGCTAATTTACCCAACCTGCAACAGCACTGGACCCGCTGTCTTCCACTGGTATGACCATGTTGCCTCAATTTTCCTTCCCCAATTAAGAATCGAAAGTGTCATCTGGCACATGGAAGCTCTAAACAAATTTACTATGAAAACATTAAATGATATGCAACATAGCCTTTCGCTGCTTGGTTTAGAAGTGTCCCAAATGCGTAAGGCAGTCCTCCAAAACCAAATGGCACTGGATGTCTTCACAGCAGTACAGGGGAGCACTTGTGCCATTATAAAAACTGAATGTTGTGTTTATATTCCTGACTACCATCAAAATATCTCTGGCTTCCTATCTGATATGAGCCACCAAGTTAAGTCCATGTCTGACCCTACCCTATCTCTAAATGATTGGTTGAACTCTTGGTCAGGTCCAGGTTTCTGGACTACTATCAAAACCTTATTCATTGGGTTAATCATCTTGCTTGTATTTCTTATTATAATTTGTTGTCTATTTCGTTGTTTGTCTTCCACATGTCAACAAAGTTTCACCTCCTGGACCACCTCTCATCAAATGATTCTCTCATCGCCAGAGGATTTGTACACCTTGTCAGCCTTGGACGCCACGGGCGCAGCCTTCCGTTCCGCTGAGCCTCCTACCTGTACCCATGGCCCCATTTAGGAACAGCTCTACGACCTTGTACAGCCGGAAGTAGTTACAGAAGACTGACCATCGTCCATATCCCCAAAAGATTTCGGGGCCAAAATGGGTTCAGGGGGGGTTTATGATGGGGATTTTTAGGCTGCTTAATTTTAAAACAGTTTATGATGAGGATTTTTTAGGCTGGTTACTTTTAAAACTACAGATAAGAAGCAGGCTCCAAGGAGTGGAATTTGTTTGCCCTTTTGATCAGAGACAATTGCAGTTGTAAAGGAAATCTCCATGCCTCCCTCTCTGGAATTTGTTTGCCCCTTGTTGGGAAAACATTTACATTTCTAAGGGAAACATCTATCTGTGAAGATGCCTCCCCCTCTGAGCCAGGAGGAAGGGGGGATGGCCTTATCTCTGGAAACTGCCTGGCAACCTCATGTAACTGACCCTCACCCCAAAATCCTCCTTTGTCTTTAGTTGAAGATAATATTTGAGCGGTGACTTCTGCCATTTACTCAATCCGGTTTGATTCTTATCTTAAAGTTATGGGACCGCCAAATGGCCAGACCAAACGGGCACTAATAAAGAGATAACTCACTTACCTATGCCTTAAATTTGGCCCTAACCCTCAGTTCGGGGCAGCAGCAGGAGCAGCAGAAGCTCTGACTGCCCATGGGTCCTGTCCCCATGCTACTCTATCTCTATTCTCTAAATAAAAGAGCACTACTGCCAGATCTTGAGAGTCTAAGAAATCTTTCTTTCGACTCCTCGGCTCACCGATCCCGCATCAATACTACTCTCTACTATACTTGGAAATAAAATAGATTGAGGTGGTGCTGGATTTAGTCTTGAACGAATTCTGAACTGCAAAAAAACCTAAGGCCTTTGCCACAATAAATCTACTTACATTTATCATAAATATACAATAAATACACTTATCAATAAAGCACCACCTGATTTAAAATAATTTTTTGGAGTTCATAAAAAACAAAAATTGAACAGGAATAAAACAAAAACAGAAAACAAACATCTGCTATTTGTCTCTATCTCCCTCACCTCAACATGAATCATAAGAGGCAAATGTAACTTTCTTAAAAGTTAATAAATACAAAATAGATGAATACAAATGTTAAAATGAATTGCCTTTAAAATGTATTAGGTGATACTTATGATCATATTATATGCTTCATTACATCAGAATTTTACAAAACATGTCTAAAAGATGCTTGGTTATCTGTGATATTTAGGATCAGCTTAATTTGAATATAATGAGTAACTGTTAACATTTAATTTAGTCTGCAATGATTCAAAGATACTAGAATACGATGAAGTATAGAGTTTCTCAAGAGAAGAACTGGTTTGTTTCAAATGATTGGATCTTGGTGGTGTGCCTGCAGCGATTCCCTTGGAAATGACACCTGAGGTTCCCATGGCAGCCTCCAAGATCTTCTTGAACAGGTTACGTGGCTGACTGTATTAAAAGTACTTGTCTGTGACTGAGGCTCTCTGACCTTGCTACTGACCTCTTCCCTTGCAGCGAAGTCCTTCTGCAGGGCTCAAGCAGAGGCCCACTCAGGCTTAGGGAGCAATTCTGGTGAAGGACGGTTCAGTGGCAGAGGGTGAGAACAGTAGGGGCCTATCTACCCATGAGTCTTCTGAGGTGTCATATTCCTAAACATTTAGTAAGTTCCTGGCTTAACCGTATTTTGATCTTTCAGAATTGGAAGATATTATTTGCATATTAATGATGTTTATAGTAGTGAGTTACAGACATGGCTGCTGAAAACAAATTTTTGTTTGATAAGATGCAAGATAGGGGCTGGCCTGGTGGCATAGTGGTTAAGTTGGTGTGCTCCACTTCAGTGGCCCAGGGTTTGCAGGTTTGGATCCTGGGCACAGACCTAGACATCGCTCACCAAGTCCTGCTGTGGTGGCGTCCCATACAGAACTAGAAGGTTTTACAACTAGGATACACAACTATGTACTGGGGCTTTGGAGAGAGAAAAATAAAAAAGAAGAAGATTGACAGCAGATTGTTAGCTCAGGGCCACTCTTCCTCACCAAAAAAAAGCATACTTTAAAAAAAAAGATGCAAGATAAATCAACCTTTAGAATATGAAAATATATAGTGTGCAGTAGGAACCAGGGGAAAGGAATATATAATTTAACTGGCTTTTTCTCTGATTTCATATAATAACAAATCTGTTTTAGTAAGACTTTTTTTTCTTTTACATATTGGAAAACTTCTGCAAACTAAAGGCCTCTAAAATAAAGTTCCTCTGTTTTTAGTGACTAAGGCGGCATGGCAAACAGCAGAAGGTATTTTATTACTACTGAATATTTAAGATAAACAGAGTTAACCTCAACAGCCCTGAGAAATACAACACTCCTGAGAAATGAGACAATTAGGCAAACCTGGGATACTTGTAAAGAAAAGACTGGATGTTTTTCCGTCTCTCAAAAGTAGCATTTGCTACTGTTTTCAAGATCAGAACTAACAGAGTATAGGGTAGATGTGTACGGTTTACCACGCACAGAAACAACAACTTCTCCCTTAGTAGTAGATGTTAGCCATACACAACGTTTGGGGAGGGTTCAGTCCTTCTCTCTCCCAGGATAAGGGTTCTGATAAGGTCTGGAGAAATAGAAAACAAAATGGTAACACGACCGATTAAGTATGGTTTTATGTGGAGGTCATAAACAGATCATACAAATAACTGTCTCTCATGGATTTTGTTTCATGGTGCTCTTAACTGTGCAACTAAGATAGAAGTGTGGGGCTTTGTCCTTGGAGAGCCCAGGGGGTCCAGGGTGGGGACTATGAGAATGGAGGCTTGGGTTGACCTCTCCCTCTGCCTTAGTTTCTTCTTTACTGGAACATCCTTTGAGCTCTTGATGGTAAGATCTGGATAGCCAAGATTGGGATTTCAGTCTCCTGAGGACTCAATCCGGGAGCACAAGGGAAAGACCAGAGAAGGTTTTGGCCCCAGGGGTTCACCTTAGATCAGTGGTTCTCAAACTGTGGTACTTAGACAACACACATCATCAGAGAATTCATCAGAAATGCAAAATATCAGGCCCCACCCAGACCTTCTGAATCAGAAAATCTGGGATGGGGCTCAGAAATCCAGGGTGCATCCAGCTGGCCAGGTGATTCTGATGTCAGATAAGTTTGAGGACAACTGCCTTGGATCGAGTCTTCATCAAAAAGAAAAAGGGAAAACAGAAAAAGAAGGAAAAAAGGTCTTTTGATCTTCATCTCTGGCCAGGGCCAGCTCACCAGGGAAAGAGACCTGCCAGCCATTAGGGACTAAAGCTCAGACTGGTAAAGACAGTCCACTTGTCTAGAACATGCACTTCTCTCAGGAAGGCCATGGAAAATCAAGGCTATGGAGATTCTAGGTCCTGGTACTTGCTTTCCAACCAAGATCAAGAGTAGATGCTGAGGTCCCTTAATCCTTAAGGGTTAAGTCTGAAGAAACCAATAAAGAGTGACAAGCAACTTGAAGAAAGCAAATAAACGGTGACATATTTAACACTCAGCCAACACATCTATTTAATCGACAATCAGACATTGAAGTCACTTAACAGGTCACTTTAAGCACTTCCTGCTTTTGGCCCAAACCTTTATGGTCCCTGATAACTGTAAGCTATGAATGCTAATATTTCTCCTAAGAACTCAGAAAAGATTGGGTAAATAAAGATTCAACCAGCAAACTCAGTCTTTAAAGAGCTTCAATCAACAAAAGAGCTGAGGAGAAAGATCATGTTAAACAGGAGCGTTCTAGAAGACAAGTGCCCTTGGCTTCAATGACAAGCAGCGTCATCTCTCACCACTCTTCCCTTACATTCTTCTCTCTGGACTTCACTTGATTCATTGCACAAAATACATTGAGCCTTTTGCATATTTCTCTTTCCTTCTCATTCCTGAACTTGGTCAGTCTGGTTATCTTCTAGGTATCAGCAAGAGAACCTGGGTTAGCTACCACTCCTGTATTTTCTTAAGCACACTGTACTTCCCTCTTCGTAGAATCTACCATGCTACATTGTCAACAGTTGTTGTTTATCTGTATCTTCACTATAGGAGGAACCCTGGGAAGGTTGGCCTTGTTTGCTTTTATAGTGTCCAGCATATGGCCAGCATTCAGTAAACCCTGAACGAATGAAAGGATGAATGAATGAATATCTTACTCTGTGGAGGAGCTCCCAAACACAACTAAAAACAACCAAGGCAGAAGACAATAAACCCTGCTCCTGTTATCCAAATGCACATGTCAGTATCATTTTTGGAAGGGGCAGGGGTGCAGATGGGGGTGATGGGGGTGGTGAGGAAGATTGGCCCTGAGCCAACACATGTTGCCAATCTTCCTCTTTTTGCTTGAGGAAAAGTGGCCTTGAGCTAACATCTGTGCCCATCCTCCTCAACTTTGTGTGTGGGTCGCTGCCACAGCATGGCTTGGTGAGTGACGTAGGTCTGCGCCTGGGATCCGAACCTGTGAACCTGGGCCACCAAAGTGAAGTGCACCAAAGTTAATCACTATACCACCAGGCCAGCCCCATCAGTATCACTTCTGTGTGTACCTGCTCTACCTTCCCAGAAATTGAAATTTGTTCCCAGTCTCTTGTTCCCAACTTATACCCTGCTGCCTCCCTGGTGCCCAGCTGGAACCTAGCCTACAGAACAAGTTTCCATTCTTAACCTGGTTCTGCAGCCTAGTTGGGCCTATGAATAATTTCTTGGCTATACATCCCAACCTCACCTCTGCTGTGCCCCACACTTAGTCAGACGTCTGACCACTGGTTCCCCTTGAGGACTGCTCACATTGGCACCTGGGTCCTCAAAGGTGAGGCCACACTCTGGACATGTCCTCATGGGGTGGGGTATGTGGTTTTCTTTTCCTTAGAGACAGCCTCTTTCGAGGAGACCTCCTGGGGTGCTCATAAGGTCCTCCTCTCTCTTATGCCCTGCCCTCCATATTTTGCCCTTCATTTGCCCTTGAACTGGCTCTGCCACAATTATTAGGCAAAACATCACCAACATGAATCTTACACGACAGAAGAGAGAGCTCTCTTTAGATGCCCAATTTTGCCTTAATTATTTGAATATTTCAAAGGAAAGATTTTTATTTTATCTTTGCTTGAATAATCCATCTGAATGTTGCCTCAGGCATGTGTATGGAACAAGTCTGAGGATTGCAAGATAGGACTTCACAAAAACAAGGAAACTGCTTTGTACAAGAGCAGGCACAAATTCAAGGGCTTGAAGAATTCTTTATTATAAAAACTATTTTCTTATTAAAATAAACATAGACAATGATCTCTCAAATTTAATCAAGATTCCTGATATTTAAACATTCTCCAAGTGATTTTATAAATAGGCCTTTGCTATTATTATGCTGGAGTCATAAGATGAGGATAAAGTATAAGACCATGTATATTAGAACTGAGTCCAGACCATACAAGGAGAAAATAAATATTTTCCCTAGGGGCCGGCCCCATGGCCAAGTGGTGAAGTTCATGTGTTCCACTTTGCGGCCCAGCGTTTCACCAGTTCGGATCCTGGGTGCCGCCATGGCACCGCTCATCAGGCCATGCTGAGGCGGTGTCCCACACAGCACAACCAGAGGACTCACAACTAGAATACACAACTATGTACTGGGGGGCTTTGGGGAGAAGAATTAAAAAAAAAAAATGATTGGCAACAGACGTTAGCTCAGGCGCCAATCTTTAAAAAAGAAAAAAAATTTTCCCTAGGTTTTGAGCTAAAAGTTATCCAAAATTAACAGCTTTTTTTATGTTCATACACGCAGGGTACCACACAACCTGAAAATAACCTGTGGTCAAAGAGATGTAACCTAAACAAACCTCAAATCTCACACAAATTCAACTATCTCCTTATTTACACGTCTGTTCAAAATCGTTCCACCTCCAGTCTTCAAAACTTAAACTAAGGATAGGGATAGAACTAACAAAAGAGAGAGAGTGAGAAAAAGTGACATGGAATTTAAGGTTATAGGAGGTTGATTTTATTTTTTCTACTTACGCAAATACTTTCAAAAATCCCCAGACCTTCCTTCCTCTTTGTTTTTTTAATGCACAAAAATACAATTAGTCTGAAAGGAAAAAGAAGCAAAATCCTAAAGCTCAGTTCATTTATTTATGGAAGGAGTGTTACCTTTTCAGGTTTTTGGTTTCGTTTTTTTTGCCCCAGGTGTGGCATCATACAATTATAATTAACCATTATTTCCAATGAGGCGGGAAACTTACTGTTTGCACTGGTTTATGTAAGTGAGAGTGCACCTAAAAGCTCAGTCTATGTATCAGAATATATGCTGTCTTTGGCTTTGTCTGATATACCAGCAGGAGACTGAACACTTCATCTGTTTCAACATGATTCGCCTAGGAAATAATAGCACCAATGTTCACACAAGTTGAAATAGATCTTCTAATGTGACATTAGAAAACTGAATTAGAATGATCCAAATTTTATGGTTCTATAAGTAATTTGGCCACACCCTAAAAAACGAGTCTGACTTTATTATATATTACATTGTTTCCACAATTCATATTAAATTAACGTGACCTATACAGCCTGCTGGAATGGAAACAGCAGAGCATTCAGAGATGGATGACCTGGATTCCAGTCCCACCTCTGTCCCAACTAGTTGCGCGACCTTGACAAAGCCCCTTCAGCTCTTGGAGCCTTAGTTTCCTTGTCTTTAAAAGTCAGAGGCTGAAACAGTCATTTTTTCTGATGCCTTCTAGCTCCAATTAGTTTGATTAAACATTATTTGGGTAGATATTATTTAAGAACCACATATGTCCTTCCTGAAATATACTTTATTTCCTAAAATGAAAGCCACATTCAGATGGCTCCAAGTAAGGTTAAAAACAATGCATTACCATTGTGTATTGAAGAGCAACTGACGGGGTAATGACATGGTGACATTTCTAGAACAGCTCTTCAGTATCAAAGCAGACTTTTAAGATGCCAAACACTTGCCCAATTCTGGTAAGGTCAACAGCCTTCAAATAATTGTTCCTTTCATAAGATGTGTGCTTTTACTGGATTATTTAAAAATGCGTTTGCTTCCACTGCTTATATAGAAACTGAAAAACATCCCTCACTCTAACAAGGCCCAGAGGCAATGGGAAGGATATCTGAGGTCAGAATGGCGGATGTGAAGCGATTCCCAAGAGCTCATGTCGTATTTTATTTTAGCAAATGTCTCTAACTTCTAATTCAAGCCATATCAGCAGGCTGGGAAAAAGAGAACAAAAACAGAGCTTCTTTAACTAAATTCCCTGCCCCTTTGCTAGACAAGCCCTTGGTTCCCCCAAGCGTCAGCACTAATAAGCAAAGTTACTGAAAAAATTGCTTCAGTCCTTGTGTCTGCAATCAATTATTTTATTTCTTGAGGGGTAAAGTTTGACCCAGCATATTCTAAAATGCCACAGGATTGCAGGCAAGTAAGTTTCAAAGACACCAGAAAGAAGTCAATGGCCTGACCTGGACACTAGGAGGATGACATTCTCATTAGGCGGAGAAGCTGGACTTGCTGCAGGAATGAGAAATGAAAGCGGCTCCAGTCACCACTCAGCTCAAAATGCATAAGCTGGGGGCTATTCACCTTTGACCCACCAAGCTTCGCACAGCTCTCACAGTATGGGCACCCAACATCTATGCAATGGTTTATATTTTACCCCAAGTATTTTCATATCCTCTAAGTTAGAAATCATAACCCAACCGCAAAATGTGGAAATCAGAGCTCAGAAAGCTTAGACTCTCTCAAATTATGGCAGACCTAGAATTTAAGAAACCCTTTGACTTTCAACTCTCACTGTCTGACCTTGGTTATCATGATGGAAGTTCCTTAAATTCGGTAAAATGCTTTGAAGATATGGCCTCTGACGAAAATGAGGGAAAAATAATCTTTCCTGGGATTGTCTTTAAGCTGCTTCAATAAGAGGCAGTTAAACCAAATAAAAGAAACGCCTATTTTACTCTCACTACCCAATTTCCCACTTTGAAATTACCCAAGGATACAGACCCTTATACCCTCAGCTTCAAAATCAGGAAATAGTTCATATTACCCAAAAGAAAAATGAATTCAAGTTCTTTTATTTTACTCTTTAACGCTTTCATAAAATAACTTTCACTTTAACAAGATCATGCTCTTTAATTCTTAGATTTGCTTTTAGAATATTCCCAATACAATAGAGAAAATTTAGTTTTATCAGAATATCAGGATCTAACCACTTGGTCCATGACATTGCTGGCCTACAATGCTATTTTGGAATATCTGTGGTGGGCATTTTAACAAAATTAATGTGGTTGCCTATATTTAACTCTGATGAAATCACAAGTGTAAGCCATTATATATTTTTTTATTTTTATTTTTATTCTGCCCTAATTGAAACCAACCCTCAAGGTAAAACAGGAAAGGAAATGGGATTCAATTATGACCATTACATGAATGATAAGTTAAATTGGGTTTTATGAACAAAACATCTACTGAAGTTTTAAAGAGAGGAAGGCTTATAATTAAGGTATACTTTACCTTTAATGTCACACCCTCCCATGGCCAGTTTTCTTTAAATAATAAAAACAAGCTTTTCCAGGACCACCATCTCCTCACTATCAACTCACTGTAAATGTCTTAACATATGGAATCTACCTCAAATAGTCTGTCCAAAATGCCTTTTCGAGTAGCTGGACCTTTTAGTCTTCAAACTCAATGTCCTTATCTTGGTCCTGATCCTTCCTAACCTCTCTAGAATTTAACTCCATCTTCTCTCTGTTCTCTACTGATCCTCCTTCCATTGTGGTATCAGTATTCTTTTCTCCTCTCCAGAACTTCGCTCCTCATTATCAGTGGACATCTCCACCACTGCTCCTTCTAGCATTTCAGATGTTCAAATATGTCCTGAGCTACGTGCACTGCTACAAAATGACCGTTTCAAAGAATGGGTCAAATTATCAAGGTCAACACAAAGATCTTCATGGAAGCTTAAAAAAAAACGCAAGCACAGGACCCAAAAAACTGGCTTTTTTACATAAAAAATATCTGAAATTTTGGTGAACTCCAACTTTAGGGAGCTAATGGTGAAGAGGTAGTTGTTTAAACTTTAATGCAGTCTTGGGGAGAACACTGATCCAGGGATACAACGACCTTAGCAAACTTTTTCAGAGCCCTCCATTGCTTAGAGTATTCTACACACTTCCACACCAGAATTTTAAGAAGCATATCAACAAACTAGAGAGCTGGTGAAGGAAGTCACGCCATTCAAGAAACAAGTAGTACAAGAGATTCCACGGATTTCAGAGTCAATCTGAGCTCTTCCTGTAACTGGGTGGGAACAGAAGCCAAGAACTGGCAAATTGGGCAGAGTCCCACAGCCCTATTGGTGGAGCTGTGACAGAACCATATCCTTGAACTGCCCGTCTAATACCCATCCCATCCCCATTCTGACTCACGGCATGTATTGAAACTCACCCACATGGAAGAGGGAGTAAGACAGACATTCTGTGTTCATTCATAGGAAAAACTATGTGCCAAAGATTAGTGGTCTCAGGAATGCAGATTTTAAATCAATATCAGGAAAATAATTTATTTTACAATGAAAATGATAAAGTTTTCAGATTTCAGAGTAGATGCTTCCAGTCACTAAAGGATTCAGATGTTCCTCTGTTCTTGGAGGTTATACAGAGATGTTGCACTGGCTGAGATAGGATCAAATGCCTCTCTAAGGTCTTTTCAGAAAATAAAGCTGGGTTAGTCCATCTCTAGGCCCTATCAGCCTCTTTCCAAATTCCTCTGACCCAAAGAAGTCTAAACACTCTCTCACTTCAAGTAATGCTGTGAAATGCTTTTTAATGTTTATTCTGAACAAGAACACTGATTAAAATTTAAGTGGTAAAACAGATGCAGAGTGTTGATTGTTTGGGTAATGGCTGTCCAATTTTGCATTTGCAAGTAGTCTTGGAGCTAATAAAAAGAACTTTCTACTCCTTAAACAGCCATCATCTCGTCTTTGATTTGTGGACTTGAAAGAGACTTTTGAAAGAGTCAAGCCATCAAGGAGACCACAAAAGGCAGTTTAGAACACTATGTTTCATACTGACTATACTTATTAAGACTTTTTTTCCACCCTAACTAGAACTAACAAAATATTATGAAGTCAAAGCTATGGGCTTCAGATTTTGGTCATTTTTGGTCATCTGTATGCCAGTATCTGGGAAACGAAGAATTTCAATTTCAGGATCCCAGCCAACATTTTAATTTTGGGAGGTTACAGTTTGTCTGCCAAACATTCATGACTTTAATTTTACTTAACTCAACATTTGTCATAAACCATTGTACCCTGCTTGTTGCTAAACAGCTGCTACATGGCACCCCAAATGGTATTTTTAATATTAAATGCCTGAAACTCATGAGTGAAAGTTTCTATCCTGTTAACTTCTTTTAACAGCATAGAGACAATTAGAATTATCAAGACAACAGCTCAGCTGCAGTTATGTGGCACTGGTGCAAAGGGAAAAGATGTCTTTGAAAATTCTGTGTCTGTTCTCTAATTTAAATTATGGAAATTACTGTTGTTTGGCTTAAGGGAAAGAAAAACACAAGTAACCTGAAGAAATGAGATATACGATAAACTATGAAATGCAGATAAATCACGGATACTCTTGTTCAAGAAAGTTCCCATCTCTTCTGCAGTTTATATCACAAAGTAATTTTATTAAGGTTTTATGGAAAGGTCACTATTGCATTTTTGTAATATTAAAATCTATCTTAGCATACAGAAATCCCCCATGAGCCTGAAATATTAGTTCAAGACTAAGTTTATTAAGGTTTTGGCATGACTCAATATTAACTTTCTCCAAACATTACAACCATTTTCAAATTAGATAAGCAGCAGGGTATAATACTGTGGCTCATAATAATAAACTCAGGAAAATGGCATCATTACGTACTAGTTCTTAGAGATTAAGTATACTCTAAAACTGTGAGGCAGCTTATCAAAACAGTTCATTCTGTATTGGCACTTTCATTTCACAAAAGAATCAGACAGAAACATGGTTAAGGTCTGTGAAGTATGTACAAAATAAACTGATATTTTTAAGACAAATTCTAATTTGAGTGCCAATTAGTTATCTTTGCAATCCCTTCTGTCTCCTAACAGCTTTATGTATGAGCTGTGTGATGATTAAACAGAGAAATATCTAGTCTATCTGTACCTGAGTTGGCTGAGTCTGGTACTTAAGTTTTCTAACTCACAGGTCTAAAGTTTATCTGATATAAACTGATGGCAGAAACCTGTTATTCGCAATGTGTGAAATTACTATCATGGTTTTTTAAAAATAAAATCTTCACTGAAGACAACCATGGAAAATTATCACGCTCCCTGGTGAATGAAAAGCACTACCTGAAATTTACAGAGCACCCACAATCTTACGAGATCCCCTATAAACAGAGTCAATTTTTGATTCATAGACTAGAGATCTGGCAAGAGACTGAAGACATTGCTTGGCCCCCAGCCCTGTGCTCAGTAAGATGCCCTGGAAGACTTCCTGGTTTAATGACCTTACAGATCCCCGGGGATGGAAAGTCTACATGCAGATGCTGATGGTTCATGAAAATTCCCTTCTACTGGACCTCAGGTCTTCTTTTCTTAGTTTTCTGCAGATTTTATTAGTTGATTGGGATCCTCTCTCATTAAGTTATGACTCATGATGACCTCCTACGCATGGTCTTAAAGACTTTGACTCCCACTGCATTTTGTGGTTTTATTTTAAACTAGATGTAGGATCTCTGCAAAGCAGTATCTTAGGTTCCAAAGCTTAAGTGACTGGCTGCAGAACTGGCATTTCCTCTCTTAGCCTCCTGTAATGAAATGCTGGTCCTCAACAATTCTTAAGCAATGAAGACAAAGGCTTTAAGCCTTCAGAAATGGATAATAAGAATGCAAAACCAGAAACCAGGGAGTCTTTCCTAACTGCTAACTTCTCAACTTGAATCAGTCTCTTCCACGGCAGCCACCACAATCTCCTCACATGCTAAATAGGGACTCATTTCTTTAGCAAAATTTTTACAAAGTGTGAAGGTTTACAGGTGAAGGTATAGCCCAAAGGTGTTTGTAGGTTAATCATATTTTTAGACTACTTGATTACTGATAAGCCTAACTATAGGCATCTACATCTCAGAAATAAATAGTAATGGGGGAAAAAAACCCAAACACTAAACTCCAGGCTAATTTCAAATATCCATCAACATATACACCCACACAGGATACCTTGCAATTATATAAGACACATGGACTCAGTCTAGTGCACAAAAGTTTTCTCAGAGCGGGACAGACTAATTTCAAGACCTGCTTCAACCAATTACTGTAAAACCAAAAGAGAATGCCACATATTATATTTCAAGAGACTTCCCCATCTGAAAATGGAGATGCCTATAATCTCACTTTGAAGGAGGCTCCAAAGGTAGAAGATATGACATACGTAGAATGTTCTTGGAATAATGCAGCTCCCTACACATTGAAGGAATTGTTCTATTTCACAAGAGACATTGACATTGACCTTATTAGCAGCTGCAGAGCATTCTAACCTCTGCTAACCTCTAGATTTCCAAAGAATTCTAGTACCTGGAGGACTACATTATGCAAAAGAGGGCAAGGATCAGGCTTTATTTACTGAGGCAAGTAAAAATAAATAATTCAATTTTTCCTTTGACTGAACAATGCACCCAACAGTCCAATATTAGTCACACGGAATCAGTAACTCAGCTATAACCTAATTATCCTGGAAAAAATGACTGTGTTTATACCAAGGCTGGTTTGGCTTGGTTAAAATAATACCATTATGAATTGACTATAACTACATTTCTAAAAACTCTAAAAATTTCCACATTGTCTACATTTATTACAAGATGTTACTTTTATAATAAATTTTTTAAAAATTATTCCTACCATACTCATACAGAAAGTTCTTTGTTCTTGCTGGTTTTCTTTATAGAAAATGAGTTTGTGAAAAAGAAACTATCTTCATGGAGGTTGTTTTTTTTCATGAAGAAACTCAATGCTCACACCTCTGCATTGTCCCATGTACAGCCATATGACATGAAGGCCATTTTAAGTTAAATCACTGCTTATTTACTTTTATTTATAATATATAGCTAGTTGGGTTTTACCAAACCTACTTAGGCAGAGCTATCTAGACGTGGCCTAAAAACTAATCTTTTTGAGAAGCTCAATTACAATAAAAGCAATACATAATATGGGACTCATTTTAAAAGGATTATATCTAGGAAACTACCAGCAAAAGCAATATAATCTGTTTGTCTTTGATTGATTTATCTATTTCTGATGGAAGAAGGTATTTCTACACATGTCCAAATATCATTGTATATATTTTCATAGATATTGGTGATTTGCTGGCAGAGAGTCAATCTTGGAAGTAGACTTTTCACAGCAGGGAACAATGTGAGAAACCTGTTTAATGTTGGAGGAGAGGGAGAAAAAAGATAATAGGACACAGCTATACATTTCCCCCTCTCCCACCTCTCTCTCCAAACTCATGTAATTCTCCATGCTTTTTACTCTTTATCCTTCCCTTACATGACTCCCCATCTCCCTCAGAATATAAGCCCGTCAATGCAATGCACTATAAGACCTTACATTGTCTAGACCCACACCTCTCTCCTCCCATCTCCTACTCCCTCCCATTCTCACTAGACTCCAACCACATGGACTTTCTTTCCGTTCCTCACAGAGAACATTCACAATTCTGCCTCAGAATTATGGCTTTGCATATACTGTTCCTTCACTTTGGACTGCTGTTCCCTAAATATCTGCATGGCTCTCTACCTGCAGATCATTGTTCACATGTAACCATATCTGAGAAGCCCCTCCTGGCCACTCATTACCAAATAGCATACCACAACATCACAAGGATCTCTCTCCTCACTTGCTCTATTTTTTTACTTAAAACACATCAATACCTGATATCTAATATTTTATATATTTTTTTATGTTTGTTTTCTATGTCCCTCCACAATAGCAATTTCATGTATTTTGTTTTCTCTGTCTCTGTCACAAAAAACAAGTGTGACACAAAGTTAGTGCTTAATATATACTGTGTAGAATGAATGAATGCCTCCCTCTTCTGACTTCTCTGAAATGCAGGAATTAACAGAGGAATCCATACATGACAGAGAGTGATCTGATGTGTTGGTGTCTCAGGGAGAGAAAACAATTAAATAGTACACTAACATGACAATACACAGGGAATAAGCTAGGGCGCTAGGGTTAAAAATAGCCCCCTCCTTCTTCCTTAAGGGAGTATTTATCAATTATTTCACTGTGTCCCTGCTAGACTAGACACTATATAGAACTCAGTAGTGAATGAGACACAGGCCCCACACCAAGGAACTCAAATCCAGCAGAGAAGATGTAGGTCAATAATTCAACACAAGTAGAATAATATTTTATAGGAATCAGGAGAGAGATGACCCGAACCCAGGGAGACAAGAGCAGGCAGCCTTCCTGGAGAGAACTTTTGAGCTGGGCCTTAAAGGATAAGGATTCTTATGAAGTGAAATGTGCAAAGGGGACCCCAGGATTAGGAAATGTTTGAGAGGTTGGAAGACTGTATTTGATCAGCAGGCAGCAGGAAAGTCATCATTTTGCTTCAGAAAATGTCAACCACTTTATCCAACCCTCCATCCTCCCTCAAATCCCTCTCTCTTAGAAGACCAGCCACTGGAAGGCTGAAAATGGAAAGTCATGGTGTCTTTGAATATGACTAACTCTCAAAGGCCCCAGTGGATCTTAAGTGAGGTATAACTCTGTCGTTTGAGACAAATGTAACACCTAATTGCACAGCCACCTTCACTTTGCATCCTCCTCTGCATCCATCCTCAGTGGCAGGCCCTGTCACTAGTTCCAGCCAATGGGCTCTGACTGAAGCAGAGCTGTGGCTCTTTGGGGTTAAAACATATACCGCGCCTTCTCCAGGCAACACAGACCATTTGCAAAAATGGCCACAAAATCTTCCCCTCCCTGAAATATGCCCATTGGCAACGTGACTCTGCAGCTTCTCCATTGAAATGTAGAGGTTATTTCTCCACGTGGACCTTGGATCTGGGTTTGGGCACATGATTCGCTTTGATGCAAATCAGATGCCTGAAAAGCACTTGCACATTGAGGCTTTCTTTCTTGTTTCTCTTTGGAACTCTGAGACTACCATGTTAAAAAGGCTGAGAAAGCCTGCTGGAGAAAGAGAGGTCACGTGGAGAGAAGTTTCATCAACCCAGCCATCCTGGCTGAGGCCCCAAATATGTGAGTAAAGCCATCCTAGTTCATCCAGTCCTAGCCAAGCCAGCCCAGACTAGTGAAACTGCCCGACCAGCACACAGAATTGTGAGAAATAAAACATGATTGTTTTTCAAATCCACAAAAATCTGGGCTGCTTTGTTACACAGCAAAAACTAACTGATACACCTGCTAAAATAAGGGTGAATGGGGTAAAAGTTCCCTCTATGGCTCTAGTGAGAAAGTAGGCATTCTGATTATGTTATGTAAACAATGATATTTAAGCTGATTAAGGAGATTCAGGGAAGAGTAAAAGGTATCCAGGAAAAAAATAAACGAGCAATTAGAAACTAGCAAAGCAATCCAGGGTGTGACTATGGGAGTATAATAAAATTAAAGGCAGCTCTCTGTGACTATTCAAAGGAAGGCCTCAAAATTGTAACATGACTTTTCTGGATGACACCAACTATTACGAACACAAATCTGTCCACTTGACTACAAGCAACTTGACAAAGAAAGGTCTGTTTCTTACTGTCCTTGAATCTCTGCCACCTCCTTCTCCAAACCCTACACCTAGCAGAGACACTGATATTTTAATAGATGATTAGAGAATCTTTGATGAAGGAGCAAAAAATAGAATGAGGAAGAGAATGACTTAATGATTATGCCATGTGACAAAGTTGTGTGTCTACACTTTATTCCATATCCCTTTTGATGTCAGGCCTTGCTTGCTCTCAAATTGTTCTTACTTGTGGCTCCTATGCTGTTCAGAGGAATAAGTAAGACAAAAATTGCGATAAATGAGAATCACAAAGGCTCTGAGTGAAGACATCTGGATTTTATAATAGCATTTTATAGCAGGACTGTAATAGCCATTTTACAACATTTAGCTGTATTTTTCACTTCTGGATGTTTTGCTTTCTATTTAACTCAGGTGGCTGATCCTGTTTGTAAATTTACATCTAGATAAATAAAGTAGTCATGTAATATTCACTGAAATTTTAGAGTGTGTTTAATGCATCAATACCCACCTTTTTTTCAATTAAACTAAATAAGAAGAAACATCAGCCATCTAACCATAGACAGCTTTCCTAGGAAACTAAAATTTAACTCATTCTCAATTTAATTTTGCAAAATCATTCAGCTCCGTATTTCAAAATAAATATTGTTTGAAATATAAGAATCTACAACTTTTTGAGCAAATTTGGGGAATAAAATATTATGTGATAAATAGAGTAAAACATTTTAGAATTCAGTCGTGTTCATATATCTATTTAGCTTCACAGTTCAGTTGAATTGGTTTGAAACTCTCCTAGTCTGAAGTGTTTTCAATCCATCATTTTAACCTAGTATAACATGGATTATTTTGAATGTGTTAATGTGCCTAGCCTACAGACCTGGCTCATAGCAAAGAAAACACTGTTCCAAAATTTTATTTTACATGCATAATAATTGATGGATTATTAACAGTCACATTTTTAAGTGTTTATTTCCAATACTGTATTCTAAAGTGTTTTCTCATATCTAATCTGTAGAAATATTCTGTGTGGCACGTGCTATTATTGTGTCTGTTTTGCAGATAGGGAACTAAGGCCTCAAGCAATTAAATCATTTGTCCAAAGTCATAAAGCTATTAAACGAAGGAGCCAATATTTGAAAGAAGACAGCTTCATCTCAGAGTTAGCATACTTAAGTTTTAAAAAATCCTACTTTCTCTCAAAAAATTAATGATTCTTTTAAAAAGTGAAGTTCCTAAGGAAGTTTGAGGCATGATTTAATATGGGAAATTAACTCCAGAGAAACTTTCAAAACAGCATCTATTATGTAAAATGTGGTGTACCACTATTTTTTTTTTTTTCGGTCTTATGGAGCAGATGTTTCTTTGCCCTAAGCTAACAGTCTCCTTCCTGTCTCCTGCCTTTGCTGAACCATAATGTGACTAGGCCTCCAGGCGCTGTGATTATGAACACACATTCAGCACACGGAACCGCATTTCTGATACACCACAGTCTGCTGCGATTTACGATGGATTTAATAGCTGAATTTGCTGCAGCATGCTCAGTGAGGACGTGTGTCTCTCTCTCTGATTCAATTTTCTCCTCTTAGAGTGAACGTTCCTAAAGGAAAGATGGGGCCAAAGATAAGAAGAGCCAATGAAAAGCAAGCCAGGCTCAGGGTACACAATGAGTAGGTGGCAAACATGGGTATCTGGCAACATTACACATTGAAGCAAAGCAGGCATGAGCTTTCTTGTCGTTTTTCTTCCTAAAGAGAATGCTTTTCTGATTGCTAACTCCAAGCAACAGGGGATGAGAAACCCACTGACATTAGGACAGAGACTCCCACCTTCCTCCCTGCCCTCCCCACCTTCCCTACCCATTCCATCTTTCAGGTCAAAGAGGCGAGCAGAACTTCCTTGCCCTTTGATAGGTCTTCCTGCCTCCTCTTCCCAACTTGGAAATCCAACGTAAAGAGCCAATGTTTTGGTCCCTTACTAACAATCCAAACTCCCCCAGGAAATGGGAGGAGTTAGCAAACAGCTTTGAGTCTGCAAGTCTATGAATCTCCTTCCTGGGGGCCAGAAGGTCAGTGGCCACTCAGATCGAATTTCTCAGGGGACGTGACCTAAATAGCTAATTAATCTTTGGTCCCAGAAACTCCACAGCCCCCTCTTCTAGTCAGAGGGCTGATTTTTGTGTACACAAGTCTCTTGGCTCCTAGCAACCAAACAAGTCAGTCCCCATGTCAGCTTACTGTGAGTGTCTTGGCTTTACCATCTTCAAAATACAAAAGGGGCTGGCTGGCCAACAGCCAGTGTTGTTTGTAGTGGAAAACATGGCACACTCTAAGCCTCCAACAATAGAGTGGAGTAAAGACAACTGTGACAAAGCCACAGGATGGAACTGTACAAGGCTATTAAATGTGGCGGTTTCAAAGAGCTTTTCATAACATGGGTAAAATGCTGGTATTATTTGAAATGAAAAGGTAGAATGTAAGACATGATTTCAACTATTCAAAAAGATGCACAGAAACAAAATGCAGAAGACTTGAAGGAAAACATTCAAATGCTAGCCAATGGTTTCATTTGGGTGAAGGTTTCTGGCCAAGTTTTTTCTTTTTATAAATTTATGTACTTTCTAAATTTTTTAAATCATATCTTATTTGGATTTTTACAAATACTCCAATCTCCATAGGAGACTAACAACGTGATAATGAGCTCTTGCAAGCTGCTTAGTAAGTCAACTGTTGACACCTCTGGAGTATCTCTTATATCTCAAACTTCAGTCGAATTTCTTGCTAGTCACTCTTTCTGTCTTTCTTCCCTATTTCTCTCTGTCTAAAATGAAGCCCCCTACCCACCTATCTCCCCATCTTACAATCCTGTCTATCCTTTGAAGTCTGGCTCAAATATCATTTCCCCCTCAAAGTTTTCTTTAATTCTTTCTTCCCTGGAATCCCACAGCACTATGTATGTACCCCTCCCAGGCAATGAACCTTTCCATCTAGCACTATAATTATTTCAAGCTCATGTCCTGAGCTTAAAGAAATGCCTGAAAGAAATTTTAGATGCATGGGAAACTGAATTCATCTTTGTATACCCCACACAATACCTTAGTCACAGGAAGCAAGCAATACTTCCAGATAAAGGAATACAGATGAATCATACAGGTAAAGGAATAAATTAGTAAACGAATTATTTAATTTTAGGCTTACTTCGGAATCTGTCCTTAGAGATTTTCCCATTCACTAGCCAAATGCCATACCCAAATTTTGGCACCCACAGTTTGATACAGTTATTAGCCATCTTGAGCAATTGAGGCCCATCCAGCATACAACATCCATGTTACTTATGCAAACACCAAGAAAGAAAATATAATAAAACTTTTAATGAAATACTAGATGGGGAACTACATGAGGGCAGGACCTGTGAATCTTTCTCATTTTTGTGTCCTCCTGGTGCACGGTAAGTTCTCAACACACATTTGTTAAACAAATGAAAAGAAATGAATGAGTGAATGAACAGGCATTGCATGAGTGAGACAACCCACCGTAGTCGCGGTCCAAATGGATGATGTTCATTTTGCACGTGAGCTGTCATTGGATACCCACAGTGATGACTACTACATCAGATGACAGTGGAACCCCAACTCTCATATTTGTTAGCTGTGAGATCCTATGCAGCTCCCTCAAGCTGTATGCTAAAGGTAATGATATCTACTTGATAAGTCCTCGTTAGGGTGATATTACATAAGTGCATGCAGGGGGCTGAGCACAGTCCCCAGCAATGAGTAAAGCATGTCATGAAAGGCAGCTATAATTGTTATGAGAGAACCTGTTGGAATAACCATGGATGAATTAATAAACAAACATCTTTGCCCTAACTTGTCCTAAAATACAATTTTGGAACTTCATAAATAAAGATATTTTCTGTGCTTCTCTTGAGTACAACTACTTGAAAACTTGGATGGAATAATTCAGTTTCTGGATATCCTGCATAAGCAATGTATACCCTCATGCAAAACGTTCTTATCATCAAATCCTGCCCGGAAATCTTGCCAATGGAACATCAATACCAACTCTTTTTCAATTTGACTATAATGAAATACACTAATATGAGAATGGCAAACACCTCCCTTGGTTTACAAGCATTGAAGGTTATAGGAGAAAGTCACTGACATGTTTTAAAGTCTTACGTTTCCAAGCCACCCCTTCCACCCACCACGAGTTGATAAATAGAGCTGTAACTGGGAGACTTGAAACAACTGGAATTCTTCTTGCTCTGACCTTAAGCAAGTTCTTAGTGTCCAAATCTCTAAGAAAGCAAGATGGAAACATTTGCTGTGAGTGGCTTGTAAGATTTAATTGAATAAAAATAGCATAAAGTTGCCGTCTCAGGCAACAGGCATGTTGTGGTGGCTGCGTGCGGTCACGTACTAGAACGGCTATACTGTTCCCAATTTGTTTAAGGAAAATCACATACAGGGAGTAAGACTATCAAGAGAGCAAAACTTTGGAAAACAGTTTTATTTTATTGTTTCCAAACAGCAGTGCCTTGTGTATGCGTCCCTTGAGCTGTGGACTTTAGGCTCCATTCCTCCTGGACAGGAAGGCTGTCCACGGTCATCGGTCATGGTATCTGGGGCCCTAAGGTAATTATTGCCCTTGCCTCCTCCTCTGCAGTGAACAGTGCTCTGAAGGAAATGATTATCCTGGCTCACGAGGGATCTGGTCTCACCACGAGAAAGACCCTCCCTGACACTCATCAACTAAGCATCTAACCAGCAGTTGCCCCTTTGTAACTACAGTGCAAGGTTAACAGTTGACACACTAGTAATTGGACCACTGTGGGAAATTCGGAATCAGAGGTCAGATGGCTTGATAGTGTGCATCTTTAATCTGATTTTGCCCTAACTATAAACTGCAGCAAGGAAACAGCACGGCTGAGGCTAGGGAGGCAGTCCTCTTATGTTCTCAGGAAAAGAAACAAAGCTGCTCTTTTTAGAAAATCTAATTGTCATCCACAAACCAAAACAGTAAAGTTCTCTTTTCTTCTGTTTTGCTTAGGCGTGTTTGGCTTATCTATGGAAACAGCTCATGCTTTTCAAAAACTGGGCTGAGTGGCCATTCAATATTATGTTGCTAGGTAGTCCTTTCTAGGTTAAATATGTTTACTCTGCATAATGGCTGAAATTTTACTCAACTGCCTACATCCTGTGGCTCACACAGAGTGAATCCACTTCTTCTCACGCATGGCAGAAAGATGATGGTCACACCACAGGAGCAGGTTGAGAAGTTAGCTCACAGGAGCCCAGCTGAGGGCTTCTCAGGCTTTACCTTGCATCCAGATCACCTGGGGAGGCTGTTAAAATGACCGGTCCATTAGCAGGTCTAGGGTGGGGACTGAAATTGCACATTTCTAACAAGCTCCCTGGTGAACTCGATGCTGCTGGTCCATGGACCATAGTTTGAGTAGCAGAGAATTCCTGGGATTTCCGTCTTACTTTCTGGGATTGCTTCTTATCACAGGACTGGACTGTGGCAGTGAGCTAGAGGCGGGAAGAAAGAGCAGGGCCTAGGAAGGAAACAGGGCCTGTAGTTTCAGCTCTGCCATTTAACAGCCACATGACCTTGGGCAACTCCCTGGATCTCAATTCTTTGCCTTATAAAATGAGACAAACGATCCCTCTCTCACCAAAGCACAGGAGAATAAAAAATATAAATATTTACATGGAGACTTGATTCTAATAGGGACTCATGATCTATTGGTTCCTGACAAATCAGTGAAATTCATGCATTCCTCCTCTTTCAGGGCCCATACCTGGCCACATGTACCTGCCTCCCTCGCAATTAGGTACAGCTATGTGACACTCCTGGCCTATGAAATGAGATGGCAGTGTTGTGTGTCAGATCTAGGCATGGCCCATAAAATCCTCCCACACACATTCATTCCTCTATACAATTTGCCACTCCTAGGAGGACATCATGCCCATGGGGAACCCGGAAGCTACATGTTAAAGATGACAGAGCTCTCAATCAGCGTTGATCTCTGAAAAACTGAGAACACGTGGCAGCCCCACCAACCACTTCACCCACCCAGTATTGTTAGATAAGCAAAAAATAAACTTGCACCATATTTGAGCCATTATGCATTTGTGGTCCTCTTTGTTATAGTAGCTAGCCTACCTGTGCAATACCTTTCCTTTCCTCCTTCCTCTTCCCTACCTCCCTACTGTGCTCTTTCCTGAAACAGCCCCACATGCACCCTAAATTACACCGTATTGGTTAAAAGCATAAACTTTGAAATCAGAACATCAAGGTCCAAGTTCATCCCCATCCTTTCGTTGTACACTACTGGACAAGTACGCCTAGATAAATTTCTCAGCCTCACTTTCCTCAGCTGGAAGAAATTATCATCTCTTTGCTCATCCCTTGGGAAGGTCCCATGAGATAATGCATGTAGAGAAGCTGGCACCTTACCTGGACAATGTAAACACTCCAGAAACAGATAGCTATTTGATCTCTGCCCCCTGTTCCCAACCGCACCCCCCTGCCCGATAAAAATGCTGTTTCATAAGGAATATCATAAGTCACTGTTTGTGTAGTTGCCAACACCAGCATTTCCCACTGTGTGGTAAAACTCCATTTCATTCAAAGATTTCCCAACTGGAAAAATTTTTTCAAGCATCTTAAGCATCGCTGTATCTTTTATCACTTGAATGAATGAATATTACAAAGCTAAAAAGGGGAAAGAGGAAAAGGACCAAATAATTAGCACAGATTTTAAAAATTTTATGTAAGGCAGGAATTTTACCATTTGAAAATCTGGATTACATAAAAAAAAGCATGACCTTCAAATGAGGAGGGACATTTATATGATAAATTTATTTGCTGTCTTGAACTATGGGATAAAATCTATCAGCCAGGAGAGAAACCCTCAAAAGAAATACAGCTTCTGTTGCCCAGGTATTCCAGAAACAAAGCGGAGAAGAAAAACACATAGCGAAATTTTTCTCTTTAACACTATGGTACGTTTAAAGACAGAATTTTCCATTATAAAAATGCATTACCCAAAATTGATGGAAATAACTTTGCTGTGCCCAATACTCATGAAGGTATATATATAAACACAATTTTGAACATGTGTTTACATGCATAAAAATAGAACAGGGTAAGAATCTGATTATTTGGGGGTAAAAGTTATGTTCAGTCTGAACACCTAAGGAGTATGACACCCATTATGCTAAAGAAGACTAATGTGGTTCCTTTCAACTTGCTTTTCCATTTCCTTCTCTCTCTGGTGGCAAATTGGAGGGATTAGCATTGCTATTCTTAAGAGGCTGCATGCATGAAAAGTTTCCTGAAAGAATCTGCCACAAGCAGCATGAACTCAAAAAACTATTGCATTCTAAAGGAAAGTCAAATGGACCAGAAATCCAGAAGAAACTATGTACATCCATTCCTCTACCATTTAACTTGCCCTTCCCTTTCTATCGGGAAATGAGCTGTGAGAACAATAAAATGCTGGCCTGGAGCAGGAACCATGAAATTCACATTTTTTTCTTTAAAATATTCTAAATCTCTCTCCCCTCCAGCCAATCACTTCCCTTCTGAAGTCCTGTTGATTCTACACCCGATCTTCCTCGAATCTGCCCCTTCCTCACCCCCGCCCTGAGCTGAGTCTCCAGCACCCTTTTTTCCTGGGCTGCTGCAAAGCCTCCTCGTTAATCTTCCTGCCCGCAGTCTGCCCTCTACTCTCTACACAGAAGCCCAAATAGCTTTTCTAAAAACGCAAGCTTTATCATGTTCCCTGATTAAAACTCTCCAATGCCTCACCACCACCCACAAGATAAAAATCCATTTAGTAATACAGCTTAACAAAGACATACATATTCTGACTCTCACATCGTACTTTTATCATCCACCCTGAAAACACAAACACACCCACCCTGCATCTACAATGACCCATTTTGTATACGAGGTACCATCTGAACAGAATACTCTTACACCCTTCTCTTCCTCCTTCTTCACTGGCTAATTTTAACAGATATCACTGACTCTGAGAAGCCTTCTCTAACCCACAACCTTCGGTGGGGGTACGGGGACTCATTTGAGAGCCCCTGCTTCTGCCATTTGACCAGGAGACTCCAGTACATATAAGTATAGGCTCTACAGTCAGACTGCCTGGATTCAAATCCCAGCCACAACTTTTATAGTTGTGTGATCTTCAGCAAGTTACTCAACCTATCTGTGCCTCAGTTTCCTCATTTGTAAAATCGAGATAATCATGGCGCCCACTTCAGTAGGGCTGCTTTGAGGATAAAATGAGTTAATATGGAAATGGCTTAGTCTGACAGCTAATTATTGCTCAATAAATCTTACTGAGGAATAATAATAAAAATGGTAGTAGAACCATTCTATGCTCCATGTGTAGGTTTTTCACCCTTGACTGTACACTTTGCAAAAAGCAGATATGTCATTATTCCTCCTGCAAGGGACCTGACCTATGTCAAATATTCAACACCATGTTCTTTAATAAATAGACACTAACTGAGGATCCAAACCAATCACAGATTTCCATCTTCCTGAAGAGCTTTCAGCTTCCTCTGAATTACTCGGGTAGATTTCCTCCCATGTAACGTTAAAGCCTTTTGCACACACACAAAAAAATACAAAAATTACCTGCTGTCTATCAGACATGTGCTAGGCACCAACAGAGGCAAAATGAAATGAGAAAAATAATTCCTGCAACCAGCAGCTCACAAAGTCAGTCAAGTTAACTGCTACCCGCGAGCAGACTGTGAAGGCCTTTTCATTAGACCAGAGAGCAAGCTGACCTTGCCTGATATCAG
The DNA here is from genome assembly GCF_041296265.1 of Equus caballus. Lineage (NCBI taxonomy): Eukaryota > Metazoa > Chordata > Mammalia > Perissodactyla > Equidae > Equus > Equus caballus. The sequence goes on from NC_091705.1 coordinate 15,273,028, forward strand.
CCAAGACCATCTTTTTATTTTAAGGGTATGCTCACTGTGAAATGTGTCACACCTACTCACCCTCGGGAGTGGAACACACTCCAAAACAATCTGATTAATGGCCTCCCCTGTCGCTTATTAGCTTTGCACAGAAGAACCTAGCAGGTATATGACTTGCTACAATGGATTGTTCTTAGAAAGTGCTAAAACAATGTCATCCAAGCTTCCACTTGATGTGGAGGGGCAGGCCTTGGTATTCTTATGTTGGAGACGATGCAGCTCTTCGGGAGCACTTTATGGTGATAACCATGGCAGCGTGTAACCCATTTAGTAATGCTCTATCTTGAATCCCTGATTGCCAATCAGTATCCTCACTAGCAGAACATTTTTTTATGTCTACTAAAGCACCTGTAATGTTTTAGGTACAAGGCTCTGATCTAATTTAGTTTCATCAAATTATTTTCAAATGATATAACAGAACCCCATCACATTGAAGTTCTGTTATTAAGAAGGTTTTTTACATCAGGTCAAAACATGTCCCACTAAAATCCCATAAGCATACACTCTAAAAGCCCCAACTAATATAGTTAGCCTGGACGTTAAATCTGACTCCTGAAGCTAGGCACAAGGCTGTAAAAAATTCCATTCTATTTGCATTTGGCCAACTCTTCTTGAGGAAGCTCAATATTTCTAATTAGTTATCTCCCTGATCCACAAACATTGTATGTAGGATGTATTATTCACTCATATCTCGCATTGTTCAGAAATGATTTACAGAGGTAAGTAATCTGGATAAACAGGTATCAGCTTAATTATAGATGCACATAAGTAGACGTATACAATACAGCTTAACTGCAAAGGAAAAGCTAAAACTTAATGGTTAAAAAAGCATAGACTTTGTTACCAGGCAGCCGTGGGTTCAAGTTCTTCATGAGGAGCTACATGAATCTTAGAAAGGTACTCACCTTCTTTCAACCTCAGCTCTCTTAACTAAACGTTGATAATAATCCTACCCATCTGATAAGGCTGCGAGACAATGAGTGTAACACATAGGATGTCTGGGGTACAGGAAGCATAAGCAAACTTTTTGGTTTCTTCACCCCTGATTGCTCAGCTGAGCCTAAGAAAAGTACAGTGCTGTCAGGGTTCTGCTTTTCAAATATGATAGAAGATGGACAACCAAGAAACTTGAGATAATGAATGATCACAGAACCCTTCAGAAGAGAGATGGGGGATAAACCCTCAAACTGGAGGACTCCAAAGCTGGTTAGTTACACTCTGCCCCATATACCTCTAGGAACCTGAAACTAAATGACAGAACCTTCTCTCTTTTTCTTAGCTGTTGGCTGGTAGTGCCTTCTCCTACTGTAACTGACAAACCAATTTCTACAATGAATCATCAAAATAGGCTGAAATTTCTCTAAAGAAAGGCTGTCTGTGAATAGAGCCAACAATGATTCCATTTATTCCAATGAAAATTTAGGCAGCTTTCATTGGCCTTTAGGTTCTAATCTGGCACCAGTCAACAAATAATTCATTTTAAAAGTATTTCATCTTTTGGAAAACTTACTGAGGTAGTATGGGAATAGGCACTTGCTATGTTCTAGGTACCTGGTCTCAATATTAGAATGGAAAAAGTTCTATTTCTTGAGATTGATCAAATTATCCTGCCCTTACTCAGGAATCATAATTAGACTAGACAATTTACTTGTCAATGAAAAACACTTAGTTTGAAGTCATGGAGGAAAGGGAAGACATTTACTTTCTTCATTTCCTTTTCATCTTCAAGAGGCAAAGTGGGGTTCATAATATATCCATGCTATTTAAAAAAAATACAGAGATTTTGAATAAAAGGAAGTATGTGATACTCTCAAAATGAAAGTCATGAATGGCATATACATACAATGGAACACTACTTAGCAATAAAAAGAAGTAGATTATCTATATAAGCAGCAACATGGATGAAATTCAAATGCACATGCTAATATCAGATTCAATATACACTTTATGATTCCACCTATGTGCCACTCTGGAAAAGGCAAAGCTATTAATGATGGGGAACAGATCAGTGGTGGCCAGGAGTTAAGGATGGAGAAAGGGCTTGACTACAAACAGGCAGCAGAAGAGAATGTTTTGGAGTGATGGAATTGTTCTGTATCCTAATTAGTAGTTACACAACTCAATGCATCTGTCAAAACTCATACAACTTATACCAAAAAGATAAATTTTGCTACCTGTAAATTTAAACACAAATTTTAAAAAAGAAAATGGGGGCTGGCCCCACAGCCAAGTGGTTAAAGTTTCGCATGCTCCACTTCAGCGGCCCAGGTTCGTGGTTTTGGGTCTTAGGCGCGGACCTACTCCACTCATCAGCCATGTTGTGGAGGTATCCCATATACAAAATAGAGGAAGTCTGCCACAGATGTTAGCTCAGGACTAAACTTCCTCAAGTGGAAAAAAAAGAGGGAGAGGAGGATTTGCAGTGGATGTTTGCTCAGGGTAAATCTTCCTTACCAAAAAGAAAAAAAAGAAAACATAGAATCCACTCTTTACTGAGGCTTAATGTTAACACTATTTTAAACTGTAGTAGACAGGTGGTCTCTCCTGAACAAAAAGGGACTTCATTAATAAAATTCCAGGAGAACCCATTTTTCCCAGCTTTATTGAGGTAGAATTGACAAATATAAATTGTATGCATATTTAAGGAGTACAACATGATGTTTTGATATATGTATATACTGTGAAATGAATACCACAACCAAGCTAATTAACATATCTACTGCCTCACATAGTTTCCATTTGGTTTTTGTGTAGTGAGAATACTTAAGAGCTACTCTAAGCAAATTTCAAGTATACAATCAGTATCATTAACCCCAACCACCATGCTGTCCATTAGATCTCCAGAACTTATTCATCCTACGTAACTCAAAGTTTGTATCCTTTGACCAACATCTCCCCATTTCCCCTACCCACCCCAGCCCCTGGCAACCAATATTCTCAACTTTTTAGATTCCACATATAAGTGGATCATGCAGTATTTGTCTTTCTGTGTCTGGCTTATTTCACTCAGCATAATGTCCTCTAGGTTCATTCATGATGTTACAAATGGCAGAATTTCCTTCTTTTTGTAAGGCTGAATAATATTCCACCATATGTGTGTGTGTGTGTGTGTGTGTGTGTGTGTGTACACATACATGTACATACACCATGTTTTCTTTGTCCATTTATCCATCAATGCACAATTAGGTTGTTTCCATGTCTTGGCTATTGTGAATAATGCTGCAAGGAACATAGGAGTGCAGATACCTCTTTGAGATATTGACTTAATTTTCCTTGGATATATACCCAGAAGTAGGATTGCTGAATCATACGGTAGTTCTGTTTTTAATTTTTTGAGGAACAAGACAACCCATTTTTTTCAACCTACAGTACATACTGTGGATGGTCTCTGGACACCTCTATTCCACCCTTCCTCAGTTGGGGAGGCCAGAAAGCTAAACGCTAAAATTCCAAGACTCTTGTCCAGCTGGGTTCCAATTAGAATTGGAACGAATTAAAAGCACTTAACTATATGAAGGACAATGGGCATCTTCCTGCTGCTACTGCTCCTGGCAAGGAAGGTTTGAAAGATAGAGGTTCTAGAAGGAGTTGCAGCAGCAAAAGCAACAGTGGCATGTCCTTGAATTCAAAAGGCCAGTGGTGGCCATACTATTCCTCATTCTCCAGCCTTTCAGGCTATTCTGTAAGCACCTAATCCTCTGTATTAAATGTTTTCTGCTAAGAAACACCCAGAGTAGTTTCTTTTTCCTACCTTGATCTCTGTTGATATAAAAACCAGTTTATTTATTAAATGGCCCCATGTCATGGTCCCTCAGACAGGATTATTTGGAAGTTCCAGAAAAATTCCATTTAAATTCAGCAATCTATGGCCAAAGTAAAGCTACCTCTGTTTTCCAGATTTTTTAGTACCACTCAGTCCTTGCTTACTGTGCTGGAATGATGACACATGTTTGTTTACCAAATTACTCTTCTAGGTGACAGCTCCAGGTTGAAATCCCATAGGACGAAATCTAGCACAAGAGTCTATCCAGGTACCTCAAATAAAGTCTCAGAACTGAACTTACTAATCCCGGTTGGTCAGATCCAGGTATTCTGGCCATCCCATCCCTAACTGTACGAGGCTACAGCCCAGGTCATTCCCATCACTGACAAATGAAGACAGAACATAAAACCTGTTACCTACGGACAACTGTTAGCAATGCTTTTCTCAGATTTTCTGTTGTTCACTACTTGTAGATTTTAAATGTATCTTTCCTCCTCTGTGAACAACTAACCACATTAGTTAAGCCTAAAGTAAGTGCTGCAGACTTGTTTAAAGAGAAACTTCCCATGAGGCTTGGCAAACATAGCCTGAAGTATCAGGAATAAGTCTAATTTTGTGGTGTCTAGGGACTGAACTACCTGCATCGTGACACCTCTAGGGAAGAGAGTTGAGCAAATTCAATATGCTCACCCACCTTGCTCAAATGCTAAAGTAAGCACAGCATTTTGGGCAAGGTACGTGATGAAAGGTTCAAAGGAACGGCATCGAGGAGGATAAGGATCGTGGATGCGTGGTCGCAAATGCCTCGCACAGAAGGTGCACAGTACATTTTTATTAAGGGAATGAATACGATGGGCATGTATTTGGGGCTTTACAGAGGTAAAGAAGGTTGGCCGGAGCCAATTAGATGGTTTCTTTGCCTCTAAAGCAGGGTTCCTCACGGCAGTGGATTTCAGCTGTCTTTGCTCCTTAACACATTTCCCCCTTCTATTGATAAGAGTGTCCTGACGTTCATCTTGAAATCCTCCCCTCTGCTGGTCTCAGGTCCTGAGGGTCCAGTGATACCGACTCCAGAAGAGAAGGCTGTGACCTGGGCTATGACCTCTCACAGCTGGGGAGGGAGGGCTCTTGGTTCAAGAATGGACAGAATACTGGATCTGACCAATTGGGATTAACAAGCTCAATTCTGAGACTGAATTTGAGACACCTGGGAAGTAGAGTCTGTCTTTCTTCTGCTGGGTATGATACTATGGGATATTGGCGTAGAGCTATCAAGGACGAACATGTGAAGCCATAGAACTATCCAAACATAGTAGAAGGCATGCCAGAGAGACAGAGAAACAGAGTGTGATCAGACTGATAGAGACCCTAGGACCAACTGTGCCTGAAGCACCTTTTCAAGTGAACCAAAGTTATCCATCTCTTGCTTAAAACTCCTGCAGTCAACATATTAGTTAATTATATTTCTTGGCTTTATTTTATTTAGGTCATCAAAAGAGCCTTTACTGAAACATTAAGCTTTAGTCCCAAATGTATATTTTTGTGTATATTTTCATGTGTCTACAGCAGAGTTCCTTTAGCTTTGATGGGATTCTCAAATGAGTTGTAATCCCCCAAAATGTCAAGAACCACTTTTCTAGAGAGAAGCAATGCCTCAAAAAATGACTGAAGATTGCCTTTTTATGGCATATTCTTATTTTTACAAATAAAAAAGCAAAACTTGACCAATTCCACTTCTAAATAGAATAAGTAGATACAGAAGAGAAGAAAGGAAGTAAATTAATCATGGAAGGTCAGGGTTTTAAGATCTTTGTAGCTCTAGCAATTCTTATTTTTCAGATGCACCACCCCACATAATCCCTAACATACTGAATGGCACCCACAGCAAACACAGTTCATATAGAAGTACATGAGGAGGACTTAAGTTACAAGTTGATATAATGTCAATGCTGATAAAATAGTTGATGAAATGACTTATTTGGGAGATATTCAATGAAACATTTAGGCATTTTAATGTTGTAGTTTTCATCTCATGTTTTGGGGTCAGTAAAACTTTTTCAGAATGTACATATTTTTTGAGAAGACTGAAACTGTCTTAGAACCTAGAAATTGTGATAGAGTGCTTAAAGGATAAAATGATTGAGGATTAGTTTTAAAGGTGCTACATGAGAATATGCACACTGTGCTGTGCTCCATTTCCATCTACTCTATACTAAATTCACCCTGTTCTGATTGTGAAATCTCAAGTCGCCTCTGTCTACCCCAAGGTGATCACTCACAGGGCTAGTTCTTTATCATTAATGTCGAAAGTTCTACTGCTGGAATTAATGGATCCTTAATGAATTTTTCCCTTTTAAAAGCAAATGCTGCAATTTAATGTTAATCTTCTAATTTATAATTTTTACATTTTAATGTTTATCTTCTGATTTATCATTTTACTGAGACTAATACAGACATACATACATAACAACAAATCAAAACAAAACAATCCAACAATATTCTGCCCACCCTCCATTTTAGAGAAATGGGCCAGATACCAGAAAAATAGCTTAAAAAAACTATTCTCAAGTAATATACGGACCCAGACTAAGGTGGCAGCTTCAAAAGAGGAAAAAAAGGAAGATAAAAGTGAAAGTCTTAAGTAATTTTCTTTAAGGAAGAATGAGGGGGAAAGGCTTAAAAGCCTCAGATAAAATACAATGAAAACAACAGCTACCAACTATTAAATTGAAGTAAGAGCAAATTTAAGGGAAAAAAATTTTCTTCTGGATTTGACAACAGATGTGTGGGTGGAACGGATTACTGAAAGGTATGCAATTAATATGACAAAACTAAGGGAAAGCTCACATTATGGTCTTCACATCTTTATCCAGAGCAGGTCTTCTCAGACTTCAACCTGCAAATGATTTACCAGGAGAGCTTGTTAAGCAAAAACGCAGATTCTGATTCAGCAGATCTGGGGTGGGGCCAAAGTTGCCGCAATTCGCACAAGGTCTCAGGTGGTGTTGTTGCTGATGGTCAGGAGACCACACTTCCTGCTGCAAGGCTCTAGATTTCAGAAGTTTTTACAGATTTCCCTTCAGTTTGAATCGCTTGCCAATACCAACATGTTTTAAAATAGTGTTAAACGTTTATACTTGTAGCGGCAATTTCCTTCACCATAGGTAAAAGGAACACTTCTTAACTTCCTTTTTTCCACATATTATTTTTAGAACAGTGGCCCCACTTCCAAAGATGCAGCTTCAGTAAGACTACGGCAGGGCTCAAGAACGCGCATTTCTAACAAGTGCCCAGATGATGCAGAGCCCAGGGACCATGCTTGTTGACCCACTGTTTAGCGCATCTATCCACAGTCCTGCTGCAAAGTTATGTAAGAATGGATGCCAACAGAAAATCTCCAGCATCAGAGAATCATCAAGTATTGGAGCTTCAGAAGACCTGACACTAATCTTTCCCAAGGTCCTCATTTGAGAGGTGAAGAGCTCAGGTACCAGAGAGATTGGGTGTCTTACCTGGAGCCACAGAGCTGATTAGAGAAACAAAGTGAGGAACAGAGCCCCATTCCTTTATCCCTACCCCAGGATGCTTGCCCCTCCACCACATTACTGTTTTTTCATCTTTTCCAAATAAGCCTAAATCACTTATTTCTGGATCCATAACTATGCAACACTGAACACATTTTAGTCCTACCAGTAATTCTCTTTACAGAAATAATCGCCAAGAAATTGTTTCTAAGTGTGGCCCAAGGGCATGCTCTATTGGAATTAACAGTGGGACTTGGGTTTGCTTAAGGATTCAGATCCTCTGAGTTGACCTAAAACTACTGAATTTGATTTTCTTGGGCTGGTACCTGGGAATCTGTATTTTGATAAGCATCTCTACAAGCACTCACCCTATGGGACTGTTTGATAAACAGGTCAATAGGATGATAGCTCTCAACCTTGGCTACACATTAGAAACCCACACGGGAGAAGGGGGCTGAAAAATCCCCAGGCGCAGGCTGCGTGCACACAACTACATGGGAATCTCTGGAGATGCAGCTCAGGCAGGAGTAGTCATCAAAGCTCCCCCGGGATTCCACTGTGCAGCCAAAGATGAGAAACAGTATGTCAACGATTTCCAAACAGCTCCATATTTCTATCCACTAAAAGGATGTTGAACTTCCAAACAAAATGATACTTTGTTTTAATGAATATAGAAATTTGGTCACCTAAAATGCCAAAGGTATTAGAGCAGCCAGCTTCAGCAATTCCAACCTGGTCCAGGGGAGCCACATGTTTCTCTTCCAAGAAAACCAGCACTCATCAAAGTTCTGCATTTGTGTCAGAAGGTCCACTGAGGTGGGGCCTCCTGCTTGTTCAGAGAATTAAAAATTCTTGTTATTTCCATTTGGTCACTTCTGGCAGTTACAAAGTAAGGATTTTTATAAAAAAATTAATTTTTATGGATTTTCCAGTCAAGTTCCTAAGTAACAGTTTCCTTGCAAATGAGATTGATTGACTAGTAATACCAGGTGAGAGTGACCTCCATTAGTTACCAGGCCTCTTTAAGGAGTAAACAAGAAAAAGTGCAGGAAGACAGGAATTCCTGCAAAGTAGAGTGTCTGAAATTTAACTTTTTAGGCGTCAAAGTCCAAAACACTAATGGCGTGGATTTCTGAATTGCTGCCAAGGATGTTCTACCCAGGGAGTTTCTTGAGGGTGTCTGTATTCTAAGCAAGCGACCTAGTAATTTGCCCATAATCAAAAGTTGTCGGTTCAGCTCACAAAGAGCTTAAGCTTTATAAGAAGATGCCTTTCTAAAGACTTTAAAAACTTGCACAGCTGGACATAAAAACAGAGGTAGGACAGTGATTTAATACATAGGTGACATTTATTAACCTCAAGATAATGACTAATTAAAAGCAAGTTTGCTGATACTTCCATTTTGGCAATGATTTTAACACCTTTATTGCTTTTCTCTTTTCTTTCTTCATCCCACCCATCACCCCTCAGCGCCATATGCTCCCCGCATCAGACACAGAGACTGGTTTTCTCTCAAGCACAGGCATCTCCCTCCATCCTTGTCCTTCACCCTGAATTTAGCACCGAAACTCCATCAAAAGGGAGCACAGTGAGGGCAGGGGAAGGTCTCAGCTGAAGCTCAGCCAAACCAATTTACTTGCCAAAGGAAAACAGCTTTTGTTTTCGCAACAGCTCTAATCTGTGGCTGGTTCCTCCATCAATCAGCATTTCTCAAATATTAATGTCCTACAATTATCAGGGGATCTTATGAACTGCCAGACACTGATTCAATAGGTCCGAAGTAGGGACCGAGATTCCGCATTTCTCACAAGCTCCCAGGTGATGCTAATGCTGCAGCTCCATGGACCACACTTTCAATAGCAAGGAACTAGACATTATTCTTGGTGGAAAAGAAAACACAGTGATGGTGAAAGACTATGTCCTCTGTCTCACACCTGCTAAGGTATCAGTGATAGTGGTCAATATTGGAGAGCCCGTAAGTCCTTTCTTTGAGAATTATTATCAGACCCCTATCCACAGGGTATCAATGGCACCCATATTTGTGCTGAGACCTTGCCCCTGGCCAGAACCGACTGGACCAAGGATGGACATGTGTTCAAAGCTGAGTCAATCAGCTTCTTCCTCTCTTGAGTGTTTGGGATCAGACTTCAGGGATACCCATCACGAGTTGCTTGAATTAAAGGATGTAAACATCTAGGGCAGTCGTTGTACCTCATGTTGAAAGAAACAGGGACTGTGGAAAACAGCACTGAAGGAGCAGAGATAAGAGAGCACCTGAAAATCAATTGCCATCTGGATTCCTGAACGCTTTTTACTTCATCTTTTCAGATCCTTCCCTTCTTACCCTGAGATTCCTAGAAACAGTCCTGTATCCTTTCAATAAATTCTCCTTTTTCTTGCTTAAACTGGCTCGAGAGGAAGCTGGCAAATTCCAAAGCAAAGGACACAGAGTTTCACTTTTCATCAGAGAACACATTGACCTGTCAGTCCAGAAGTTCTAGAAAACATCTAGGCTCTGTTCCACATGTCAGGCTTTTAGAGGAATAAAATAGTTCACATCCACACGCAACAGTGGTGGGCAGCTTCCTGGGGCTACCTGTGACTAATGCTGCAACTTTCTGCAAGTCATTTAACAAGAGACTTCACTTCATGGAATGTCAGTTTCAACTCTTCAAATTCCTGCAATAATTAAGACTATTTACTTCAATCTCCTTTCTTCCTTCCCATCTCCATCAACCTTGTTATCCCTACATTCCAAGTAAAAAGAAACCCTGCCTGGTCTCCTCCCATCACTCCTCCCTATGCAGGTGACTGCCATCCTACCCCAGTGGAGACAGGGGGCTGGCCCACAGAAGGCATCCAGGAGGCGGGAGCTATGATTTTTATAAACTCCTCTCTCCGTGCACTCACTCACCCACATGACTGTTTGATCCTCCTATCTTGCCTTATCACACTCTTATTATAATCTGTGCAAATGTCTCTGATCTTCCACTTTCAAAAACAATCTAGTGGTTCTCCTCACATGGTACCAGCTCCTGGATGCCTATCTCCCATTAAAACCATTCCCTTCCCCAGCCACCCCACTCCACTCATCCACTTGACCACAGAAGACGTAACTCCACACACACTTCCTTTCCATAACCACACCACATCCGGTCTTTCAAGACGTGTATAAGAGTTGGCACAGGTGAAATTCACCTAGATAAGGCTAGTTTATGCCAAATAAGTCATTAGTGAAAGGAAAACAACTCGGCAAAGATGAAACTGCAACCTTCTGCTACCCCGAGTCAAGGACAGAATCCAGATTCATTTCTATCCTAAGATGTAAGGTTACAGCTCCATGTCACTTTGCATTAATGAAGTTTCTGCTTTGTCACCTATTTGTGGGTACAGAAGTGCACCACCAGTCTGTTTACATTAAATGTGTGTCCTTGAATATGTCTTCCACATCCACAGGGAAGACTTCCATTCACCTAAGATTAACAGCTTAGAAAACTGCTATTGATTATGACAAGGTAATCATTTCATTCTCCTTTTACTCATGGTATCAATTATACACTCAAACTCAAGTAGAGGAATAAATATGTTCAATCCTAACTACAATAAAAATGGAATATATTCATTCTCAATTTAAACTCAGAATATTTTTAAGTGATTTCTCTAAAATGATCTATTTCAAAGTCATTAAAAGTCTGTTTATGAAGACTATTCAGTGCCATGAAAAAGCACTCACAATATAATGTTCTTTGGGAAAAAACAGAATTCATATACACAGTACACGTCCAAGGTTTTTAAATATAGTTTATACATATGTCTAGAAATACGAAATATTATTCGTGGTTATGTCTGGATGATAGGATTGCAATCAATATTTCATTTCTTCTTTGTAATTTTATGAATTGTTAAAAAGCTCTGCAACGCATATGAATATTTATGATTAGAGCAAAAGTAAATATTACCTATATGTATGGTCTACATTCAGTAAATTAAAACGATTCATGTGTCTCCCTTGTTTTGAGTATCCTGCTAGAAACAGTGTGTTACATTAATGTGATTTGCTCACAGGCATCTTAAATTCTGCGTTGCAAATGAAGCAGGAGGAAGACCCTGTGTTCTTTCAAAGCCTGAGCTGAAAGGATGAGGTAAGGAGTGGATTTTAGGGTTGGTTTGAAAGTGGTAACACTTGCCTCTTGGACTCACATATTTGGGGTGGGGGAGAAAAGTAATAGTTTTGATACTTTTTGTGTAACTTACCCTCTTTTTTTATTTCTCAGCATATTGCTTCCTACCTTCAAAGCTAATATGTTCTGTTCTAAGATCAGAAACGACTGTTAGAACATATTTCAATATTTATCTTCTTCAAAGACTTTTATTTGAAAAATACAAAAAGTGATCAAAACTAACTAAAAATCATAATTATTCCACGATCGTCTTTCTCTGAAAATTTATAAAATATGAACTCCCCTCCTGCTGGCCTTCCAATCAGAGTTCTGAGAGAGAAGCAATCTTACCAGCTATTGTATATGCAGATGTTCATGTGGAGCCACACATCTATCAAGTATATGTGTAGGCAGCCTATATATGTACACATACGTGTACCTGCAGAATTATAAAATAGATATAAAAACATAGACAATTTTTTAAAAATTAAAATGACATCAAGCTTTACATAGCCCTTTGCAGTTTGCATTTTTCAGACCACATAAAACACACTTCTCAATGGGAGACATTGAATTGAACGGCATACACATCATAAAATTTAATATTGCCAAATTACGCAAACAAAAAAACCATACAAGATATCCTCTACTTAAAAACTTTCCTTAAAAGAGTATGATTATTTTATTATAGAAGTAATAAAAATTAAAACAGCCCAGGAGCCTGGGGTGGGAGGGAGAAATGCCTTCCCATGCTTATTCTTCATGCTTCCCATATATTTTACAAATATCTTTTGGAAATCGCTCAACAATTTAAATAATTTTCTAAAGGAGATACACGTTATAAAACAAAAAGCCTTCCTTTCCCACTGCACCCCGACCCCCTCCACAATGGCAAGAATAAATGCATCCCTTCTGATTTCAATTCCTCTAGCGTTCCTCCTTATCTCTAGAGCAGTGATTACTCAGCAGAAGTACAGTGTGAGCCACACGTCATTTTAAATTTTATAAAAACATTAAAAACAATAAAAAGCACATGGTAAAATTAATTTTAGCAATATGTATTATTTAACGAAATACATCCAAAAGATCATCAATTCCACATGCACCCAGTATACAAATTACTGAGGTATCTTACTTTTTTCTTTGTTTTTTTTTTGAGGAAGATTAGGCCTGAGCTAACATCTGCTGCCAATCCTCCTCTTTTTGCTGAGGAAGACTGGCCCTGAGCTAACATCCGTGCCCATCTTCCTCCACTTTATACGTGGGATGCCTGCCACAGCATGGCTTGTCAAGGGGTGCTAAGCCCGCACCCGGGATCTGAACTGGAGAACCCTGGGCCGCCGAAGCAGAACGTGCGCACTTAACTGCTGTGCCACCGGGCTGGTCCATTTTTTTTTTTCTTACTAAGTCTTTGGGATCTGGTGTATATTTTATACTTACAGCCCATCTCACTTTGGATGAGCCATATTTCAATGGTTCAATAACCACACATGCCCAGTAGCTACTGAATTGGAAAGTGCACCTCTAGATAATATACTCAAACCCCTATTTCTTGATTTGTCAACTTAAAAACTATCATTTGACTCCACAGTATGCCACGCCCTTTTTTCCTTCTCTCCACCTCTGCCAGTATCATCCCAATATTTTGTTTTTCAATCGACCTTTACAGCTGTGTATTTAAACTTCATTCTTAATTCACCAAATTGAGACGGACTTACCTCGTTTTCTGTGAAATGAGGGATTAGGGTCCCTCTATTTCTCTCCACCTCTCTTTCCCTTTCTGCCTCCTAACCTTTTGCTAGCAAACTGTCACTTTTACATCGTCAAAGTTTTATCATATCTACCATGTTCTGTACTATAAATTTTGTTACACACCGATTTTGTAAATTGGAAACTGAGTAACATTTACAATATGAAAATTACATAGCAATTATCTCTGCAGAAACAAGCAGTGTGCATGCATGCAGAGAGAAGGCCACGTAATACTGTCAGTGAACTTGTGCTGCCCAAAGCACTGTAACCAAGAAAGCTGAGAAGGGGAACACCCTACTTAATACCGCAACTCTGTCTGCTCCCTGAGAACATTACGTTCCATCACACTTTGTTACAGAAATTGCATTTGATTTTAGGATTAGGAATCCTAGTCTGATTTTGACAGCTTTTTTTTTTTTTTTAAGATTTGCCAAAGAATTATTGTCTCGATTTTTTGTTGTTCCTGTTGGGGTTTTTTTGTTGTTTGTTTGTTTTATTTTTAAAGATTTTATTTTTTCCTTTTTCTCCCCAACCCCCCCCCCCGTACATAGTTGTATATTCTTCGTTGTGGGTCCTTCTAGTTGTGGCATGTGGGACACTGCCTCAGCGTGGTTTGATGAGCAGTGCCATGTCCACGCCTAGGATTCGAACCAACGAAACAATGGGCCGCCTGCAGGGGAGTGCATGAACTTAACCACTTGGCCACGGGGCCAGCCTCTGTTCTTGTTGTTTTTAATTGCATTCCTTGGTTTCGTTTATCTACCTGTCCATGGAACCCATACTTCTCTCTTTTGGTTTGCTGCACTAATTCTTTTTAGAACTGATCTGGGGATGACTGAATGTTGTAGTTCTTAACTTGTCTTAAAATGCTTTCATTTTCCCTTCATGCTGAACATGAAGTTTGGCAGGGAACAGAATGGCAGGTTCAAAATAATTTTCCCTCCAAGCATGAAGGTATCATTCTCTTGTCCCCTGGAAGTCATCTCTGTGGTTAACTCCCTATCCCACTCCCATTTCTGGAATCTTTTAGCATCCTCTCCTTTTCCTTGGTGTTCTGAAAGATCATGTACATGTGTTTAGTTACCAGTCCCTTCACATGCTTATACTCACTCATCCCACTCTGCACTGAGAGGGCCCTTGTGGTCTGAAGATTTGAAGAATTAAAAACGTGTTTGTGTGTGTGTGTGTCTTTAATTTCTTCCTCCACTTCTTCAGTTTCCTTTTTCTAGATCCTCTATGAGAAGATGTGGGACCTCTGGATTGATCCTCTAACAACTCATTCTTTCACTCATATTTTCCAACTCTTTGCTCTTTGGCTCTTTTTTCTCAAAGGTTTCTTCATCTTTTCTTTCGGCCACTATACTTTCTTTTTTAAGTTAAGAATTATATGGGCCAGCCCAGGGTGGTGCAGCGGTTAAGTTCGCACCTTCTGCTTCGGCAGCCAAGGGTTCACCAGTTCAGACTTCAGGCACAGACCTATGCACCGCTTACCAAGCCATGCTGTGGCAGGCATCCCACATATAAAATAGAGGAATATGGGCACAGATGTTAGCTCAGGGCCAGTCTTCCTCAGCAAAAAAAGGAGGATTGGCGGCAGATGTTAGCTCAGGGCTGATCTTTCTCAAAAAAAAAAAAAAGCAATTATATTTTAATTTCCAAGAATTCTTTCTTGCTCTTAAACTATTCCTCTTCCTTAGGAATCTGTTCTTAACTATCCCCGATGATAAAATTTAGAATTATTTTAACGGTTTATCTCCTCTCTGATTTATTTCTGTTTCTTCTGGCTCAGTGGGTAGCTTTGTTCACATTGATCTTTCTCTTTTAGCTGTTTCTTGTTATCTGGAAGTCAAAGAGGACTCCAGATCCAAATACTTATCTACATGGCTTCTCCTTCATTTCTACTCACCAAAATGCAGACCATCCCATTTCTGGTCACCCCTAAAATAGGTTTTGGTGATCTTTTCATTTTGACACCTGTAGGAACCATGAACCATTTGGATTTAAAACTGGGTGTTCTTGCTGCAGTCTCAACTGCATGGCAGATGCGGCTCCAACGGGCATTATTTCAGGGTCAGGCTTCATCTGACAGATAAAGGGTCATAATGTCATGACGTCTACATTGAAACTGATTCTGGAATTAATTCACTATTGCAGAACTTTGTGGAATAAAAATGATTTTCACGCAAATTTAAAGTCTAAACAAATCAATGAATGAGTATATTGATGTTCATACTCTTCCCACTTGTACCATTTTAGGATATGCTACTAAAGCAAAGACGAGTTAAAATCCTCTAGGTACCTCCACCCTTTCTTATTTAGTCTACGCCAAAGAAAGAGCAAGTAAGTGCCCTGTTTCCAGAAAGAGAATAAATACCGCCTCAGAGGGGAGGACAAGAATCTCAAGATACACCAGTCAAAAATATAACGGTTTCTGTGTGCCCTATTTAATTGCTTTTCTCCCAAACTTGTATCAGGGCCATATTTCAAGGAAGTTACTGAGTAACTGTCCTCTCTGAAAGTTCTCTGAGTTCACCATGGCCTGGCCGTGAAATCTTGCCCAAATGTGCAATCACGCCCCATCAGAACTAAGACTTGCTCACCAAGTGGAATGTGCACATTGCCTTGCATTTAGTTCAACTTCATTCTTTCCTCAAATTTTGCTAGCCCACATATTAAGGGTCATATCTAAACAAAATCCTCCAAAACGAAAATCCTCAGGAAAACATATTTCTGAAGAAGTCCATTCTCAAGTGATCACACATGCATATTACACATTGACACAAAAATGTGAATGTTATTTAATTTTTCAACTCAGACGGAAAACACTGCTAACACTGGCGATACTTAAAAAGATATGTGATATTTAAAAAAGATACACTGCCCAGGGGAGAAGACAATACAATGTTAAATGTCTGTAATGAAACGTACCAGCCACCAAAACTGGACTGGATGCCTGAGCAGACGGTGCAACTTGCCCACTCAATATCCTTGCTCCTGATTTCAGTGGGTGAAGAAAATGAATCCAACTAAAAATACTTGCGTCTTGAGGCTTACTTACAATTGGTGGTAGACTTGTGACCCTGTGTAGTCCAATGAGAGGTATGTTTAGATTTTGGGGGGAACTTTCTGCTTTTCTAATATAGGTACAACTACTCTTCGCTTCCTTCTTTTGCTTTCTGCTGGGAGTGTGCATGTGACACCTGGAAATGCAGCACCTATCTTGTAACCATGAGGCAATGAGCATCAGCATGAAGGCTTATCAACTAAGGATGGTGAAGAAAAATATGGACAGACGCTGGATCCCTGAGGGAATGACTTAGCTCTTGAATCACCCCTGGGCTACCTACCTCTGAATTTCTTGTTATGTGGGACAAATATGAACCCATGTGCTTAAATATTTTCTGGTTCACAGAACTCATTCCCAACTAAATGCACTGGCAATACCTGAGCTTTAGTTGCCCTTCCAGTCATCTGTACACAAGTACTTTAATGCTTGACCAAAATGGAGAGGACTTTCTCCTTTATAAAACTGCCTTTAAATCTTAGATAGAGGCCCGTGATCCCTTACCAAAAACCCATAAGGTCTGATATTTCAAATTCAGAACAGTAACATGGTGCATCTTTCATACATTATGCAATAGTCCCAACTGATCTAGGTATCATCCCTTAGTTCAGGGGATGACAAACCATGGCCAGTGGGCCAAGTCTAGCCTGCCACCTATTTTTGTAAATAAAGTTTCACTGGAGCACAGTGATGCTTTTCATTTACGCATCATCCCCACTCCATTTGTGCTAGCCACAATGGCAGTGTTGAGTGGCTGCCACAGAGCACGAAGCCTAAAATATTTACTGTGTGGCCCTTTATAGAAAAAGTTTGCTGATCCCCAGCATACCCGGCAGTTTCTATGCAATGAACCTATGGTTATTCACGCTAAGTGGGATATAGACTATATATAACCTTCTGTTGGTTCAGGTGTAATTCTGCCACTAAATTTATGCCAAACTTACGGAAAAACTAAGTTCTCAAAGCTTCAATGCTTTCAGAATTGTGGGAAAAGGGCCTGCGGATCTGTGGTAGAGAGGAGAGAGGAACAGATCATCAGGCTGATCTAATTCACCGTGGAGCGTTCAACCTGCTGGCCTTTCATGTCTGAGAGCCCAGAATGCTTCAAAAGTCTGGACGGAGGGCCCTCGGAAATAAAGAGGCAGCGTACTGCAGGGAAAAGAAATGAGTAAGAGGGATGTCTAATCGTACGTTCTGCTGACTCTGTGTATATACTGGTCTTCTCTGAGTCTCTGTTTTCAAATCTGTCTAATGGGACCAAAGTATTACCAACTCTGCTGAGGGCCACAGAGGATGGTGAGATTGTCTGTGAAAGTGCTATGAACCTGGGAGGGTACAACACAGCCATGTTACATATTGGGTAAAGTAGATTTTCTTCATTATATACACAAGTATAAATTTTACTAGATATAATGTGTATTTAATTATTTGCTTTCCCTCTTTTATTGAATAGAGTGTTTTATTGCAGGAAAGTCAAAATTTCTCTGGCCCTCCAAAATGTTAGGTGGTTCCCAATGATATCTTAAAATTCTAATACTAGGAAATTAACATTATACTTTTGAAAAAAATCTTGTCTGTGTATGTGAGTTGTATCACAGTATTTTTTTAAATTATTTTATGAGCTCATGATGGTTTATAACACTGTGTAGTTTCAGGTGTACAATATTATATATCAGTTTCTGTATAGACTGAATTGTGTTCACCACCAATACTCTAGTTTTTATCCGTCCCATACATATGTGCCCCTTTAACCCTTCTGCACACCCCCAGGCCCCCTGGTAATGACTAATCTGTTCTCTTTATCCATGTGTTTGTTCATCTTCCACATATGAGTGAAATCATATGGTATTTGTCTTTCTCTGTCTGGTTTATTTTGCTTAACATAATACCCTCAAGGTCCATCATGTTGTTGCGAATGGGACGATTTTGTCTTTTTTATGGCTGAGTAGTATTCCATTGTATATATATACCATATCTTCTTTATCCATTCATCAGTTGATGGGCACTTGGGCTGATTCCACATCCTGGTTACTGTAAATGCAAAATTCTAAGAATATACTTTTAATACTTCGCTATTCTACAAATACTGTGAGTCATATGGACCATATTTCTCAGGGAGCTTCTCTGAATAGCTACTGGACCACTTCTAACAAATATCCAAAAATTTCATGGAGACTTTACCATATTCATTTTTTATTGCAACATAAGTATTAGAAAAAATTATATAAATGTGATAGATTGTTAAATAAGACCTTAATAATATTTAATCCTACAACTTTAAATTTCAAAAATTAGATTTTTCTAAGACTCTTGTATCATAGAATCTGTACAGTTAAAATACTGACAATTTTCAAATGTAAGATGAAAAACTGATTTTGTTGGCTCATACCTAAATTTCTCCAAGTGGTCAGTTTTCACACACTTGTTTATACAATTTAGTCTGAAAACATTTATACTTTAATAATGATTTCCAGAAACTGATGGGATTCTCTTAAAATTCAGTTCTCTTTGAATAAATATAAACCAACATATAGTTGCTTTATTGATTACACAGCCTAAACATTACACAGCCTAAATTTTAGAGAAGTCTTTTTATTAGATTTGATAACAATCACTCACCATGGAAATGTATCCTGCACAGAAGCTCCTCTACCAAGAAACAGGCAGACTTCAAAAGGCTGCTGCTCAATGCCTTTGTTCTCGAGCCCAAGGGACCACGAGCAGCATCTCTTAGAGCTGGGCGAACTGAACATGCTTTGTTTTAACGTGGCTTTGTCTGCCCTCACGAGAGCCTGTCAGTCGAAGATTTCTAGTGGAGGAGCACCTATTCTTTCCAAGTACGTCCTGCTAAAGTTCCCTCCCCGAGAAACGGCAGGTCTAGTTTGCAACAGACGCATGTAAATCACAAACTTATGTTTTGAGGTATATGCACATTTTGAGTCTCCAGGAACCCAGGGAAGTGCACATGGGCAGCTTACAACGTACCCAAGTATGGTCATAAAATCACGTCCAAGTTTAAGCTAATAGATTCAGCGCTCTTTAAATGAGCAGACTTCATGCTCACCTTATTTGAGCTTAGCATCAAGGAAGAGGCAAAACATAATAAGCAAAACGAAGGCAGAATTATGAGCACCTGAAGGAAATGAATTCTACAGATGTGTAAGATGCCATTTCTGGAAAGTGTATGAACTAAGAAAAGGCCACTGTCTACGAAACACTGAGGCAGGATCAATGCATAACAAGACAACAAAGAAGCAAGACGCATTTTAACCGGGGCAAGAGCAGGGATGAGTTGGAAGAAACAGCCAGTCCATGACGGCCTTCCAGACGGGGTCTGAGAATGCATCAGCACAGAGCAGGAGCTCTAACCTGCTGGTTACCCAGGAGAAGGAAGGTAAGCAATGCTGAAACTGTTGACAGGGAAACAGGAAAGAATTAGTGAGTGACTGACTGGAGAAAGGAGGCCAAGAAAGTGTGACCCGAGCAAGTACAGCAGATTCCAGCCAGACCCTTCTCCCTGCTGGAAATACTCATACAACAGAGGGAAGCAAGTAGGGAAACCACTTTTGTTTACTTACCCGAGAGCTCCTCCCGCATGCTGCTCGGGTTGCAATGCGTCTGATTTGAGGGAATGCATCAGGATTGGTCTAGACCCCTGGTTCTCAAGCTTGGCTGCATACTGGAGTAACTGGACACCTTCACAAATACCGATGCCTCGACCTCACCACAGTCTGACTCCAAGGTTCTGGGGTGGAGTGTCAGCATCAGCATTTTCCAAAGTCCCCACAGTCATTCTAAATCATAGCCAAAGTTGAGAACAGCTTAGACTAGACAAGCACTGTTCCAACTTTAATGTACCTGAAGCTAAAAATGTCGATTTTGATCGAACAGATCTAGGGAGGGACCCAAGATTCAGCAGTTCTAACAAGCCCTCAGACGATGCTGTTCCTGCCGGTCCCCAGACTACACTCGGAGAAGTGAGGGCCTAGTCCTGCACCATCCAATATGACAGCTACTGGCCACATGTGACTGTTGAGCACTTGGAATGTGACTGAGGAACCAAATTTTAATTTAATTTAAATTAATTTAAATTTAAAACCTGAAACTGATTTGATTGATTAATTATACATGGAGCAATTTGGGTATGTGACTACTTTTTCAATTGTGACGTTTATGAGATCTAAATACAAATCAAGCATATCTGATGAAAATTTAGCATCTGAACTGAAATGTGGTAGATGCATACAAATACAGACTTGCTTTTAAAGACAGTATGAAATAAAGAATATAAAATATCTCATTGGCAATTTTTGTGTATTTCGTTATAAGTTGAAATGATAATAGTCTAGATATATTGGGTTAAATAAAATATATTTTTAAAATTAATTTCGTCTGTTTTGTTATTTTGTTAAACGTGGCTACTAGAAAATTTTAAATTATATATGTGGCTAGCATTATATTTCTTTTGGACAGAACTGGTCAAAACCAAAGGCAATTGAGGCTTTCCTGACACACGCTGTCAGTAATTAGTCTACTGGGTGGGGGTATGTGACCCAGCACTAGCTGATGAGAACTAAGGGGAAGCTCCAAGAGGCCCTCTGAGAAAGAAATTATCCCTTAATAAAAAGAGAAAGCCACATTACAAAAAAGTCCTTTGCCCCTGCCTTCCAGTTTATTTAAATGTAGTTAGGAGTCTACGGCCACACCACCCTGAGTGCACCCCATCTCGTCTGATCTCTGAAGCTAAAGGCAGCTAGGAGAGGACAAAATGCATAGAGCTTTGGCAGGCATTTTACCACCATGAGGAAACAAGACCCTGGGTCCTGGATGCCCCTTTGAGTTGCAAATCAAAATAGGACCCTCCACCTCTAAATTTCTTATTAGATAAAAAATAAATACCCTTATGGTTTAAATCAGTGCTTCTTAAATGTTACTGTGCATAATAATTTCCTGGGAATCTTGTTATAACACGGATTCCCTTTCAGCAAATCTAGGGTGAGATCTGAAATTATGAATTTCTAACAAGCTCCCAGGTGCTATACATGTAGCTGATGCAAGGACCACACTTTCACTGTGTGAAATGAAACACAATTACTCAAGTACTCTAGTACCTGTTGCTGAAAGCATTCCTAGTGGACATAGGAAGCAAAACCAACCTTTGCCCAACAACAAAATGTCACTATTTGCATACTGCAGCTGGCAGCATAATCATGACTGACCAACTAGGAACCCAGGACCTAAGATTTGTCCCTTTCCCAAAAGAAAATAAGTATTAAGGGAGCAAGAAGGCAGAAAGCAAGGGTTCTGTGGTCATACAATTTTGGAAGATGCTGGGGTAAAAGAAGTTAAGACACATTCTACTATTGGAGTCTGCATTCGTAGGCACCACTGTGCTAGTACCCACTTTAATTTTGAAAGTGTTGTTAATTACAGACTTGATTACAAAATACTTTCTAAAGATAATACCTGGGAGAAAATCTTAACTTCCTGAACATCTTGGGGAAATCATTCACTTTCCTCTGCTCTTAAGTGTACTTCATAGAAAAGCTGCACATGTTTGGAATTGCTCTAAAGTGAAAAAGCTCAGAGTTTGAGGAAGGCTCATGAGTACCACTTGGCAAGTGCGGCCTAGCTACTCAGCAGGGCTCCCACAGTGTGACCACCACTTCCCAGAGTTTGCAGGTTCAGATACGAGAGGGGAGGATGCCCAGAGTTCATAAGGCTTCAAGGAACTGATCCTTTTTAAAAAGCTAAGACGCTGAAGGATTTTTTTAATGCCAAAATATTAATTTATAGTGAGAAAAATTGTAATAACGCTTCTAAATGGAAAATATTCTTTGACCAGTGAAATTATTCACTGCTTAGACAAGGACACACAGGAAGAAATTATTCTCTTGTGAGTAGTACTGATGATAATCTGTCCATTTCTGCCTGTTTCCTTTTTCTGTACTTCAATAGGTGACTTCCCTCACTTCTAACAGATGCACAAAGCTTTATATGGAATCATCCATTAGCTCAAAAAATATTTACCAGGGGGCCGGCCCGATGGTGTAGTGGTTAAGTTTGGTGCACTCCACTTTAGTGGCCTGGGTTTGCAGGTTCAGATCCCATGCACTGACCTACATCACTCGTCAGCCATGCTATGGCAGTGTCCCACATACAAAATAGAGAGAGACTGACACCAATATTAGCTCAGGGATAATCTTCCTCAAGCAAAAGAAGAGGAGGATTGGCAACAGATATTAGCTCAAGGCTAATCTTCCTCAGCAAAAAAAAATTACTAGTTCTTTCAGTGTTGCTATATACTGAGGAGAACACAAATATGATGTAGACACAGTCCTGTCTTGTCCATAGGTTAAAAGACAAAGGAGAGAGAAAGTATGTACGTGAATAATAGCAAGTTTAGGCAGTGTGTCACTAAAACCCTATGAAAAGCACATGGATCTTTTCTGACTTAGTGAATGAGGTAGGCAGAATACTAGCTCCCTAAAGATACCCACTTCCTAATGCTCAGAACCTGTGACTATGTTGTTACATGGCAAAGGGTAATTAAGGTTGCAGATGGCATTAAGATTGCTAATCAGCTGCCCTTAAAGAGATTAGCCTAGATTTCCCAGGTGGACCCAATGTAATCACAAAGGTCCTTAAATGGAGAAGGAGGAGGCAGGAGAGTAAGAAACAGATGACATTGTGAGAAAGACTGGACAAGGCATTGATGGTTTTAAATATCGAAGGGGGTCACAAGCCAGAGATGCAGGTGACTCCTAAAAGCTGGAAGAGGTAAGGAAACAGATTCTCCCTAGAACCTTCTCAAAGTAACATGCACCTGCTAACACCTTGATTTTAGCCCAGTGAGACCCATTTCAGACTTCTGATCTCCAGAGCTGTAATAATAAATGTGTTGTTTTAAGCCCCTATCTCTGTAGTAATTTTCTACCGCAGCAACAAGAAATTAATAGGGATCAGAGAAAATTTTGTGAAGGAATCAGCCTAGACATTGGGACTCAAGGAATTTAAAGACATAATTGTGATTCTCAGGTGTAAAGGGTTCACTAAATCAGATTTAAAATTTCCATCCAACAAATCAAAAAACAAAAACAAATACCACAAACTCTTTATGCCATTTTTACTAAGTTAATCTCACATAAAAGGCAGCCCTTTTCATGCCACTGATATGTTGATATGTACACGAGATGCCAAAATAATCTAAAAACTTACATATAGCTCTGAGAATTTCAAGCGATTACCACATTTATTCCTAATCTCACAAACTATCCCTTTATCCCACCCATAGCCAGAAACTATTCGAGTTAATGTAGCATATTAAAAGATTTCCAAATTTGGTATTAGTTTCAACTAAATCAGAAAGTCTCAAAGTTAAGAGGATTTAGATGGCTTGGAAGATAGAAAAATACAAATGTCAATTACATATAGAGAACTACGAGCATGTACATGAAAGGTGATTAAAACTCAAGTCGAATTAATTATACACATACATATTACATATATAATAAACACTTTTTGTGTGTGTGTATACATACATACACATACGCATGCATATAGATACCATAATGAGATACAGAGATATGTAATATAGACACTCATCTTGTTTTCATCATTAATAGAGCTAACAGGTCACTGATACAATTAGAAACATCGTCCACAATACTGCATTTCTCAGTGTTATAAGAATCCCCACACAGATTCGGCTTGACTATAATGACAAATATGTTATGCTGCTATAAGCCTGTGCCTTGTACAATGAAGGATGGTACTAGGGGTTTTTTAAATGTTTTTTTTTAAGGAATGAATAAAAAATATTTTTGCATCATTTCTATTGAGAGGAAATGGAAGCAGCATTAACAATATGCTTCCCAGTTTATCTCGGCCCACAGAAATCAGACTGCAGTGCAATGGCCAGGAGTGGAAATGCGATCACCAAGGGCCTGGAGCACGGGTCTCAGCATCTCCAGGGGACCTGGGTGTGTTTTACCATAATGGCTCTATGCTGCAGTTTGTTTCGGATCACAAGCTGCCCCCAAGCCCTTTGGGAAGTGGATAGAGGGGACAGGCTCAAAAAGCAAATATCAAAGGTAAAATTCAGAGTGTGTACTCTATGCAAGCAACTTACCAATCCAGTACCATTAGAGAAGCAGTCAACTCAACAACTCAATTCAATGAAACTGCCCAGGAGGGTCAGAAACAGAAATGTGTCGAACCGTGGGGCAGGGGTTTTAAAGCTGAACGAGGCCTCAGTTCCCACAATACAGGAGAGGATATGGAAGAGCTTTATTTTCCACCTCATCTGAAGAAGGTTGTGTTATTATTTAAAACAGGTTTACATGCTGTCGACAATATCTTAGGTGCTATGGCACACATGCCGATGTTCTAAAATTTCTTCCAAACCTATAACCCCCAAAATTACTTTAAAATGCTTAATGTAGGCTCAAACTTACATGACAATTGAGCTACACACACACTTGTCTTAGAGCTATTTCTAAAATGACCTTTTTAGGCTCTCTTAACCTGGGGTCTAGAGAATTCAGGCGGGCCCATGAACTAAGATGAGAACAAAGTTACATCTTTATTTTTACTAACTTAACATTAAAATCTAGAATTTTCTTCAATTATGGGCATAGGCAAAAAAACCCACAGTAGTATTAGCAGGATCTGTGATGCTGTCGCCAATAGAAATCACAGATATTTTAACATCACATTATAGTTGAAGTATTGTGAAATGCTGTGTACTCTCATCACTACTTTGAAATTATAACAGCTAATAGTATTATTTTATGCATTAAAGATGAGTACATATTACTGTATCACAATTCATAATCCTTCGATAGCTGTAGTCCAATATAACTGATTTCCTTGGTAATTCTATGTATTTTATGTTTTGCATTAATAAGCACTATTCTGCATAGGATCCAAAAGACTTCCTAGATGCCAAGCAGGTCCATGACACAAAAACATGAAGGCTTCCCTGAGCTAGAACAACCAGTCAATTCACCCAATCAATTTCGAATTCAGTCAAATTGAATGACTGGGCTCATATAGGAAAAGGCAAGGCTATTAGAAGTATTTTCCTTTTGAACTCATTTATTCACTCATGCAGCAGATACCAGAGTAAACCACACCTTCAAAACACACAGCAGGTGATGCAGGAGATACACAGATGGAGAAAGCAATGCTGTCCTCAAGGACCCCAAAGCCTCATATAAAAAAGCACTACCCAGATAACTGTACACAGAGCGCTTTACTACAAGGCTATTAAGCGCCGGATTAAAGAGCTAACATCGGCAACTGAACATCATTGAAAGTTTTGGGCCAGAGGCGACCTGAACTGAGATTTTTCTTTAGAAAACGAATCTGGTAGAGCTGTCTGTAAAGCGGGCTGGAAAGAGGTTGAGATCATCAAAGAGATGATTATAATAATGCCCACAAGAGATACCATGGGCCTGATGAAGTCAAGTGCCAAGAGAGAAACTGAATGGTGATTGAGGGCACAGAGTTATGTTGTCTCATACACACGCTTTCATCTGAAAAACCCAAAGAATTCAATTGTCAACAACAAGGAAATGTTTAACTAAACAACCTTCACATACGTTAAGTATTATCATGTAATTATTTGTGTATTGCATTATACATACATAAATGCATAGTGTATCATGCAATGATTTAAAAGTGTTTTTAACAGCTTTGTAATAACATGGGAAAATGTTTTGTCATATTAAGTGAAAAAGCACTATACAAAATTATATAAATTTATATGTATATGCGGATAATTGCAAAAATGTTTTGAATTATTTCTCTCTCCCTGTATCCACACGTGTATTAGTTTCCTGTGTCTGCCATAACAAATTGCCACAAACTGGGTAATTTAAAACAACAGAAATTTATTTTCTCACAGTTCTGGAGCTCAGAAGTCCAAAATCAAGGTGTTGTTGGCACAGCCACATTTCCTACAGAGGGTCCAGGGGAGATCCCACTTCTTGCCAATTGGTTGAGGAATTCCTTGGCTTGAGGCCACCATCAGTGCAATCTCTGCCTCTGTCTTCACATCCCCTTCTCCTCTTCTGTGGGTCTCAAACTCCCTCTGCCTCTCTTTCAAGGAAGCATGTGATTGCATTTAGAGTCCACCTGCATAATAACCCAGGAGAAACTCTTCCTCTCAAAATCCTTAAGTCACACCTTTTGCTACATAAGGTAACATTCACAGCGTCCAGGGATTTGACATGGATTTCTGGGGCCATTTTTCCGGCAACCACAACGCTCTTTGTCATGTGTTTCTGTGGTTCCTCCCATCAAGAGGTGGCGTCAACTGCCTCACTCCCTAAATCTGGACTGACCCTGGGACTTGTTTTGGCCAAGAGGATGCAGCAGAAATGGTCTCTCGCCAATTCCTAGCCTAGGTCTCAAGAGACCTTGCTGACTTCCAGCCTCCACCCCCCATCATCAACAACAAGGAAATGTTTAACTAGACTAACAATATAAATTCTGTATTATCATGCAAAAAACCCTGCCTCCACCATGTGAACAGGCCTGAGCTGGTCTTCTGAGAATGAGGCACATGGTCTAGTCAACCCATCCTCAGCCTACAGCTGGCCAACTCCCAGAGGTGTGTGGGAGGCCATCCTTGGCCAGGCGGCCAACAGCTAATATATCAGCCGATGCAGATATATGAGCAAGCCCAGCTGAGATCAGTCAAGCCACATTCACTTAGAACCACCCAGTGCACCCACAGACTCAAGAATAATAATAAATGCTTAATGTTTCAATCCACTGATGTAGGCACCATAGTGCATTTTCTTTATTAAAAGAAAAATAACCACTACCACTTACTATAAGCATTCGAGCAGTGCAAGACTGACTGCATGTTATTTTACAAATTCAAAAGGGAACTTCATTTAAACAGCAAATTTAAACTTTCAACAAAACAACAACAACAAAATTTAACTCTACCTAAACACTCCTTATTTTATTGATCATCAGGTAAATACAGTAGAATCCTGAGCAGACTGACAAATCTGTTTTCCTCACAGGGCCAGTAGATTTATTGTCTGATGCTCAATCACCGGTAGACTGAAAATTATGCCATGGATGTGGCCAGCATCACCTGTTCTTTCTTCTTTAGGAGTTAAGGAAGAAGATCAGCTGATTTTCATCTCCAAAATTAAGTTTCCAAAAGTAACTAATTTCAGCTGGATCCATAATTCGGATAAAAGCTAGTCGTCAGATTAAAATTTTTCCATGACTAAATCTTTGTCCTTACTAGCAGAACTAAATTGATTTAGAGTTCAAGTTTCTCAAAAATATTTTGGAAATGTCATTGTGTTCTCTGTGACATTATATGGCATTCTTTTACAGCTTTTTAATTGAATTCAATTTGCAATGGGAAATGAAACCTAATTCTCTTGGAGGTTTCTGGTAGATGTGGGAAAGTTCATCTGGGTAAAGAAAGAAGAAATGAGTCATGACAAAGATGCCGTAATATTGCAGAAGACTATCCAGGAGAGCTTAAGCTGACACGTCTAGAGTAGGGGTTACAGAGAGAGACAGGACCTCATTTCTCACAAAGGAAACTCCTCTCTCATACAGGACAACGAACTGACTATTTGTCACCAGCTTTTGGTTAAAACAACCTCTGAATACCCAAGATACCTAGAGAGATTCAAGTCCTAATGATATTATGAGGGCTCAGTATGTTCCAGGTACAGTTCTTAGATTTTACACGAATAAGTTCAATTAACACAAAAACCCATGAGATGCTAATGAATAATTAATAATAATTCTCATTTTACAGAAAAGAACGCTGAGGCACAAAGTAACTAGCCTAAGATCACACAGTTAGAAAATGGCATAACTGGGATTCGAACTCATGTTGTCTGGTCCTAAGGCATCCTCAACAATTCTGCTTTGCTGCCTCTCCTTCAAATCCATGTTCTGAAAAACCAACGTTCCAGATAAGCTCAAGTTTAAAAATCAATCTAAAGACTGTGAACTTTTCAAAAAATAAAGAGAAAAAAAATTGCAAATTCAAACAATTTTAGAGAAGCCAGAAAGGTCCTTGAGAAATAATCTGCTCTAGCCCCATGTTGGCAAATACCTCTCTAACTGCTCCTTCACAGACACAGGCTGGAGGACCGGCTGCATCAGAATCACATGAAATTTTCAAATACCCCTGACTACCATTGAGGATCACAACAGCACTCAGAACCCCCGCTGAAGTCATTCATTGACATGAAGTCTTGCCTCTTCCTAGGAGAAATTTCTTCTGGGTTAATTTGACCAGCCATGAAAAACAGCTCAGCAGAATTCTCTTTAAACAAAATTCTCCAAATTCTTAATCCCACCAGTGTCCTCTGGGTTCACCAAGTCAATTTCTTTAACTTTTCTTTCTAGAATGTCTACCATGCTAATGACCTTGACTGTTCCTCTTTGAACCCTCTACAATTTTTCTATGCTTCTTTTTAGCGTTGCCAGATAAAATACAGGACACCCAGTTAAATCTGATTTTCAGATCAACAACAAATAGTGTTTAAGTATGTCCCAAATATTACACAGAATATGCTTATACTAAAAGATGACTCATTAATGACCTGAAATTCAAATACGACTGGATACTCTGTGTTTTTATTTGCTAAATCTGGCTATGGTACTTCTTTTAAATCTGTCAAAATCAAAATCCTCTAAATCAACTGTCTCAAACTTGAGCGTGCACAGAGTTACCTGGAAGGATGTAAAAACATAGACTCTTGGGTCCCACTCCCAGAGTTTCCAATTCAGTAGGTCTGAGGTGGGGCTTGAGAATCTGCGTTTCTAACAGGTTGCCAGATGATGCTGATGCTGTTGGTCTGGGCACCACACTCTGAGAACCAGTACTCTAATCCCTCAGTTTAGGGAGACCATGGGGAAGGAGCACCTCCAAGTCTGTAAAATCCCCAGCTAAACTGCATAAACCCAGAGGAAAGCGTGAAAGTCTCACCTATGCCCACCGAGCATGAGAAAATGCCTGACTTGAGAAGGTCCAGCCACTGTCATACTGTATTAGCTTCCCCCAGAAGGAAAAGATCTCTTTAAGGCTCAAATAAATTATCCTGAGGCAAGCTAGTCAAGGGACCCATGAGCCATCCCTTTGTTTTAATTTGCCCCTAAGAGAACATGCCCCTTGTCTGCAAGGAGGAGCCTAGACAGGGCTCCCTCCAAATTCCCCTTATTAAAATGCGATCTTGCAACCGTACGGATGGACCTTGAGGGTATTACACTAAGTGAAATAAGCCAGACAGAGAAAGACAATCACCATATGATTTCATTCATATGTGGGAGATAAACAAATACATGGACAAAGAGAACAGATTAGTGGTTACCAGAGGGGAGGGGGGCTGGGGGGATGGGGTATAAGGAGTAAAGGGGCCCATATGTACGGTGACTGACAAATAATAATGTACAACTGAAATTTCACAGTTATAAACTATTATGACCTCAATAAAACAAAAAAAAATTTAATTTTAATTTTAAAAAAACCATGATCTCTTCCTAATAACTGTTCTGTTTTATTCTCTGGCCTTTCTCCAAACTGTGAGCCCTGGTGAGTCTCCTAGACTATGAGACTGACCAAATAACTGTCCAGTCCCCCAGGCACAGTATTTGGTACAAAAGCCTGTGGCAGATTGCTTTGTTCCCTCCAATTAACAGCCTCCCTGTATCCTTTTCCTTTGTCATGTAACTTTGAAGTCTCCTCCCATTCTGACTCTGGGGCTGACCTTAGGACTTGTCTTGGCCAACCAAATGAAGCAGAAGTGCCATGTGCCAGCTGTAAGTCTAGAGAGCAAGAGGCCTTGCACTTCTGCTCCTTCTCTTGGAACTTTGCTCAGCTGCCATGAACAAGGCCAGGCTCACCTGACAGAGCATGAGAGACCACAAAGAAACAAGCTGAGTCACTCCAACTAAGGTCATCTAAGATTGGCCAGCCCCCAACCGACCCAAAAGCTGATCACAAATGCATGAGTAAGCCCAAATGAGCCTAGCCCACACCAGCAAAAATGCCCAGCTGGCCCATAAATTTGTGACCAAAAATAAATGTT
Organism: Equus caballus; assembly: GCF_041296265.1. NCBI lineage: Eukaryota > Metazoa > Chordata > Mammalia > Perissodactyla > Equidae > Equus > Equus caballus. The sequence goes on from NC_091705.1 coordinate 15,303,414, forward strand.
GATTGTTATAAACTGATGTTCTAGGGTGATGATTATGCAGCATTATTGTGGCCATAGATAACTGATAAAGTGCCTGACATTCTGGTCATGCCTCAGCTCAACTCTCTGACTCTAATTACTTTGGCAAGACTCCTCCCTGCCTGACTCCTACCAAGACCTGCTCTTTAGGGAAGAAGCTATCCTCATTTCAGCCTCTCCAGGTTATGCCTTTGGCTTAAAGTCTCCCATTTCCTATACTCTGGGCATAGTCCTTGAATGCATCAGCTGATTCATTGTACAACTGTCCTGAATTGGACAATCATATTCTGTTGGTCAACAATGATCACAATTCCTTCATTTCCTTTTACACTTGGCCAATTGTGTTTCCCATTCTGCTTTTGGCTCACTGGTTTCTCTTACAGGGTTTTTATTTGGGGGGTGGGGGGGTTGCACAAGCGTGTACATGCGCATTGCTAATGGTCTGCCATGAAAGAAATAAAAGAATGATTGACAAACTGACTTGCCAATCCCTGCTTCTCTGACATCAGGAATTGCAAAGAAGGTGTGTGAATGAGCAGGTAACAGAAATAGGGAAGAGCGGAGAGAGGCAATAGTATTCACTCCACCCATAACATGGTTCCTGGTAGGGAAGAAATCAGAGAAGCCTTCCCCATTCAAGTGGGCAGTTCCTTTGCAGTTAAAACAATAAAACTAATCCCACCGGAAATTTTTTCCAACTTATTTTTCATTTGCCTCCTGTTTTGCTTATATTTCAAAAATAAATAAATAAACCTAAATGTTTCTTCCACAGGTATTATCTTTCACTCCATAATCGTAAGAAAAGAAGGGAATGGAGGAAGGAACATAACTGATACAATGGGCTGGATAAGATTTCTGTGACTCAAACAAGTCAATTCTTTGCTACCCAGGGAAGTTCTGATGTGTACCCCACACCATCAGAGCAGACAATGAAAGTAGAAGCTAAGTGGATAGGGTTGGTAGACCGACCTCATGTGTTTCTCTCCCCTTCCTCTCTCCTTCCCCCACAGATTCCCTCCAAGTCTTCGAGTGAAATGAAAGCAAAGGAATAGAGAAGAGGTGACAGATAACTGAAAAGAAGAGAAAGAGTCAAGAGTAAACAAGTTTAGAAAAGAGAGACCAAAAAGCAGGTATAAATCTATGATCTGAGATCAGAGCAGGGAAAGTTAGCAGTCCAGAAGATGGCAGGAGGGGCTCGCAAAGGGCATGGCTTGGAGCTACCTGGAGCAGAGGATAAGAGGAAGAATCGAGCTTAGACACAGCACCAAAGACTTAAAAATGGTTACATAAAAAGCAAACGCTAAAAGGCTGAGGGTATTTACAGTGAAGTGATGTTGCAAAGAGAATGGAAGGGAAAAATGAGCAGAAGGAGAAAAGAGGAAATAGTATGGTTAAGGAAATAATGAGACATACTTAACATTCAATACTACACATCCATTAAAATCAAGTTTGTAATGAATATATTCATATCGAATGAATATATTGCATGGGAAAATGATCATGATATAAGACGTGAAAAAGAACAAAGGAAATACTCTAATATTTGACAATGTAAAAGCAAGAGGATTGTTTAGAGCTGTAGGAGTGAAAGAAAGAATGTTCCAGGCAAGGACGGTGGATCAAACACCAACACCTTACATGGAGGGGAGAGTAACAGAGACTTTCAAATGTTGAAGGAATAAGCAATAGAGGTTCAAGAACACTACGTAAACTAACACAGGCCACAAACAAAAGGACTATATTTAGTAATGTAAGTATCAAAAAAATCAAAGTAGATTGGATAAAGAAGATGTAGTGTGTATATACATATAATATACACAGTGCAATACTCCTCAGCCATAAAAAAGAAAATCATCCCATTCACAACAACTTGGATAGACCTGGAGGGTATTATGTTAAGCAAAACAAACCAGACACCATATGATTTTACTCATATGTAGAAGATAAACACACACACAGACAAAGAGAAGAGTTCAGTGGTTACTGGGGAAAGGGGGCTGGGAGGTGAGTACAGGGGGTGAAGGGGAGCACTTATATGGTGACCGACAAGTAATAATGTACAACTGAAATTTCAAATGTTGTTAACTATTATGAATTCAATAAAAAATAAAATAAAAATAAATAAGGAAAAACAAAAGAGAAATAAACATGGGTGAGATTTTCTCTTCTTTCTCCCCCTAATAACAACAAAAAAAATCAAAGTTGTCTTCTATATGAGTTAAATCATTCATTAAATAACAGCTAATGACCAAAACTGACCAACTGAGTACTGGAGGATGAAAATATAATTTAGCTTATAGCAATATCCAGCAGAAGGTTTTAAAACAGAAATGGTCACAGTGATTGCCTCCGAAGAACTGGGTGGGAAGGGGTTATGTGCAAGATTTAACTCATTTAGCATGTCTTTCTTCACTATTTCTTTTTTTTTTACATATGCATACATTACTCATTAAAAATAAAACTAAGTGTTACACTTTCCCTACTGAATAACTAGTTAGCATAGATGACCCAGTTGGCAATCCAGAGGTACAGGAGGGCATTTTTTGAGATAAACCAGAAAGTCCCTCAAATATAATCTGATTGTCAGTGAGCACCACCATTTACAGCATGGAAGCTGCACTAAAAGCCCCAGTAATGAGGAACTGCTGACAATTCCACTTTCTTTTTAAGCCCTGGAAAATCATGGAGACAGATATTGTGTTATCAAAATCAGTCGAGGCAGCAGCCATCCAGAACTGTAGTGTTGCCCAGGGACAGTGTCATCTGTAGAGAGGACTCCAACGGTAAGAGCAGATTTGGAAATCAAAGGTCATCCTGTTTCCCAACATCCTGCTCGGCACTGAAGGACAACTACAGGATTATTCAGAGCACCGCTAACCTTCGTGCTATTCCATTCCTTTCCTGACGAAAAACTTTCTTTGGCTCATCACTGCCCACTGCAGGGCGTCTCCAAGAGTGTTCCAAGCAATACTAACGCCTCCATTAGTTCTTATAAAAATACCAAGAAAAGAAAGAAAGGATCCCATGGAAAAACAAGTTGGAAAACATGGCATACTGTAACTCCCACGGGGAGATTCGCAGTCTTCATGAGAATGCTTTGGATTCTGGGAATCCTGTGGTAAAGAAAAGTGTCTAGCTTTGTTTAATTCAGCCTTTCACTTCTGCGCAAAACATCTATTAACACCTCTCGGAATTTCTCTTTGTTGAGCAAACTTTGGCAATACTTCAGGTTTGTGTTCTTCGGAGCTGTGGTCGAGCGTGGTGCTTCTCAAATAGAGCGTGCCTGAGAGCTTGTGAAAATCCAGACTGCGGGGCCTCATCCCAGAGGTTCTGAGACAGTAAACCCAATGGGGCTCGAGACAGGGCATCTCTAATAAGCTCGCAGGAGATGCTGCCGGTCCCTGAAGAGATACCTTGAGTAACAGGCTCCTTCAGGAAAAAGGCCCAATTCCTTAGCATGACATTCAGGTTCCTTCTTATTTTAATCAGAACTTCTTCACCCTGCTTTTCTCCCACAACTTCCCTGTGGTTATCTTCTGCTGCAGCCCGAAGAACCACTTCCTTTTTCCTATATCCTAATTGTTCTTTACCACCTCTAGCATCTCCCTCTGTCCAAACCCTTCTAACTTCAGGATCCAGAACAAACAGATGCTTGGCTTGTCTTTACCTTCTTTATGCACTTTACAACTTTGTATCCTGATTTGTAATTGCTTCTTTGCATTGCTTAACTTGTACTGTAGTCTACAAGCTGTAGGAAGGCCTATTCTGAGTCTGACTTATGGTTGTAGATGACAATATCTGGCAGAATGCTTTATAAATAGTAAGCCCTCAATAAGCATTTGATGAGTAAATGAATGCATGGCGAGCAATAGCAGCTGATGTGAATTAGGGGAGACCCTGATTAACTCTAAATTGCAGACAGATGTGCAATCCTGCTCTGGTTAAGTGAACTCTGCTAAATTCAAATTCAATTCAGTGGAAATCTACTAAGCACCTCTAAGGGCTTAGAAATTAAACTGCCCAAATGGTGTTGCAAGTTGTTTACTGCACAACATGAACAGTTGTATGGTGGCCCAGCATAGAAATAAGAGAAAATCATCCCTAACCACACAGAGCTTATAAAGTCTATGGGGTGGGTGGAGAGACTCCGGGTGATTTAAACATACACACAAACACACACCTCATGATCTGGGAAGTGGTTATATGGGTGTATGTACATCCATATAAAAAGCCTTGAACTATGACTTATGCATTTCCCAGTATGTAAGATATATTCCAATAAATAAAACACAGCGGAGAAAAGTGAGGAAAAATAAAGTTTATAATACAGGAAAGACCATGTTTTAAAGCTCTTATTTGGTCTCTTTTCACTCATTCTCTCTTAAAAGCTGTGGGAAAGTGATCCATTATTCCACCATCTATATTTCTGTGACACAGTAAATGTATCATTAAGGAATTATTTAGGGAAGTTACTAGAATAAAAACTGTCTTATAGGTATCATGATGACATACATAATAGGAACCACCTGTTTGCTGTTGGGTAAACAACATGTATTTCAGCTGTCCTTCCTCATGAAAAAAAAGCATCATATTCTTTTGTTTCTTCCAGGCCAAGTTTTATCCAAAATCACAGAACCTAAGCCGCCTTTGGAGGAAACAGCAATTGGCCATTGATCTCATCTGACATTGTTAGTTTCCATAGAAACTCTTGTAGAACGCTCCTGCTTGTCTGGACTAAGTGCCTCTCCCATCAATCCAAAACGAGTCCAGGAAAACCCTGCCTCGGCGTCTGACATCTCCCAGCCCTGCTGTGTTGCAGAAGGACAGAAGAACACTTAAGTCAGCATCTGTTACTTTTATCAGAAGAGCTGTCTCCATTACGGACACACAAATGAAAGATTAAACACTGCTTTGTCCAATTAGCCTTGGTCTAAATAGGCTGTTCCCTGCAGGACTCTCGTAAAAAATGTTCCTGAGGATTCATATTGAAAAAAAGAAACAAAAAACAAAACAAAGAGGAGAGCCTGGATACTAGAAAAGGAACCCTGTGTCCTATCCATTTATATCATTACATAATTACCAGCAGCCTTTGAGGGTAACGTCGTTCTTTATGCTGGAAGGTTTTTCTTCCTTGCTCTGGGAGGGGACTAGCAGCATGAATTTCAGGCCTTGGAAGGGAACACAGACCTACAGGTCATTTAAAGTTCTTAGTTTTATCTAGCATACATGCTCACCATAACCAGGTTCTCCTGTGCAAATGTCAAAACATCAAGAGACAAAATAAATCTATGGTGTAAGACGTCAGGAGAGAGGAAGAGATAGTAACTTATCCTTTATCCCTTAAGGAGGGGATAGTCACTGGAAGAGGTCATGAAGAGGGCTCCTGGGGTGTTCGGAATATCCTCTTTCTTTTCCTTGCTACCCGAGTGCATTCGCTTCATTAAAATCCAATGAGCTGTCCACTTACGATCTGTGTACTTCTCTAACTGTATGTTTGTTATACTTCAATAAAGAGATTTTATAAACAAACAAATAGACAAACCAAGGCATCTAGGCAACTGAGATATCTGGCCTGGAACAGATAAAAGCAATCATAGCCTGCTAAGTTTCCTCCTGTACTCAACTGGAAAGGTAAGTTAATAAGATCCAGACCACTCACTTGTGAAAGATGCCAAAAACAGTGACTGTGGAGTCTAAATTATATTCATTCTTCTTCAATAAGAGTTTGTCCATGAAGCGTGTCTAGCCCAAGCCTTTCTTACCCACTGAATGATGTAAACCAACTCATGTCTGTAGGAGGCATTTATGGGATTCTCTGTCCAACAACCTGCCTCTGCATCTGGAAACTTTGCCAGCCAAGGCTGACTGGTCCTGCATAAGCCCCAGGATCAATTTTAGGTCATTCATTGTCTTCTCAGGGATTTTTGAAAACAGAATTGGGGAAGTGGTCTGTCTTTCTGGATGCCTAAATCTATAATACGTATAGTTTGTTGGCTGTTGGAAGTCATATTTCCACTAAAAGAAGAAGTCCAGACTACAGAAATAGAGTTGGTTTACAGCAATTGCAGTCAAGGGGTCTTAGACACTATTACATATTTTTCTGTAAAATATGGATCAATACATTTTAACACGTATTGTCTAACAGAAGCAAAGGTGAAGTTAAGATCCTTGACTTCTTAACCTCAAATGATATCTTCATCCACCCAACTTCAATCACCCATGCCCATGGGCATTTGATCTTGAAATCATGAGTAACTGTGCTCCCTTTAAAAGCCATGTGCAAGCACCCCTTCCCCACCCAATCATCAGTTATCTTCTCTACTATTATAACTCCAAGTCCAACAACTCCCAATCTCACCGAGACTTACCATCCATTGACTCTACCACTCTTTTGTTATCTACATCACAGTCCTTAGGCCTCTCTTCCCTTCTTATCCATCCTAAATTCCATTGTCCATCATGACTTACAACCACTCTTTACACCATTGCCTCATTCTCTATCATACTCGCTTTGCCAATTTCCTAACATGGTTACGCCTAACTCTCTGTCTACTAAGCAACTGTGGTCATGGAGTTGAACTGGGTGGGAGAAAAACTCACAGCCAAACAGACCAGTCTTCACTTTAAACTCACGACTACAAATCTCAAATGAACACCACAGATTGTCCAATAAGCCTTCTTAGGTATGCTGACTTATCTACCCTCTAAAACGATGATTTTATATGGTCTCCTGAAGTTTGTAGTCTCCCCTCCCTGTGCCCCTTTACACTGATAATATTGCCTCTAACCCAACTTCTTAAAAGTGTCAACATAAACAGACTTCAGTGCCTCACCTCTCTCTCTCTCCTCAGTCCACTCCAATGAGAATTCTTCCCTCTTGTCAAGGTCCTCAGTCACCTCCCTATTGTGAAATTCAATGGTCATCTTTCTGTTCTCATCAACCACCTCAACAGTTTTGACCCAATTAACCACTGTCTCCTTCTTAAAAACATTTTCTTCTCTGGGTGACAGCAATTCTACACTCTCCTAGTTTTTTTGATCTCTCCGGGCACTTACTTGTCCTCAGTTGTGACCTCTTATGCTTTGCCAATCTCTACATGTTGGAGTGACCTCGGGCTCTTCTCTGTGCATTCTCTCTTCCTAGGTGATCTCATACGGTCCTAAAGCTTTAAATGCCATCTATCTTTCCATTACTCACATTTCCCTTCCTAGCACTCATATATTCATATTCAACTGCTCCAGACTCATCCAACTGCTTACTTGACATTTCCACTTGAATACTTACTAAGCATATTAAACTTTAAAGTTTAAAGTGGAACACTTGATTTTTCAAAAAAAAAGGAAACTCCCATATTTTTCCTCTAGTCTTTCCCACATCAGTAAATTTCTCACCAATTGTTCAGTCTGGCATCCTAGGAATCATCTTCAATGCCTCAGTTTCCCTCACTATCCATATCCAAGTCATCTGCTGCTGGCATGGCTTCCAAAATACTTCCCAAATCTGCCTACTTCTCTCCATCACCACTTCTGGCACTCAGGGCTAAGACAACATAGTCTTTTTTTCTTGTGTTAATCAAACAGCCTCCTAAATGGCTTATCTGCTTCCAATCTTGTCTCAAACTCCACACCTTCAAGTCATTCTCTACTGCAAGAGTGATTTTCTAAAATATAAGTCAGATCATGTCTATCAATGACTTCCCATTCCTTAGAAAAACGACAACAACTAAAAAAGAGATGTCAAAAATAAAAATCTCCTTGCCAACGTCTAAAGAGGATCCCACCATGTGGCTGCTGCCCACCTCTGACTCCATCACCATTCGCTCCCCCACTGGTTGCTGTTATTTGAATGCACCAACTCCATCTCTACCTTAGGACATTTGTACTTGCTGTTCCCTCTGTCTAGAAATTTCTGCCCCTAGTTCTTCACATAGCTGGCTCCATTTTATCATTTGGGTCTTGGCTCAAATGTCACTTTCATAGCACGACCTTCCTTGACTATAAATCCAAATGACTCACCTATCCCACCCCAGTCAGCCTCCATCAAATGATCTCTTTATTTTCTTAATGCTTATCCCTACATGAAATTGTCTTCTTCTTTCCTTTGCTGACTTCTTTTTTTTTTGAGGAAGATTAGCCCTGAGCTAACATAGCCACCAATCCTCCTCTTTTTGCTGAAGAAGACTGGCCCTGAGCTAACATCCATGCCCATCTTCCTCTACTTTATATGTGGGATGCCTGCCACAGCATGGCTTGACAAGCAGTGTATAGGTCCACATCTCCAGGATCCAAACCAGTGAACCCCAGGCCACTGAAGTGGAACATGTGATCTTAACTGCTGTGCTACCGGGCTGATAGCTGACTTCTTTATAATCTATGCTCCCTCTACTAGAAAATATTCCTCTATGAGATCAGGGATACATCTTGCTTACTGCTTTCTTCCAAGTGCTTAGAACAATGGCTGGTACATGGTACACACTCGATAAATATCTGCTGAATAAAGGAATAAATCACTGACATAAAATGCAAAAAATGACCATTTAAAAAACACTAATGAAGAGGGAACCATGAAGTTTTTCTGGGTCAGCATCATTATCATTTAATATTAAAAAGATGAAAACTGAAACTCATTTCTGAATTATCAAAACAAAACTAAAATGAGATGCATTTTAGTCCCTCCAAGCTGACTATAATTTGGCTAAGATGCAAAACAAAATCTGCTTCCTTTTTAGCATCCCCAGCCTTTGACAATATGAATCACTGTCTCGAGCACTCCGGGGGCACGAATGACATCTGGGAATTAATAAACACTTTGATGCTAAAAGAAAAGAAGTTGCTCTCACTAACTTATATCCCGTATTGAATTCAAATAAACAAATGACAAACATATTTTTCTCTCAGCTTTCTCTTCTCAACTATCATAGAGTGAACAGGCCAAAACAGAATTTCAGCAGGTTCTGAATGACTAGATTGGACACTTCCAAATAATTTTAAGGGACTGCTTTTCTCCTGTTCTTATTTACTTTTGTTCCCTCTAGAACTTGTCTAGTATACATAAAACATTACCCGCTTTCGAAACACTCTGATTTTTATCAAAGAATAAGATTTAACTGACGTGAATACATAAATTATGAATCACAAACCTGATCTTTACTCCTTTTCACTGCATCATATTGAAAATGACCTATTACCTTTACCCAGCTGTCATTACCGCAGATAAGCTATGGAAGTGAAGTTTCCACACTTCTGTTAAAGAATTCCCCCAAATTTGGTTTTAATTAAATAGACGTTAGCTTAGTCACTTGAGCCAGGTCTGAAATATGATGAGACTCTTAATGGTTGACTTGCTTGTTCTTGCCCACTGTTTCTAACAATGGACAATTTAGAGATAAATATGCCTAAAATAAGCCTAATGGTAGCTTCTAGAAAGCTTTAGTCTTTTCAAACCTATGTCCTCTTTTGATGATCATAAAAATTTTACATTGCCCTAATGGTAATTTCTGTTTTATGAGAAACATGGGCAATTCTCTCCAAACTGCCAAATTTACTGAGGTATATGCTAGAAGTAATAAAACGCACCCATGTAACTAGCACCACAATCAGGATGTTGCAACTTTTTCCATCAATATAAAAGTTTCTTCAGAACCCTTTGCCATCCCCACACCCATACCTCTCCCCCTTACATACACACACACCAGGCACAAGCAACCCTTCAACTACAAGCAAAATCTGTTTTCTGTCACTCCAGATTAGATTTGCCTGTTCTAGAACATCCTATAAATGAAATAACACAGCATATACCCTTTTACGTACGGCTTCTTTCACTCAGTAGAACGTTCTTCTAGTTGGAGGTTCACTCAAGTTGTTGTTTGTATCAGTAATTTGCTCCTTTTGTTACTGCTAAGCAGTTATCCCATTGTATGCATACATCATCATTTGTTTATCCATCACCTGTTGGTGGATATTTGGTTGTTTCCAGTTTTTGCTATGATGACTAAAGCTGCTATGAACATTCCCTTACAAGTTTTCATGTGGACATAACTTTTCATTCTCTTGGGACATAACCTAGGAGTAAAATTACTGGAATCATATGGTAAGTGTATGTTTAACCTCCTAAGAATCTGCCAAACAGTTCTTCCAGGTAACTGTACTAAAAAATAGGGTTACTTTTGCTTTCCAAATATAAAACTTTAATACTGAAATTCTTAGACTACACACAAGTATCCTTTCTCTACCCACAAGATGCTAACAGGTTCTTCTCCATTCCCATGGTAAGTCACTGTACTGGAGTCATCCCACAATGGGGCTAAGGAGCAGCTGCTATACCCAGTATTTTTTTATATGAAATACTGAATTAATTAGATCAAAGGTTCCCTTAACAAAGCCCCATGTGGGTACCAAGGACTAGTAAATCTGGTGAGAAAGAGGTAACTCTCTTCTAAGAGGGTCTATATAAACCACATTCTCCCATATAAGGTTAGTTATGCTTGAATTTTCTCAAAATCCTCCCTACATAAGATCCCAGAGACTCTGTTCTCCTGTTACAGCTTCATGAGGCCTGTCCCCATGAGATAAAGACTGGAGATTTCCACTAGGCTACCTTATTTCCAGAGGCCACTTTCTAAGTAGGGTAAGGGAAGAAAACTGAGTTATCACTCTGCGCTCTCCCAACTAGGATCACTCCTAATGACCTGGCTAGACCAAGCCATGCGGGAAAGTAAGACACCCACATTTGAAATAAATGTTTTGATTAAATTATTCATCCTGATTTGGGAATAAAGAATGATCACTAATAGATAAATGCACTTGTAATTCCTTTCCAAATTATTATGTTTTGATTCATGAATTTAAGCAGTCTATTATGAATATAAAATATAATAGGCCACGGAACTTCTAGTCAAATAATCCTTATCTCAAAGCCATTACCTCAAAGCCATTCACTTGAAAGGGTCTATTTACCCACCTCTTGAATCCAGGCCGGCCTGTGACTTGCCTTGGCAAATAGAATGTGGCAGAAATGATGGTGTGTGCTTTCATGTTCTCGCTCACTCTCCCTCTCTCCACCGCCGCTCTCTCTCTATGTACTTTGCTACTGCCATGTGAATAAGCCCAAAATGGCCTGCTAGAAGGCAAGAGACCATCGAGGAGAAATGGGGCATCCCAGCTAACGCTATCCTAGATGAGCCAGCCCTCAGCATACACAGGAGTTGACCAGAGATCCATAAGAGAGCCCAATGGAGATCAAGAGAACTTCCCATCCAAGGCCAACCCAAACTGCAACCCACTAAATTGTAAAATAAATAAACAGTGGTTGTTTTAAGCCACTATATTTTTGGCATAGTCTGCTATGCAGCAAAAGCTAACTGATACATTGATCAGCTGGGAAAATAGCTTTTTGCAACTAGCAGTGGACAGATTCTCCTCCTACAACCGTTCCTTAGTCCTCATCATCCTGACCTTTGACCCACTTTTCTGGCTCACTCATCCTACTTTATCTAGGCTCTCCTTTACCCTATGCTGCCGTTATGGGCTGAGTTGTGTCTCCCTCAAAATTCATATGTTGAAGCTTTAACCCCCAGTGCCTCAGCATGTGATCGCATTTGGAGATAAATACATTTGCAGCTGCTCCTAACTCCGTTCTAGTTAGGATCAGGCGAGAATCATGAGTCTCTCTCATATCTTCCCATTGTCAAAGTGTCTACGGGTTAAAGCAGCTTTCTCCTGCCCCCTAGTAGCAATCTTTCAGCTTCTATTAGATAAGGACTTTAAGGGCCAACTGGAGATGTTTAAAGAGCAGTTACCGAGGATTCACAGATAAGAGTTATTTCCAAAAGGAAAATCCCTCATAGTCCCCACAACTCTCAAAGGAATGGACCAGAGGTCAAACACACTGGAACAAATCTGACTCATCTGAGCAACCAATCCCAGCAAAATCACCTGCCCTCCTCCTCGCTCTGTCTCACCACCTTCTGACTTCTTCCTTACTTTGATGCCTATATCACAGCTTTCCTTTATATAAGAGGAGGTTTTCAAAAAATTGTTTATATAATTGAAGACAAAGACTAATACAATTGAACACATGCATCAACCAGAGAACAATATCTAGTTATCACAGCAAATGGGAAGGTCAGACATTTGTTCTTTTCCAAAAGGCTCCCTTGGAATTCTAATGAGCAGCTTTAACCCAACAGCCTGTGCACTGGCTTTGCCTTGAATACCATCAATGCACTTCCCATAAAGGTTCCTAGGGAGTAACTCTAAGCAACAAAAGCTTTTGGATTCTAGCATGCCTATAATAAACCACCATGCAAACACATGACTATTCACTGGATTGCTGTTTTCTCCTGAGGTGCAATACCACAGTTCAAGAATCACTATAGGACAAAACAATAATAAAAGCAAAAGGAGGAAGAGCCTTGAACAGCCAAAATAATACTGGAAAAGAAGAACAAAGCTGAAAGACTCACACTTCCTGATTTCAAAACTTACTACAAAGACAGAGTAATCCAAATTGTGTAATACTGGCATAAGGATGAGAATATAGACAAATGGAATAGAACTGAGAGTCAAGAAATAAACTCACAGATCATGGCCAACTGATTATTGGCAAGGATGCTAAGATCATTCAATGGGGAAAGAACAGTTTCTTCAATAAATAGTGCTGGGCCAACTGGATAGCCACATCCAAAAGAATGAAGTTGGACCCCTATCTCACACCATATTCAAAAATTAACTCAAAATGGATCAATGGCATAAATATAAGAGCTAACAACCACCAAACTCTCAGAAGAAAACACAGGGGTAAATCTTCATAACCGTAGGCTTGGCAATGGATTCTTATAAATGACAACCAAAGCAAGAACAATAACAACAAAAAAATAGATAAATTCAACTTCATCAAAATTAAAAACTTCTGTGCACCAAAAGACATTATCAAGAAAGTGAAAAGATGACCTACAGAATGGGAGAAAGTATCTGCAAGTCACATATCTGATAAAAATCAAGTATCTAGAATATATAAAGAACTTTTACAATTTAACAACAAAAAGGCAATCAACCCACTTAAAAAATGAGTGAAGAACCTGAATGGACATTTCTCCAAAGAAGATATGCCAGCAAGCACATGAAAAGATGCTCAATATCATTAGTCATCAAGTAATGCAAATCAAAACCACATGCGGTACCACTCCACATCCATTAGGATGGCTACAATAAAAAACGAAAAGGAAAATAAATGTTGGCAAGGATGTGGAGAACTCTTGTACATTGCTGACAGGAATGAAAAATGGTCCAGCTACTGTGAAAAACAGTTTTGCAGTTCCTCAAAAAGTTAATTGTAGAATTACTCTATGACCCAGCAACTCCACTCGTAGGTATATACCCAAAACAATTGAAAAGAAGGACTCAAACACATGTACGTGCACATTCAGAGCAGCACTATTCACAATAACCAAAAAAAGGAAACAGCCCAAATGCCCATTAATGGATGAATGGGTAAACAAATTGTGGTACATACACACAAAGGGCATTATCAGTCAGCTATAAATGGGAATGAAGTACTGATACATGCTATAAAACGGATGAATCTTAAAAACATTATGCCTAGTGAAAGAAGCCAGACACAAAGGTCATGTAGTGTATCATTTCATTTGTATGAAATATTCAGAATAAGTAAATCTTATTCTGCCATAAAGACAGAAAGAAGATTAGTGGTTACCAGGGGCTGGGGAAGGAGAAAGTGGGGGTCAATTGCTTAATGGGTATGGGGTTTTCTTTGGGATGATGAGAATATTTTGGAACTAGATAAACATGGTGGGTGCACAAGATTGTGAATGTACAAAATGACACTGAATTGTTCACTTTAAAATGGTTACATTTTTGTTATGTGAATTTATTTCAATTAAAGCAAAAGCAGAAGGGAAAAGACAAGACAGGCAAAGCAGCCTGGGTTTTTAAGTAACACCAAAGCCCCTGGGCATGGCAGAAATGGAGCACCAGGAGAGGCACTGGTGCTGGCGAACACAATAGAAAGGGCATGAACACATGAGAAGGAGGTGGTTGAGATAGAGGGACAGTCTTCCTAACAGAAGAGTAGCATCTGTCTACAGTCTAGAATCCCTAGAAATGTCACTTTGTAACAGAGGGCAGAGCACCATTAGGTAGAAGAAGGACCCTAAAGTGAGGACAACCTGGTCACTGGAGCCCCTCAATGCCAATCCTTTGCAGACCCTTTATTCCTTTACATTTGTACAGAAGAAAGAGCAGAGGACCACAGAGGAGAAGAAAGAGGCAAATTAACTAGAAATGAGCTCTGAGCCTCAAGAATATCCCTGGGAAAAGGAAAATGGGAGTGAACATAGTAGTTACAATAAGACAGGTCTGAGGTATGCACGATCTCCTTGTAAAAGACTTCCAAAACCAACGAAATAGACTTTACAGATGGGCAAACCAAGGCCCCAGGTTTCAGATCTCACATTCTTCCTACTCCACCATAATGCACCCAGCCAGGTGAAGAATTATAAAAGTCCTCAGGAGCATCATCCAGTTTTCCAGGAAATTAATTGCTTGAGGGAAGTGAGTTTCACTTCTATTTTCCCATTAGCTCAGAAAGGGCTCTTTAACATATCTGCTATGAGAAATTATCCAAATTCTCGACCACCATATTATTATTCATGGAGTATCAAAACATTACTGCTGCATTCAGTTTCTTGCTGCTTATTTTTTGTAAGAGCATTGCCTTCTCGCAGCTACCTGAATGCTCACTGGAAAACCACACGTCCTCTAGCCATACGGGAAGGGTCAGAAGATCATGTCAGCACTTTCACCAGCAGAGCCACTGGAGTCCTCCTCAAATGGCTCTCCTCCTGCTTCTGTGACACTTGATTCCCCCCACAGGCCACAAAATATGGCAGGGAATGAAGAAGCTCATCTGCAAGGTGGTTATGGCCCAAGGTCACCAGCTAGTTCCTCTCCTGGAAAGGTTTATTTTAGTCCTCGGGCCTCAGCAAGCTGCCCTTTCCCACCTGAGGAGAGCAAACACAAGATCTCTGCTCCTCTTTTCACTTCAGAAAAGTAGTAAGGACTTTTCAAATGCAACCATTTCCACTGCCTTTCAACATTTCACTGATAAATCAAAAATACAAAATAAAAGGACTAAGGAGCTAAATCGGATTTATTTTTTCTTCCCTCTGACAGAAACAGACAAAACAAAGCAACATTTCCATTGCAGGGGGAAAAAATCCCTATGTCAGGTCTGGAAAAGATTCAGGAGGCTCAATTCAAAATGGGAGAGTATAGAACATATGAGGGGACAAGAAATTCTATCCTTGGAATAAGAAGTTCTTGCTGTCACAACCACAGGGCCCTTGGGAAATGACACACAAAAGCAATTTTTTTATCATCATGATTTCAACAGTAGCATACCCCAAGCAACACGTGAAAAGCCCAGTCAAAGAAACCAAAAAATATAAGGGCAACAGCTAAAACTTTCTATACTAAACTGTTAGACCTTTTCTAGTTTCTTCAAATCTTTTGGGAAACAAACTGGAACAAATACCATTGCTAACACGAATTTGAAAAGTCTGTATTGAAACTTTTTTTTAGACTGAAAAATAGGACAAACCTTAAGCTAGAGTGGAAAAATGACTTTTTTTTTTTTCAGATGAATCCTACTATAATTTTACAGTTAATGCTTTTCTTCTCTAAAATTTTATTTTAAAAATAAAGAAGAGTTGAAAGATTTTTTTTCTTACAGTCAACAACCATATTCCCATTGCCCAGCTTTTTTGAATATCTAGCCCTTTATCCATCCCTCCACCCATCCAACAGCTCCTTTTTCAAAATGTATTTCACAGTAAGTCAGTCACAAAATTCAATACACTTCACCTCTAAACTCATGCTGCTGGCATTTTAATCATTTCTAGTTGAAGATTGTGACTTTGCAAGAAGGAGAAAAAGGAAAGTACGTGAAAGCTCATTATGCACCTAATTTCAGGGCCCAAGATGAGGTAAAGACGAAATTCTGGCAAAGGATGGAGATCCTCCTATGAAAACCAGGAAGAAAAGGATATGGCAGAATGCTGACCCTGGCAACTGTTAGGAAAGTTATCTTTCAAAAGTCATGGTGTTGACCCCAAGCCCTTCCTCCCTCCTCTAGGCACTGTGGGAGCAGAAGCCCAGTTGGCCATGGGGACTAAGAAACAGACAGGCACCCTAGAAATGGAAAAACTGTGAGAAAAACCTTGCTGTTGAGCAAGATAGACAATCCTCTCTTCTGAAGAGGACATCTCTAGGTGATAAAGGTGTGCCCCTTTGGTAGGAGGAGAAAAGGGTTAGAAAATTCTTCTTTCCCTTTGTTTTTGCTCTTTTTCTCTCTCACCACTCAATTCCTCCACAAATCAAGAAAGGGAGGTGAACATTTGAGACTGGGATGTAAGCACCACTTGGGAATGCCTCTAATATTAAAGACTAAGTGAAGATAATGAGAAATGGATGGGAGACCAGGGCTGGGCATTCATTACTCAAGCAGAAGAATTTAAATTTTCTTAAGGGCAGCCAGTCCAGCTCACCAGATAAAGGAAGAAGAGAGCCACTGTGCAGAAATGTGCCCAGGAATGAATGGTATCATACTAGAGCATTCCCAGACAATGGCTAAAGGAGGTAAGATGCATACAGTGGTGGCACTGGAGATGGTCCCTGTGGCAAATGGTTATCTCCAACATTCTCTTCATACAATGTGACTTTAACACTCCTCCTGCTGAGACGTGGGCTTTTAAGTCTCCTCCCCTTGAAACTGGGCAGGCTTGTGACTCACCTAGAAACAAATAATGTGATGGAAATAATGCAGCATGACTTTCAAGGTCAAGTCATAAAGTGATGCTGCCTCCACCTTGTCGACTAGAATAATCACACTGGAGCCCACATAAGCAGCCCAGCTGCCCTGGAGCCACCATGCTGTGAGGAAGCCCACAGTTGCCCATGAAGAGAGACCACATGGAGAATTCCAGACACTATATGAAAAAAGAGGGAGCTGAGTCAGCCGCCAGCTTCTCCATCCTCTTGCTCTTTTAGCTTCAGATGCCATCTCAATGCAACTGCAGGAGAGACCCCAAGCCAGAATTGCACGATGGAGACTCTCCCAAACCCCTGACCCATGGATAAAGGGAGAAGTGAAGAAGTGATGGCTGTTGTTTCACGCCACTACATTTTGGACTGATTTCTTACACAACAATAATAACTACAACAGACCCCAGCATATAAACTGGATAATGATGATACCTCACTTCATCCACTGCGAAATCTAAGTCATTGAACCTGGTATCTAGCTAGCCTCTAATTACCTTTCTTACTGTGTATCTAGTACTCTAGCCTCATCAGTTTACAAACAACTACCCAAACTCTTCTAGAACCTTCTTCCCTAATACATATTATATACGAATACACCTACATATTTTTCTATTGCCGAAGATGCCCTCCTTTCCTCTTTACAATCTTTCTACATTTTACCCTTCATTTGAAATCCACTTTCTTCCAAAAAGTGACCCTCCAAAAAGTGATCACCTACTGAAGGTGATCAGTGACAATTTAGCTTTCAAACCTCATCATTTTAAGCACAATTTGTGCCTACAGGGCATTAAGTTCAAAAATGCAAGGGGAAATGGCTCATCAAGCACAGATTCGCTCACTTTCTTTGGACAACAGTGCCACCTCGTTTCTTTATTGAACAGGGTTACCAAGCTGAGAGATTCAGGAGCGCTGACAAAAAGTCTTGTCTCAAAGGAAGGAAACCGCTTACCAGAATTTTTCTATAACATTCTAAAGTTGCACTGTCCAATACAGTGCCACTAGCCAAATGAGCCTTCTGAACATCTAAAATATGGCTAGTCTGAACTGAGATTTGTTCTAAGCATAAAATATACACCAGATGAAAAAAATGTAAAATCTCGATGTTTATATTAATTGTTGAAATGATAATAATTAGGATATGCTGGGCTAAATATATTATGAAAATTAATTTCAACTGCAATTGTGGACTTCCCAGCCTCCAGCTCAGATTACTAGAACAAGCTTTTTTTTTTTTTTTTAACTTTTTTAATGAAGCTACAGAAAATTTAAAACTGCATATGCTGCTCACATGATATTCCTATTGGACCACACTTTTATACTACAGTGAATTGCAGGTGTCCCAAGGAAACACCACATATATTTTCCCGAAAATAAAATACTCTTAAAGGCAAAGGTGAAATACTAGGGAATAAAATTTAAAAGGATGATTAAAAGAGATGAGAATGAAAAATAATAGAGTTAGCATGTATGCTTGGAAATGCTTCTAGCAAGAATAATTGCCAATCATACAATCATACACCATCCTTGCCTGTTTTCTCAGGGCCCCAAAATCATTATCCATGATGACATTCATCTAAGGAAAGCTTTGAAATTTCAGACTTCATTTTTTAACTCTAATATATGTAAAAATTCTACTCAGTGAAAATTACTTAGGTGTCTCTCAACACTGCAATCACTTTAGGACTTACATGTGAGAAGCAATACCTTATTACCTTCTCAAAGAAAGAAATGAATTTATACAGCTTCGGAAAGTGCTTAACTTGCACCAGGAAATGGCCTAAGGGATGAAAAATGTGCCTGTAGGAGTGAGGAAGTGAGTGCAATGGCATGTGTCCACGCAGAGCAGACACTCCAGTGTCCTGTCCAGATACCACCGGGTCCCTTTTAACTGTCCTCTGTGCCCATCACCAAGCTTTCATGTGCTTTGCTTCTAAGAAATGGTACTTGCAAATTTCTTAAGAGGAACATCCTTCAAGTACTGGAGCTGTTTCACCTGCAGATGCAAAGAGGCAAGTGATGCCAAGTTTACAGCTCCTCTCCCACCAGCCCACAGCCAATGGCGGATGCAGGAACAGGAAAGCCCAGCTCTCTTGCCTTGAGCAGAAAGAACAGACTCTCAGGAGCAATTATACTCCAGAGCTCCCCTAGGGATCAAGCTGAGGCAAGGATATTGCTGGATCTTTCCCCCTGCTTGGCTTCTTCCCTTTACCTCTCCTTCCTCAACTCACTAGTTTCTCCTGGGAACACTGCCTTATTAAAACAGCTGTGCAGAAATCCTCATCTCGGGTCTGCTTCTGGGGAGCTCAACCCAAGACTCTTATCAGGCATGAATGAGCTCTAAGAAAACATGAAACCAGATTCTTGTTGTTGTCGTACTGTGGATAAGAGTTTCTATAACACTTAAGAATTTAAGGAAACCGCACTAACCACAGTTTAATAAGCAAGAAGTATCTTTGTTCCTAAAGAGCACTGCAGCAGCCCTAGAACATAGGTCTTAGACTAGAAAAAAGATGCTAACAACTAGAACAACAACTATATCTCCAGGTGTGAGAGAAGCAAGGGTAGCTTCAAGGCTCCAAAGAAGAAGCAAAAAGAAAGACAATTCAACATTAAAGTTTGGTGAGTTTCATACCAGACACTAATGTTAAAAATTCTGTATAGAATCAACACTTAAAAACAATTTCCAATCATTCAGAAAGGAAGAAAGCACCTCCAATGTTAGGTAAATTTTTCAAGAGAGTAGCGGTATTTCAAACTGAAATACTACAGGGGAGAAAGTACCAAGGGTTGTTTTCTTTCTTTTCATGAAATTTGAAGGCAGCCTTTGGTTTGACCAGACTAATAAATTTTTCTTTACCAAGAGTCACTCTGAAGCTAGACATTAAGGGTGAAGATAATTCATCCCAAAATAGTCATTTTGTTCTCTATATAAATATTTTCTACTTTAGGAGTTAATTGCCTAACAATGATAAAAAGCTAAGTTGAATGTGACATTAATTAATAAGCAAGATCCAAAATACATCTTATGCCATTATGGGAATTAAAATATATTCTGCATGCCTATTGTGGATGGAATAGGCCTAAGAAAACATTTAGAACTAAAGTACCGTCCACTGTTGGAATCATGAGGAGATAAAGCAGGCATTCAGACGAAACCAGAAAAGTCCAAGTTTCAGGGTCTAAAGGTTTCCAATTTTGAGTAGAGGAAGACATTATAAAAGAATCAGATTTAAGTTCGATGTAAAAAATATCCTCATAATACAAGATATCTAACACTCGAATGTTGCTAGAGTAGAATGGTTTTATTTTTAGGAGAGGATGGAGGGAAATATACAAGAATTCCCTCTTTGGGAGGAGGGCAAGACTAACACAATGACAGCAATCAACAATCTGGTGACACATGGGGCGCCGGGTCCAATAAGGTCCTATTAGGTGTGATGGAAGAGGAGCCCACATACAGCATTAGCTGTCCCAGGGCCGAATGCCATCCAAAGTCTTTGTAAAAATCCAATGCATGCCATTTACACCACTTGACATAGAGAAATTTCTTCTTGGAACTTAAAATATTTAACAAACAACTTCTAAGATCTGGTTTGGTTTTTTTTGGCGGGGGGGGTACTCTTGAATCAAATGTTTATTTTCACTAAGCACACAATTGTTCATAGGAACCATTCATAATATTGTTGATGAACAATGACTTATTTTTTAAGAATAATACAACTATTATACAGAGAAAGTAGATAGTCCAGAAAAATGTAAAAAACAGATGTCATGTCTACTAAAGTCCCTAAGAATTATTCAGGCCCCAACTCTGGTTTGCCTGCTAAGCCATGGTTTATGAGTCACCCTTGGGGAGCAGTAAAATATAGTGCACTTGACTAAAAATAGGTAGGAACATTCAATAATAAATCTACTTTCTTGATATTCTTGTGTCATCATTAAATACTGATCACTAGGAGGAATGTCAGGTAGAGTGATTCTTCCTCCCCTCACAGAAAGGCCGGAAGAAAATCAGCCACGGGCCCTGCCAGAAGGTAATGGAGTGTCTGACACAACAGGCAACAGAGTGGAGAGAGTATCATCGATTTGAAACGTCTGGGACCTGGAGTTCACCTATCAGGATGAACAGTGAAGTTGCTGGTTATCTTTTTCAGGTGATCACTATCAAATGATTTCATGTCCCTTAAAATAAAAAAATGATACAGAGTCCAAATTTTTTACTTCTAACAGCAATTAGAAAACAACAATTTGCTAAAGGGGTCAGAAAAGAACACTCATATTCACTAGGATTCTGCCTCTAGAACAAAGCATCAGCAAGTTATAGTTAATAAAAAGAATTGGCCATAAAAGGTATTTCCGATTCCCACCTTAGCATTTCTTTAAAAGTTTGTAAAATGGAACTTTAGAGGGACATTGAAAGAATTTATTTACATCATTTCCATAGGTGGCTCCCACAAAATGGAGGGTGGATTCCAGCTGCCACTGAGCATAGTCGTGGTTTTCCACATCTGTGAGAATCTTCTTAAACAAAATGTGCACAGGATTAAACACAAGCCACATACATTTCTCCTCAGAAAGAATTGCAGAAAACAGCAACTTAAATAATACCTGATGCTTACTAAACACAGGCAATACTACCACAGACAGCAAGTAGAAATGCTAGCAAAAGGTGAATGCCCAAGGTTGGTGGAATGAATAAAACTCAAATCTAGAAAATGCCAGAAGATTAATGCTCTGCTACCTGAAAGAAAATGTCTGTGAATCTGTTTTGAGAGGCATTACAGATAGGACATCTATGTGAATGAAGAAATTCATTTTACAGACTGAAAGTTCTAGAAGTCCAAAACTAGCAACTCTTAACCACAGCATGCAGAGTACTTACCAGGTGTCTCTGGACCGACGCCAAGTGATGTCCCCTTAGTCAAATCACAGCGCTGTCCTCTGTGAAAGAGACAGAGAGCAGAGAAAAATCAATGTAAAGGACTTTTAGAATTCTCATGGAAAGAAACAGCCCTTTGCACTTCAAAATCAGAATCTATAATATTTGGTTAAAAACATATCAGAAAGATGCATTAATAAATTAGTGACATTAGTTTCTAAATGAACAAGAAAGACATACAGTTATCAAATCAGGAAAATTACTGCTACACCCAGCCTACAGGATGATACACTCTCTCCTAAAGCTGCTGATCTACAGTTCAACCTCTTAACTTATCAAAATGATTCAGCAGCAGTTGAACAACACAGCTATTCAAAATCTTCTAGAAGTAAATATAATGATCTTTTCCTGATTAATAGTAAAATGTCCTTAGATGAACTGTAAGGAACCTTTCAAAGAAGAGCAGTGCTGAATAGGAAGGATTTACAACAGAATTGCATCTATCTACAAAAAGAGTGAATATTTTTGATAGGTGTTTTTGTATTGTCTTTGTTAACAAGTTGTCTATGAAGATTCTGGATTTGACATTGGCTTTCTGGTTTGATTGAAATTTAGATTTTAAGATCTTTCCACCACTGGTGTGGGGAGTGGAGGGTGGTGGCATTCCAGATGGTGTCAGAAGTACCTAGAAGCAAGAGAAAGCCCATTTGCATTTGGAAAGAAGGTAGAAGCAGAAAAATTGGCAATCAGGACGTGCAAAAATGATGTCTGTAAAATCTGAACTGGGATTTTGTGAAGGTCATCATCTACGTATAGAGATGTCCACAGTAAGGACCCAGGTAGAATGGTACATCCTCACAATGCAAGACTATGTCATTAAAAAGAAAGACGTGAACCTGGATCTATACGGACAGGTATGGAAAAAAATTCTCAGGTCATAGTATTAATTTTTAAAAACTTCAAGTACTGTAATAATAGGTGTACAATGAGCCCATTGTGTTAAAAACAAACCTCACTAATCTATGTGTAAATACACAGACGTAAATGTTGTTACACGCAGAGAACATATCTGGAGGGATAACAAGAAACTCTTCAGTGTGGCTGCCTCTGGAGAACTGGTACTGAAGGGAGATAAAAAAAGGCCTTTGTATTTTAACCTAACCTTTAACCATTATGTAATATTTTACCACAAAATATACTACTTTTATTATTGAAATCTAAGAAGAAAGAATCCAATTCATCCTAAACTCTCTATAGAAAGAAACATTCCATTTTAAATATACAGAATTAGAATGCCTACAGCATCAGGTACACTTACTTAACTAATTAAATGAATATTTACTATGACCCAGGATCTAAGCATGAATTGAATTATCATATTTAATCCACATAAAACCTCTAAAATGTATGTACTGTGATTATTCCCATTTTACAGAAGAGAAAACTGAGAAGTTAGGTGACTAAGAATCACACAGAGCTGGCATTCAAACCCAGATACCCTGGCCCATGTTTAGCCTCTATGCTACTGTCTCCTCCATGGCATTTACCATATTTTCAGTATTACATTTATATTTTTAATGATATATTAATATGAGACAATTTATTCCATGAAGACAGCGATTATGTGTGTATTGAAAGCCATTATGTATATCCCCAGCACCTAGCATAGTGCCTAGCACACAGTAGGTGCTCAATAAAGCTTTGTTGAACAGATAAATAATTAAGTGGGCTGCCTAGAGCTTGAAAGTTAAACTACATAACAGTTTTATGCCTCCTGGAGTTGTGAAACAAGCTGAGTTCCAAAAAAGCTCATTGATTAATGACCCTGCCATATCATGCTCCTCATTTTGAGAAACCACTTGCTGCCCAAGTCGTTCTGTAACCAAAGACTGGACACGTGTTTTCCCTTTCCTTCTCTAATTCCCTATGTGATTATCCAGCATAAAACTGATGCATTGTTGCATAAACCTTTCTCATTCTCTGCCTGGCTAGGATATTGCAACACTGGGGAAAGCCAACGCTGAAATACTTTACAAAAAAGTGAAAGAGTAAAAACAGTTTGTCATGAACTATTTAGGTACTGGCATATGGTAGGCAAACTATTGTAACTGACTTGGTGTTGTAGTCATACATGAACCAAGGCTCAACATACCTACTTTTTCATTCTAATATTTTTACTCTAGGTGTTGAAGAATTTAAAAGGCGTCTTTCATAAAGGAGAGACTCTGTGGACGAGTGAGTGTGTGTGTCTGTGTGTCTATGTATAGGGCTCTGTGAATCTCTGTTGTGTTTGTGTCTGTGTACGCAGTTGGTCTTTCAAAAGAGGAAAGATATTTTTCTGTAACACAGAAGGAAAGCTAATAAATAGTTAGACAAAATCCCCAAATCCCAACTTCTATTAGTGCTAGTGTAAACAAAATCTGTTTTTCATCTAACAGGGGTGCCAGACTATTCAACGGGGAACGACAGTTTATTCAACAAACAGTGCTGGGACAACTGGATATCCACATGCCAAGGAATGAAGGTGCCTCCTACCTCACACCATACTCAAAAATTAGCCCAAAGTGGATCACAGATGTAAATATGAGAGGTAAAACAATAAAACTCTTAGGAGTAAATTAATACAGGAGTAAATCTTTGTGACCTTGGGTTAGGCAATGTTTTCATAGATATGACACCAAACACACAAACGACAAAAGAAAAAGTGGGTAAATTGGACTTTAACAAATTAAAAAAAACTTTTGTGTTTCAAAGGTCACCATCAAGAAAGTGAAAAGATAACCCATAAAACAGAAGATTTTTGCAAATCATTTATCTGATAAACACTTGTACCCAGAAATATGTTAAGAACTATTAGAACTCAACAATAAAGGGATAAATAACCCAATTTAAAAATGGGTAAATGATCGGAATAGACATTTCTCAAAAAAAGATATACAAATAAATGAAGAGATGCTCAACCATCAGAGAAATGCAAGTCAAAACCACAATGAGATATAACTTCACACCCAGTACAATAACTATAATCAGAACACAGACTATAAACAAGGGTTAAGGAGAATTTGGAGAAACAGGAACATTCATACAGTGCTTCTTGGGACAATAAAATGGTGCAGCCACTTTGGAAAACAGTTTGGCAGCTCCTCAGATGGTCAAACATGAATTCTCTTATGGCCCAGTAATTCCACTCCTAGGGATGTACCCAAGAGAAATGAAAACATGTCCAAGGAAAAAAATTATATGTACTTTTTCATAGCAGCATTATTGATAATAGCCAAAAAGTGGAAATAATCCCAATGTCCGTCAACTGGTGGATGAATAAACACAATGTGGTATATTTATACAATGGAATATTATTCAGCAATAAAAAGAATGTGACACAGATACATGGGACAACATGGATGAACCTTAAAAAAACATTATCCTAAATGAAAAAAGCCAGTCACAAAAAATCACATACTATATGATTCCATGTATATCAAACATCCAGAATAGGCAAACCCACAGAGACAGAGGGCGGATCAGTGGTTACGCAGGACTGGAGAAGCAGGGAAGATGGGGAGTGACTGCTCACAGGTGCAAGATTTCTCGTTGGGATGATGAAAATGTTCTGTGATTAGACTGTGGTAGTAGTTGCACAACTCTGTGAATCATACATCTTAAGTGGGTGAATTTTATGCTTTGTAAATTATATTTCATTAAAGCGTTTTTTTTTTAAAAGGCTGCATTTCAGTGAGTTTGCCAGCAAATATTAGTTGGCTTCTTTCAAAAATGACAAAACACTTATTCACGCTCTTTAAGAAAACACAGTAAGTGGTGAATATTTACATTTTTAGAAGACTTACTACTGTAATTCTCCATGGGATTCCTTGTGATGGGAAATACACACAACTGTATTCTATTCTCACCAAAGAAACCTACATGCACAGAACTGCCTTTGAACCATAAGAAAGTACCGAGATCTTACTGCAAATCACCACTAATAAGAGATGCCATGGAGTTTGAGATGCAGTCTTATTTCAAAGCAATGGGGACCTTTAGCCAAGGGTGAGGTTTTTATTTCTCAGTGGAGGAAAAAAACCTACGAATATTTGAGGGTGACATTGCCAGGCCTGATTTTGTGAATCAATATATCTAATGCTCTCCCCAAGATATTCAATATTGAGGCTTCGTTTTCAAGTAAAGAATAACTGGGCAAGAATAATTGGCCAAAACAGATCATTTCATTCTGATCTACTACTGAACACGGAAATTATTGTTTTGCAAACAAACAGAATGTTAGAGAACAGTTATATCAGTGAGTTTGTGCCGCATAATGAATCACCTCAAACCTTTGTGGCTTAAATCAATAACCACTTATTTTGGTTCACGTGGTAGTCTCCGTTTGCAAATAGGCCCCATTGAACAAGCACTTTTCAAGCCTCTGCTATGTCACATTTGCTAATACAGCATTGGGCAAAGCAAGTCATGTGGTTAAGCCGAGATTCAAAGCATGGAGTGTCTCCCTTCTTGATGAGACATTGCACTTTGCAAGGGTGTGGATGTAGTGAGGGAAAGACTTTGTGGCCATTTTCGCAACCTACCACAGCATTGCATCCCAAAGTAGAACACACTGCCACTAACGGTCCACAGCAGAGATGCTTTATAGTTTATTATTCATGGTATCGTTTACATGTAAAATACAGTTATTCTACAACGGTAGATGGAGAGAGAATGTACAGCGCACATACTCCAGCACTTAACTTCTATTTATGGAAAATGGTATCACTTTTCAATTGAACTTAATTGTATCACTATAAATACAGTTCTTTATAGCTATTTACCACAGTACTGTTAGCACTTACCATAGTTTTTTTTTTTTACCAGTTATATTTTCTTTTTAAGCAAACGTATTTAAGTGGAATTGATGAGTAATAAGTTCAGGTGAAAGACAGATTTGGCCAAATCCATAAAAGTGGCTCACGAATAACTCAAGTGTAGAATCCAGTAGCGTAGGCCAATGCTTCTCTAACTTCGACATGCATACAAATCACCAAGGGATCTGGGTGAAATGCAGATTCTGTTTGAGACAGGTCTGAGGGGGCGCCGGAGATTCTACAGCTCCAAGATGCTCCCAGGTGATGCTGATGCTGCTGGTCCCAGAGCACGCTCTGAGGAGCAAGCACGTAGGAGAGGAGCAAAGGCCTTGCAATCAGATAAAGTTGAGGGCAATCATTTACCAGCTGTGGGGTCTCAAGCAACTGACTTCACCTCTCTGAAACCATCTCCTCATCTGTAAAATGCAGGTATTGTGGGGGCCCATCTCAGACATCTGGGTGAAATGAGATGAGAGAGGCAAGGCACCCAAGACAGCACCAGCCATACAGAAGGCATCAAGGCTGGCTTTGTTCTTTCAGAATTAATGACTTCCAAAATAGTCCTCAAATGGAATTGTAAGCTTAAAAAGGTAAACGGGTGGGCTGAAAGGATGTCGTGTTACCCCAGAGAGTACCATATCACAACATTAAAGGTAACTGCATCTTAGAAACACATTTCACCAATGTAATCACATTTGATATCTTCACATATGGTATAAATAAGTTTGTCTCCCCAGAGCCACTTAACACATATTTATCGAGCACCCACTGTATGCCAGACACTGTTCTCGGCTCTGATGACACAACAGTGGACAAAGCAAACAATGCTCGGGTCCTCATCGAGCTCACACCCTCCCATTCTCTCAGGCCCCCAAATTGCTCACATACACTCACTCCTCTAAGCTGCAGAGAAAGAGAGGCTGCCGTGGGTCTGAGCTGGCCACAAACATGTTAACATGTCCCCAGGGTGACCTTTTAAAGTTTGAGCTGGTTGTTAACATTTAAAATATGAGGGATTTCATATAAATCTCTGGAGCCCCAGCTTCTCTTGGAAATCTGAAAGACTGAGCAACACGGACCCAGAGTGCCACAGGTTTGCCAGGCACTCGAAAGAGACGGCCTGGGTTCTCCAGTTCCCCACAGCCCCCATTCCCCCTTCATTTCTACCCAGAAAACTGCCACACCCACCTTCTCCTGCTCCCCTTTCCCCCGGCGCTGAGTTAGTGAGCTCTAAATGAAAGGCAGAGTCAGCAACATTTACAACCACACAAGGAAGGGAATTCCCCATTTCTACTCTGCACACTTTTCCTTTACTGTCGTGCAAGAAGTGTTCAGCAAGAGGGCAATTTAGTCATTCCTCTGCCCCTCCCTAAGTCTAAAACTGCCAGTTTGAGAAACCGTTCTAAACTCTGCCCAGAAAAGTTATAGCTCCTGTATCTGTCATTTACTGTGGCTAACGGGCTCTAAAATGTATAACTGGGGGTCTTTTAGGAGGTTATTATGAGTTATTTATGGATGTTATTTTTTCTCTAAATAATGGTGATGGCTTTACAATTACCCACCTACATTCTTTTGCCTGGTTTTGCTTGTGTATTGGTTTTCTATGGCTGCATACAAACTGCCACAAACTTCATGGCTTAGAAAACACATATTTAGTAGCTCATAGTACCGTAGGTCAGAAGTCCAGGTACAGTTGCTGGGTTCTCCATTCAGCATCTTACAAGTCTAAAATCAAGGTGTTTACTAGGCTTCCTTCCTTTCCGGAGGCTCTGAGGAATAATCTGCTTCCAAGTTCAGGCAGGCCGTTATTCACTTCCTTATGGTCACAGGACTGAGCACCTGTTTCCTTGCTGGCTGTCAGTAGGGGGCCATTCTCAGCTTTCAGACGCCACTCACTCTCCTTGCCACACGGCCCCCACCATCTTCAAAGCCAGCGATGGAGAATCTTCCTTACACGGAATCCCTCTCTCTCTTTGAATCTTTCTTCAGTTCCTTTTAGGGGCTTAGCTGATTAGGACAGGCCTGAGGACAGGCTTTCATTCTTAAAGTCAACTGTACCAGGTAACATAACCTAATCACAGGGTAACATCCCACATAGTCATAATCCTAGGAATTACACAGGGTGTGTACACCAAGGTGTGGGAGTCTCGGGGCCGTCTTCAAACTCTGACTACTACACCAATTACTAGCGTGCATTTGCCGTCTGCGTGCATTTTTCTTTTCAGTCTGGGAGTTGAAGACATGTGACAAGAAAGGTTAACTAGCCAGCTAAGAGGACATACGAAAGTTAAAACAGAGAGCATGTTTGTAACAATTTTCCCACTCATCACTAGAGTAGTTAATGATGTTAGGATTCCATTACCTAAGAATGCATGTATTACACCAAATTCCAAATCTACATGAGATGTTTCTCTCCTTTAACTTAAACCGAACCTTATGAAACTGGATGTCTAGAAAATTGACATTCTAGAAGAAGGACGAAGAAGAGGAGACAAAGACAAAAAACAAAGACACAGTACCTAGAAGGACAAAAAAATAACTTTTTTAAGACAAGTATCCAAATAACACCATGCGATGCAATTTTTTAAGACAAATTATATTTTCTGAATGGTGTCAACCAATTTAACTGCTTTTTCACTCAACTGACTTGGTTATTTGGAAGTTACACAGAGGCAACACGTATATAACCACAGTAATATTTAAAGGAAAACGATAAAGATAATAAAAAGCATGCTTAATACATCCACAAGCACATGGCATATTAGTTAAGATGTTTTTTCACAGAAAAAAATCGAGAATCTTTAAGAAATCTTCAAAAACATGTTTGGTCAGAGAGCAAAATTGTCTGACAGGTTTGGAAGAAGTAAAGTATGCAATAACAATTATAATAATTACCAATTAATGAGAAATTACCATGTCCAGGTAGTACTCTCAGTGTTTTATGTATATTAACTCACGAAATCTCACCAGACTCTATAGGTAGAAACTTTGTACAGATGAGGACACAGAGGCACACGGCGGTTACATCACTTATCCAGAGCCGCACGGCAAGTAAGCAAAGGAGGATGAATCCAAACCCTGGTGATCTGGCTGTAGGACCCTTGCTGTTAAGAACCACATCTGCCTGCGCACCCATCTGTGCTTCCTCGTTGCGAAACAGGGGCACTTTCTGCACCTATTGTACAGCACAAGGTGGTGGCCAAGCACATATGCATTGCACTCAAACAGATATGGCTCATGTCCAAGGCCAAGGGGCAAGTGGGGACTGCAGCCCTGACAAGGGTGTGTTTCTATAAATTGCATAAAGATACCCTACTTACCAGCAGCAGCTTTGTCCAAGGAAGCTATGACGTCCTCTTAAAAAAGCAAATAATCCAGGCATTCCTCTACTCCCTATGTCTTTATTTGGAAGAGGAGAGAAGAAAAACATAATTGATTCCTTCTTTCTCTGTTTTACTTCTTCCAAACCCTTTTCCATTATCCTAGATTTTGAAATTGAGAGATTATAAAAAGATGGGAACAAAGCAAAAGCTAACACTAGAAGCAAGGAAGAGAAACCACTGGCTCCCTTCCCTATTGCCAAGAAGAAAGTGAGCCTTCCTCTAGGGAATAAGAAAGGAAAAACTCTGTGGTCCAAGAACCTCAAAGCTTTTCCATCAATTCCACCCAGCCAGAGCAGGGCAGCATGACACTAGGTGCCACCGGAAGCACAGACCACAAAACCACCTGCTTAGCAGTTGTAGTAAGAGGTCACTGGGGTGGAGTTGGGGTGCAGGGCCCAATATTCCATCTTGACATTTGCAGTAAAGGCACATTTGCTTTCAAAGACTCATTTCCGCAACTTAGGCTGGACAAGCCCCCGTGTCAGGTGGCATTTACTCTGAGATCCTTCCTGGTACTTGCAAGGTGTGACCAAGGCCTGTTACCATGTCAGGGCCCTCTGCATGAGGAGGTGAGAGACTAGAACTTTACTTTAATTAGCCCTCTTTATGTTCTCCTATGGTTCCATGTCAGCTCCAGTGTCCTGGTGCTCACAGAGCAGAAATTACAAAAACATAAATTCAATTATAAATATAATTATATATTTCTATATTTTAATATATTTTGTTATATATATTTATATATAATATGTTATATGTTTATATATGTATTTTATGTATTTATTATATTATATATATTTATAAATATAAATATTTTCAGGGAAAGCTCCCTTTAATATGATGCCTTCTGGTTTGCTTGTT
Source organism: Equus caballus (assembly GCF_041296265.1). Classification (NCBI taxonomy): domain Eukaryota; kingdom Metazoa; phylum Chordata; class Mammalia; order Perissodactyla; family Equidae; genus Equus; species Equus caballus. The sequence goes on from NC_091705.1 coordinate 15,334,250, forward strand.
TCGGGTCTTGGTTTTTACAAGGTTTATTTGTGAGAATTTCTCATGTTACATAATTTGATTTAAAATTGCCAAGCACCGCTGCCAGAAAACTCAAACATATTCACAATCAGACATAGCCCCAAAGGTCCTTGGCTGCCTGTGGTCGTCAGTGATCCCTCAGAACATTCAAGTAGGGTCTTAGTTTCAGAAACCTGAATATATGCCAACCCAGGTAATTATTCTCTGCCTACCTAATTTCCCCAGGCAATTTTAATTGAAAATGGTATTACCCTTTCCCTCAGTTCTAATCTGCTCTGGAGTGTCCCTGTGTCCTGCTTCTTCCCTCCATCAGAAGCTAACTGAGCTGGTTTCTTTTTGAAGCTTAAATTGAAAAAAATGTTTCTGAAGCTCCCAAGAGGGAAAATATCAGATAAATATGAGCCATTTAATTAGTCTCAAACCAATGTACTGGATACCGTTGGCAGCAGTTGCCAGACATCCCTTCTTGCTGCCTAACCTTATGAAAAGTTTCTTTTGTGAATAGAAATCAAAGGTTTTCTTACTGAAAAACTGACCAAAAAAAAGGGGAGGAGGGGAGTGGGAGGGACACTGAGATGATTTTACTCTCCTGAGATGATTTTAAAAGATTCTGTTCCCTTGTTCATTTCCAAATAACCTGATTTAGAGTTAGTAGAATAAAAGGCACCATTTAACATAGAAATGCCTGAAATTCAATGAAAATGCAACAGAAATAGGCTTTTTGATTACTTCCAACAAACATGTACTTAAACCAGTGTTGTCCAAAAGAAATAAAATGAAAGCCACCAATGTGAGTTATATATGTAATTTTAAACTTTCTATTAGCAACACTAAAAAAGTAAAAAGAAACATGGACTACTACTCAGCTATCAAAAGGAAAGAACCATTGATGACAGAACAAATTGGATGGATCTCCAGGGAATTTTGCTGAGTGAAAAAAGCTAATCTCAAAGGTTATATGCTATAGGATTCCATTTATATGACATTCTTGAAATGATACAGATGGAGAACAGAAGAGTGACTCCCAGGAGTTAGGGAGGAGAAGAGGGAGGGAAGGAGGTGGCTGTGGCTATAGAAGTGTAGCCCAAGGGATCCTTGTGACAGAATTCTTCTGTATTTTGACTGTGGTAGCGGCCATACAAATCTACGCAGGTGATTATATTGTCAAGAACTAAACACACACACACGTGCATATAAAACTGGTAAAATTTGAATAAGGTCAATGGATTGTTATCAATACCAATTTTTTGGTGTGTGTACCCTAGTTTTGTAACATGGTACCAGTGGGGAAAACTGGATCAAAGGTATAGGGGATCTCTGTACTATATTTTACAACTGCAGTGAATCTACAATAATCTGAAAATTTAAAAAAGGTGAAATTAATTTTAATAATATAATTAAACCAGTAGATGAAGAATTTTCTCATACGATTGATGTACATGTAATCAATATAAAAACTATTGAGGTATTTTATACTCTTTTTATTTATTTATTTATTCATTCATTCTAAGTCTTTGTGATCCAGGGTGTAGTTTACACTTACAGCACACCCCAATTCACATTAGCTACAAGGTGTTCAATGGCCACATGTGGCTGTGACTCCTGGTACTGGGCAGCAAAAATACTTCAAACTAAGCCTAATATCCATTGCCCAATCCCCCTCCAGTGGCACATTCCCTCTACCATAAACATCTTTGCTTTCTGGAAGTCTCTTACACAGCAGGTTCATAATGAAACCCTTAGAGTTTGCACAGTCACTGGAAAATATCATCTGTCTGGGAGAGAAAATTTCATCAGTGGTGCCAACCTGAATCTGTTTTGGATAACAGTTCTATGACAAAAACTAATAACTAATCCCTATTAAAGAAACTTCTAGTATCTTCTAAGAAATAATACCTAAAAAAGTTTCAAGAGCTATAGTATATAGACTGGCTTCAAGGATTAAGACTTTTAACTATTTCTAACTTTGCTGGGGTTTTTTTTCCTCCCTCTCTCTCTGCTTTTCTATTTCCCTGCGGTGATTAGAGGTAGAATTATTAAAATAAGAAGGCCTTGTGGGTTTGCTCTTCAGAGCCATGAAACTGTGAGACTCAACTGTCCTCCACAGGCAGTCGTGGAGGAGAAAGAAACAAGTGATGTGTGTGATGCGGCTTTGAAAAATACATAAAATTAGGCCAAATCTCTTGGGACTCTGAAAAGTAAAATAGGGAGCAGATGACAAGAAGCCCAGGGCTCAATCTCAAAAGACCAGTGCAATCTCCATCCCCCACAGAAAGTGGAAACGAGATGAGAAAACACTATTCCCAAATGGAGCCTTGAGGAGTATAAAGAGAGCGGGGGTTGGAACGAGAGAGACCTATCTTTGAGAATACAAGTCAATTAACCTCTCTTGGACCTAGTTTCCTTGTTTGTAAAGCAGCAAAATTATCTACCTCAGTCATTGTTGTGAAATTAAATGGAATAATACATGAAAAGTGCCTATCACTTTCCTGCAATCCAGAGTGGGTGTCCAATTACAGTCTTCTCCCACTCCTTTATTTCTGCACTCAAATTACTATTCATGTAGAGAAAATGATCTGTGCAAACTAAAATAAGAATAGTAATATCAGAAACAAGAGCGGTTGCTCTAGAGTAGAGCCAGAGAGAAAAATATTTCATTTTAATCTGTTGTGATCCACTTCTAATCTGCTGATAGGAAGCTGGCTTCATGATCATTCTAGGTTTATAGCACTCTTTACAGAAGTAGGTACACCTAAGGCAAAAGACCCAGAACAGTCTAGAAAAATGGAAACAGGGCTGGTTCACCAAAGAATCTGACCTCAAGAACCTTTACATATTTACATTCTTCACAAACATAAAATGTATCTTCTAATCAGCAAGTGAGAATAGAAAAAAGAGTATGGTACAGTTTACAAGAACCACTCAATGCCTCAAAGTCTCATTATGAATTATGTAACTTTGAGACTCGTATTCACGTCTGTCAGACAGTTTTTTGGCCACAGACAACTGGTCAACCACCTGTTCTCTGAGAAATTACATCAGGAGTTGGCCCACTGGGGCCCAGTACACTGGGCTACAGCAATAATTTGGTTTTTATTGATGGACCTGAACTCTGCAAACTCTTCAAGGCCCAGAACACAGCTGCTGACACCAGGGCCCTGAGACAGGCGGAATAGATGGAATAGATGGATGGGCTCTAAATGCACCGCCTGGCGTAACTTGTATGGCCAACAGCCTGCTCTGATTCTGTTTCCTGTTCATCTCTAACTGGTTTTATGAAGGAACTAAAGCAGCTGATTCACTACGACTGTAACAAGCAGGACAGGTTCTTGGTCTTTGTCACCACCACCATCACTGCGCTAGGCTAGTCACCCATATCCTCTGAGGATATGAGACAGCTTCTGGGAGAACATGGGAAGGTTTTCTACCACTGCAACTTCTGACATCAGAGTCACAGTCCATCATGCTACAAGTACTACCTGAAACAGGACAAAGTCTCTCAAGGAAACCACAGCAACTGAAGTGAAATGAAACGAGGAACTAAGACTCGGATATGTTCACCCTCCTAGAACACTCAAGCTTCACCAACACCTGGACTCAGAGGCATAACTGGTTTTAATAATCAAGAGAATTAATTCCCTGCTTTTCTTATTTTTTATTCACATACAGTAAAATTCACTTTTTCTGGTACGTCTACAGTTCTATGAGTTTTGACAAATGCACACAGTCATGTAACCACTACACATCAAGACATAAAACAGTTCCATTACCCCTAAAACTCTCTCATGCTACCCCTTTGTAGTCAGCCCCTCCCCCAAATCCCTCACAACCACTGATCTGTTTTCTACATGTTTCGCTACGTGTACAGAATCACACATCACCTAGCCTTTTGAGTCTGGCTCTGGTTTCTTTCATGTAGCATAATGCATTTTGTGATCCACCTATATTGATGTATTCATCAAGAGTTCATTCCTTCTGACTGCTGAGTAGTATTTCATTGTACGGATATACAACGGTTTGTTTTTTCATTCCCCAGTTGAAGGACATCTGGGTTGTTTCCAGTTTCTGATGATTATAAATAAAGTTACAATAAATATTAGTGTACAGATTTTGGTGCGAACACAAGTTTTCATTTCACTTAAGGTAAATACCCAGGAGTGGGATTGCTGGGTCATATGTAAGTGCGTGTTTACCACTATGAGACACTGCCACATTCTCTTCCAAAGGAGCTGCACCACTTTGCATTTCCATCAGCAACATACGAGAATAAAGTTGTTCTGCAACTTTACCCACTTGGTACTATCAGTCTTTGCCTTATTATTTGAGCCATTCTAGTGAGTGCACAGTGATATCTTACTGTGATTTTAAAATTATGAATCTTCAAGATCTATCAGACTTCAGAGTAACACATATTTCTACCTTTAAGTCAGTAATATATTATCTTCCTTTTGGAGATAAGGCAACAAACCTAGACAATTAAGTAAATTCACACAGCTACAACAAGCAGATCTTCTGATTCTAGAAGAAATGTCCCTTCTACAACTTTCTATGTATCTAAAAACTACAAATAACAATAATGCATCAATAATAATAACTATAACAGATTCCCATTTAACAAGAGGAAATAACTCTCTAATATATAACTTTCATTAACGTAAAAATCATCAATTATTGGTAATTCATATATGCATATATAAATATGATTGTATATACTACATACACACACATATTTCATTATAAAAGGCAGTTTGTCAAGCACACTAATAATTTAAATTTAATCACAGAGGGAGGAGTACCTATTATTTTAGAAAAATTATACTCAAAATTATCTCAGCAATATCACATATTTGCATAAATTAATGATTTGATTACAAATGTTAGCTGCTCCCAGAAAGATCTCCATTTTTTACCAATTTATTGACCCTCTGTTCTGTTACTGTTTGTACTTTAAATTAAGAAAACTAAATATATGATTTAGAATTTTTACCAAGTCTGATTTTTTACCACTTTTTTGTAATATGCTAAGGATCATTTTATGCATCGCTTATCTATTCCCATAGATAGAACAGGAAATTAAATGTCTTCCATGAAAAACAGTTGTCTCACTCAGTCAACAAATATTTATTTCACTCCTAGCAAGCTGGAAGGAGTGGTTTCTATTTTAGATAGGGACCTCAGGAGGGGTCTCTTTACTGAAGTGACACATGAGCAAAGACTTGAGGAAAGTGAGGGAGTAAGCCTTGTGCAGATCTGGAAGAAGAGGATTCCAGGAAGAGGGAATGCAGGTGGGAAGCCCCTGTGGGGAGTGCGTGTTTTGCAAGGTTGAAGAGATCAATGTGGCTAGAGCACAGCAGAGTGAGCGGACACCAGAAGGAGATGAAATCAGAAAAAGGGAGGCAGACCTGCAAAGACATTGATTGAATCTGATCCACAGTTATATGGGAAATAATTAGAGCATTTTAGTGTAACCAGAGTTACACAGTCTGACCTAAGCTTTAAAGGCATACTTTGCTGTTTGTAGAATGGACTGTAGCAGGACAAGAGCGAAGCAGAGAAACCAATTAACAGGCTACTACAAGAGTCCAGGTGAGTGGTGACAGTGGCTTGGTCAACGCTGGTAACAGGTGACATAGGGAAAAGTGGATGGATGTACTATGTATTTTGAACATAGAGGCAATAGGATTGGCTGATGGAACCCATGCAGAATGTAAGAAAAAGGGAAGAATTCAAAGTTGAAAGCCAGCATCAAAAAGGGTAAAGAAACAAAATCACTTAGTCTGAAAAACAATGGAGAGTTTCATCTCAAGAAGGATCTTTGAGAAACTGAAACACTAACTGAATTGACTAACTGGCATCCAACATCTGAGACTCAAGAGTGAAGATGGGAAATGGAGACTGCCATTTCCAATAACTACCTTCTGAAACACTTGCTGTCATCAGTCACTGAGGGAGAGTCACTGAGAATTCTGAGGAAAGATCAAAATCAGAATACCATTCTTTCTCTTCTGCCCTTAATAACTTTTTTGTAATATATTCCATATCGGCTATTGTAGCTGAGTTTGACAGGAATTATCCAGAGGAATGGATTAACAACAGATAAACAAGATGATTGAAATGTAAATAGACGAAGATTAACGCAGTGGAGAGCAGGAACCAACATGCAGGAAGAGATAAGACTCCAAATAGTAAACTATAATTTCAAAAATTTCATATATTCTATCAATTGTCTGAAATAATAAAAAGCTGGATGACCTGGGGTTTAGAAGACAAATTTTTTCATTTCTTTCAGAAAGTTAGGATGCTGTCAAGATGAAAACCACTTGTTATAAAGAGAAATTAAAGTTTCAAGACTGAGAATAGTAATTTTAAAGAAATTCATTATGGTTTTGAAGGACTAGAGGGATTGAAATTGTAAATGGCCGTGGATAACTTGCCTCTAGATTTCCATGTCCCGCCATCTTAGATCCAATGGTGAAAGCAGCAGTCAGTGCTATGGTCCATGCTTCCCAGGACTCCATCAGAGACAGGGACATTGGACAAGTCTATTTGGAACCAAGCACTCAACACAGCATCCATTAGGTTCATTCTCATTACCTTACAACAGTGGTTCCCACAGCTACAGTGTTTAATAAATGCTTACTGAATAAATGAGTGAATGAAACTTTTTACCACTGTTACCCCAGGGAAACTTTAGGATGGAGATTAATATTTTGGGTAGAGTAGGAAGGTAAACACACCTCCATTTTTACAATCCTCCTTTTCCCAAGGCAGGCCCCATGTACTTTCCTTGTTATGATTCTGGGATATGTAAAGGTGACTTAGTGTTCTAATCTTGAAAGCTATAGCATTAAAAGAAACCAAAACAAAAAGTGTAGAGACTGCTTTGGAATCTCTTAAGAAAGTTAAAGTACTTCAACATTTAATAATACATATTAATAGAGCCCCACTGGTAATACATGTTCCTGCCCCCCATACCTCATTATAGACCAACCATACCTAAGCAGCTTTTAAAGCTTAAAGTTCTCCCACAAAATTACAGGCCACATGATGCTCCTCTCAACTCTGGGAATTCACCAAAGCTTGAATAAGGGTTAAAAAAGCCCTCTACTATTTCCATAGATGGACTTCAAGAAAGAAAGAAAATGCTAAATCAAAATTTGGGAACACAGTGGTATGCTGGTAAAAGAATTCATGGTCTGGTCTTCAAATCCAATTTATTGACACACCATCCCCTCTACGCCTCATGACCAGATGCAGTGGTAATCATTCACATCTCTGGAGCCAAGATAACCTAAGGACAAATGAGTGACCAAAAATATCCCATCAATACGACCGCTCAACCACATCACAGTATTCATTCTAAGTTGAAAATCATAACTCTAGCTAATAGCACAAAGCCCTACATTTATTTGCATCTTACGAGACTGAAGCAGCTAACTAAATTTTCTTGCCCTTATTTAATTTACCATTCTCCTCTCACATTAGTTCTGCTGCAGAAACAGGACTGCAGGTCCTTTCAATAACTCCCTGACAACTGAGAACCAGAAAGAATAAATTCGCTTTGTTGATTCCCTGTATTCCACGAAGAAAGAGAACCAGTCATTGTGATACCACTTAATTGATGCAAACCTACCTTCTTCTCTTTCTTCTATTTTTACAGCAAGATAATTGGTGACCAAAAGTGCACTGTGTGATTTTTCTTTTGTTTCAATATTCTTTTAACTGTGTTTGTTTCAAGAGGGAGGGGGAATATGTTTTAGTGACAGACACCCTTAGATAAAACGCTGCTCTTAGATGATAGTTGTCAAATGCTGACTCAGAACAATGTTTTTAAAAAAAATCTGAATATAAATGGTATAAAAACTTTGAGCCTACACCAGGAGAGACCTAACAAGTTTGCCATGGAAATAGAGCTAACTTGCAAGATCAGTTCCTTTCGCTGAGAAAGGACGATAGAACTCAGGTCAGGAAGCTCCCCTAAGCCAGTACAAGGTTTTGCTTTGTTTCTGTTTGGGACAGGAGAGTTTGATGATTTAAGCCTCCCCAGAAATTCCTATATGGTCCCAGTGCTGTCTAGACCATTGCCGTCCAATAGAAATGTGAGCCACGTGTGTAACTTAAAATTTTCTAGTTGCCACATTAGAAAAGTAAAAACAGGTCAAATTAATTTTAATAATATATATTCTTTAACCCCATGCATCTAAAATATCACTTTAACAAGTGATAATATATGAAAATTATTAGAAATACAAAATTATTCCATATACATAAATTCCATATTCCATATACCAAAATTATTAAGGAGCTATTTTACTTTTTTTGCCATATTGTCTTTGAAATCCAGTGTGTATTTCACACTTGCAAACATATCTCAACATGTTGAGTGCTCAACAGTCACATGCAGTGAGAGGTTCCCATGTGCGACAGCACAGGTCCTAGGGCAGGTCCTGGAGAGAATCCGAGGAAGTGACTGACAGATAGTCAACGAGTTGTGAGCTGGCAATAGCAAAGCCTCTCTGTTACAAGGTGATCAGAAGAAAAATAACTAGAGAGGTTCATATGGTCCTTGGGCCAGAAGCACTAGGAATTCTGTAAGTTCTTAGAATAATCAGAATTTAATTCTCCTCTCACCATTACAGCCCCAGGTATTTCACCCATTACCTCAATATGCCAAGAGCTCTGTAAGTAAATTATTTTGTCACATGTGTGAAAAATATTAATTTGCCAGTTGGCCTACTACGCTGAGCATCTTGCTTTCTTGACATCTTGTGTTCTCTACAACCTCTGTTCTTTGTTGCTATACCCAGTTGATGAAATTCAAGTTTAAATTCAATTCAGAACTCCACCTCTCCTCTTTAAATCTAACCATGAGCTATGTCTCAAGATATTTTTCTAAAATAACTCCTCCACTTACTGAAAACCTATCTACCAAATATTCTGCTGGATAGTTCATAAACATCATCTCCAATCCACCAAAGGTAGGCATTGTTAACCTCATTAGTAAACTGAGGCTAGAAGAGGATAATAACCTGCTCAAGGTCACAGCAGTAGCTCTGCCCAGCCCTCACCTCCATGAGTTTCTACAACCCTCTTTGCTTTATTTAATAATAAGAGCCAATGTCCTTTTATTTCTAAATTGCCCACCCCAATAAAGCATCTTTGCATAGGGTGAATTCTGAACACCAATTTCTACTTTATTCCTCTGGGAACAGAAACCAGCAAGAAAAGAAGAACCATCTGTCACTACTGAGTTTGCAAGAAGCAGAGGAAAAACTTTTCCCCATCCAAAGTCCAAGATAAAGAAATTCACTGAGTACCACACACATTATACAATCCTCCTACCCTGGTGTCCATTTACATGCTCAACAGTCATTTTAATTGCAAATTAAAGGTCACCTCTGATAATAAGGCCCTCCTCTTCCATTCTCAGGGCATTGTGGTCCCCAAAGTCATTAGGCCAAACTTGTTTCAATTGCTTTTGAATTGTCCACACACAGATTTCTCTGTAGGGACCGCTGCTATTCCAAGCTTCTGCTCCCCTTGCAGACTGTTGCTAAGGAGAAGAGACTTCTGCCTTTGTAATTACTACTTGAAATTCTCCTGTAACCTCCACCAGTCCTTTCCTTAACATCAAGAGCCCCTTACCACTCAAAACTGTAACCTCTGTTTTTTGCACCCCTGAGCCAGCCTCAGCAGCTTCCTCTTGAAGTCATAAACAACTGACGCCCTCTAGCATTACTACAAATTCAGTTACTTCAGGCGGCTCCAAGCTTTGAGGCCCCCTCCCCAGATAACTGTGGGTTTTGGGCACAGAAGCAGCAGTTTAGATGTTCTCAAACTAGACTAAAAAAGCCAAGAACATCCTCCTTCACCACAAGGCTCTATTTCATCTGATTCTGGGAAGATAGCCACTCAGTAGTCACGTCAGTATGAAAACGGTTTTCTGCATCAGAAAAATTCTGAGGCAAACTCTACCTCCAAAATCTGCTTTTTTCCAAAGCAGTCAACCCCTCCGCCAGGCACAGCTCTGCCCCACAGTCAAGCAGGATGGATCCTAAAGCAAGTTATCTAAGACCCAGCTCCTCAAAGGGTGTCCGTGGACCAGCAGCATCAGCACCATCTGGAATCTTGTTAGAAACGCAGAATCTGCATTTTAACATGATCCAGGTGACTCACACCCACATTAAAGTGTGAGAAGCCCAGTTCAAGACACAGCTGAAAAAAATCTGACTGTGATTTCACAAATAACTGGACAGTTGACGCAAATTGCAATTTCTCATTTAATTCCCATTATGCTAGGGATTGTTGGGTTTGTTGATAAGCCTGTTTTTCTAACCTAAAACTGGACTGAAAAATAAAATAGTTTCCAGAGAAAACCCAACTTTCTTAATGTAGTCCTAGAATCCTGCCATGTCATCACTTACCGAGGTGAAAGTTTATACGCTGACAACTTTGTTTACACGCATAGAGAGAGACACGAACTACTAAAAGATTTTGGCAAATGAGCTCGAGGACAACGCATGAAATAAGTGCCAAAAAAGCAAGCAAGCAAATGTATTCTCATAATTAATAAGCCCTACAAATTTTCCTTTCATGAGCACTGTAAATCTATTAGGATGACTCATGAGAGAGACAGTTTTATTAAATAACTCCATCAATTTGAATTGAAGTAAGGAAATAAAAAGTATGTTGACTTTAAAGCTATATAAAACTATGTTTACAGAAAAATGTGGCTAAAATTTCCTGAGTTCACCCTTCAGCAGTTTTGTGGGGTAGGGGTACATTTTTAAAATGTAAGCATTTTAATAACAATGCCTATATACTGATTGGACAAAGTCATTTTGGAGCCATTTTATCATAAACATTTTATCATGAACATTTTATCATGTTCCAACAAATGAGTGAGAATCATTTTTTCCACTGTGAAAATTTACATTTTACTTCACAATCCCACAGTTATGTCTTTTACTTATTAACATTCAGTTGTTTAAAAACATGAAGAAATACCAAGTTAACAATGAACATACATAAAAAGAGTGATATACAGCTTCCTCTTTTTCAAAAAGCAATTCATGCTTAAGGACACTGTTTCCCACACTTTAAAGAAGAAAATGATTTTGCTTTTGAAAATTTTAATATTCTGATTAAAGGTCTATGACCAAGAAACCCTAGAATACAGATGAAAAGATGCCACAATATTCAAAAAAGATCATCAAGAACGCCAGTAATCTAATGACCAAATACTACCTCAAAGCTACAATGGCTCCACGAATATAAACAAAACTCCCAAAGATCACAATATATTTTCATCTTCTGTCTATTACGTATTCTATGATTTTAGAATTCTATTTTTATTGGTGGATGCCTCCCATTCTTGAAAGAAGAAAAAGAAAAGCTACATTCCCCATTCTTTTTTGCTTTGTTTTGTTTTAATCTGGACAAAGCCAAAATCCCAAACACATTCTGGTTCCATTTGCTCTTCCGTCTCTCAGTGAGTTTCCTCTCGAAAGCGTCCACCTCATTGTCCAGCAGCCGCCATTTTATCACACTGGACAAACTGTAGGGTGCAAGTGGCTCTTACAGTGGCTGCTATGAGCAGGTCGATTGGCCCCTGGCCCTTCCTCTCCCTCTCCATGAGGAGAGGAAACAGCGTGATAGACCCACGGGATCCTTCAGATACACCAAGCTGGCTCAGAGAACTGCAGCAAAATGCCTGGCCAGGGTGTAAACTCCACAAGGACAAGGACCACGCTTGCAGAATCCGCAGTGCCTAGCATGATCACTCAGGTCATCTCTGTTCATGGAACTTTCCAGGCCCTCCCCTGCTGGCATCTCATGTAACTCTGCTCCACAGCGGCCTATTTGCCCCTCTGCACTCTAAGCAGGAGCACCGCTCTGCCTCCTTCTCAGCCCAAGTGCTCAAAGGAGGGTGAGGCTAGGGGAGCAGGAAAGCCATGGGCAGAGGCTTTGTCCATGTGGATAATGCTCCTAAATCGGATGTTCATAACTTGCAGCTGCCATAGAGATGCAGTGAGCCAACTGAGCAAAGCTTCCCTGAGAAGAGGATGAGGAATCTGGTTGCATGAATCCTTCTGCTACAAAACAAAAAACTCAAGAAGGCTCACCTGCAATATAGTGAGGGAGACAAGCAAGGAAAGCACCTCAAACGTAAATGTTATGGTGAAACAGGGAATCCATCAGACACTGTCCCTTGCAGATCACGCAGTCACAGTGCGCCAGGGCACAGCTAGGGGGGCACAGCGAGTGTAGCCGAGAAAGCACTGAAAAGACAGCAGTGCTGCCAAAGGGCTCAGCAGATCAACATGCAAGACCAAAGTGATGGAAGGAGCTAAGGCCAAATGGCCCTGAGGAGGGAGAAGGAAAGGCAAAGACCCACTATCATGAACAGGAGCTAAGAAGCAGGGTTCTTCAGAGCCTGGAAAAATCAAGAGCTATAGACTTAGGCAAGAATATGGAGCCAAGTCTGGGTGAGGCTGCTGGGCTGGGTATATGCACTATTGTCCTACGACACAGCGTATTCAGCTTGTCCTCCTTTCAATTTCGAGAAACTCTAGACCTCTTGAACTCTGAATTCCAGTGGGCTGGCATCATCTCCCTGCTTTCACTCTTTGCCCCCCATAGTCTGTTCTCCACCCAGAAGGCAGAACTATTGTTTTCAAAACATAAATCTGATCATGACACTCCTCTGTTCAGAATTCTCCAACAGATTCCGAGTACACTCTGAATACAATGCAGAGTCCTCACTCAGCCCCAGGGGACTCTGTGTACCTCAGTTCCTACCTCCCTTCCCTTTGATGATCCCACTCCATGCAATCTGGCCTTCCTGCCCTTCCTCAAACCTCCACACACACTCCTGTTTAGGGTCTTTGCACTTGCTACTCCCTCTGCTTTGGATATTTACGTGACTCTCTTACTTCGTTCAGGTCTCTGCTCAAATGTCACCTCTTCAGAAAGGCCTCCTCTACCAACCTATCCAAAAGGACAGCCTCAGCTTCTGTCACTCTTCAGCCCTTGCCCTTACACTCACTCATCTCATGCTCACCCACAGCTTCTACTGCAAAAGTGCTTCTGATTCTTTGCCTAAAAACTTTCCCCGGACCCAAGAGGTATACTCATCCTTGCCCAGGGGGCAGGTCAGAAACGCCCCAGGGGCAGCCATCAACCAAAGACAGATAGGAGTCAGTGGATAAATCATCAGCCTCACGTCCTTCTATGGGACAATTCTGAGGCCTGTTCCACACTACATTCCAAGGTCCCCAGTGGGATTGCGCCCCAGTTGCCCACAGTGGCCATCTGCTTGATAACACAGCCTTTATTGGATTCCTTCGTTTGTCTTCTATACTCTCCTGCCAGTATTTCCTGAGATCCCCTCCCCAAAAAATCACTAGCACTCAAATCTTTGTCACAGCATCTGCTTCAAATTAAGATACCACCCATCGCCTCCTCCTAGTACAGTGCCCAGCACATAGTGGGTACCCATATATTTGTTGAATGAATGAATGAATGAATTGCCATAGGTTCACTTGAACCTTCACCTTGGCAATGCTGTTGATCAAGAAGCATTTTGTGTCTCATCTGGAAACTTGTTTTACATACAAACGATTAGCCCTTGTTTCAGCTAGAACACAGACTCTGAGAAAGACCTGGGATCCACATAGCTTTCTTTTGAGCAACAGTGCAACTTATGAAAGCAGTTCTTCTGCTGACATCCCAGAATGGGTCCTCTATCTAGAAATATGTTCCTTCTCTTAAAAGCCAATAGATAGATGCGCCATCTCTTGAACTCTAAACTGTAGCATGTAAAGAATGAGCACAAGAGTATCATTAAAAGTTGCTCCTAAAATGCCCTCCAGACGCAAAATCCTTGCACTTCTGTGGCTTCCCCTGGAAGCTCTAAAGTCAAGAACTGGGGCCAGCTCTTAGGATTAGGACCAGCTACATAACATGCAGGGCCCACTGCCAGAGGAAAACACAGGGTCCCTTGTTATTAAGAATTTCAAGGCAGTGACAGCAGATAGAATATTAAACCAAACACAGAGCCCTTCTGAGTCCAGGGCCCTGCACAGGTCACACCCATGAAGGCTGCCCTGCCAAGAACTCATCAAGGATAAACTATCAGAGACCTCCTAAGACAGCTCCCTTGGCATTGATTATTCTCAGAGAAAAGAGAAACAGCAGTGTTCTGTTTTATTTTAGGTTAAGCCACCACAAGACTATACAACTCTTTAACAGCAGAGGCCTGTGGGCAGCTCTCCAGAGCAGTTCGGCTCACATCACCTTCAGACTTCCCAAACACCCACAGAATCAATCATAGCGCATAACTCCCCGCTGCCTGCCCAATGGTTCCAACTGCTGACAACTTGGGGGTTGCAATTACCCTGTGGAGTCCCACGGTTTAAACACACGATTATATAACTGAGAGAGGCAGAGAACTTGCTTTTAGATGCCAGAGGATGCAAAAGGTCTCAGGATCTATTTTTAAAAAATCCATTCAGGTTCATGGCTCAGGGGTTGGGGGTTGGATGGCACAGCTAAAAGATCAGAAGGTTTGGCAGAAAAACGAAAGGGGAACAAAATGGCCTGATAATGTCACACCTAAGCTTCCGGGACACATATTTGAGGGAACGTACAGATCGAGGTCATTCCAGGACACAGCCGTGACTACAGCAGACCTGTAGAAATATGTTCAAAATGGGAAAATGGTTTAAGGACACTTAGAATTGTGAGATGCTTAATACGTTTTAGGGAGAGAAGGAGACGCAGTCTGCTAATGTGCATTGTAGATCCCCAAGAGGGGCATCCAGGATGAGTTTCCAAGCACAACTGACCACAGGACCTTTGACTGGCCAGGAAACTGGTAGGGCCAGAGGTCAATAGGACAGACTTTTTTTAAATGGCAACTCAGAGCACATTTAAAATCCAATTAACCACAAACCCTATTTCCTGATATGCCAGATGATTTGTTTTCTATACAAAATGCTTTTGAATGTTTTTCTTTGTGTTCAATCCTGCTTTAAAATGCAAAAGAAATGACTATCTCCATTTGATATATTAGTATTTAGCAGAATTTCATTTCATGAAAAATTACTCTACTGAATTAACCTCTGCAGGGTATAGGATACTGCGCCAGGTCTTCATGTTGGGGACTCCGGGAGCCATACAAAATCACTTTAAAGTGTATCAAGGAGCAGGGAGTTAATTATCAGACATTTCTGGATTAAAATCCTGGTTCTGTTCTGCACAGGTCACGTGACTTCAAGCATCGATTAACCTGCCTGTGTTTCCGCGTCCTTTTATGGTTAAAGGAGGGAGTACCCACCTCTCAGAGGTGCTGTGAGGGAGAAATCAGAGAACAGCCAATGTCCTCAAAAAGAACATGCTCAAACCAAACTCTAGATGTCCCCCAGAACCCTGTGTCTAGGCTGCAGACTCTGTGCTCAGGCCCACATCCTTGTAAACCCAATTTCTAGTCTGTAACAAATCCTGATGGCTTGTCATTCAAAAGACCCCAAATCCGATCACTCCTCACCAGCCCCAGCAGCCTCGTCTGGTTCCAGGCACTCTCACCTGGACCTCTGCCAATTTCCTCTCTGGCTTCCCTGCTCCCTCCAGAGTCCCCCTTTAATTTATTCTCAACACAGCAACTAGAGGAGTTGTTAAAATGAAAAAACCACTCTGAATAACAAAGTCCTTACTTTGGTCTAAAGCAGTGTTTTCTCAACTGGGTGTGACTTTGCATCTCAGAGGACATTTGGCACATTTTTAATAGTCTCAATGGGGAGACGTGGAGTTGGGGGGGGGGACGCTACTGGCATCTAGCAGGTAGAGCCCAGGGATGCTGTTAAATATCCTACAATGCACAGGACAGCCCCCTACAACAAAGAATTATCCAGCCCAAAATGGCAGTAGTGCTGAAGTAGTCTGAACTCCCCCTACCTCCACCTCTGAACTCATCTACTCCTCTTCCCCTACCCTCTCTACACTGCAGAACGGTATCCTTGCTGCTCCTTGCACATGCCGAGGGAGTCCCACACAGAGTCATCGTTCTCTCTGCTTAGAATGTTCCTCCTGAAGATTCCACATGGCTCCTTACTGCACTGTCTTCAGGCCTCCGCCAATCACCTTATTTTAAGGTGCAATTCCCCTCACTCCAGCCCTGCATTCTCCATGCCCCTTTGCTCCACAGAACTTATCACCATCTGGCACACCTGCCACTTCACTTGGGTTTCTGTCTTCTTCCACCCCCTGGAATGTAAGCTCTCTGAAGGGGGAGACTTTTGTCTAATTTCTTCATACCATGTACCTGGCAAATAGGAGGCACTCAGTAAATATGTGCTGAAATGAATGAATGAATATATGAATATTACCTTGTAGATGGACCTGAATTGTGTCTCAGAGAAAGCTTCTAGTTTGAGTGAGGGTGAAAAAGTATACGTTTAATGAAAAAACGAATGGGTAAAGATACATGCACCCCTATGTCCATCGCAGCATTATTCACAATAGCCAAGACTTGGAAGTAACCTAGGTGTCCATCAAGGGACAAATGGATAAAGAAGATGTGGTATGTATACAAAATGGAATGTTATTCAGCCATAAGAAATGATGAAATCTGGCTATTTGTGACAACACGGATGGACCTTGAGGGTAGTATGCCAAGTGAAATAAGTCAGAAGGAGAAAGTCAAATACCATATGATTTCATTCATAAATAGAAGGTAAAAACAACAACAAACAATTACATAGAGACAGAGATTAGATTGGTGGTTACCAGAGGGGAAGTGGGAAGGAAGGAGGGAAAAAGGGGTAAACTAGGCACACGTGTGTGGTGATAGAGTGTAATTCGTCTTCGGGTGGTAAACATGATGTAATCTACACAGGAATCGGAATATAATGATGCACACCTGAAATTATACAATGTTATAAACCAATGCTATCGCAATAAAAAGAAAAGATCACATACCTGTGCCCCCCCAAAAAAGTAAGTGTTTAGTATTACCAAGGCTATAGTCATAATTTATTTTGTATCAAAACAGAGAGATCTATAAGAATAATTCCCAACGGACTCCATAATGCTATCATGACAAACGCATGGAGGGCAGTGAAGGGAGCCTAGACCACCCGACCCCTGAAACGTCCTTCAATCACAAGTGACACATATGAAGGGTTAAACTACTGGATGATGTTTGTCTAGGGTAACTGTAGTTTTACAAACTAAAAATCAGTGTGTGTTGTTGGAAAACTGCAACTATAATTATGGAAGATAAAGGGACAGAATATTTAAAAGTCAGGACAGTTCTAGACACTCGACACTAAACAATGTTTTATTTTCAGAGTCCCTTCAATCAGTAACATTCCATGGTTCTATGAAATACTTACTGAGCCCATACACAGCAATGTATTACACACGAAGTCAACAGAACAATAAAGAACACACACTCCTTGCCCTCAGAGGGTTTACAGTCTGGCATGGAAGTTAAGATAGTCGTACTGTTGAAGTGAACCAAAGCACACAGTGACAGCAAAAGGCAGACTGGTTTCAGTGTTACAGAGGAACACAGAAAGTGCAATTGGGGTCCTCAGCACACGGAGGGGCAGGGAAGGTCTGGAGCAGGAGGTGGCCCTAGAATTTCTTGGAGAGACAGCATAGGGAGGGCATGGCTGTGTTTTGCAAGTGGCAAGTCTTCCGATTTGGCTGGAACAAAGGTCACCTGTAAGGAAGCAGCAGGAAGCAAGTAAAAGGGTCACTGAGGCCAGAGCACAGAGGGCTGGATGCCCAGGGCAACTGGCTCAGGTTCAGTTTGAAAGGACAGGCCGACAGCTGACACAGGCAGCTCAAAGGCAGCAGCGATGGTTTTTACTTCTCTGGGTTTTCCTGTACTTTCCAGGGGGCAGCATGGCTAGAAGGAAAGATACTGATTTAGATGTGCAGGTTGGGAAGGGAAGCTTAAGACAACTACATAATTCTAGCTGGATGTAGAAGGAACCTGGCCGAGAGACAGGAAAGTAGGTCCAGGCAAAGGGGGCCTGAACCATCCCATGGGAAGCAAGAGAGAGGCAGTTGCTAACCCCACAGAGTTTTCCCACACCCAGAAGGCACACAAACAGTCAGACAGGAAGGCGAGAAAAGTGAGGTCACTGGATGCCATGACCTCAGGGACCATTCAAGCCATTCCATAAAATTACAATGCCCAACGTTTTATTGGGTTTATCAGTTGGTTTCAGAGAAGTGGAATAAAAGGTACAAGATTATTTTCCACAGATGTTATAGCGGCCCTTTCCTGAAAAGAGCCTCACCCCAATCAAAAACCTCTAAAACTCAGATGGAAGTTTCTAGATTGTGTTGGCAGAGGCTAATCTGTTATTAACAGAATAAAACAATCAGAATGGGTTATAACAAATATATTTTTTTTAAACTTTCTTTTGACTCATCTCATCAGTGGGTATGTAAAATGTAAAGTCAGAAACCAATACAATATGAAATTGGTTTAAGATTTGTTAAATCTGATTTTAGAAAGGAGGTACCTGTGGTTAAGGGACAATAAGGGTCATCCATCATCCATGCATGAGCATTCTTTTATCTGACAGATACAGAGTGAGGTCCTACTCTGTGTCAGGTACGATTCAAGGTGTTTGGGACATACCAGTAAACAAACAAAAGCCGCCCCCGATCACGACACATACATTCTAGAGAGGGGAGAGGGAGTAAACAATAAGCCCATAGTTAGATCATATAGTAAGTTGAAAGGTGGTGAATGTCATGGGAAAACAAATAAAGAAAAGGTTAGGGGTTGACAAGAAGGGAAGCAAAGACTTGAAGGAGGTGAGGCAATTGCCATGCAGATAAGTGGGGGAAGGGAGAGCATCACCGGGCCAGGAAAGAGCCAAGAAAAAGACCCTCAGATGAGCACAGGCCTGTGTTCTCAAGAACAGCCAGGAGGCCGGTGTGGCTAAGCAGAGGGAGCTAGAAATGAGATAATGGAGGTAAGAAGAGGTCACATTGTGCCGGCCCGAGAGGCCATGGGCAAGATGTGGCTTGTACTCGGAGAGAGATGAGGACCCACTGGAGGATTCTGGGCAGGGAGGGACAGTCTGGCTTATGCTTAACAGGTCACTCTGGCTGCTGAGTGGAGAAGAGACCACAGAGGGGACAAGCCTGGAAGAAAAGAGACCAGGAATCCAGGCGAAGGAGAACGTGGCTCAGAGCAGGGTGGCAGCAATGGAAGTGGTGAAAAGAAGGTGGGTATCTTCTGAAGGCAGAGCAGATAGGACTTACCAACACGCCATGTATCAGTGTAGGAGAAAGAAAGGAGTCAAGGATGACTCTAAGAACAAGACTGAATAACACGCAAGTGCTAAATGTCAGTATAAATACCAAAAAGATCTCTACAAAAGGTTATCATTCAGGCAAACACTAGGTTTCAATTTAGCACCTGCTACTTAACAGGGGATTCCATTCCAGGAAGTTTGCCCACAAAGAAGCAAAGGATTCATGGTCAGCAAGTCTCCCCTGTGTGTAGCTCTGTTCCAACAGAAAAACTAGAGTGGCGTACAGCAGGGCAAGCATTACATAATTAACATGTGTGACTGTCAAGTTACTATTTTTTCTAACAAAAGCAGGGCCTAGAGATACGTGTTACATGTATGCAACAGTACATAAAACCCTTATTAGCACCCAGCACCTTACAACCCAGAAATCAGTCCATAGTGGCAATGTTTTATTTCTCTAAAAGTCAACTAGTTGTATAAAAATGTTGTTTCCTACTCATAAAAATCACAGGGGAATTTTGAGGCAGGATGTTAGACTACGATCCCCGAGTGCTTTCTTTTGACAGTAATTTAAATTTCAAAACACAACATAAAACCCATGGTCATAGGACTGTTATCAATCGGAATCATTTTTAGAACTAAAGAAACTGCGTGGCTTCCCAAATACAGCACTGTCAATGACATCACCACATGGTATCCATCGTGCTGGGAGTGTTTCATCTAGATCTTTAAAGGAAGTGCTTTCTAAGGTGAAGAAAACCACCTTGAGCTCATTCTGAGCCAAATAAGGCAACCTGCTCCAACAAAATAAGAAAAACCAAACTGAAAGAAAGCCAAGAAAGAAGATAAACGGTTTGATCCCTTCTCCATTTTCTTCCATTGCCACAAAACCAGTGTGATCATCTTTGCCCAAGAATTGTCTTCAAAATCATTGCAGAAAGTGCTCAGAGTTTAAAAGTCACTGCACAGAATAGGATGTCTTCTACCCTCAATTTCATTCCTTCTTTGAAAGTTCCCATATTCTAGTACATTCCATGCTTTAGATTTTTTAAATGAATTTTGCCCCTTTTAAAGGAAACACAGGAAAACAAAATCTGAACTTGCAAAAATGATAGAGCAGGAGGGTAGCTCCTGTTGAAGCAGATTCCTCAGTTTATTAATATATTTACTACAAAGTAATCTACTTATATCTAGATAGAAAGACCAAGGGTATAAATATACTAGAACTGTAAGAAATTATTAATATTCAATCATTTTGACCAAGAAAAACACCAATTTCATGTGGTTCAACCTAAGACTTACCAGTAATACATCAGAATGTCCAATTTGCAATTACAATAATTTCTCAAGTAATACACACGAACAAGAAAATCCGATTCTATTTTCCCTAATCCAATTTGCATACAACTTTCAACATCTGTATACAATATTTCCAAAAACCATAAAAAGCACTTAAAACATTACTCATCACTCGCTAACTGCAATTACGAACAAGAGAACTTAAAAACAATGATAAATTAGATAAGACCAGCCTTTTTATCTAAATAAGTATCTCTAGCTTGATGGTCCCTTTGATGCTGCTCTAAAACTTCATTTTAAAGACCTAGCAGAACTTTCTTCTCTCTCACCCGTGGTCACAGGAAAGAATTTCTACCTCCTCTGAAGGACCACAACCCTTTCCCCATGCTCCCTGCTCTATCTTGTTTCAGGGTCCTCTCTTCCATCTTGTTCTGGAGGAGCCCCACCAGCCTATTCATTATTTTATCCTCCACAGCACTAACTGAAAGACGGAGGCAAACGTGGTCAAGGAAAATGCTTCCTGCCACCGTGTCATTGGAGGTGGGCTGAGTGATCCAATCTGGAGTGACCCAGTTACCTGCAGGGGCGTCTTGGCCAGGATACAAACAACAGCACAGGTTACTTTCATGGGATGGGTGAGTCCCCCGCTCCTCTGGGCTATAAGAGGCATTTGCGCTGAAGAGTACAGAAAACTCTAGAGACCACTTGTGTTCAGACAGCATCCTCCAGAGGCAGGAGAGGTTGTGGACTGTGTTCTCACTACAATTTAATCGGCACACACGGATTCTTCCTGGTTTGGGAGGCAGAGCAGTTTGACTCCCTGGCTCCTGAAGAAAGGCGTTTTGGGTCCTAAGTCCTTACTAAGTGAACACTTCAGGTCCCGTTAAACATATTCTTCCTTGTAAATACGATTTGAAATGATCAATTAAATGTGACTAAAACTGAGTGGTTAGTTTTTACTTTTCCTTCACATGTGTCCCCAAGCTGTTCCCCCGATGACGCCCAGAGCACAGACAGGATTCAGGTGAGACCTCTGAGCAAAGAGAGCAACACCCAGCACCTCCTCACCTCCCACCAGCTGAGGTACAGGGGTTTCAGCACTAGGTGACCAACAAGTCCTGGTTTGGAAACTGAAAATCCCATGTCCCAGGAGCTTCCCTGTCCCAGGCAAACTGGGATGGTTAGTCACCCTATAATAAGAGCTCATTTCCCAGGCTATGAAAAGCCAGCTCCATGCCTCTCAATCTCTACCTCTGCCAGTAGCTTTCTGTCACTTGTAATGATGGCCAAGCAGGTAAATCGCCCAAGTATGCACTCAGTAAATACCACAGATGCATCTTCTGTAATAGCCCACAGGGTACAGAGGCACAGTCCCAGGTTAGACCTATGGACGACTGGGCAAATTCCCACCAGCCTTCACTTATAGACAAAAAAGGAAAAAGAAGGCTTCCTTAAGTACCTTGTCCTGGCCTAATGGCCAGGCCAACGTGAAAGAGTCCCTTTAACCATGAGAGTCCCAGGTGACTGATAGCATCGGCATGAGAAAGAACCATTAGCCCTTTACTCACATGAGTGTGATGAAGCAAGAGCCAGCACCCAACTCTGAGCACAAAGCTGAATGACTTTTAAAGACAAAGAAACAACTCCTCAACAAGGTAGCTTTTATTGCCATAAAACTACTCCGGCGCATGATCAATTCATCTATGCAAAATGTATTTTTTGAACATGTACCCTGGGCCAGGCTATGGGTGAGATGCTGTGGAAAAAGATCAACAAAATAAAGACTCCCCCCATCGCTGTTCTCATAACTGTTCTTAAAATCGATTACTCACTCTGCCCTTCCTTTCCTCAAAATCATTTCAGGAAGTGAGCCCAAGATTTGAAAGTAATTCCAAAGTCCCACTAATATTGATCTTGATCTCTTTTCTGTAGCCAAAATATATATATATGTATTTCAATAGATAGGCACCCTTTTGGGATACTGCATCAGTGTTATTCTAAGAAACTCTACAGAGCAACTATTATTTGTCTCATATTGTTGTCCTAGCAAGACTGTTATGGACTGAATGTTTGTGTTCCCCCAAATTCATATCTTGAAGCCCTAATCCCCAAGGTAATGGTATTTGGAGGGAAGGCCTTTGGGAGTTAACTAGGGTTAGATTAGGTCATGAGGGAGAGGCCCTCATGATGGGATTAATGCCCTTATAAAGAGTAAGAGATGGGGCCAGCCCCATGGCTGAGTGGTTGAGTTCATGTACTCCACTTGTACGGCCCAGGGTTTCGCCAGTTCGGATCCTGGGCGAGGACCTAGCACCACTCATCAAGCCATGCTGAGGCGGTGTCCCACATGCCACGACTAGAAGGGCCCACAACTAAAATATACAACTATGTACTGGGGGGCTTTGGGGAGAAGAAGGAAAAGTTAAAAAATAAATAATAAATAAATAACATCTTTAAAAAAAATGACTAAAGAGTAAGAGACACAGATCTCTGTCCTTCTCAACCTGTTCCCACCAAGGAAAGATCATGTGAGGACACAGCCAGAGGAGAACCGTCTACAAAAGAGGAAGAAGGCCCTCACCAGACACCAAATCTGCTGGTACCTTGGTCTTGGGCTTCTCAGCCTCCAGAATTGCGAGAAATAAATGTTTGTTGTCTCAGCCACCCCGTCTATGGTATTTTGTTAGAGCAACCCAAAATGACTAAAGTAGAGACCCAGAAGGTTTAAGGAAAATATATATACTCAAACAGCCCTCAAGGAAACATTTTTTATTGTTGGACATTATCAAGACTTACTCTGAGATAAACCTTGAATGGTCATCGATATGCCAAGAGAAAACAATGCTCGTCACCTGGAGTCTCCTATGACAGATGCCCCATGACACTGGCAGTCTGTTTGCAGAAATTAAGTGGATGAGCGCCAGTCTTCCTCGAAAAGACTAATATCATGAACACAATGTCAGTACATGAGAACTGCACACAGTGTATGAGGCCAAAGGCATTTGAAGGCCCTCGACAGTTGGCAACCATTTGGGCATCTCTGGTGGCCACATCTTGATCAGCTATTCAAAGTTTGGTCAACGTCCTAAATTCCAAAGAATTTCCCCAGCAGCAAAACCAGGCACAACATATGGGCCCTGCAGCTTAAGTGCCTCATTCACAGTAGACTTATCACCTCCACAAGTCTCACCACAGCATTTGGCAAGCCCACGTCTGGATAACAAGTTCAAGGACGTTTGTTCAATTACTGCTCAAGTGCCTAAATAATTTTGTTAGAACCCAGTTTTCCAGGGTATGAGAGCAACGGCTGATCCACATGGAATCACATTACAAACTCCCTCTCAATGAGACCATTCTTAGGAAAACTATATCCTTTTTCTCCCCCACAGAATTTGCACTTGGAGTCCTTGAGTGGGTGAGAATGAATGTGATCTTCAGCTAAGGGATGAGTTGACGACACTGAAATGATCTGTAGACCTGCAAGTCACCAATGACTGCAGTCTACCCTTCAGGTTAGCAGGAGTGCCCATCTTTGTGTTAAAGGCAGCAGTTATATTAGAAATGACACTTTTCCCCTGTGCAGAAGGTGATTTCAAGGGGAAGAGCACTACTCATGCTAAATTGAGTTTGGGCAAGAGGCAGCCCTGAAGGACTGACTTCAGCGTGCATTCTCCCCTACAGCAACCCTACATCATCACTACCTCGCAAAGGCCCAGCTTGCAGAATTGAGACAGTAGCACCAGTTTTATTAGGGAAAAATTCTCCATCAAGCAGCTCATTCTACTTGTGAGATTTAAATCTCTGAACAATTAGTACTAGTGCTCACGAGAAGAATGCTTTCAACAATACCACAAATTATTTTATGTAATAATTATTTTATGTAATAATTTGATGTCTCAGCAGTGATGCCAAGACACAGAGAGATTTTTATGATGATGAATATTTGGTCCATAAGATACTGAGGACAACTCATGCTTCTGTTCAGAACCTTCTATTTTACTTACTGATGCAAAATGAGGGACTTCAGCACAGAAATTCTAGGGCACGTGTTGATTTATGTCTAACATTCAGGAACGTTACATTCCCAAACAGGGCAGTGGTAGCACAGCCTGCTCTCACATTTTATGGTGAATGCTCTGTTTCTATGTTCCCCAATAATTCTTGCATGTGCTTCTCCACATTTTCCTCATTCTCACCAGAGAAGAGACTGTATTGGGTACTGATGTATTTTGTTTCATTTTGTTCTATTCAAGACAAATAATTTCAGAATTTTCAAGTGTAAGGGAACCTGAGATCATCTATTCCAACCCATGATTTCGAGGAAGAGGATAATGAAGTGTAGAGAATGGAAAACATGTAAGCTTTAAATAAAATGCTCCTTCATAATTACTTTCTCTAGTTCACTAAAGCAAACTCGTACTCAAAGAGATTAAAATACCCAAAACACTAGACTGCTAACCTTTGGCATATCTAATTCAACATCGAGCAAAGAAATTTTCATCTTTCTCAGTGAAAAATCTAAGCAAACCCACTGTATTAGTTTTCTACTCCCAAAACAAAATCCACAAACTTAGTGACTTAAAATAATACAAATTCATTATCTTAAAGTTGTGTAGGTCAGAAGTACAACACGGTCTCACCAACCTAAAATCAAGGTGTCCAGAGGGCAGTATTCCTTTCCAGATGCTCTGGGGAAAATCTGTTTCCTGGCCATTCCTTCTAGAGGCCACTCACACTCCTTGGCTCATGGCTCCCTTCCTCCATCTTCAAAGCCAGCAATGGTTAAGTCAAGTCCCAAATTCCTTTCATACTTTAGATTTCTCCTGCCATGTCTTCCAACCTCCTGGCTCGCTTACTCTCCTTCTCTCTCTTTGACAACAGTCAGTTAAAGTTCTCTACTTTCAAGTACTCACATAATTAGACTGGGCTCACCCAGATTATCCAGGATAATCTAGCTGTCTCAAGGTCCTTAACCTTAATCCCACCTACAACATCCCTTTTGCCATGTAAGGTAACATTTACAAATTCTAGAAATTAGGATTGGACATCTTTAGGAGGCCATTATTCTGCCTACCATATCTGCCCACCCTTCCGATCCCTCACCTTATTAAATGGCCCCACAATCCATCTGGTGACCAGGTCAGAAACCTGGGACACACGCCTGGATTAATACCATCTATTTACACTCTACATCCACTTAGTGGCTAAATCCCACTGACTCCAAACTCTAACTCTGTCAGGTACCAGTCTCCACTTATCTACACTCTGCTATGTCCAAGGTCAGCGCCTCCCCTGAATTCCTCACCTCTTTTCCTTGCCCTGGCACCTGCCTCAATTTTTTTTTAGTTACCTACACTGTCCTTCTGAAGCCACATGTTTCAGGTAAGGTGTGCTCCAGCCCCAGTTCAAGGGGAGGAGTCTTGATTGGTCTAAGCTAGTCATGGTGGCTCCTATGCCCTTTGCCAGTCACTTTTCAACATGAATGGAACATGGGTCCCTAATGAAGTCAGTGAGCCACTGAATTAACCAACTCTGGAATCACTTTACCTTGAGATTTCCTGTTAGGTGACACAAATTATCTTGTTATTTAAGCAAAATTGAGTTGAGGATTTCTGTTACTTTGCTGCTAAAAATATCCTAAATGGTACATGGCTCATTAAAATGACTACACAACTCTACTCACTGTCCTACTTGCTCCCTAGTCTCCCATCACCTCCAACTATCCATCTTTCACTTGCAAGCAAAATACCTTTTCGAAGCCACCTATCTTTCAGGTATTCCTCTACTCAAAACGCTTCAGTGATGTCCCGTTACCCATATCTGTGGTTCTCAAAAAACTGTGTTTATATACCTTTAAAGAATCTAGAAAACTACGCAACCAAAAGTCAATTTTAAGTTGATATCAATTTTCTTCATCATACATTTGAAAGAGTTGTTAAAGATATAATTTCTGGCATGTTGTAAATGCTGACATTTTAAGTAAAACAACTGTTATATTATTCTTTAAAAACCCACAAGAGGGGCTGGCCCCGTGGCCGAGTGGTTAAGTTCGCACGCTCCGCTGCAGGCGGCCCAGTGTTTCGTTGGTTCGAATCCTGGGCGCGGACATGACACTGCTCATCAAACCACGCTGAGGCGGCGTCCCACATACCACAACTAGAAGGACCCACAACGAAGAATATACAACTATGTACCGGGGGGGCTTTGGGGAGAAAAAGGAAAAAATAAAATCTTTAAAAAAAAAAAAAAAACCCACAAGAATCTAAACACCACAGAGATTTGATGCCCATAACTATCCATTTAAAAATAAATAAGCTCTTCTTTAACATTTATCATGCCTTCCTCATATTTCCATTCTATTCCACTGCAAAATTTTACTTTAACGAACATATCTTTATGATTCAAAGTATTTTATTGATTGACCTATCAAACATCCCTCTACATACCAAAACTATGTATATAACTTAGAATTTTGTTATAATTTACTTTGAATTTAGATGCTAAGGGTGAAATAATTTCTTCTGAGTTATACAACATTTACTTGTAAACAACTGAGAAAAACCACATAAATATAATAAAATTTTAGTCATTAATTATTAAACATAAAAAATTAAAATTGGGGCCAGCCCAGTGACATCGCAGTTAAGTTCATGCACTCTACTTCGGCAGCCCAGGGTTTGCCAGCTCGGATCCCAGGCACGGACCTACGCACCGATCATCAAGCCATGCTGTGTCAGGCGTTCCACATATACAGCAGAGGAAGATGGGCACAGATATTACCTCAGGGCCAGTCTTCCTCAGCAAAAAGAGGAGGATTGGAGGCAGATGTTAGCTCAGGGCTGATCTTCCTCAAAAAAGAACACAACAAACTTTATTTGAAATCTCTCTATATATCAGACGGATAGAGCTTTTTAAAAATTAACCCATGCATCTATGGATGAATATTCCTTAATGCTAAAATATAAAGGTTTAGCATCAATTTTATTCCACCTTTTCATATTTCTATGCATAAGGGCTGACAAACCCTTTTGGCCTAAATAAGTAGGCAAGTGTATTGGGGTTTAGCTATAGCCACATCACTCAAATCTCTGAAGTCCTTTTGAGTTCGAAACCATCAAAGACAGTGATCCATCATCAAAATTGCTTTTAATTACCTATCAACTGATGATCCAAATATGTCTTCAATTTTGCTACAAGCAAAGTGTTCTTTTGTTTAGCACTTGGACTCTTTTCACATCACACGACAATGCACCATATTAAGATTCTGGAAAGATGAGAGGAATGCCTTCCTTCTGTAAAAAGGGAGAAGGGGGAGCAGATGCATTCTCAGGCGGGTCAATTTTAGGAAAGAATGCAAATAAAAGTAGAAAATCTGGACAGTTATTCCCTTGAGAGTCTCTGAGCCCTCGCATGTGCCCCATCAGAATATCATCCTTTGTGCCCTAAGGTGTGCCTAAAGCCATTTTGAAAACGGCTGGCCTGTAGGATAACATCAAAATTTGTTCGCATGTAACACAATGCCTTTCATGATCTGATGCAGGCTCTCGTCCCACTTCCCACCCTTATCTCTCTACACCTGGCTCTCTACACCAGCTGGAGAAACTGCATTACATATCCTGGCTCTAAGTTTGCTCTCAAGAGGAACATGTGTCAAAAGACTTCCTTCCTTTACTACACTTTGACCCATAGCCTGCTGCTATTTTAGACGCTAGAGATGAGTCACTGAAATTTATACCGGCACCTTGCCCCTGGCTCAGTCCAGTCCCAGGGACTCTGCTTGCTGTATGACATAAATGAACAGCACCATTTTAACTAGTCATCTTACCTTTAGGATAAAATTCTGTATAACAAGCCACCCAACCATATACTTTATTCCCACACTCTAGGAACACTATTCAACAATTCCAGCATTCACATATGTAGATGAGGTTCTTTTCATTACTCTGCTCTCCTGTCCACTAACTGCTCTTTCGGAAGCTTTCCCCAATTTCCCCTCCCCATCCCAGGTACAGAATTAGGCACTGTCTTCCTGTACAGCATGTTGCTTTTACTTCTACTCGATATTTTTCACATTCTGCTTCATATTCATGACTACATGCGTGTAAGTCTATCTCCTTGTCTCCATGGCAGCCACATCCCTTAGTTCCATCCTCATTTGATTGCTGGGGCCTGACCAGCTCTCTTGAGAATCTCTTCCCTCACTGCCAGTCCATTCCTCTTAGTCCCTACATGATCACTCTTCCTCGGTTTCCTTCACTACCGACTCTGCCCACTGCTCATCTCCAAGATGCCTGGGCTTTCCACAGCCCAGCACCAGAGGTCTCAGGCTATCCCAGAGTGAGCTAACACCAAATCACGACAGCTACTTTTTCCCAAATCGGAAGGAAAAAAATTAACAATTTCCTCATGTTAGGGTTTCTATCATTTTTCTTAAAAACTTGCCACTTAATTGTTAGTAATGGCCAGCAAATGACAAAAGTAAACAAATACTAAGAAAAAACATAGAAATCAGTCATTTATATATAATTTAAGGGTTTTTTGTATATGCTCATGGGTTAGAATTTTACGTTACGTATAAAATAAGAGCTTGTATTTTACTAGCAAAATTGGTGCTGAGCTTCTTAATGACATAATGAAACATAGCCACATTTCTGTGTGTATATATATATACACACATATATGTTTAACATAAATGTATACGCATTAGATATCAACATAAAATTAAGTTTCTTTCTCTTTTGCTGACATCACAACATGTGAAAATGGACCCATGGAAACTCTCAGGCATTGCTGGTGTGACTGAAAAATAGTTCAAACGTTTTGGAAACCAATTTATGCAGTTGAACATGCATATGACCCAGCCATTCCACCCTTAGATATTTACTGAAGAGAAATAAGAATGTGTCCACACAAAGACTTGTATTCAAATGTTCAGAACAACTTTAATAGCCCAAAACTGGAAAAAAGTATATTATGTCCATCAGGAGGTAAATAAATGGTGATGTACCCATACAACTGATTAATACCCAGAAATTTAAAAAAAACTACTTATACACATAAAAACATGGAGGAATCGCAAAAACACTTTGCTGAAAGAAAAAAGCTAGACAAAAAGAATACATGATTCCTTTTGTAAGAAATCATAGAAAAAGCAAAAAGAATCTGGAGACAGAAAGCAGCCTAGTGATTAACTGGGACCAAGGGGTTAGGAGGGATGGATTGCAAAGGGGTTCAAACAAGCTTTTTGGGGTAACAGAAAGGTTCTATATGACGACTGTGGCAATGCTGACACTAGTGGACACGTACGTAGACCCTGATTGAAATGCAAAATGGACACTAACAATGGATGCATATTATTGCATGTAAATTATAATTCAATACAGTTAATATTTTTTAAGTGGCCCAAAGAATTTTTCACCAAATTTGGAGACAACGTTAGGGATGACCTGATTTGCCATGAATCCAGGCTTATGTGGTAGATGAGAAATTTATTTTGAATGACTTTGCAGGGGTAAGATAGAGGGAGGGAGTAGAACTTTTTCTTTCATATGGAGTAAGTTGGTGATTCATTTTAAAGATTTCAGTGAGTTGAAACATTAACACTTCTTGAAACTGGAATAATTTTATAGATGGAAAGTGGCCCATCTGAGACGGGAACAAGTTGGTGAGTTCCAGGAACGAAATTTGTTTAGTTTGGTACAACCTGAACTTTAAGCCCTGTGGGTAGACTCTTCAACTAAGAACAATTTCTTCCTGATGCCAATTCACAGATTACGCTTTCTGAGGTGAAATAAGGTGACTTGGGACAGTCTATTGGAATCGAAAATATTCAGAGAACAGAGTTTATTGGAAGTGACATCCCTGGAGCCTGGAGCTAGTAAATGCATGAATTGATCTAGAGAATGAGACCAAGAAGAGACAACCCTTCTCCCCAGACCCCTAATGTGACAATACAATATACCAGTAGTTCTTAAACTTGATTGTGCATCAGAATCTCCTGGAGAGCTTGTTAGAACATAGATTCCTGGGCCCCACCCAAAGAGCTTCTGATCCAGTAAGTCTGGAGCGGCGCCTGGTAATCTGCATTTCTAGCAAGTTCCCAGGTGATACTGATGCTGCCGGTCTGGGGACCACACTTGGAGAACCACTGCTGTATACCTTGGTCTTCTGGACAAATGCCCTTGTATAGTTCTGGAACAGCCTCACCCACAAATTAAGTAGAAAGAAGGCTAATTTATTTCACTAGCTACACTGTCAGCACCAACAACAAGAAAGGTCAAAAGAAAAAATTTCATGATTCTTGGAAAAGATGGACAAATTGTTCCTGCTTCAGACACCTTCATCTAAGGATGACTTTTTCTCAATTCTTAGGTTACTAAGTAGCTTCTGTATTTCTAACATTAATTTTGCCTCTCTTATCAGTAAAAATGTATATTAAACTATGTTCTGCTGATAAACGACATGCCACAAGTTCAAAATGTACATCATTTTCTATTGTCAGATGAAAAAGACAAAGATAAAAGAATTGTGAGGGAAGGACCAAAGGGTGAAGAGAAGAAATTACAAGAAAAGGTGGAGAAATGAAAAAAACACAAATCACCACAGAATCAGAAATTCCCCAGGGGAAAAGAATGAGGATTTGAGAGAATAATAGTGAAGGGACCAAGGAGGGAAGAAATGGCTTAAGGAGTTGGAAGTTTACTCTATAGATGAAAAAAAAAAAGCCACAATGTAAAAAGGAGTTGAAATATAAAATAACGTCAGGCAAAATGAAGA
Organism: Equus caballus; assembly: GCF_041296265.1. Lineage (NCBI taxonomy): Eukaryota > Metazoa > Chordata > Mammalia > Perissodactyla > Equidae > Equus > Equus caballus. Next base: position 15,365,629 of record NC_091705.1, read on the forward strand.
AACAAAAACAAGAAAGAAAAGCCAAGTCAAGAGACAAGGAAGAGCTGTTTATTTTTTTAAATTATTTAATATAGCATTTAGAAAACAATATATACCAATATATAGTGATTTGTGAAGAGGTGGGAAAAGGCACAATTTTAAAATATTCCCATCTTATTTGTTGGATAAATATCCAACTTCAGGTTAGTAGAAATCAATTTCAGTTGTTCACCACAGTCTGAAGGGGTCAGATGTGTCACTTGGGGTTGGGGGGGGTGGGGCGCGGGATGGATCTGCCGCATGGTAGGCAAGAATAATGCACACCCCGCAAAGATCTCCACATCTCAACCCCTGGAACTGTGAATATGTCACTTTACCTGGCAAAAGGGACTTTGCACATGTGATTAAATTAAATATCTTAAAATAGGGAAATGAGTCTGGATTATCTGGGTGGGCCCAACGTAATCAAAAGGGTTCTTAAAAAATGGAAGAGGGAGGCAGAAGGATCAAAAAAGGACATAGACAATGGAAAGAGAGGTCAGAACGATGCAGCCATGAGCTGCAGAAAGCAGGCAGCCTTCAGAAGCTGCAGAAGGCAAGGCAAGGATTCTCCCCCAGGAGTTTCCAGAAAAAACGCAGCCCTGCAGACCTGTTTTAGACTTCTGACCTCCAGAACTGTAAGACCACAAATTTGTATTGTTTTAAGCCACTAAGTTTATGGCAATTTGTTACAGCAGCAACAGAAAACTAATCCAGGGATCTTGGGGATGCTGGGTTGAACTGGAGAGCACGTGCCTCCTCTAACAGGGGGCATACGGGTCCAGATTTTGCCAGATCTCCCAATTTGTTAGGAGAGGAGGAAAATCTATTTGCATGAGGCAGGACAAAGTATGACCATTGACTGTTGCTCCTTCTTTCTTTATTGGATAGGTCCAATCACAAACCATGTGATGCAAGTAAGTTAAGGCCAAAGGATGGATAAACCAATGGAACAGACTTCTCTGACTCAGTGCTCCACTCCAGACCACAGACCACACTAAAGCCTGCAGAGGTGAAGAGCTCAGTCGTTGACAAAACTTCTATATTTCTCACCAGGATGTACCGAAAGCAAAATGTGGTCTATTTTATGCTCCCAAGTCATTCATAAACTGAACTTCAGAGTGTTAGACTTTTCTTACTTTCTAAATAATCAATGGGGCTAACCTGCTCTATAGAGTCAATCTGGAAAATGAAATTATTTCACGAGAACAGTTTGCTCTTTGCAGACGAAAGGAATCATTACAGTGTTAAATGTTAAGACTATTACTGAAACAGGGCCAGATAGATGGTAATAACTTTTAAAAAGGAAGAGAAAAAGAAACATAAAACTCTAAATTCTTTTGCCTTAAAGTAATCCTTCTGGTTAATCCTATTCTTAGAGCAAGCTTAAAGAAGGGGGGGGGGGGGGGAAATGAAGTTAATCATGTTTGCAGAGACAAGTCACCTCTCTTAATATTCAGGCAATCAGCCAACAGTATTTGTTGAGTGATGGCTCTCCACAACATTAAACAAGGTAGGAAATACAAAAGAAGTGTAAGAGAAGGTTCTTGCACAGAGGAATTTATAATGTCACTGGGAGGACAAGGTTAATACGTAAAGTAATTAGAGAGTAATTAACAGTCTTTATCTGCACTGAAGAATGATGCCACAAGGTTTATAAGTCAACGCAATATGTACTCACAAAAGGGAGAGATGGGCAGAGATTTGCCTTACAGCACTTAAGAAAACTTTAGGATGGTTAAATTTTATGCTGAACCTTCAGGAACAAGTAGGATGTATGTAGAATAAGGGTAAGATATTGCACTCCACAGAAATTGGTTTGCTGAGTTTTCTCCTGTTCTAGAATCTTCTAGATTAATTGAAGGTGAAAATATAATAAAATCCACATAAATGATGGCCGTTTTTTATAAGTTGAACTTATAACAAATACTAGTGCTCTGGAAGATATGGGAGAAGACACCTGATATTTCTTTCTATTCCACTGGGGCTTGAAGTTATAAGAGGAAGAAATAGTCACTATTTCCCACCATCCTCTTTCTGTTCAAAGATTGCACAAATAAATGCAAATATATGCTTCTAGTGCCTCCAATTATATAGTAAAATGAAATATTTAAACAAGTAGAAGTTTCATACTGTTGTACTCCAGTGGAAAGATGCTTAGATTTATAACCTGAATTTATTTTTCTTAAAACATAGTTCTCTGAGTTATTTTATCAGAACTGACTTCAGCAAGTGTTGGCAAAACTTATTCTATCCTTTCATCTCAGAGAAAGGCAACTATAAATTCAATAGCTTAAAAAACAAGAATAAATATGCATGTGGGGATTTCTTTTTCTGGCCTATAGGTAGTTGTTACCTTTATATATTCTCTCTAATGAGACATGGACAGTCTATGGTTTGAAATTTTGAATAGATAACTGTTGACTATTTGTTCAGTTTGGGTCTAAGGATCACACACTGTGCATTTAAAAACTGTTGGGATATGTTCTTGCATTCCTTTATGAGCAAGAAAACATAAATTCATTGAATGATGTTTAAAAATCACCATAAATTTCTATGTAGTATTCTGGAGAAAGAGTGTAAAAGAAGCCACTACATAATACCTCTGTGCACCTCTGGGTCATACTCTATGGATTTTTCTCACTGAAAATAGCTGAATAAATCCATTGCTTAGAATTCAGTATTCACTGGAAAACCAAAATACATCTAAATGTGAGCAACAGTTGAAGGAGCTGTATGGGCTTTCAGAAGATGAGTCTCATGTTCCATGAAGGTATGTAAAGTGACTAGTGAAAAGGAACAAAGGAACAAATCAAAAACGGGAGTTTAAGGCACTTTCGAAGAACTCAATCTGAGTACTTTCTAGCCCTGAACTTTATGAACCCGTTCGTTCTGACTACCCTTTCTGCTATGCTACTTCCTTGTCAGATATTAAAAAACTGCTTCCTTGTGACCAAAGATATCATGGGCCATTTTTACCTCCTGGCTACAGGTCATTCTGGGAGCCTGGCCTTTCAAACAAGTGCTGTCTGGATAGTGGAGGTTTGACACAGCTCTGTGTATCCATATCAGGGTGGATCAAATTAATCCCCTCCTCGGTGAAGTGCTTGAGGGTAAAATTGACACCCACTGCTGCACACAAAGTGGAATGTCAGGAATTAAGATGATCCCAGGAACTGAGCTTTCTGTTCCTGAAGAAGCCGTGTGAACCAATATATATTTCAGGCTGAATTATGAGCTGAATACATCCTCAAATAAAATCTTCACAGGAAACAGCTGGCCTCAAAGAGGGATTTGTTTTTTTTCTCTGTAGCCAGAGAAACCAGGCGTGTCAGTCCAGAGAACGTCTTAGGACTTGGTCACCTCCTTGTCTCTGTATCTCTACTTATATGATCTCACTAACCATCTTGTAAAAGGTTATAAGAATCAATCACATCATTGGCAAGTAATCTGTGCCAAGTAAAAACAAGACATTCTACATTACTGTTGTTAAAACTTGAATTTTGTCAGAAATAAGAACACCATGAGTTAGTCCAAACAAACTAAATATTAACTTGTTAGGAGGTGTTTCACAATACGTATTTCTAAGTATGAAAGTAACTTGCATGAAATAAAATTGATTAAAGTGCAGTTTGAAAAAATAAACTGATCACAAATCACTTATTTGTGATCAAGTCCTTTTTTGGAGAGATTCACAAAAGAACATAAGGGCTGGAAAGAGGCAGGAGGGAACTTTCTCAAATGATGGTGATGTTCTGTATCTTGCCAGGAACTGATTTACACAGATGCATCCCTTTGTCAAACTCAACTTATGTACAGTGACGGATGTGTGCATTTCATTGTATGTAAACTTCACACGAAAAACTGCCAACAGACATTGAACTCTAGTTAATAATAAGCATGATGCAATATGCAAACTGATGCCTGTGGTTTATTTTTAAATGCATCAGAAATAAGATGGTGAAAGGAGGACAAAGGGATAGGTGGACAGACAGACATGCGATGAAGCAAAATGTTAATGGTGGAATCTAGGTGGTGAAAATACAGTTGCTCACTGTGAAACTCTTTCAAATTACCAAATATGTGAAATTTTCATAAAACCTGTCAGGGAAGAAAATATAATGGGAAAGAATTACTAAAGAGTTTGGAGTGGCACACCGCCGCCCCACTCCCCACTTCCATCCGGAGTTCCCATGGTATCTAGAACCGGGCAGAATATTTAAGTTGAAAACTCAAAGCACAAATCTAACAAGCTGAGACATGGAAGGTTATTTTAAAAAATTGACTGCCCGAAACTGGTTGATTACATGGGAAAATTGTGTGTTAAGTGATAGGGAAAAATGCAGCTCCCCACAGATAAACTTTCTATATTTAAATTCACAGTGAGCTGAAGTGGGGCACCTGCAAGCGAGACGCGGCAGAAGATGCTGTTAGAAGACTCAGGTGCACCATACAAATTAAACCCAACACACATAAAAGGCTCCTGATGGGAAGACAGTGACAGCAGACGGAAGAGTGGGTGAGACCTGGGGGGTTTGGGGCAATGCAAAGAAACTTGTACTGAGAGGCAAGGGCCAGAGCTTCCAACAATAGTGAGTCTCAGGAAAAAACTGCTCTGGAAGCTCATCAGAGAGTACAATACCACACGCTTGTTCCAGAGAAAACAAGAGGTCACACAGCATCAGTTACATCATCTGCGCAGGGCAGTGTCTACAGCTAGTCAACTCACCTCCGTCACATTCTCGGTCATGCGCTGCGCAAACTGATTGCTTGGTATTGACTAGACGATGTCCATTAACTTAAAATTAATAGTCTGGGCAGGCATTTGATATTGTGTAGCTCCTCACTAGTCAGAGTGTGGACCCTGAACCAGCAGCATTGGCAGCCTCTGGGAGCTTGTCAGAAATGCAGAATCTCAGGCCTCATCCCACACCTGCTGTGTTAGAATCTGCCACTTAACCGAACCACAGATGATCCACATACACATTCAAGGGTGAGAAGCAATGGAGCGATCTTACAACAAGCCTGTAGGCGGAGCCTCAATAACTTGTCTTAGCAGCAGCTTTAACTTCAGACGCAGAGGACAAGTACAGGTAAAGAGGTGAGCAATATTAAGCCTTGGACATCTTGTCGCCTGTAAGCACATTCGCCTGACAACTGTTTCCTCTTTGCAAAGCTTTAGTCCCAGCCTCCATCTGTGAGAGAGAACTGCAGCTAGCCTGAAGCCCCTGGAGAAGCCAGAAAACTAAAACATGGTTGAACTTGTTTTGAGCATTTTGGAAAGTTTCATATCCTCCAACGGGTCTAGAAATATTCCACATAGCTTTGCAGAGTGGATCACTTTGCATGTAATTGCTCTTTAACATTAAAAGCATATAAGATGTTTTCTCCAACAGGTAACTATCTAAGGAGTTGTCAGGCCACTGTCCCCGTTTCTGCTGTAAGAGACGGCCGTGAAAATTCTTCACTCCCTAAAACACAGGCACAGAATGTTGCATTTTATTCAAGTCTCCATCTGTCTAAAATATGTTTATTTTAATGGTCATGTTTTGTTTACTTCAGTCGCTATAATAAAGACTGTTTTATACTCAAATATCTGTGGCTAGTCATGGTTCACAAAAAAACAAAGGTCTTATCTTTTCTTTCATAGTATGTCTTTAAAAATTCTAAGATATTCCTGACAAGATAAAGTAGACAAATACAAAATATTTTTCTAAAGCCATCTGAAGCCAACTATTCTGTACCAACTACGAATTTCATACTTCAGCATCACTACTTTGTCTATAAATATTTGTAATTACATGAAAAACTTTTTAAAAATATGACTACAAATACACCAAACAACTTTCGAAGTTATTGATTTCCACTCTCGTACTTCAGGAAGGAATTTTACATAATGTCTGATTTACTTTCCAAGACAATGAATAAGTACATTTCCAAGACAATTAAGTACAAAGTATATTTTCATTCTCATTTATTTAGGAAAAGAGATTTTTTAAAATGATAATTTTGCCTATCTTAAAAAGTTAAAATCAAAATAAAATAGTGAAATATGTCCCATACTTTTATTACTAATTATGAAAAATAAAAATGAATTGGTTTTTGTAATAATTCACGCATGATAGAAAAAATGTTTAACAATTTAGGTATTTACAGAAAGTACTTAAGAGACTGTTTATTTTGAATAGACTACTTTTCAGAGTACTTTTAGGTTCACAGTAAAATTGGGTAAAAGGTACAAAGATTTCTCATATACCCCCAGCCCCCACATATATGGTTAATTTTTAAAATACAGAAAATGCTAAATGACACACAAAAATCCTACCACTCAAATCATACCAATAAATGCCTTATTTAAAAATCTATTTGAGTTACAGTTAGGTTTACGGAAATTTTGTAAAAGGAGACATGAAAATAAATCTGTACCATATAATGCCAGAATTACCAGAAAAGGATAGTGTCTAATTCATTTTGTTGGCTTAATTTTTGTCTTAAGTTTCTCTCTTATTAGAAAATCTAAAGAAAAGAACCCATACCAATAAACAGAAGAATCTTCATGGAAATTGGAGTGGTCTAAGAAATTTAAAGACAGAGAAGCATTTTCTCCCACTGCATAAACCTACACCTGCTTACCTTCAGGGACCGTGAAAATGAAATTGGGATAACCCTATTACAAGCTAAAAAAAACAAACTTATCCAAACTACTCTCCTTCGTAAATCTTAACTCCCACTCATAAAAGCCGTTTTCAGTGGGATCTCTTACCTGAAAAGGAGTGAGAAAGATTTAAACGTCACCTAGTCAGAAGCAGGCTCTGGAGAGCCAGCCGGGTTCAGCCTGAGAAGAGCACGGGCAAGCATAGGTCGTGGACAAGCTCACTCCTTCCAGAAGGAGAGAAGGGGGCAAGACAGTCAGGATGAACAAGCCCACGCAGCCAGCGGATGTGACAATACCGATCCTCTCACGCCGAGTCCCACCCGTCCGCCACCGAGTGAGAGAGAGTGGGCAAACAGTGCCCACAGCCACGACAAAACAGAGTGGCCCAGAGAGACTCTCTTCACCATTCTAAGCAGAACAACAAATACAGCAAATGCTTTCTACAGGCATCTTGCCGGGTAACTGCCCGAGAATGAGTAAGAGGCCCCACACGTAACGAGAAGTGTCACTTGATCAGAGGTTGCGGTTTATCAACAGGAAGGGTAAAATTTGATGCCTAGACCTGAACTCTTCCTTAAAAGAGATCTTTGGTTTTTCTATCTTGAAGGCTGCAAAAAATTCAAGATATAAACCTAAAGGAAACAAAACTGATTGCCCATAATTCAGGGAAGGGAATAATTTATAAGCTGCTGAGAATCTTAGTTTCAACTTCCCCATCTGGCTGGCACCTTTTGCCTATTTTCCTCCTTTATAATACTTCCAGAGTTCAAGAAAGGAAATAAAACTTTTTAAGCTTTTAAGTTACTAGTAATGCTGATATAAAGAAAAATAAATAAGAACTGATACCTAAAGTGAGATCTGGAGCTTACCTCCCGTGTACAGTAAAATGTGGAGACTTTCGTCCTATAAATGTATCTCAGGAGGATATTCATTCTCCATCAATTTAAGATGCTCTCACACACACACACACACTTAGATGTAAGTCCCCTGATTTATCCATTCATCAGTGCTAGCCTGACAATAAAAAAAATTCAGCATTTCCCAAAATATGCCAGAGAACAAAAATTGTTTTACAAAACAAGGTCCCAGGGTGAAGTTTTAGGGTGGTCAACCTACACTAATGTCACCAGAATCCTATACTGCAGGATTTCTCTGAGTTTCCAATCTGCTCATATTCATCATCAAACTATTAAAAGCAGGATTTTATGCATTGTTTCCCAAACTTATTTAACCATGGGATCTTTGTCTGAGGGACATCCAGAGGGAAATATATTTTGTAAGATAGATTTGGGAATTCTACTAGATTCTACTTGCCAATTTTTAATCAACAAACCTGACATTGTGACAAGTTTTCAAAGCACTTAGAAGTCAGTAAATTATTAGGTTTCCCATCTGTTCCAACTTGCACTAATACCTCTGAAATTACAGTGTGATCAGTTTCCACATTTCTCAATATTATAAAGCTAAACCTGTTTTCCAAATGGAAGTATACCACATAGGTATTAAATGGATATCCACTACAGTCTTCACATTATGCTAGAAAATATAAGGGACAGCATGGTGTCTGCCCTCAAGAAGCTGAACGTTTTGTTTTGAACCTCTGCAGTCTCTATGTGTGCACGTGTCTGTATCATGGTCACCTGTTTGCCCTCAAAAGTTGAATGTAAGACTTCAGAAATCCAATGGGTCCTACAGAATGGGAGCACCCCAGCCAAGCGACGGATGTCAAACCAGGAATGACCATTACAAATACCACCCAAACACAATTCCATCTGCATCTATGTATGCACATTTCAACCACTTTCACACAGGTAGATTTAAGAAGAAGAAACTGACTCAGGTGTCTTCAGCAAACCATGTCTAAAAGCTGCCTCCCACCTCAAATGCTTCCAATTGTCTTACGTCCTAGAGTCCTGACATCCACAGACAGTTTATCGTGCTCAGTGATATAAAGAAGGGGGTTTTCAGGATAGAACCCGGGTAGACTGGCAGTTCCCAGCTGGGCCACCGAGATAATTAAGTCACCAGCAAACCCTCCTTCATCCGCTCCCACTGCTCCAGAACAGACGAGTCCACACGAGCTATTTTTCCAAATCGTGTCCCTTTAAAGATCAAAATCTTTCTAAAATGAGTTAGACTCCTCTAATCCTTCTATTAAGATATTTAATAAAATTTAAAAATTATGCCTTTAGTTCATAAATACAGCTTCGACTGAATAAAGTCCTAAGTATAATACTCTATTAAAGAGACCACTGTAACACGCTGAGAAAAATATTTTACTTAAAAAATGACTCAGGAGACATGGGATGGTGTGATGGTGCGCCAGCAGCTTAACGTCCTGAGCCTATAAAATACCAATGAAATCACTTACACAATAACGATGAATTCATAAGACTACGTAAGAGTCAAAAGAGAAAAATCTAAACTCCAAAGTTCTGGGCAAACAGAAGACATGTTGCATCATACGATGCTACCTTGCGGAGATTTCTTTCAGCCACTATTTACTGAGGGCCTGCCTGTGACAAAAAACAGGGCGCCAAACAGAGTCGCAGTTTATTACAAAGAACACGCATGTGTGTCTCATTATAATAAATGGATACAGGCTGGGATGTCTTAAAAACTAATTGTGAAAATAACCCAAGTTTATTTACAAAGTTCAGACCACAGAAGGCGTAACATTAAAAGTAAAACTCCCTCCATCTTTCATATTAATTACAACCACGGCTGGATTTTAGTTTATATTTGCCTGTAATCACTAGATGAGGTGACTCATATTTAAAACACAGTTTCCTTCTAATGAATGAGTTTATCCTATTTACATCATGGTTTCTAATCACCAGGTAGTTTATCTTAATTCTATTATTTCATTTTGGTAGGCTTCCTGGTTTGATATTTTCTTTTGTTCTGGTTTTTGCAACATAATTCATTTAAATACGAAATGGAAGCCAAACAATTACCGTACACAGAACGTAATGAAAATATTATAAATCTCACTACACACTCAAATAGTAACTCTGTGAGGTGATAAACGTGTTAACCAACCTCATTGTGGTAAACATTTTGCAATATATCAAATCACATCCGCCTTAAGCTTATATAATGCTATATGTCACATATCTCAATAAAGCTGGAAAAAATAAAGGTACAGTAACTAAAAAAAGAAAATGTTTTAAATCTTAATATAAAAATAATAAGTAATATAATCAAGAGATTGGCAGAAAGATGGAAGTTTGAACGTGCTATTTCTTAAAATTTTTAAATCTAGGAGTCAAGAGGTACAGTCAAAAGTTAAATCTACAAACAGGATTTTGTTATATTATTCACATTTGTAATAATTTATTGCCACAAAAATGTAAAACACACAACATAAACCTAAATTACGGAAGGAAAAAGAAAACATGGAGGATACTGCATCATCTAGGACACAAAGGAATCATCCCACTAGGCACAAGCTGCTTCCCTGGGCACACCTGTGCCTTAACCTCTCCGTCCAAGCGCGGGCTGTCTGCTCCAGCCTTGCAGAGCGCCCGCCTGCTGGGGCTCCAAGAGAGACACACTGGATCTTCTTGGATTATTCCCAATATCACCAAATTTGGCAGATGGTCTTCAGAGTCTTAACATTTGGGAATTATCCACTTCCTACTTTTAGTGAAGATTTTTTCCTCCACTTTCAGTAAATGTTTTCATCTCTACAATTTCAGGGAAGAGAAAAGATACCTTTACTCAAATTCCTCTAACAGAAACCCTCACCTCCCAACTTGCTCTAAGTTTCTAATTCCTCTCTACCGTTTTTAGTTTTGCTGTCTCTCCACTGCCCCCCTCTACCTGCCTCTTCCCTTTCTGATCTGTTGGTGCGAAAATCAGTGGTGTGCTGAGCCAACACGCACAGCCTGCAGGGCCACTGTGTGCGTCTCTTCCCAACTCTGGTCACAGTGGGAATACTTACACCTCTGAAATGGGCAGAAATGATGACCCAGGCTTCTTCTCGCTCCCCCTTCTCAGAGCTAGCTGTTAAACATTTACCAGCACACCGCTCGAAAGGTCTGTGGGTTTAAACACCAGCTTCTTAGAACTGTGTGTAAAGTAAGGATATAAAAATTTTTACTTAGAACAAAAAAGCTTTATGTTTTAGCTTTTCTTTTTTTTAATTATTTGGTCAGGTGGCTTTATATATTTGACACTGCCAGATAAAGTAAACTACAAGATACACCAGGGTGACTAGCATTAAATACTAGAGGACCAGTGACCATCAACGAAGGTTGTCTCCAGAGTAAATGCCATCTTTACATACTTACATAGAATCTTTTTCCCTGGTAGCTCTAAATAGTATATTAAATCTATTTTTCTTGACTCTCACTGCTAAGGAAATTTAAGAAATCATCAGCATTTCATTTATTGTGACATATAAACAAGAAAACTTTTAGGTTCCGGCAGATCTGCCTCCTTCTCTTCTTCTTTGCCCCCAAATTCCAAAATACACAAAAATCATCACACTTTTTGTTTCCTCTTTTCCTATAACTCTACAGATTAAAGACAAAAAAGCAATGATTTAATAGTGCCCTTGATCCTTCCAACCTTACTAAAGATCAATTTTAAAGCTGACAACCCCATATACTCAGGGTAAAGTCAACTCATTGTTACAGGGAACACAGGATAAATGAGCAGAAAACATTTTTTAAAGCATGGCAATGACATTCTACCAAACACTGCCAATTCTGTCCACCTGGATCGTCATCCACCTAGTGAATCATGAAACAAAAAGATTTGGCAAAAACAAAGAGCACTGTGTGAAGAAATAAACAACAAAAATTAAATAAATTACACGAACTTCGATACTCACCAATGTTCCTCTAACTCTTCATGCTACCTGCATTCCACATCTTTTACTGTATCCCTGATTATCAGGATTAATGCATTGTTTAAATAGTATCAATATTACTGAATCATATTTTATTAATACTTATCAGTAAAAAGTGAAAAAGGTAGTTATCTTTAACGTTAGAATGTACTCCACAGAACAAAATGCTTCCTTAGGGGTCTTTTTTCTAAATATTTTATTCTACTCCAAGAAAAAAATATATAAAGCATGATATAAGCAATGCCAGATATTATTCAAGAGAGAGAACTTCATTTTTGTCTCACCATTTAGAATAAAATAAAATTCATTTCACAGAACACAGTTCGTGATTGGCAGTGCTCCGTGCTATAAGTCTAACTTTGCTATCATCACCAGTCTGCCACTGGCAATCAACAGCTCCTGGTTTGTAAGAGAAGCTGGACAGCATCAGATGGTAGTGGACAGCATCAGGCTGGAATCGGACACACCTGTTTGGCATCAAAGCGATCTGATTTTGGACAAGTTACTTAATCTCTCTATGGTTCAGTTTTCTCACCTCTAAAATAGGAATAAAAACACTCCCCTCACAGGATCACTAAAGAATTTTAAATACGAAAATCTACATAAAACACAACATACCATCTGGTACATAGCAAGTACTTAATAAACTGGGATAATAGCTTATTATTGTCACTCTCTAGTCTTAGTGCTTTCACACAATATGCCAACCACTCAGATAGCTGCTTGGAATCACAGTATTTCACACCAGAGCTTCTCAAACTTTCACATGCACACAAGTCACCCAGAGATTGATAAAAATGCAGACTGTGACTCAAGAGGTTTGCTGTGGGGCCTGAGACTCTGCCTTTAACATGCCCCCAGGTGATGCCAATGCTGCCAGTCCAACGACCAGACTTTGAGAATCACAGATTTGGACGACCTGAACATTCCCTCCCACCACCATCACCACCACCATTCCCCCCACACAAACACACGCATGTACACCCCAGCACAGCTAGCTAAAATTCAAAACATTGAGTTCACAATCCAACATTATCTTCCCTGTAAAAATAGAACTCCTCCTTTAAAATGGTAAAAGCTATGACCCACTCACGAAAATTGCTAAATATAGAATACAATTATAAAAAAGATAAGGAACTGCTTAACCTGGGGAAAGAACTTGGGTTTTCAAATCAGACAGGCCTGGGTTCAAACCCGAGCCTCACTGCAGGCACTAGCTGTTAATGTGGCTTTGGATTAATTACAGACCTCCTTATAAATTGCAGTTTCCTTATTTTTAAAATGGAGATAATAGTATCTATCTAAAAAATAAGATATCTCAAATAACAGCTGACTCAAAAATAACTAGTATTTACATGTATACCCCATAGCCTGACACACAGTGGGTGCTAGGAGCCTGTCGGCTGCTGTTCTGCTCAAGGATTCCTTGTTTTCATTACTTACTAATGTAACTCTGGCTTTCTTTCTGTTTCCTCTCAACTTGGGTCCTTCTCTCTAGCAAACTGTCTGAAGACCTGCCACTACCAAAAGTCTTTTTCATGCTATTTCAAGCTGCCAATATTAGTAATTTCCCAAGAGAAAGAACCTTATTTCCTCGTATGTTCTACTAATCCTCAAGATCTAAAGACTGGAAGAAAACTATCTGCTTTCCACAAGGCTTCTCTCTATTCTAAACCCTTGCAGGCTCTTTCTTCTCGCACAGACACAAAAGGAAAAGAACAGAAGTCATCACCATCTTTTTCACCTTCTCTAAAAGAGTGCGTGACTATCTTTTTCAGTCAGAGAAACTGTTATTGTGGGAAACCAGCCACTCACTTGAAGATAACTCAGTCTTCTTTTTTAGTTCTAAAAACTGAAACTGATTCTATTTCTTAAGGAAGCTATAACACACACACACACACACACACACACTCACTCACATACACACACCAGTTTTGTTATGGTTTCCTGTCAACAAGCAAAAATGATATGATGCCAAAAACATCAGATGCCTAATTAAACTCTGTTCCTTCATTAATCCAACACATTATTTACTGACTGCCTGCCATGTGCCCAGTGCTGTGTCAGATGCCAGGTATAAACTGGTGAGTAAACAGATATGTATGTGGTCCATGCCCTTGAGGATCTAACTATCCCGACCTTCACCAATCTTATTCCTGAAACCAGGAGCCACTTCCAGAGCTAGTTCTGGATTCCAAAACCTAGCCCAGGGCAGAGGAGGACAACTACAGGCTGCATCTAAATAAGCCACAGCAAAATTGTTGAAGAGCAACCCTGGCCACAATTTACCAATCAGGTGAAACGCATCATGGCGTCACCAGATAAAACCTGTAAATAAAGATGGTCTCTATTATGCCACTAAACAGTGGCTGCTCCAGCCCACCACACTGTCCTGGCTGGAGTGGAGCGGTGGCCCCTTGGAGGCACAGATCCCACGGCAACTTAGTGCGGATGGATGTTCATCCATACTCCAGCAACCTGCCCACCTCTCCTCCCTAACCATGAGCAACTAAACAGGCCTCAAATGTATCAGAAGCTTTCTGAAGTTCACCAGCACACCGAAAAGCAAAAGGTTGTAATATTTCACCAGCTGCACAAGCCACATTTAATATCTTCTGGTTATCTGCAGTTATAATACTTAATTTTAATATTTAATATTTAACTATAGTATTTAAAAACAGAAATAGGGATGTCAAGCAAAATGAAGCCAGTTTCACGCACCATCTTTAAGTCTGTTAAAACCTTCATCTAGCTGCATACTCTCCGTAACACGGCTCTCCGTGTATGGAAGAGGCACTGCTAATAGAATCATCTTGATTAAGAATTCATATAATGTAAAAAGCATCCGAAAAACGTAATCAGAATATGTGGAAATTATGTGATCAGATAATCAGTAAAGCCTTCAGATGCAGATTAATTTATTGTTCACATTGATGAGTCTTAATTATGTCCATGAATTGCTTTTATAGAGGCCTGTGGATTAAACGGAAGATCCCTCTTCAGTACATGAAAACACACTAAGTCTCATCATTATGCTAACCTGGGAGATGAAAAGACACCTTTCACTTTTCTCATCATTATCAAAATATAATGATCCTATATTAATCATGGAGAGCGTACACATAGAGAATGTCATCTTGGTAACAGAGAAAGGGACACTATTCCCAATGATCTGCAAGAGGTATTTGAAAGAGGCTAAAGCTCTCTGATGCTTCAAACCAATATGATGTGTCAAGGATGAAGCAAAGGCTCGATTTCAGGCCATAGTCTAAGTAGTTTGGTTTAAAATTCAGGAGTAACCACACCTTCTTCCACAGATAACAACTTGGGTAAAAATTCCCCACAGTCCTTCCCACAAAGCAATGTGAAAGCATCTTCTAGGGACCAGAGGAATAATTCAGCACTAATAATTTAGGGTTAAAAATTCAGACAATAGCTTTATTTCGATTGGCTGAACTAATGCAGACCTGAATTCATTGCAACATTCCTCCGCTTCACTTTCCTAAGATAATTCTGAAGATGGTATCACACCTTTGTATTCTAGACTACTGATCCCCAGAGTGTAGGAGCCACTGTCACTGGTAAACAGCAGGATAATTTTAGGTGGCTGTTCAGATTGAGCCTGCAATAACACAGAATCCTCCAGGAGGAAAGATGGACACCGCCTCCCCATCTCCCACCCCCATCCCCCCCAATAAAGGGAGGGCATGCCTCTGACTCAGGGTTTCTGGCAGGCATTGCCATCTAGTCAGGATTGGATGACACTATTTGCTTTGCATTTTTTAACTCTTATTGGATATCTCTACTATTTGTGGCACATAATAGTTTCCCATTTAAGGTAGTGATTTAAGGTTTCCTTTTTAAATACATTAATTTGTGGTAAAGAAAAAAAGTAAAAAACATTAAATAATAATAGAAGTGAAATATAATCATGGCAAAAAGCATGAAGGCAGTATCTGAATGACTGATACTTGGCAAACACTGCAGTGTAGCGATTAAAACAGCTTGGGTTTGAATATTAGCATTGTAACTCCCTTGCTGTGTGACTTAGGCAAGTTACTTAAGATCTCTGTGCCTCGATTTCCTTATGTGTAAAATAGAGATAATGAGGGTATCCACTTCAAAGGGTTATTGTGAGGATGAAGGAGTTATTACAGGTAATGAGCTAAAATGGTACCTGGCATAGCAAGAATTCTATATAAATTAGTTATTACTAATAAAATTACTAATATTTTATAAATATATCTAGGTAAGTAATGATATATTCAAACTCAATCCCCTGGCCTGTGAATTAAAAGAGAAGGTAAAGAGATTTCTTCATGGGCTCTTGTATAGGAGAAAAGAAAAGCTCCTTCCATTTTTCTTTAAATTAAAAATATACCCAGTTGAGGAGTCTTTTAAACTCACGTGATCCTCCAGAAGCCAGAAAATCAAGTGCACGGCCTTGAATTCCATTATAGTTTCCCTTCCTCGCTATTTAAAAATTCCAATATTTCAATTACTAAGAGTTAAAAATGAGGCTGTCATTCCTTAGCACGAACCACAACGGATTTACAACCAAGCACATGGTTCCTCCAACCTTTTAACGTTCTGTCCAATTCCTGGAGCAGCCCAAGAATTGCTGTTTTCTTGAACAGTAAACGACTTTTTTTTTAAATTATAACCACTTCACGTTCAATGACTTTTTTTCTTTTAAAGATTTTATTTTTTCCTTTTTCTCCCCAAAGCCCCCCAGTACATAGTTGTATATTCTTCATTGTGGATCCCTCCAGTTGTGGATACCTCCAGTTGTGGCATGTGGGACGCTGCCTCAGCGTAGTTTGATGAGCAGTGCCATGTCCGCGACCAGGATTCGAACCAACGAAACACTGGGCCGCCTGCAGCAGAGCGCACGAACTTAACCACTCGGCCACAGGGCCAGCCCCTCAATGACTTTTAAAAAATCTGCTTGAATATTGCTATGGTCTGAATGTTTGTGTCTCCCCAATATTCACAAAATCCTAAGCCCCAAAGATGATGGTATTAGGAGGTGGGGCTGGGGGAGGTGCTTAGCTGATGAGGGTGGAGTCCTCACGAATGGGGTTAGTGCCCTTATAAAAGAGGCTCCAGAGATCTCCCATGCCCATTCTACCATTTGAGGACACAAAAAGATGTCTGCAACCTGGAAGAGGACCCACATTCAACCCTGTGGGCACCCTGATCTCAGCCTTGTAGCCGCCAGAACTGTGAGAAACGTCTGCAGTTTATAAGCCGCCCCGTCTGTCATATGCTGTTAGAGCAGCCCAAACGGAGTAAGACAAATATAAAAGGCAAATGGGCATCACTTATTTACCTTTTCTTCATGTGATTTTCTCTGCCCTTGACTTCCAGGGGATTTCTTCCTTTTGTTCATGTAGCTTAGTGACTCCCCTGAATCATAAAGCGTAGTGGGAAAGTCATTCCCTGTTAACCTCATGTGCTTTCTTTACCCCACTCCAGTTTAATGGACATTTTGGACTAAAATGGGGAAGGACAGAGAACATTGCTGTGCTCAGTGATACCAGATGAGTAGCGATCCACACGGGTCAGCCAAGCTCTGCGTTTGCTCTCCGTGGCTAATACGGCTTCCTGAACAATGAATTTGAGCTGTCCCATCTAATCCCACAAGTTATCATCTTGACTATAACCCAACTAGACTAAAAAAGAAAGAAAGAAAAGAAACGACTCTCCAACTAATGTGTAGGAAAATGGTTAACAATGAAATTAATGCTGATTGCAAATGTGACCTTCAAGATGCACAGAGCCCAGTAACCCCTCAAAGAACAAATCCAATCTGATTGCTTTTGAATGTCAAATGTACCTGCAAGAAATAGCTATGGAAATTGCCAGGGCACGCTCTGTACTAAGGGTCCAAAGTTAATTTTTAAATTCTAAGTCATGTTCCCATTTCTCTCAATTCTGTCAAAATCAGACCTTCACTTTCTCATTTTTTAAACGACCTCTCCTCACAGCTGCAGGGGCAGGTCTACAGCATAACTGTTAGGACCACAGTGCCAGGTACCTGGGGACAAACCTCAGGTCTGTGCAATCTTGGTATGTTGCTCAACCTTTTTGTGCCTCAATCGCATCATCTGAGGATGGGATTATAATAGCACCTACCTCACAGGTTTGTTGAGAACTGTACCCAACACGTGGTCAGTCCCCATCAACGTTAGGTGTTATGAATAACGGTCACACATGACCTTTCATGACTTCTTGAGTTCACTGAGATGGACGTTGCCATATGTCCATTTTATGGATGAGGAGACCACACGTTTCAGAGGGCTGGAACATGCCCACCACTAGAGTTTGCCAGTCAAGATAGAGCATCAGATCGGCCCCTTTGCACTGTCTGAAACAAACTGAAGATTAAGACCAAAAGTACCCATGGCAGATGACTAAAGGGGCACTGAGAATATACAGAGAAAGGTCTTCCTAAAGACTATCATAATTTTTTAAAGTGTTGATAATATACTTTTGATATTCCACAGTAAACAGAAATAGAACAAGACAAGGGAAGCTGATTCATAAACAGTCTCCATTTTTCATGTTTGCTATCAGCTGGCTCAAACCACTCTCTCCTTATTTGTGACTTCTTATTCATATTGTTTTTATGAGTCTTACATGTTTAGGGGCACTTGATGAAAGTGAGGAAGAACAAGTGGGCATGACAGAGTTATAGTCTATTAGGTTACCTCTATGCCACATATCTTACTCCCTGGCAGTTTAGCTATGGAGTACACAAGAAATGGAGTAATACTGCTATCCCAAAGAACAGCACGTGATATCACAGAGCCCACCTACTCAAAAGTCTTACCCACCAGCTGGTGACTGAGCTGTGGGGATTCCAACACACTTAGGCAGGTAAAGACACCTGATTTCATTCCCTCAACATAGCTATCAACATGTTCAAATGAACAAGAATTTTGACTGGGCATGTTGGGTGGAAGGAGGGAAGGAGAAAAGGTACAGAAAGGATCAGGCATTCATACAGATTAAATTTCTCCTCCTTGGGACACTGTAATAGATTGACTGCTAAAATGGCCCCAATTCTCTACCTCTTCAGTTTTACACACCTTTTGCAATGTGACTTTGCAGCTCCTTTCAACAAAAGACTGAGCCTGTATCCCCAACTTAATCTGGGCTGATTTTGTGATTGCTTTGGCAGAAGTTAGACTACTAATCCTTAGCCTTGGCCTCAAAGGACTTCATGCGTTTTTCTCTTTCTCTTGGACCATGTGACCACCATGAGAAGCTTGGGCCAGCCTGCTGGAGGATGAAGAGACCATGTCAGGAAAATTCCAGGGTCTCAACTGCTGTAATACCCAAGCAAGTGCGCACATCCAGCCAAGATCAGCAGAGCCAACTCCCAACCCACAGCTGATCACAGATGTGCTCAGAATGACCACAGCCAAAGCCACAAGAACCACCCAGCCTACCCACTTGTGAGCAATAATAAAAGCTTAATGTTTTAAAGCACTGGACTTTGAGGTGGATTTTATGCAGTGGTAACTGATACAGACACTTTTCTCTTTCAATCCCCATGCTGGGCAGGTGAGGTTTCTCCTACTGAGGAGCACTCCGGGTTAGCATTTACCAGACTAGCTTCCTTAAGACATTGCTTCCTGGAAGCGTTAACAGACTTTACATAGGCGGGTAAAAGGAGGTGATCAAATATACGCAGGAAATGTTGTTCCAGCTCCTAGACGCTGCTAAGATCTGGCAGAGTGCATACACAGCACATGGTAGTTGGTCAATATTTGTTGAATGGATGAAGAAAGTGTGCTTCTCTGATTATTATTTTCTCCAGTCAAGGGGGCCAGAGTGAAGCACATTCCAGAGCTGTGTATATTCTGATGCATATCAGCCCACTGAAGACTGAGGATTATGAGGGTAACAAACACAAAGAAAATTCACCTGTTAATGTTAACTCCACCATGTCTAAATTTTTGGTTGAGGCATTAGTATTACAATCCCAAACGCAGCACAAAACTGCTAGTTATCACGTAACATCCATTCTCCTCTTTTTCATCAGTAAGACAGCCTCAACTAAAGACTGCATTTCTGGCTCTCTTGCAGCTAGGTATGACCATGTGACCAAGTACTGGCCGATGAAATGAAAATGTAAATATTAAATGGAACTTCCAGAAAGGCCACAGAAATTGAGGGAGATGCTTTCTGCTGTACATCTGGACTGGGGACAAGATGGCCTAAACTGGCTCCTGAGTGACCTTGAAAATGGAAGCCACATGATCAGGCCAGTGGGACAGAAAGACAGGAACCTGGGCTCCTGGTCTTACCGTGAAATTACAGAGTGCCTAATTCTGAATTTCTTTTCTATGAACTTCCATCTCGTTTAAGTCATCATTATTTTACATTTTTCTGTTATAAATGGCCAAACTATCCTAACTGATAGATCAAAGAAACAGGATCCTCAGCACACATTTACAGCCTCCTAGACTTCTCATTAGGACCATATACCCAATTTTGAAAAAATTCTGTTTTCTACAGAAGAGGAAGCATTACTTTTATTTATATATAAAGAAGTCATGACCTCATTTGCTGTTCTCCACTAACAATGTTGACCACCCACTTACCTAAACATCCACCTTGCTTGTGGGGCTTTAGCTGATCATAATAATCATTTCCTGATGAAGAGCAGAGAGCCAAATACTGGGAAGTGAAAGTACTGAGTAAACTCCATCTAAGTTCTACATCACTCAGGGAACGAACAAGTACCTGGCTTCCCATCTTGACTTTTCCTCCTGGGCTCCTCTTTAAACATCCAATTATAAAGAAATTTATTTGTTTAGGCTTTTTCCTCAGCGAAATCCAGAAATTAAATCGCTTCGCCAGCAAGGCCAGGAAAACAAATCATTCATGTTGTGGCTGAGCCATAAGGCTCACATCATAAACACAAGCAGAGCCTGCACAGCTTTGCTCTCACAAAGCCATTTGGGAGAAGATTTTTATGGCAGCAGCTGAAATGTTTCTACCAAAACAACACCTACACTTCGCTAGAGTTATTTGCAGAGGAGAAGGTTTCCCCTACTGCTGTTTAAATCGTTAAAATCTGTAGTTAAAAGCGTAGGCTGATAGGAGTCTGGGGGAGAACTTAGCTGCCACTGCTTGGCTGGGTGACCTCGGGCAGATCACTTAACCTCACCGAACTCAGGTGCTCCCCATCAAACTGGAATCTCAGCACTTTAGACAGTCGTCCTGAGAACTGATGAGATAAACGCACACTTAGCACCATGGCTATACAATAAGTGTTGGAAAAATGAGAGCTGTATTCATTCCTATCAAATTTGATACTAGATACTTTGAATACCTTAGGGAATAAGATATAAGAACTTATGGGTAAGCCATATTTAAAGATACCAAGTTAACATTAATATAAAAGTACAAGCGTATTTAACAGTAGATGGGGGGCCAGCCTGGTGGCGCAGTGGTTAAGTGCTCACGTTCTGCTTCTCAGTGGCCCCGGGTTTGCTGGTTCGGATCCCAGGTGTGGACATGGCACCACTTGGCACACCGTGCTGTGGTAGGCATCCCTCATATAAAGTAGAGGAAGATGGGCACGGATGTTAGCTCAGGGCCAGTCTTCCTCAGCAAAAAGAGGAGGATTTGGCAGTAGTGAGCTCAGGGCTAATCTTCCTCCAAAAAAAAAAAAAACAGTATATGGGTTGAAGCCACAGAACCTAATTTACCCACAGACCACTTAACGCTGCTTTTTCTTGACTCTCTAGGACAAGGTCACGGACAGAAGTCCCCTCTGAATAGCTAAACTAGACATCATAAAGTCCATTTCCTGGAAAGTCTATTAATACTGATAACTAATATTGTTGAGCATTCACAACTATGAAGCACTGAGTAACACACTTCTCATGGATTATTTATCATTCACAACTACATACCTGGAGGTGTGATATGGACACTGCGATGCGATGACCAGACGCCACTTCAGGACTGAAGACCGCCCCCCCCCCACCCCGCTGCCGTGAGTGCCGCAGGCAGAACGCAGGAAACTGCCCTCAGCTGGAGAAAGTGCTCCACCCAAGGCCCAGCACCCTTCCCCTGGCCACTGCCGCCAGTGGTCAACATCAGTGACTAAAGGCCCAACCTGCTGTAGAGCTCCATGTGGGGTTGACTAAGACTTCTATTAAGACTGCACCACAGCTCAACTTCTCCCTCTGCCCATTCCCAAATCCTTCCCTTCTCCCCGACAGGTGTTGTCTTAAGAGACAGCATAGGCACTGTAAGGTGAAAAAAGTGGGGCTCAGAGAGGTTAAGAAACTTGCCCGGAGTCACACAGCCAATGAGTGGTATGACTGGGGTTGGGACCCCAGCCCTCTGATGCCAGAGCCCTGGTTCTAAACCACTCTGCTCTACTGCTCAATCGAGTTTGCATTTTTATGTCCAATAAAATAAACTGGGTAACCTGGCTGTTGTTCTCACAGTAGATTGCAAGGAGAAAATTATAAGGAAAGAGTTGCAAGAGGAGTCTCAATAAACTGTTATCAAGGACAACCAGGAAACAGAAACTACTCCAGATCTTTCAAACCAAGGGACTGGTTACAGAGTGATGGAATGGCTGAGAGGCCACAGAGGGAACAGCGAGGAACCCAGAGCCCAGCAACTGCGGAAAGCTGCTAGTTTGCCCAGGCAGGAGGGATCATGGAGGGAAGTGATATTACCAGAGCCCAGAGACTAGAACAGCACAGGCTGCGGTGGAGAAAGGGGAAGTCCACGTCTTCCACCGGACAGCAGAGGGCAAGGGAGCTTGGGAAATGTAGTTCCCTGTAACTTGGAACAGAACAGCAGAAGGTCACAGAACGGATCTAAGAACAAGTCTGTGTTTGAGCAGCCCACAAGTACAGCTGATCAACTGACAACGAGGAGGAACAGAGAAACACTCTGAAAATAAGACACAAGAATTAAAACAGCAGATCTGTGAAAACTGAGTTAATGGCAAGTATTCCCACACACTCCATCAGTCCCTAAGCAAACGATAACAACAGTAATAATGCCTTTCACTTACATGGCTCTTTACACGGCATATTGCCTCAATAAGTGATGTCTAAAAGGACGAGCCTGAGAAGTTTCACTTATTCGCCATTTAGTAGATCAGGGGAATATATGAGACACTCCAGAAATATTTCCATCATCAAAATAGTGAATTTATTTGACAGTGCTTAAATGGGTAGAATTTCACGATCAAAATTTTACTTAAGTAGAACAAATTGTTCCCCACTACTGTCAGCTAAATGAGGTGTTAATGCAGCTCCTATGCTGGAATGCCAGATCTGCCTTCAGGATTTTATCTGCTGTTTGACAAAGTAGGAGCTAGAACACAAACGCTTTGCTCTCTGCTCAGAAGTCCTCTGCTGACTTCTCTGATGCAGCAGAAATTCTTAGGGGTAGCAAGGGGGCAGAGGAGAGAAAAACCCTGACAACAAAAATATAACACCAAAGATCTCCAGTCAGTGCTCGCTTCAGCAGCACAGATCCTAAAATTGGGACAATACAAAGATTACCGTGGGCCCTGCACAAGGATGACATGCAAATTCCACATTTTGCTTTCGTTTGCTAACGTTCACAGGTGGGAACACTGAGGCTCTGACAAGCAGAATGACTTACCCAACTGAGGGCCCTCTTGCTTCAAACTCCATCCCCAACTTCTCACAATAAAAGGATTTCCAGTCACTGTATTCAGCAACCACTCAATGTATAACTATCCATCTTGCCCCTCCAAAAACCTCTAACATCTATTTTAAAAATTATTTATATTACAGTCCCTCCAGAAGCAATGTGATTTGTTCATATTTAAGACTGGGAATACATTTCGGTCCTTTCCACACACCCCTCCCCAACAAAGCTTCTTTGAGGTAATTAAGACCCAAACGGCTTGAGAGAGGATCTGGGTTTGAGGCTTGGCCTTGCTTCTAGCTAGCTGTGTAGATTTCGGCTAGCCAATTAACCTTTCTGCGCCTCTGTTTCTTCATTTCCAACATGACGCAACTAGAACTAGCTAACGTCCACAATCCTTTCAGCCCTGAAATGATTCCACAGACAGATAATAAAAGTCCTGTGTGGAACCAGATGAACTCTCTCTCACTTGACATCGCCCAGACATCTATTTGTGAGATTGCTTATCAGAATTAAAAGTACAGTCCGTCGCCATGCATAGAGAGAAGACTGACCTCATTCCTTGCTCAGTTGACTGTGATCTCACCCGCAATTCTCAAGTTAGGTTCTGGGGTAGTCTGATTGCAAAAAGAGCAATTCTTCTCCCTCCCTGTATCTAAACCCTCTGCCATGTAACCCTGTAGTGTGCTCCCACTCTGGGACGGCCGTGCGACTTCCTTTGGCCAATGAGAAACTAGCAAACATGATATAAACAAAGGCTTGAAAAGTGCATGCACTTTTGGTCTTGCTCTCATTCTTACTCCCTTGTCATGGCCAGGAGGACATGGTGGGTCTAGCGTGCTTAGGGATGAGAGACATATATAGAAGAGACAAGTCTCCCTACTCTTCCTAGCTAAAGCCCTCCTAGCTCAGCCACTGAGCCCCCAGACAAGTGAGAAAACCCAGCTAGGATCAGAAGAGCTGCCTGCCCAGCCCACCGCTGACCACAGACACATGAATGACATCAGCTGAAATCACCAAGCCCAGATCAAGATCAGCTGAACCCCCCAAACTTGTAAGCTAAGTATTTATTACTGTATTCCACTGAGGTTTTGAAGCGGCTTGTTATGCAGCATTATTGTGACAATAGATAACTGATACACATTCCTTGGACGACTAGCCCTCAGCCAGACTATAATGACTATTTCCAGAATAAAGAGTCCTTAGTGCTGAAGCAAGTTTGGGACGTGCTGCATGCCTTAAATTTATCTTAGAGGTCCATACACACATTAATGCTTTTAAGGCTCTAAGAAGTCCTCCAGAAGAGGAATCTATTTAACTTTGCCTAACTCATGTGTCCCCCAACCTATTTTACCACAGACCTCCAAATACAATTTGCTAATCAAATTCCCCCCGACCCTTAGATCCCAAGTCTAGGCTGAGCTTCAGTCCAACCTTCCTGCTGGTTAAGCTATGTACTTTATTGTCTCTTCCTAGATAGTCAATGGACCTTCAAAAACAAACAAAATAAAACAAAAACCTTAAAAGTACTTTGAAATCACAAAAGCTTATATTGTTTATAACCAAGTCTCATTAGAAATAAAGAGGAATGTTCCACAAATATCTGAAACCCATACACATCCTTAGTCTAATTTCAACTTTCTCATCTATTAAAACTTTAGCAGAAGCCTAAGGCTGACCTTGCTATTCCCTCCTCAACATTCTTCAGAGGCTCCCCATTGCCATCTTCTTATCATTGTTCACAAGCCTTTGATGATCGGGGCCCTGAAACCTTATCCATTTCCTCTCCCGCCACTCTCCCTCCCCTCTCTCTCCTTCCTAGCCTACTCCCACTCTCAGGTGTCCCTGCGATCCACGCTGAACCACCTTCAATCCATCAAATGGGCCACGAGCTAGTGCTCTGAAGCTCTCCAAGGCCTGGTCCTATTTGATGTGAACTTGAATTATGCAACTTTGACATAATATGATATCAAAGCATTAATATGGTTTCACATTAATTTGAATCAGTGTTAAAACCACCCAAAATATTAAAATTCTTTAAAAATTATAGTGTCAAATTTGGCTGGGCCAAGGGGTACTCTAAACTCTGTTTACAGAGTGGCCACAGGGTGGCACCATATTAGCTGATAAACAGAAATACCCACCATCATTGGTCTTTTGTCAGAAATATTTTCTTTTTTTGGTTTTAAAAAAACATTTTTTTTAATTGAAGTAAAATTTGTATTTGGTATATAACATTATATAAGTTCCTTGAATTACGGGAGTTCTGAATTTGCAAGGACTTAGAATACAACCCTCACATAAAATGTAACCTCTAAAACATGGAGTTTCTCCTGCTGGAAACGCCTCCTCATCTCTTAACCACACTCAAGCCCGAACACACAGAGTTCACCCAGCTAACTTCAATTCATCCTTTATGCATCAGTTGAGACAGTACTTCTGCCTGGAAACTTCTCCTGAAACCCCCAAGAACAGGTTGCAAGACCCTCCCATGATAGAATTTACCTGATTTTGACATATTTTCCACTATAAATGCCTATTATTAGGTCTAGACAGCTTCACAGAAGGGGTCCTAGCTCATTAAATCTTAGATCCAGAGTCCAATATAATGCCTGGTTCACAGTAGATGACCAATAAATACCAGATGGGTTCATGTGTGGATGGATGGAGAAATGAACAAGTAGGATGGGTCACCGAATATAACATAACTGCTTTTTGCTGTATATTTTCCCTTATCCTCTTCCCTGTCCAACCACAAGGAAAGATAATTACAAACACAAGGGAACAGCAGAGGAAAGAACACAAGAAAAAAAAACAACCTTGATAATCATATTGGCTGAATAAGAGTGATCAGTATGAACTTAGAATTAACGTAGACCCACATTTTTTGAAGTGAGGGCACTTGTCAAAAATATAAAAGATAATCAGAAAAAAAAGTAGGATGCAGTAGTGTCTTTCTTTGCCTCCTCAGAGAAAAGCTGCTGAAGATACATCTTGTATTTTTTGGAGATAAACATTTTAACTCATTTGTTGAAAGCGAAGGATTCACTCCAAGAACTGTGCTCTGTAACGAATGTGACTTCTTTGATGTAGCACCCGAAGATGTAGGAAGGGCTTTCATTACAGCTCCATGGGTCAGATTTCCGGCTTCCTATCACAAACCTCACTAGAGAAATAATTTTTTTTCTCATTCTCCTTCACCTTGGACACCAAGTTCCCTATCTTGGTTATCCATGCGTTGTCCTCTTTAACAGGGATAGAAATAAGTGCAAACACAGATAAGACATTTTAAAACCAAATAAGCCTTGTCTCTGTTTCTTCTCACATGCCTTTTGACCCCTGACCAATCCCAATACACCTCTGGCACTTTGAGGCAGGGCTAGGGAAATAGCTCTGCCATTGTCTTAAACATCCTGCCAGCTGACACCAGGCAGGAGCCTTAGAGAATGTCACATGGATGATCTTTTGGCTGCATGTGTGTACAGCCTTGTTCTCTGAGCCTTAATTTTATTTGAACTTTCTTTTGACCCCTTATAGACACTCTATTTGAAAACAAGGGCTACACAGTATTTTCATGAGCTAGAAAAATCCAAAACAATTTTCTATGGATTAAAGTTAAGCATAGTCAAAGTTAAGCAAAAACATGATCTGCTGATGTTTTTCAGGTTCCTTTGTGCCATACTCCCCTCCTGTCTGAACTCCCTTAAAAAGCCCCACTTAAGGGGCTGGCCCCGTGGCCGAGTGGTTAAGCTCGCGCGCTCCGCTGCAGGCGGCCCAGTGTTTGGTTGGTTTGAATCCTGGGCACGGACATGGCACTGCTCATCAAACCACGCTGAGGCAGCGTCCCACATGCCACAACTAGAAGGACCCACAGCGAAGAAAGTACAACTATGTACCGGGGGGTTTTGGGGAGAAAAAGGAAAAAAATAAATCTTTAAAAAAAAAAGAAAAAAAGCCCCACTTAAAAATATAAATAAGAAACGGGCCATTTAGTTGTGTCATCAAGAAACCACATCAGTGGTGGCAGCGGGGAACATCGTAGTTGGTTCTCCCAAATCTTAACCTTAAAGATGTGGTAAGAGCCCAGCTTCTCGGAGCAGCTCTGTCCTTGGAAGCTTGTTAAACTTTCAAGAATTCATTTCTCCTCCTACAGCCTGTTTTTCTGCATGCATTCTTTCAAAAGACATCTGCATCCCCTGGGAAGAGATGAAAGTGATACCAAATAAAACAAAAAGCAAACTTCAGAGGGACTTCTCAAGTAAATGCTCCCAAATACAGAAAAATTTCTTTAGTTTGTTCTTCTCTTTCACTCTTTAACCCCCTTACAAAGTTAAATTCCCCAAGGTTGTTTATCCTCTTTATTTACCAAAAGCACCCACCAGGTAACCAAATGAGGATCCCTTTGCAGAAGAGAGCCCAGGCAGCAATTTCCCAGAGACCATGAAGCATCGCCACCAGGACTCCCACAGAGCACAACTGAATCCACCCTGCGTTTCTTGCCAATGCTGTTCCTTAATTGGCTATGAATAGTTACAGTCAGCCCCAGCAATTTCTGCACCCTGTATAGCATAATCTCCTAAAACATCAGCTGAGAGTTTAGGGGCTCAATCTTTAAATAGCATCTAAATAACAATCATAGTAATAATGAAAGAATTGCCAAACTGCTATGTGAACTCTGAAGCCCCAAGTGGAAGCTCAGCTAATGGAAGCAACTGTTCTTCCATACCCCGCCCCCCATCACTTTTTAAATGTTCCATTTAGCAATGGAAATTTCTGCAGTTAGATAATGTGAAGTGATAGGATTTTATATTTCGGGCTATCTCTGGATATAAAGATTAAAATTATTGACAGCTGTTCTCAAGGAAATCCCAACTCCACTCAAAAAAGAAGCTTCTAATGGAATTTGTGCATTCACTCAATGAATGATTACTGAGTACCAGGCATGTTCCAGGCCCCGAGGATCCACAGTGAACAATACAGACAGTGATCCCTGCTCTCATGGAGCTTCCACTCTGGAGGGGTAGACTGACAGCACACAAATAAGCAAATGTTCTAGATATCAGAAGATACTAAAGGCCATGGAGGAAAAAGTCTGACGTAGGGAAAGAGGCAGCTGGCAAAGGTGGTGAGCATGGAGCGAACAAGGGAGAGTAGGAGCAGAGGAAGCTGGAGATAAAAAGGAAGGGATCTTGTCAGGCCCTGAAGGCCCCTGTAAGGCTTCAGCTTATGCTCCCAATGAGGTGGGAAGCCACTGTAGACGAGAAGCAGAGCGACACAATCTGCCTTTTATTAAAAGGATCACTCGGGCTGCTGTGTTGAGAACACACTGTAGGGGAGCAAGGACACAAGCAGGGACACCAGCTAGAAGGCTACGGTAGAATCCAGCTAAAGGGGGACGGTAACTGGACCAAGGTAGTGATGAAGGCAATACAAACTGGTTAAACTTGGGATGTGTTTTGAATGTAGAACAAACAATTTACTGATGAACTGGATGTCAGCATTTGAAGGCAGAGGTTCTTCTATTTTCCTACTTAAAATGCCCAGGAAAACTCCAAATTTGCATTCATTGGGTTTATTTAATGCAACAGGTTCTGATGATGCATTGAGTTACATCTCCAGCCTTTATCTTGCAACTGACCCACGGTTATCTGCCGTTGCTTCTAACATACTTCATTCCTCTGGTCCACTCAACCTTAGCTGATCATCCATTCCCAACCTTGGTACTGAGGATCATAGAACTAATCTCCCATTCACCCAGGTTCAATATCCCTTTGTTTCTTCCTTCTCCGTCTTCCCCACTGTGAATCAGACACGAAACTCTTATCAGTTCTTCCTCTGAACCCTATTTTGTACACTCCCCTCCCTCTCAGTTTCTATTGCCTCCCCTCTGGTGCCCACCACTACAGTCTCCTAGGTGGTCTTGCTGGCTGCAACCTCTCCCTCATGAAAACCAGCTTGCCAACTGTCAACAAAACAACGTCCTGAAAGTGCAGGTTTTTGATGTGACTACCCCTGTTTGCAAGCACCCCGCACCCTGGCCTCCAAGGGTCTCACCCAATGGCTATAGGTCTCTCCATAGCCCTCCATTATCTAACCTCTCACCCCTACCCCACAGACATTCACTGCCTCTGGAGTGTGAAAGGGCATTCTTGCTCATTCTTACTTTTTAACTTTCATACATGGGGCTTCCTAGCTTATAATGCCCCCTCCCTCTCCCTCCTGTGCAACCTTGCCTAAATCTACTCATCCACGGAGACTAGCCCAAATTCTGCCCCCTCTATAAGAACACTCCTAACGGCTCCAGCCCCTATTCATGCCCTATTATGGCCCTGTTCATCTGACCCTTTCATTAGGATCTCATGTCACAGATGGATGCCATATTACCTGGGTAGGTGTAAACTCCAAGGTCACATACCAACTCGTTTTTACACCCTCCATTGAGACACATATGGAGTATTCAATATGTATTTACTGAATTAAATTATTTCATGAAATAAACTAACTGAGACAATATTACCCTCCACCTTGATCTCAAACTCTGAAAGTGGGAAATTGAAAACTCCTAGAATTCAAAGGATACAGGATCTTTGAATAAAACAATCTCAGATAATTCTTACTCTACCTTTCTGTTTCTCTTCTGCCATTTTGATTCTTCCACCAACTTTGCTTTTAGATAACGTGCCACAGAAGAACTGGACAAAAAGTTATGGTTGGGGTTATCTTATGGAGATTATGCTCAAGGGACATAATATGCCAAGTTGGAATCTAATCAGTCTTTCAAACAGTCAAACAAGATACAGGCTTCACGGGAGAGTAAACAGGAATGGAATGAGCAGTTCTGGCCCCACAGTCACAAAGTTTGGCCATCACTGAGATCTCTGAGTATAGAACGGGGGCCACATGGCAGTGGAAGCAAAAAGAAAAAGAAGTTGGCTTTTAATCAGGCACTCAGGCTCTATTCCCAGGCAGGAATGCCGGCTACATCTCAGAAACTACCACACAGCCTCCACCAGTATGTTCTAAATGACAGGAGTTCACTGACTCACAAAACACCATTGCAGAGGGGCTCCCTGAGAAACTAGGTCCTTGTAGTCCCCAAAACAGGCTACTCTTCACTTCTCTCAAGACAAAGATTCTCTCCACTTAATCCTTACTTCTTCAAGGCAACTATCTCCAATGTTTAATTCATGCAAATGACAAATATTTGCCAGTACCTTAACATGAGCCATGCACAGCCACTGACACCCTGAGGAAGGCAGATAGGTTCCTTGGCCTTCGAGAGCCTACAGATAGTGATCAAGTCACCACACAGGTATAAAATTACAAACTATGATTAGTGCAATGAAGGAAATGGAGATGGAACAGGGGATGAGACTTAATCCAGAGGGTTCCATGCTCCCCTGAGGAAGTGATACTTGAGCTGACATCTGAAGAGTAAGTTAGAAGTTAAATGACATATGGGGAGAGAGAAAACAGCCTCTCTCTCCCCATATGTCATTTAACAGGGACATAGAAGAACACAGGGGCAGGAAGGACAGTGGTACACTGGAATAACTAAAATAAAAAACTAAGCAGGGAGAGCATGGCTCAAGAAGTAGTTAGAGGGCAAGCCTGGTGGCGCAGCAGTTAAGTGCGCACGTTCTGCTTGGGTGGCCCGGGATTCGCTGGTTTGGATCCCGGGTGTGGACACGGCACTGCTTGGCACACCATGCTGCAGCATGTGTCCCATGTATAAAGAGAGGAAGATGGGCATGGATGTTAGCTCAGGGCCAGCCTTCCTCAGCAAAAAGAGGAGGATTGGCAGCAGTTAGCTCAGGGCTAATCTTCCTCAAAAAAACAAATAAATAAATAAATAAAAATTTTTAAAAAAAGAAATTAGAAGGTAGAAGGCAGGTCAAGCAGAGCTTTGTAGAACATGGAAAAGAAAGAAACCTCTAGCCTCAAAGGAAGAGGCAGGCCCTGAGAGTTCCTTCAAATCCTCTGTGTACTAATGTTCTCTACTCGTCTGCCATTGCCTACTCTGACCACAGTTCCTTTGAGATAACCCATCCCACCTCAGCCCCTCAAAGAAGATCCTTAGTGGCACAAGACTTGGCCCTCCCAACTACAGACGATTGGACAGCTAGCAACCAATATGAGTGTCTCCTGGGAGCATGTAAACTTGGGAGCTCTTAAGACACAGAGGCTACAGCCAACTGGTGATGAACACTGAACTAAAAACTTTCCATGAATACTGGGGGCTGAGGGACATGTTGGTCATGTTGAGCCATGTGCA
This sequence comes from Equus caballus, assembly GCF_041296265.1. NCBI lineage: Eukaryota > Metazoa > Chordata > Mammalia > Perissodactyla > Equidae > Equus > Equus caballus. The sequence continues at coordinate 15,397,102 of NC_091705.1, forward strand.
AAAAAAAATTTAGTTAATTGTTTGTCACTCTTCCCATTGAAAGGTCAAGTCTATTTCCCTTCTCCAGGAAGCTGGCCCTGTGACCGCTTTGACCAACAGAATTCAGTAAGAGTGGTCACCCAGGATTTCTGAGTCCTGGCCTTAAGGGCACTGGCAACTTCCGTTTTTGCACATTTATAATGCCCCCTCTTAAAACCCAGCCCCCAAGCTGTGAGAAGCCCAAGCCACGTGGACAGGGGCTACATAGAAGAGAACTGAGGTGATCTAGTTGGCATCCTAGCTGAACTCCCATCCTGCAGCGAGCATCAACTGCCTGCCATGTGAGAGAGTCATCTTGAGTATTCCAGCTTATTTGAACCCCTGGATAACTGCAGCTCCTGCCAACACCATGTGGAGCAGAAGAACTGCCCAGCTGAGCCCAATCAGCTCACAGACTCCTGAGGGATATTAAATGGTGGTGGTTGTTTTAAGCCAATAAGTTTTGGGGTCGTTTGTTACAAAGCAATAGATAACTAAAACAGAAATAGAACAAGGTAGCAAATAAGATTAGGAAAGAATAAAGCAGATAACCAAAGAAAGGCAGAGACGCCGCCACTGCATGGTAAGGAGTTCAAGCTTAATTCTGGACTTTCCCGCTCTCGTTCCATGACACTTGGCTGGACGTTGTTCCTGCCTCTGTAATTCATGAACTTCAGTTTCTTGACAATAAATTGGCCTTAAGTATGACCAGCTTAAGGGCTTTCTGTTCACAAAGGCTTTGACTATAATACCCATATATTACAGTCACCATTTTGCTCCTGCCTCTGCAAAGGAATTCTCGTTTATCAGTGTCCAGCTTAGCAACCAGCACTCAGAAATTCACTGTGTCTACAACTGTGGTATTGATAAGACAGTCTTCACCAATTACCTGCCTTAGGGTATCAAGATTACGGATCTCTAAAGTTTTAGGGACTAGAGTAATTAGAAGCAGTTTAAGATTCAAATATCTCTTATGCTAGGAGTGTCAAACATGTTCCACTAAACAGGTGATTGTGAACTATGGAAGCTAACATAATCATTAGTAATTAAAAAGGCAACCCAGCATATTTCCAAACAACCCATCATATTTTAGGTAATTCTAAAGTGAAATGAAGCAATTCCATAGTGATAAATTTGGTGTAAGTGCACACAAGTCTGAGCAAAGGCATGTGTGGATAGACAAAATCAGTGGGTCTATCTCCCTATTTTGAGACACTCGTGAATTTAAAACATGCATTGCTCAGTATTTAGAATATGTGCACCATGAGGTCTAACAATATGTTAAATGTCTAAAGATTCTTAAAGACATTGTTTTGTTTTGTCTTCATTCCTAATATTTTTATAGTGTGTGTACTGTATGTATTATTTTAAGTGATGAGTATTAAGGATTAGATTCATCTTCTATCCCTTGGCCTCAAGTCCAGGCATTCCTCCAAGGGCCACCAGTATTTTGGCCAAATAATTAGACTCACTGATACTCCAACCCACCAGGAAATTCCACACCTTCTTTCATGCCATTCCCACTCTTCTCTCTCTGGTAATCTCACTAAGCTCGCCCTTCAAGACCCAACTCAATGTCACTTGTTCTATGAAGCATTATCTGACACTCACTGACCTCTCTGCCTTTTCTTAACAGACTTAACTACACCCTCATTTAGATTCACATAATATTGTGTATAGACCTATAACACTTAAAATATTTAGCATAATTATTTGTTTGAACTTCTATTTTCCCACCTCCATTGTGATTTCCTTGAAAGCAGTGATCAAATACTATTCTTTATCGACTCCATGGAGCTTATTAGCAAAGTGCCTGACTCACAAGGGGCCCTCTGTAAATATGTGCAGAATGCGTGCTTTCTGTTGCTATAGTGTCTTATTCTAAGCAGCCTGAAATGCCTTTCACACAAGCTTTTTTAAAAACTCTCAAAAAAATGGATTATAACCCTTTAGAGGGATGAGAAATATAAGGAATTAAAAGGAAAAGACTTACTTATCTTAAATTAGACTACATGAGAGAAATCTCTGAAATTTCCAGATAGATAGATCCATTTCACTCTGCTGCTTCTGTGAATCACATATTATTCCACCTCACAGAGTTAAATACATCATAACTAACGCTATACATGGTCATAATAAGGTAGAGCTTTTGATTTTCAATTCACTATTCAAACAGAGCTACCCATGGAGTAGACCCAAAAAAAACAAGATTATCAATCACAACCTCAGGCACCCCTCCAAAAATGTCTCTTTAATAAGCAGACCCCTTCTTTTATTAAGGCATCCTACATGCTGAGTGTCCTTGGGACACTTCATTATCTTATATCTTTATAACATTTCTAGCTGCCTCATATCATCTGATTCTGTCATCCAGATTCCTCAAAAATAGTGTCTCAGTTAGGGTTCCAGCAGGAAATGGATGGAACACTCATATGAGACAACTTAGGGTGTTTAATAGGGGATTGTTTATCAGGTGTAGGCAGGGTTTGGGCAAGACAACCAGGGTATCCGAAGTACCCTAGGCCTAAAGGGACAAGAGGATAGAGCTAGAGGAACCCAGAAAAGGTACTATAGTTACAGAAGTGGGCCACTTGACAGACTCTGGCATCCAGGAGGGCAACAGGGACAACCAGCAGCCTGGCGGCAAGAAGAGACCTGGGGGGATGAATAGGCTGCCCTCATGGTCCTCCCCCTCCAATCTCCTGCTACAGCTCCCACTGCCTGAATCCAACCTGAAGCCAGAGGGCAAGGAAGCCCACCAATGCAGCATTTAACGCCCAACCTGTGGCACAAGAGCAGACTAGAGAAAGTGGAGAGTAGATGTGGAGGGGGTAACAGACAATATCCAACACCGATGGTATCACAGTCAGCACCGATGTCTCAGCCCCATCCTTCCCATACTATAGCACTGGGCACACAGATGGAAATAATAAGAAAGAGCCAAGACACAGAGTGGCACTGTGTGCAGGAAGGCTCCACTTACATCCATTTCCATGTCTTTCTGAGCATGCAGGAGGTACCATCCACATGCCCTCTGCACTCAGTCCCCAAGCATACTGAACAGGCCTTACTCTAGGAACTGAGATTCTCTAACTGTAGGCTCTCCAGCAAGTGCCTAGGAGTAAGGCCTCCAGGCAAAGCCCTCAAACAGTGACACAAGAGTTGGTAAATAAACAGTCCAGTTCCTCCCCCCTCCAGGGGCCTACTCTGAAGCATATTCTACACAGTCTCCCAAAGACAGTGCTCCAGCAGAAGGGAGGCCCAGTTAGTTCCCCCCGATGGAATCAGCTTGTCAGCACACCCGATACTCGCTGCATTTCCTTCCTTATCTCACCCCCCTCGCCACCACTGATGCTTCCTGTGACCACCTCCCAAGTTAGCCATTTGCTCTCCAATCCTTGTCTCAGGCCGGCTCTGTGGAAAAGCCAACCTAAGACAATGCATGAGAAATAACCCCCACTTCTGAAAACAGACTTGTCATACACAATGTGTGAGAGTGTGTGCCCGTGCGCATGTGTGGTGCACACCCTGCCTACAGTTTTTATTCTGCTCCAAAGTAAGAATGTACAGAATGTGAGTCAAAAAAATTGACTTCTAAGTCTCTGACTTGGCTTTGAACTAGCTCTGTGAACCTCAGCAAATAACAACCTTCCCGGGCCTCAATTTCCTCATCTGTCAAATGAACTTAGACAAGGGCATCTCTAAGTTTCTTGCCCAGCTTTAAAGTTTGCTAAAAATTTTCAGCTGTAAAAGAGACAAAAAGCATAAGGCCCAGTACTTGGACTGACCCCAAATTCCATTCTTTGGACTATTTTCTTAAACTTAGGTAATTCAGAAAAAGCAAAAGGCACTTTTGTATCACCATAAAGAAAATAACTTTTAGAAATTAAGAATCAAACCTACCAACCAAATCGTTATATTATTTTAAATCAAATTTCCTAGATTTGATACCATACATATGATCAATTATTTTAAAACTCATAAATTTTATATGAACATCTATTGACCACCCTCTTAATCCATTATAGGATATAGCTATAAAAAATCAAGACTGCAAATTTTTTATAAAGTAATACCTCAGGAAAGAAATAGAGATCTGCTTTGTAGTTCTGGTTCCGCCATAACTTCACTTGTCCTCTTGGGCCAATCATTTCGCTTCCTCATTCCCCACATTCAGCAGCACCTCCAAGAGAGGTGGATCTGGAGCAGTCCATAAACAACGATCAACTGATGAATTACAGAATGACCCTGAGCCTTAATTTTACTAAATCGAAAAAAAAAAATAGTGGGAGGGTTGCACTATCTATATCATCTTGATAATCTCTTCCGATTCTAACATGCCCTCTTGAAATGAAACAGAATATAGTGACCTAAAATTCTGCAGCTCAAAATGATTTATATTCCTCTCTTGAAAGCTAATGCCTCTGCCAAGAGCAGCCATCCTACAGCACTGCTTACCTACCCAGTGGCAGAATCCACTGGATCCCGAACTTCTATAAACTGATTTGTAAAAGAAAAAAAAGAAAAAATTCACTGCTGGAGGCACAGTGTCATAGAATGAATAAGGCCCATGTTTCTGGCTCTCAGATTTAAAATAATGGCAAAAAGCATTCCAACCACCAGTCATGAGCAAGTCTGTTCTCATAGGTGATCAAGACCTTGTCTCAGTAATATTTGGAAACATATAACAAGCAAACAAAAAGCTTGTGGGAGGGAACAGAGGAGGCCATGGAAGGGGGAAGATGATAAGAAGGCATTCAAAAGTCCTTCACTTCTCTTTCTTGACTAGCCTATTCATAACAAATGAACCATCTGTAATAACATGAAAAGCCTAAAAGTAACAATGAGCCTCTTGAAAGGACTATTTGGCCCATGGGGGCTCCCGCTACTTTTTCTCTTAGGCACAAACAATTCAAAGTATGTGAGTATTGGAAATAGGAGAGGCAGGACAGGAACCAAGAGGAAAGTTCTAATTTTGTATCTTTGTGGGTATACTATCTAAAAACTGGTTTCCTTTCAATTTCCTCCAACATGAAGAACGGTCAGCTGCTTCTCTATGATATTTCATGTGAGTTTCAAGGCCAAGAGAGAGGAAGAAAAAAGAAAATGAGGTTTATAATGTCATTTACTGAAAAGTTAGATATTAAAATATAGCTATTATAAATTTGAAGTTATAAATACTAATTTACTATTTATACTAAAATTGTTAAGAAACATTAAATTACCAAGAAGGAAATATTAAATTACTTTGGAAATGTTAACATGAATAGCTATAACCTACCTAATTGTCTCTATCAGTGGTTCTCAATGTTGGGTGCATAACAGAATTACCTAAGAAACTTTTAGAAATTCTGACACCCAGGATATACCAAAAACCAATTATATCAACATCTCTGGGTGTTGGAAAACCAACAATGGTATTTTTGAAGCTGCCTGGGTGACACTGATATGCAGACAAGTTTGAGAACAACTGGTCTATATTATGCTAAGTTAATGTTAACGTGGCTTGAGGAAAAAGACAGTGCCTTGAACCAGCCCTTCACTTCTCTAAAACCCTCCTTGCCCTGGTCCTTACAGATGGACATCTTGGGTAGAAAGCTTCATCTCCCCACTGCTCAAGTGCCTGAGGCTGCCTCTCTACTCCCTCAAGCCCACTTGGAATTTGATATGATGCCTGCTATGGGGCTTAAGGGGCAAAGGAGCCTCAGGAAGAACCATGGGGAAGCACAGGGACATTAAAATTGTGTGCAGGAGGGAGAACGGGAATCCCCAGTGCCTTTGCAGGAATGAGTCACTCGCTGGCAAAGAAAACTCACTGAGGGTGGGCCATGCATTGCTAAAACACATGCAGCTTCAGCCCCTTTTTCACTGGCCTTCTTCAAACATTCGTGCATTCAGGATCTCTCTCCACGTGGTCATTTAATAGTCTGGCCTGAGTTTTTATATGGCATCAAGGTTGGCTTCCATGAAGGAGCATTCCAAGAGGACAAGCCATAATGCGCAAGGGCTTAGCAAGTCGCTGCCAGCATCATGTTTGCTAATGTCCCACTCACCAAAGCAAGTTTTGTGGCCAAGTCTAGACTCACTGAGGAGGAGAATATACAAGGGCATGAGTGATGGGAGGCAGAGTTCACTGAGGCCACCAAAGCAGCAATCTACCACAGTAGGAACAGAGTTTCCTATAGACTATGTCCTTTTGAGCCAGACCTTTTGAAATAAGCATCAACAGATTTATTAAAAACCAGTGATTGTAGAAATAAAACAATCTATACTAAATTAAAACTGAAGCTACCACACACTTTGTACCTCCCTCAGGCCAGCTCTTAGTACAGAAATAGAAATAATTCAATTCTATCATTTCCTAATGAAAAAGAGAAAAATCCTATATATCCCTAAAAGATAGAAATATCAATTTTGAAAGATTCCCTCACTAAAGATTTAGTACTATTCTTTAGATAAATTTGAAGGCTTCATGATTAAAATACACTCACTGGATTAAAACAAACCGATCCACATCTACTGTCAACTCCTTTTTCCCAATTTCCTTCTTAGAGGAATGAATCACCTTTGAAGAACTAGGCACAATCTTAACAAACTGTAGTTTTTAGCCTTCATGCACTGAAGACTAAGAAAAATCACACATCAATTACCATATGGAAAAATTACAATTCGCTTTAAACTAGAAGCTCACTTCAAGACTGTTTTAATGCATACTGCTTATTACTTTACTATTTTTGCACATATGGATTATGAAAATGCATTCTCTAGAGGGGAAAGGCATCTCCATTATGACAACCTTCTAGTAGAGCAGTAAACACAACCCCCAAAGTGACAGGGATATCCAGGAAAATACTGGGTGTCCTTTTGAGTGGGTATCTTGTGGGTGGGTGCATTGCTTTCCAACCGACTTCCCTTCGGACATGACCAATGAGAAGGTCGTTTCCGGCTCCAATCTCATAGATGAAGGATGCCCAAACCAGGATGAGCGAAACCTGGGATGAGGTCCTAAATGGATCTGATGTGTGTGAGACAACAGTGAGTCTGAAAGATTCATTGAGGCCACTCAAGATGAAGAGAGAGGTGAGAAGACTGGAACTAGCAGAAAACCTTTTTAATAAGAATTACAAATAAAAAGTACGTGTAGGCCATTTCCAAATAGTTCTGATCAATTTTTTTTTTCAGTGAGTTTGGTGCAACTACAGCATCTAGTATTGTTCCAGGCTCAATAAATATTTCTCAAATGAATAAATTATAACCTAATGGGACAGAGGAAAATGGCCTCGGAGATCTAGCCCAGTGGTTTTCCATACGTTTTTGGTAAAATTGGTGGAGGACAAGAGATGCAGGGAGCTGACTACTGCTTTATACCCTGGGCTTTTACATGAATAAAAGTTACTTCTTACATAAAAAAAGAAACTATTGCCACCGATCTACCCCAACATGCTTGTTTTATGAATGAGAAAACAGAGGCCCAGAATAGAGAAACAACTAAATGAAGGTCAGACACAGAGTGGTGGTATCAACCTAGACCTCAGGTCCAGAGAGAAATATTGGCATATACAGTCGATCCTGACTGTCTGCAAATTCACCTACTTACCAAAATTTATTTGTAACTGCAAAATCGATGGTAGCAACACTTTGGCAGACATGCAGAGATGCAAAAAAGCTGAGCCACTGATGCACACGATCCCAGCTGAGGTCAAACAGGGCTCTGCTCTGCCTTCTTGTTTCAGCTCTCACATCCTAAACAAGTGTCCTTTTCATGGTCTGTTTAGTGCCATGTTTTTCACAATTTTGTGCTTTTTGTTGGCAATTTTGCTGTCTGAAAGGGCCCCCAAGCAATGTGCTCAAGTGCTGTATAGTGCTCCTAAGCACAAGAAGGCTGTGATGTGCCTAATGGAGAAAATACATGTGTTAGATAAGCTTCATTCAGGGGTGAGTTACAGTGCTGTTGGCTGGGAGTCAACAATACATATTAAATAAGATTTTTTTAAAAAATAGAAACACACATAAGACAAGGCTATATATTGATCAGTTGATGAAAATGTTGTGACCAAAGGCTCACAGGAACCTAACCCTGTAGATCCACTAGGAGCAATGTCTCAATGTTTAGCAAATGTTTAGCAGTGTTTAGCAGTGTTCAAGGGAGACTTTATAGAGCATCACTGCTGAGAATAATGAGATCCGCTGTGCATAATTTACAGCTCTGTAGCCTGTTGTTATCCAAGGCCTGGAGGAAGGGCCACCAGTACTTTTGAACCAGACACCAGTAGACACCTTAGAGAAAAGTGCCTCTCATACCCACTGAGCATCTTGGTTTTTCTCATAACCAATGATAAGAGCATTATCAATTGCGTGAGGATTTTAAAATTTTTCATTTATTTGGAAATCTTTTACTATTATGGGGATTGTTACCTAATTTGATAGCCACAGAAGCAACAAAGGAAACATCCTGGAAGTCACCTAGTCCACCAATTAATAACCTGAGTTCCATGGACCAACAAAGAGGTCCATAGATATAACCCAAGGTTCCATAAACTTGGAAGGGAAAAATAATTACATGATTATTTTCACTAACCACTAACTGAAATGTTGCATTTCCTCTAATAATAAATATAAATCACAACCCACAATAGTATTAATAGCACCCGTGAGTTGGTTTTCAATGGAAATTCCAGACAGTTTCACATCCTTTTAGAATTATTGCAGATATGGCAAAATTATCATTTGTGCTCACCAATAATTCAAAGTTACAACAGTTTTTGTGTCATTTAATGTGTTGATAAGACATACATATATTATCATGCCACAAATTTATTTACTATTTTTATATCTGTATTTCAATATAACAGTTTCCTTTGTAGTTCGGTATATTTTATTTTATGCATTTAAAAAGTTGTTCAGAGAAAGGGTTCAGAGCAGCGTCAGCAAACTGCCAAAGGGCTCCATAAGAACCTCTGAACCACCTCACTCATCCCACTGATAAAGAAACAGGGCCTAGAGAAGGAAAGCTGCTTTTGAGGTCCTACCACTGGTTAGAAGCAAATCCAGGCCTGAAGCCTCACCATACCCAACGTGGGGCTCTATGAGCTCCAGCAAGCTGCTTAACTATTAAACCATAAGCATAAAACGGGGACACCTTATCCCTCAAAGCTTGGCCAATGGTTAAGTGAGCCGTGAAATCAAATGACATCAGTGTGACAAAAGGGAGAAGCACATATCCCTGGGTGGAAACGGTGAAGGTTTTACAATGCATACCTGACTCCCTCATAGCCTCTCCAAGATTCAGATCCTGCCCCTTGGAGAATGACGGTTGCCCCCTCTGCCTGGAAGGGAATCACCGTGTGAGAGAGCCAGTGTCTGGGGTGGGACTGCATGCCGCTCAGGTATACTGGTGCAGAACAGAGGTGCAGAGTCACATTTCCCGCCATCACCCGGCAAGCATCCTACGCACCAGCCACAACAAATTAACTGCTCTACACCAAGCATGCAGAGCTCTTTCCTGCCTCCTAACAGCTTCCCCTGCTTACAGTGGCGCTCCTGCCTTCTCTTCCTGGCAAAACTCTTCTCATCCTTTAATACCCAGTTACACGTCATCTTCCTCTGTTCTTGCCCAGTAATTTATGCTTGTCTCAATACAAGACTATGAGCCCAGCAAAGATGTGCAGGGGAAGATAACAGATAGAGGAAAGGAGATTGAGCATCTGTTGTTTGCACATGAGATAGATAATGATAGTAATAATAATGCTAACGTTTACTGAGCATTTACTATGTAACAGTATGTAACAGTATTACATACTGTTCTAAGCAATTTACATATATTACCTCATTTGATCTTCCAAACAGCGGGTAGGTACAATTCTGATCCTCATTCCACAGATGAGGAAACTGAGGCACAGTGAGGTTACATAAGTTGCCCAAGGTCACAAAGACAGGGAGTGGTAAAGCCTGGATCTAAAAGGAGGCATTGATCCAGACGCTATGTATGCCTTTACCCACCAACTGCACTGGAAGGAGCTGATCCAATCCCTTCATTCAATAGGTAAGGAAGTTACAGGTCACAGAGATTAGGTGGTATCTTATCAGTGAGGACTCAAGGTAAGATTAGAATTCAGAGCTCAACTTTCAGAAGACTGCCAGACTCTACGTTCAGTTTAGATTTTAGTTTGGAAGGAAAGAGAACAGGAAGGAAAGAGGAAGGGAAAGAGAGAAGGAAGGAAGGAAGGAAGACAGACTCATAGATCAGTCGACTGGCTGATAAATCCAATGATTGGTCAATAGACAGAAAGATTAATAGATAAACAGAAGACCTGATCATTCTCAGGTATCTCCAGCACAAAGCAGATCTGGCTCACAGTAGATAATCAGTTATTGCTCCTTAAGCCATGAAAAAATGTCAATACAGGCTATTAATATCACCCCTGAGTATCCTCTAATTTAATGTAGCTTCACACGATGCTGTTACGTGCTGGCCAGGAAACCCACAGTTGAAGGAAAGGCAAGAGGCTTAGAGACGATGAACTGCCTTCTCAGGAAACTCTTGGAGATTTCTTTCACAAAGAAGAGTTCACAATATTTTCAGTCTAAACCAGCCCTCCTATGTTTTTTTTCTTGCTGAGGAAGACTGGCCCTGAGCTAACATCCGTTGCCAATCTCCCTCTTTTTACTGGAGGAAAACTGTCACTGAGCTAACATCTGTGCCAATCCTCCTCTATTTTGTACATGAGATGCCACCACAGCATGGCTTGATGAGTGGTCTACGCCCGGGATCCGAACCCAGGAACCCCAGGCCACTGAATCGGAGCATGCGAATTCAACCACTACGCCACCAGCTGGCCCCAGACCTCCTATATTTTGATGGACATAATAAATACAATGTTCCGTGTTAACACAGAGAAACAAGGACCAAGTTTGCTTTGCTTGGGCTTTATGTTAATTTCTTGCTGACCTGATTACAACTTCAATTTATCCTACTAAGACAAAGATTATTTCTTTCGAAATAGTTGCCACTGTGCAAAGTCAACAAAGAAGATTTCTAACCTCCAATATATGGGATCAGATAAGTTTGCTCATGATCTCCTGACCTAGGGAACTAAACCATCATGTGCAAACATCATTGATGGGTTTCATGGGAAAACAATCCAAACACAGAAAACATCTGCTATGATACGCTTTCAACCACTTTAAGGGGGAAAAACTTCCACTGACATTATCGTCTATTCTCTGTAGCTGAAACTGCTTTCTACTTTGAAAGTTATTCACTTGCTCTAAACTGGCTGGACGATACATCAATTAAAGTAACTTATCCTTTAAACTCAAAAAAGGAAGATGCAAGCACACCTTCTGAAGTATACATACCTCTTCTTCCCACAAAATAGACTGAGTTGTCATACAGATGGTTAAAGATTTATTGTTGGTTTGAGGCAGATGCTAGTTAGCTACAGTCTTCAGAAACATTCACGTTTTCCTTTTGTAATCACAAGTCTAGGACTTACTCTCTGTGGTTTTGTGGTCGGCAACTTAACTAGGGTTGGCCCATAAACGCTCTAACTAGGTATGACATTAACAATTCCCAAAGATCAATGAAAGTTCACACCTCACTAGCAGCCAGACTCCCCAAAGACACCAAAGCTGAGATCTGCCTTACACCCCGGGCTGCATCTTCATTTTGAGCAGCATCTCTGGGACAAGAAACTTAATCTGTTTCCAGGCTTGTTGCTAAATCTATGATTTGATATTAAAAATACAATACACAGAGAATGTCAAAATGAGCCAAAAACAACAAACTAGATACAACCAAGAAGAGTCCCAGAGGCTAAACATGGTAGCAAAAGCAAGAAACAAGCATCTATATATAGAAAATGACTATCTTAACTAACAAGAAATCTACTTACTTGTAGAACTGTTTTCTTCTTTCTTTGGGATCCAGCTCCATGTATGGCAACTGGAGATTATATCACTGAGATAGTAAAGACACAAAAAAAGGGCTTTGAAAGTAATGTATTTTACATTTAAGACGTTACAACAATAAGGGTCAAATGCTGATGTGAACAGATTCAATTTTCTTCTGGAACATCTAACTGGATGGGGTGGGAAGGCAGCTGCACACAACTAAGAATCCACCTCAAATATCCAAATCTCAGTGTTGTTTTCCAACAAAAGAACATCTCTGGGTGTAAGGGGGGGACTCACAGGGCGCCTTCTCAATGCTCTTTAGTTTGGGTTCCCTCTGAGGCATACCCTAGGTCAAGGATTTGAGAACAAGTAGTTTATTTGGGAAGTGATCCCAGGAAGAACCAGTAGGGGAGTGGAAAAATGAGATGGGAAAGAAGCCAGTGCAGGGTGTGATATCAAGAAAGTTATCATCATGGGCAACTGGGGTCTACCCCCACTGGGGAATTCTGGGAGATGGCGTAGACACGTGTCTCCAGTTACCCCATCTGAAAGGAAGGGAGCTGGGGTACTTGTATACCAATTCCTATCTCAATTGAGGGGTGGGGGATACAGGAGGCATTGACTTCACAGCCCATACATAGGCAGAGAAGGGGCCCAGAGAAAGCCCTCACTCAGGTAAGGGGGCCAAATGCAGGCAGCTGGAAATTGGGCAAAAGAGCTGGTGGGTGTCAAAGACAGAGATATCTGCACATTTATGTTCATGGGAGCAATATCCACAATAGCCGAAAAGTAGAAGCAACCCAAGTATCCACCGATGGATGAATGGATAAACAAAATATGGTATATACACAGAATGGAATATTATGCAGCCTTAAAAAGTAAGGAAATTCTGACACACGCTACAACATGGATGAACACTGAGGACATTATGCCAAGAGAAATAAGCCATGCACCAAAGGACAAATACTATAAGATTCCACTAATATGAGGAACCTAGAGCAGTCAATTTCAGAGACAAAAAATAGAATGATGGTTCCAGGGACTTAGGAGAAGAAGGAATGGGAAGTTATTGTTTAATGGGTATAGAGTTTCAGTTTTGCAAATACAAAAGTTCTGGAGAAGAATGGTGAGGATGGTTGCACAACAATGTGAATATACGTAATGCCACTGAACTATACAATAAAAATGGTTAAATGGTAAATTTTATGTTATGCGTATTTTACCACCATTTTTTTTTAAAAGGTAAGTGCCAAAGCTGATACGGATGGAGCACCTAAAGTGTATTTATTCCAATAACTCCTTCAAAGACCTGCCTCAAAGACCTTCAAAGAGATCAGATGCAGCAAAAGATGCCCAAGGACAATCACCAATAGAGATTTGGGGAAGGGGACCATTCTAGGTAAAAAAATAAATGTGTTCACTTTTTTCTGATTATAAGACTAATATATGATCACTGATAAAAACTTAAGAAGAGAGCCACCCCCAATGGTCTAGTGGTTAAGGTTCGGCGCGCTCACTGCTTTGGCAGCCCAGTTCACTCCCCAGTCATGGAACCACACCACCTATCTATCAGTTGCCACACTGTGATGGCAGCTCACATAGAAGAACTTACAACTAGGATATACAACCACGCACTGGGGCTTTGCGGAGGAAAAAAGGAAGAGGAAGATTGGCAACAGATGTAAGCTCAGGGTGCATCCTTTCCTGCAAAATAAAATAAAATAAAATAAAACTTAGAAGACACAAAAATAAAAAGAAGAAAATCTAAGTCGTGTACAATCTCATCACAAGGGTGGCTCTCTCAGAATGAGTGGCATGGCAAACAAAGTGCACAAAGGACACATCTGGAAATCAGCTCCCAACCTCAGTTGCCAGGGGGCTTGTGTGGCTGGCAGAGCTGGGTTGCTGGCCCCTCTGGACCACACTCTCCCCATAGGGAAACAGTAGACTTTGTGTCAATGTCTTTGAACACCTTGTTATTTAGGGTGTGGTCAATGGACCAGCAGCATTAGCATCCCCTGGGAGCTTATTAGAAATGCAGAGTCTCAGGTCCCTCAGGACTTGCTGAATCAGAATTTGCATTTTAACAAGACATCCAGGTAAGTCGAGTGCACCTTAGAGTTTGAGAAGTGCTCACCTTAACACATCCTTCTACTTATGTCTATGACTCTGAAAGGGGTTAGAGCCACTAAGCCTCTACTGCCTTGGTGTTAAAATCTCCACTTCCTCTCATGGAAAACAATCCCCATCTAGCTTTAAAATGAGGTAATCCAGTACCTGGCACAGGATAGAGACTATGTAAGTGTGTGCCAATATCATTAGCATTGGCATTACCTACAATGTCACCTGAAAGAAAACCAGTGGAAGGTGACAGCAAATTAGAAAATTTTCATCTAAAATAACAAATTTTATTTATTTTTGCTGAAATAGAAAAATCTATCCTAGGGCAAGCTGAAAAGGATAAAATGGTTTTCTCCCCAAACTGACTGCTTCTTTTGTAATACGGTTCAATATGCTGAAGGCTTTTTTCAAACCTTAAAAAAAAAGCAAATGAAATGACATGTTGAAACTTAAACTGACTCTCTTGCATTTCCAAGGCTTCTGGTTTGTTGTGCTTAATGTCTTTTTTATTTTGCTTTTTGCCAACTTTGTAAGCAACAAATAGGACTTTGTCAGCTTATGCAATGATGCAGTTACAAGCACATTAGCCTTCTCACACACAAGAAGAATCTGATTTCAGAAAGAAGAAATAAAATTCACCACTAACGTAACATGTTATCACATACAAAGTTCTTTACATTAGGGGAATATTACCTACTTTTGCTAGGATTTGAAATTCGAAAATGTAGAGGGAACAGTGAAGGGGGCTGAGGAAACGAAAACAAACTAAGCTTTGAAGCAGCCGTACAACATGTCTAAGCTTATGGGCACATATCAAAAGCCTTGACACGTAAGAACTCTTTGACCCAAAAATTCTGCTTCTAAAAGTTTATCCCAAGGACGTGCAAAAATGCTTATTTTCAGTGGTAACACTCCTCACAGCCTTGCTTATAATATAAATATTTTTAAAAAGAAAAAACTAGTTTATGATATTGAACAATTAGTTAAATAAACTTCATTCATTCATATAAAAGTAGAATATGGCATTCAGAATAATGCTCATTTAGATGTACGTTTAATGACACAGAAAATGTTCATGATATATTTTTTAAATTTAAAAGTGCAAGTTACAAAAGAGTGTGGGTAGTATAACCCCATACTATCTTTACTCTTACTTAAACAGACACACACATACACACACACACACACACAGAGGCACACCTCAGACCTTCTCAGCCCCCCTTCCTGGTCTTAATTTTCTTCACAGTGCTCACCACCACCAGATATATGAGAAATTGGTTAATGCTTATCTCCCCCACTAGAGCAAAGTCAATTTCAGGAAAAGAGGGGACTGTTCTGTTCATCTCTATGTCCTCAATGCCTCATACCGTGCCTGGCACATAGTAGATAAGCAACAAATGTGACCTGAGAAATAAATATAAGCATGCAGGCATATGGCATAAGTCTCTGGAAAGTATTCCCAAAATTGTTAATAGTGGTTATGGCTGGGTGGTGAAAATACAGATGCTTTTATTTCCTTCTTTACATTGATCTACAGTTTCTAAATTTTATACCGTGAACTTCTTCTAGAAGAATAAAAGATATAACTTCTTTTCACATATGCATGTGTGCATTTGTATTCATACACGTACACTCCTATATTTGGTATCTAATAAGAATATCCATTTTCTCCAAATTGCCAAGTTATACAACGAAAAAAGCGAAACACTATTTTACTCTCCACTTCAGGTGAACTAAATGGAATATGGGACAAGTGGTTTAAAAAAAAATAACACAATGAATCCATTTTTGCTTCTTATCACACACACTTTCATTAAGTCACATACCAAGCACATAAAATCAGATAGTATAATCCTTAATAAATTGCTCATTTCATAAAAAATAAGTTTTTTAGTTCTATGAATTACACATTGTATTTTGCAATTACAGTGGAAAACGACACTTTCAGAGGTATCACAATAGATGCCCTATTGTTTTATTTTTAATTTATTAAAACTAGCAATTGCTCCAGAAGGCAGCAAAACTGGATCACAGTGTTCTCATTGGTCTGAAAACAGAATTGCCATCAAGAGACACACCTGGCGAATGGATCAAATCAAGAGCATAAGAGGCATTCAGACAGCATCCCGTGAAGTAATTTAATAGAGCTGACCTTATCATTACAAAGCATCTATTTGGGGAGGCTTACAACGTAACATACTTCCTGGGCAATCGTCAATGTTTCTATTTTATATTGGTATAAGTAATATAAAACTTCATAATTAAAAATACAATTCAGGATATATAAAAATAGTCAATTACAAAGATGATACTTGTCAGCACACACTGCAAAACAGATTTCATATGAGACAATGATACATGCCAACATAGGTCTCCATGCAAAGAGAATGTTCTATTAATGCTGTGTTTCCAAAGGATCGGGAGCACTTCTCTCTGTGGAAGCGCTAAGGGAGTCTGTGAACTGGTCATCATACCAAGACCCTCTGTGACCCTCCCACACTTAAGACTCCACCAAGCCTGCTCCCAGCCTTTCTTCTCTCACCTTTGCTTCCTTCTGAAATATTTCCTTTCATTCACTATCTGTAAAGTGTCAAAAGATTATTCCATAAAAGAAGTGTTTTCTTTGGTTTATTTGCCTCAATTAATCCCACGGTGATATTTGACCCTGAAAAATATATGATTCAATTTTATAATTTTTTTTTAACCCTAGACCAGAGCTTGGAAAACTACAGCCCTCGGGTCAAATCCAGCCTGCCAGCCATCTGCCTTCATAGAGCCCATGAGCTAAGATTGGTTTTTACATATTTAAATGGTTGAAAAATTCAAAAGAAGAATATTTCATGACACATAATAATTACATGAAATTCAACATGATGCATAATAATTACACAAAATTCAAATTTTGGTGTTCATGAATTCAGGTATTTATTTAGGTACTATCTATTGCTATTTTGTGCTACAACACTGAATAGTCACAATAGAAAGTGTAGAGCCCACAATGTCAAGAATACCTTCTGGCCTTTTTCAGAAAAAGTGTACCAACTTCTACCCTAGTCTATGTAACAGCAACACATAACAGACTGTAGGTGCCTGTGTGAGACTGCTTTATGTTCTCAGACGGTTACCTCTATGGCAGAACGTGAGATTGAAGACAGAGGGTGGAATGGAATAAAATCTTTATTTCTACTTATCTATATTGTTTTGTTCCAGCAAGCAGGTACTACTTTTGTGTTAAAAAAGTAAAAGAAAGAAACAAAATTCAAGGGGAACTTTTCACGTACCAAATATTGATCTTTCAGAACAAGACAGAATTAAACAGTTGAAATATGAAAAATAAAATTGGATTTCCACCAGTTTCTGAACAGTGTGATCATTTAGAATGGGCACGTTCAAACCAAACGGCATCTCTGACCATAAGAAAATGTAAAATGTTACCCAGTTATGCCATATTAATTTAAAAAAGGCTACAGTAAAGTATTTTGAAAGTACAAAGATTTTGAAAAGGCAAATACTGTTCAGAAATTAATGATAAACAGGTAACACAGAATACACATTCTAGAAAGACAAAGTACATTTAAATATCTCCAATTTCCTTTCTTCTCCTCATTCCTAAGTATTGGCTGAAACTAATTCATTCTATGCTAAACAAAGAAATACTGGTCCATAACTCTTGGTTTAAAAAAAAAATTCCCAAAATACATTGTAAGAAACATAAAAATTGTGTAGCCATATGGTCAACTGTACAACATCTTTACTGTTTCTTATCTTTAAATGGAGACGAAAATCTTCCAGAGAGCAGACAGCACATCCAGACAGGAGCATGATGCAGGAGAGTCTCATCGAGCCACCACATTTATAATTCAATTCCTGCACATTTATAAATGCTGGCTTTTAAACTGCAAGCCCAATGGTCCCTTTAACTACACTTAGATGCACAATAATTGACAGCTCATTACGACAAGTGGTCTCAAGAGTGAAGTATTACAGCTAATGGTCCGTAAATGCTTTCGTCTCCAAACTTGGACCAACATTAAGGCAAGCAAGACCGGGCTTTTCCTTAAATGCATTTGATTTGTAAATGCCTGCATGATATAACATTACTCAAAATTAATCTTCCCATTTCTAATGTCCGAAATACTGCATTTTTTTTTTTTAAGATTGGCCTTGAGGTAACATCTGTTGCCCATCTTACTCTCTTTTTTTTTTTGGTTTTTTTTCTTCTCCCCAAAGCCCTCCAGTACAGAGCTATATATCCTAGCTGTAGATTCTTCTGGTTGTACTATATGGGGCACCACCTCACCATGGCTTGATGAGTGGTGCTAGGTCCATGCCCAGGATCCAAACCACTGAAACCCTGAGCCGTGGAAGGGGGCGCACGAACTTAACCACCCAACCACGTGGCCATCCCCTGAAATACTGCATATTTAAATCAAGTACACACCTAATGTATCTTTCTTATGAAATACACTGCAATATGACAATTTCTAAGTATCCACATCTTGAATAGGAGCAGAAATGATTTTAAAGCAATGGAGTGAAAGCACCTAAATTTCAGTAATAGAATATTCCTGAAATGTTACAGTCCTTCATGACTTAAAAGTATGCGACCAATAAAAGCCATGTTTAAAACAAAATTATGTAGGAAATAATCACAATACAATGTTAAGAGTAAAAATTGTATGTCCAATATAATCCTAATTTTATAAAAAATATGCTATGTTACAGTGATTGTTTTTTGGTGGGCGGCAGAATAGCAGTAATATTCGTTTATCTTATCTTTTCAAAGTTTTCCACAATAAGCACCATTTTTACAATTAGAAAAAGATGTTTAATAAAAATAGTGTTCTTTTGTTTCTATTACTATAGGTATATATTAAAAATTACCACTAAAGATTAAACTAGTCTATCCACAATCAGGGAAACCTAAGAATGTACTTCATGTTTAATTTTATTGTCAAGTGCAAACACTGGCCAAGAAAAAGAGATACTTAAATAAATAACATTTCTATACAAAAGTCTTGGGGAAAATGAAGTAGATAGGAATGCTGCTAGTAGTAACTTAAATTGAAAACTGTAATATTTCGTAACTATTATTCTCAAGTTTTAGACCTAACAGACATAAATCCAGTGTCAGGAATAAATGTTAAATATGATCAACTTAACAGAAATAACTGGAAAAAAACCCTGAAATAATTAACATAATTACAAACATCACTTTTCTAAGACTGATGTCCTTTATCCACATTTGTCAGAGCCACCTGTGTTGGACACACTTCATTCAAACCTCTGCATTAAAGTGTTGTTTCCACTGAAGACTCATCTTTGTCTTTCACAGGAAAACAAAACAACTCTCTCTAAAGAATTTCAGACTACTTTAGCAGCACACTTTACAACAGTGTGTTCAATAACTGGCCCACTTGTCCTAAGAAATTACAAACAAGCCAGTTCCTGCCTTTAGACCAGACATAAGCTGGTCCAGCCCTTGGGAAGAAGCATCATGATCGATGCTAAAGGGAAGAGAACCAGCAGCTCAGAAGAAACTGTTCACAGAAATGATGAGAAACTAGGGCAAAAAATAGGGAGCAGGTGGAATAACACGTAAGAGGAGCCCAGAGCCCCGTGGAGAAGCCAGAAGCCAGGAGAGAAGAGTCTGATAATTGCGGGTGGTGGTTACTGAGTGAAAAGATAGAGCTGGGAAGATGCTAAACCAGGGACTATGGAAGTTAAAGAAGCATTTGTCCACTCATTGAGAAAATGCAAAGTGATTGCTGGACCCTGGGGAAGGAGCAGGTAAAAGGCAGGCTGATGCCATGCTGCCTTCAGAAAATTGATGGGCAGGGTCTCCGATGACTTGTAGATGAATCACCACAAAGGGAAAAGCTTTGACAACTTTCAGAGAGGCCTAAAGAGCCAGGGCATTGTCAAGATAGGTGAGGGCAGGGCTGAGGGGTGGATACGAGCAAGGCTTCAGGGAGGCAGCATTGAAGCTGAGCGTAGCGATGGGTTCACACAGGTGAGGCACAGGGCTACTCAGGTGAGGGAACAGAGGAGCGAGGGGGAAGCACACAGTAACAGGGCAGTTCATTCTGTTTCGGGACCACACGGTTTGGGCAAGGCAGCAATGGCTGGGAGGGAGGTGGAGGCATCAGAGCACGCAGGGGCCTGACTGCTCAGTTCAGAAATTTCGGTCTTCCCCAGCAATGGAAAATGTCAGCAGAGGGCTTTCCCAGTGCCCAGAGAAGATAGGTAAATGGAGGAAATAGGATTTGAATAAGATATTCACAGAGGGCCTTGAATCCCTCCTTTTTTAATCTAAGGTAACTGTCTGCATTATCGATTGGTAACGGACACTGCACACAGTAGGCACTCAGGAAAGCCCTGCGCTCAGTCAGCTCACTGGCTTCCGTAATGCCCATCGGCCGTCACATAAGGAGAGCATGGAGGGCATCCTTCTGCAGGCAGCACCCACAGCTCTGCTGCTGGGGCAGAATAATTAGCACAGACGCCAGCGGCAGGCAGCCTTCTACGGCAGACTGCAAAGGAAAGGGGGCCGCCAGGCCACGTGTCCAACCGACTGGCATCACCCCACTCTCAACAGCGTGTGCAAACACACCCTGGGCTTCTCAGAGGTACATCATCTGATCTCCCTAATAGGCTGTCAAGTGCTGAAAGATTAAGGAGAAGAATTCTTACATTGCCTAAGGCAGCAGCGTGGTTTGTGTTTTAAAAATTGTTTCAGTGGCAAAGAAATCTCCTCAGGAAACATTACAAAAAGAGCTATAAAACAAACGACACTCAGTAAATACTAGCAGATGGGTGCCAACGAGTCTTTAATTATCTTCAACTCATTATGCAGACATTAACCTTGACAAATTAATAAAGGTGAACTAATAAACTTGAGGGGTTACACAATTTAAATAGTTCCAAATCACAGAGAACGTATATAGATAGATGTCGATAAAAGCACTTAAATGGGCTCTTTTTCATCCTTCTTAAAACTATATGATAAAATAGCTATTGAGTGACTTAGGTTTTTAATTTTTTTTCCTTTCTCTTTTTACTCTGTAAAAGAGACTAAGATAGGTTCCAAGCTATTAAACTATTTGTGATGTACAAGTCATCATCATAATTGGGGGCACACTTTCTTTTGACCTTTACGAAACTTTCATTTCCCAAATGTGACAGATAAGAAGTGCTTTTATAGCACCAATAATGATTTTTTCCTATGGGAACTTGCCAATTATAAGTTGAAAACGAAGGAAAGACCATACTGGATACACATTTAGAATCTCAATGCACCCAAAATATAGCTGAAATGCTTCAGAATCATGCTTAGAGGATATTTCAGGTGAGTCAGGAAACTAACCTAGAGAAATACACATTAAAATAGTGCTAGGGCAATATCACCTCCTCTTAGCACCTTCCCATGATGCTAGGTGCCCACAAAATGTGTTCTATAAACAGGGACTGCATGGTCCACAATTGCATCTGCAGCTATTAGTCTGAATCTAGGTTTCTAAATATTAATAAAAGACTGGGGAAATTTAATCCACGATACACAGAGCTGTTTCAATAACACACACAACCTAAAACAGAGCTAGGCATCAAGTTCTTACTAACTCGCCAGACATCAGACATCTCGAGGACTTCATCATCTTTTTCTCAGGTTCTCAGTGCCTCGTATGCTGCTTTGCACACCAAGGCCTTAATGGAGGTGACACTTACCTCAAACCATTCAGATACCGTAATACTGTTTCAGTAAAAATCATTGCTACCTCCTCACTTTGCTCTAACAACAAATCACCCTTTATGGGGACTTGATTCTATTCTTAATTTAACTCAAGTTTTCATTACTTATAACACTAAAGTAAAATTTATTTGCTCATTCAGTTGTTCATCCATTCAGCATATATTCATTCACTTTCTCCTATGTGTCGGGCTTTGTTCCACCCTCCACTATCCCACAGGATAGCCACCAGCCACATGCGGCTAGTGAGCATGTGAAATGTGGCTAGTCCAAACTGTAATGTGCTTATGTGTAAATTAAACACCAGATTTTCAAGACTTAATCCAAAACAGACTGAAAAATATCTCATTAATAATTTTTATATTGATTTCATGTGGAAATAATATTTTAGATATATTGGGTTAAAAAGCATTATTAATATTAATTTGACCTTTTTCTTTTTGCTTTTTTTAATATGCTACTAGAAAATTTGGTATATGATGATAGCCAAGACTTGAGACAAAGCCCTATTTTCAAGCACCTGACATTTTAGTGGAAGAAGCCCAAGGTAAACAAAAAATAACTAATAAGCAATATTATATGATTTCAGATAATGAAAATTATGTGAAGAAAATAAGGCAGAGTGAGAGGAAAGAAAATGACCAAAAAGAGATATTTGAGATTAGGGTGGCCACAGAAGTCTTCTCTGGGGAGGTCACATCTGAGGGGGAAACATGAATGATAAGAAGAGGGAGTCATACACAGATGTGGGGAGTGTTCTAGGCAGGGGGAACTGTTAAGCACAAAGGCCCTGAGGTGGAAAGAGGTCTGCAAGCGTGAACAACAGCAAGAAGGTCAGTGTGGCTGAGGCACGGTGGGAACAACGGGACAGGAGGTCAGAGGCAGGAAAGGGCGAGAGTGCAGAACTCTAGACTCACTGAACCTATAAATTCTATGTAATTCAAGTCAAAATTCCTTTGGGATTTTTCATGGAACTTGACAAGCTGTTTCTTTAAATTCATTTGCTATGTAAAGGGGCTAAGAATAGCCAAGACTCTGACCTACCAAATACCAAAAGTTACCATGAAGCTTTAGTGAGGGTGGAGACTAGGGGGCAGCAAGTGAGGCTCCTAGAGCCGAAGGGTAAAGGCGCCCATAAATGCTGCGTCCTGGGCACCTCGGCTGCCTCACCCTAGTCTTAGCAATGTGGTGCTGACTTAAAGATAGATGGAACAAAACCAAGAGAGCAGAACTGAGCAGCCAAAACATGAATTTTGAGGATACACAATACTGTGTGAGTGCATGTGCGTGTGTATGTGTGTGTATACACTATGCATGCATATGCGTATGTGTATATGTATGTGTATATGTTTCTGTATGTGTATGTGTGTATATGTGTGTATATGTATTTGTGTACACACATACACAAATATGTATAAGGGACACATACGTGAAGCAAGAGTATAAAAATATAAATGGAAAAGAAAAATTGTACCCTAAGGAGAGGAATCAATCACTCCTGGGGAGTGAGAGAAACAGAGTGGAGTGAGGGGAACTGGGCACTAATAAACTTTTTAACTCTTTCACAGTAAATTTGAAGCCATACACATACACACATACACACAAGTGAAGCACACCAGAAATGCTAATTTTATAATTATAAATGAAGAATGATACAAACTGCATCTATATTCACATTTTTAACTATAAATGTGTGTGGTCCATATGAGGGGTTTAAAATGCACAAAAATGATGTTGGTTATTATGTCCCAAACTCCTATCACATTACTCTAAAAGTAGTACAATATTTAGTAAAGAACACATAGTATAAATCAGAAAAAGACCGAATTTAGAGCCTAAAATTATACTTAAAATATATAATTCAGGATAAACTTTATCAACCTTGAACAGCAATGTGTTGCCTGTAAGTATTCGGTACGATTAAAGAGAATCCAGCCTATCAATAATTCAAATAACTGAATAATTCATGTTAGTTATACTACATTTACTGTTTAATTAGGCTATATGAAGTTTTTAAAGTCTTCTATACTCACAGAGCACTACAGTGTGGAGTCATTTTTATTATTAAATAAGATGTAACTTGGGGAGAATTGTATGTATATTAAACCTAGAAATACCTTATTTACCTAAATTTTCAAAATTGCACTTCAATTTCTTTGAGAACCATCAGCACTGTTTTGGTTTCAACTACCTAAGGATTCAAAAAGTGGATAAAATAACATTTACGGAATTTTTTAAATAGTCTATAGACTCATCGTCTCAGTATAGAAACTAAGCCTTACAATACGGCTCATGACTTAAAGTAAGGAAGTAACCAGAGGGGAAGAATACAAAGTCCTTTGTTCAAGCAGAATAAGGTCCACAAAAGATAGTATTTGCAGAACTCATGCCTCAGCAAGTGTGAGAGGAAGGGAGAGGAGAGTGTGGCCAGTTACTATGTGAAGTTCACAGTCAGTGGGGTGGATTCAAGGCCAAACGTTAGCAACCAAAGGCTGGTGTCACAGCTCACTTTCTCCAGGTAACAGAGCTAACAACGCACAGGCCCTTGAATGTGAGGTTGGTCAAGACCATCGGAAGGAAGCGTATCCTTTTACAGCAGCCTGCTTGGACAGGAAGGAAGGTCATTACTCAGGCATCTTAGGAAACTATGTTAATTCTCCCCGGGTGCCACAAAACAGTTCCAGAAATCTGCCTTTCACTGGGGAAGTGGGCAGTTAAAACAAGCTGTGAGAATTCCAGGTGACATCAGGCAAAGATCCAGCCCCAGAGGAGGCCCTCGCCTCCCAGGGCTGCGAAAATCTCAACTGGCCGCTGCTCGACACACAACAGAACTTGGTATTCTTCCTCCCATGGTTAATCTCCCATTCGCATCATCTCATTTCCTTGCTGAATAGTAGAAGGAGACAGTGGAAGCCCGAGAGCTTGGAACAAGCGTCAACTTTAGTATTTAACACTGACTCAATGCAGTGAGCTCAGACTATCATTACCCTCCCTGACACAGGAATATTCATCCTCACCTCTAACCCTCGACCTGTGCTGTTGCTTTCATTTTCTAACTTTTGCAAATGCTACACAAATTGGTCACTATTTAGCTCAAAACTCAACAATTCAGTTACACTCCTCTCTCTTCTCTGCTCCTAGCATCTGCACTACCCCTCTGAACACCTTATTAAGCTCAAATTATCTCCTTAGAAATTTGTGCCTCCAACCAGGAGTAAATCCTTCCAGATCAAACATCGCTCTTGAGCAAAAGTCACAGTGTGAGCTCGATTCATGTCTTCCCCATTCTCCCCTGCTGTGTGCCACACAATACTAGGTATGTACGCCTGATTCAACCTGTTTGGCATTCTATTAACAGGAAGGCCCAACAACCAGAATTCCACATTAATACAATATTGATAATGACCCAGGGACACTGACAATTGTTCAGAATCAAATGGAAATTTAATTACATTGGGTATTGTTTTAAAAATTTGGTGTCTTAGATTATTTAGCAATTTTGCAACTTGGGTTCTTCAAAAACAAACAAAATTTGGTATTTTAACAATTTTGGCTACTAGAAAACTAATATTCCACAAAGATAATTAAAGTATCTCTAGTAATATGTGATTTTCCCCAATACACCAATTTCCCTGTATTTCCTGACCATAAAGCTGTTTATTTGGACGTCTCACCTATAACATCTGAAAAAAATAATAAAATTATACACTGTACAGGGAAGACAACAAGCAACCTCAGGATGGAGACCACACATCCTGCCTGCACTCTGCACAATGAGAACGCGAAGTTCCCTTTCCCAATTGCCAGTGAGGTCCTCAAAGAATGTTCTCTTGGGGGGCTGCCAGTGTTTTCTGTTGCTATCTGAGGAAGCATTCTGGGAGGTGCCCATGAGCTAAAGCAGCAGAGGATTCTGACTCTGAAACATTTCAGGCATTTTAATTTTTATTACAATTTAAACTATGTAAGCACAGCCCTCAGAAAAAAGGAAAACTTGATTACCAAACATTTTCTTCCCTTTGATGAGTCCATGAATTTTTCTACTAAGCATAATTTTTCTACTAAGCATAAGCCGTTGGATAGCATCTCGCATGCTCACATAAAGGACGGGCAAGGCACACAGGACCACCACTCCCTGGCCCCCACACTGTTGCATTTCAAACCTTATGATGTCTCCTTTTAGATACTTTAGAGAGCTGGCATAAGATCTTTCAGAAGTCAATTCCTTCAGCAGGCCTGTCTTGGAGGAAAGGGAAAAATCTTATACTTAGCACGTTGAGAAGCTGAATTTAAAAAAAAAAAAAGAAAAAGGAGAAGGAAATTGTTATAATTATAGTGAGAGCTTTTTCATGCAAATTCCGTTTTCCTTGGGGAAATTTGCATACTCTCTATAAGGAATCCCCATGCCAAACGTACACGTTCTGCTTTTCAGCTCCAGTCTTTAAAAGCAACGCACTGGCCCAGGAACCACACAGGAGAACAGTCCATGACCGTGTTCCAGACCTGGCCCAGATAAGCTTTATAAAAGAAAGGACTTTACAACATAGTTTATAATATTTAAAATGCGCACCGTGTATGCCGGAGGAGCAGATGTGGATCAGTTAGGCAGAGACGACTAATAAAGGGTAAGGCGTTTGTTTCCACAGGTCTCCAAAACTTATGTAAACCCTTGTTCATAAGACAAATACATTTTAAAAGATAAATACATTTCTCCTCAGATTCTTAACACTTTCAACTAGACAACGAAAAATGGTCAGAGTTGTTAAATGCTCAGATTCAAGGATATTTTTGTGACAAAGGAAATAAAGAATGGGTGAAGGGAATATTTAAATAAAGACCCATTTTTAATTTGGTCTAAATTTGGGGCAAATACATGTCTGCCTTTAATTGAAGAAAAATATTTTAGATAATCAACCATGAAGGAAAGTTCTGGTAATACTTGCCATTAGAGGGCTTTAAGAAACATTAAATACACATTTCCATTTCATAGTGAAAAAAATACTCTGAGAAAGCAATACACTATTCTAGATCAAAGTAATCATTTCTGGGTGGAAGAAAACCCAATCTGTGAGAGTTACCTGGAGTAGGCCACTCTTCTCAAGGAGGCTATTTTTACAATACAATAAATAAAACACTATTCTTACATGAACTGCCCACCAACAGGAGAAAATTGGCCATTTGCATTAAAAGCAGCCTATTTTTGTCAGGCCTTTCCAAAGCAAAGTTAGCTGTGGTTTTGGGCACTGTGAATCCACAAGCTTCAAAAGCAGCAGTCCAGAATTAAAGGTTTGTCCGAGCGGGTGGGTGGAAGGCAGAAACAAAATGAGCATAAACATTTTATACCTCAGAACCTTTCAAGACCATCAGCAAGGGCTGAAAAGACCTGTCACTGGGTTAGGCCCCAGCTTTAGACACAGAACCTTTATAAATGGAACGTTTTGAAAAATAACAAGGAGGGAAAGCAATCATTGGGAAAATATTTTTTAAAGTGCAAAGTGTTCATAATACAAGTGTGTGAAAAAGCAGGTTACAGAAGCATGAGATCTCAACTGTTACAAAACACAAACAAAAGGTAATCCACATTGCCCTCTGCAGACACTCCTGTGGAATGTTAGGCAGTGTGATGCCAAAGCGGGTCAGTGTCCACTGTTTCCAGGACTGCGAGCAACGTTCCTCCCACATGAAGGAGAGTTCTCAGGAGGTCCAGCCCTGAGCAGGGTGTCTGTCACAAAGCTAAGTCCACCATTACTCAACCTAGCATTTACCAAACATACGTGACCATGGAAAGCTTTGTTTGTTTTTTTCAGAACACATACTAGCCGCCCCTTGGAAACAGTCTGTTTAACATAAAATGACTGATTACTTGATGAATACCGGTAGATCCACAGAGAATGACCCTAAAATACCAAAAGTGGTGATCTGTGGGTTGTGGGATTTCAGATTACAATAATTTTCCAAATTTTCTACAACACACATGGATTACTTTCATCATTTGGGGAAAAAAAACGCAATGTTTTAGGATGATGGAAGTGCCACACTGCTGAACTTTAAACCATTCATTGATGAAAAGTAAACGTGGTCCTTCAAATGCCAATATACTAATTTGGAGAAAAGTAGAAAGATCTGGCAATCTGTAGATTACCACATGCAGACCAGCTATAAAAGAAACGCGGTCAGCTTAAATACCATTCTCAGATTTCTGGTGTCCTAGGAAAATAAATGAAGCAAGGAGTCCAGCCCTGGCAAAAGATGAAGGAAAGCCTCTGCCTTGCTAATTTCCTGTTTATTCTCTGAGATGCCAACCATTACACGTAGGCTTTGCGAGAAATTTTAAATGTCCAGAGATAATCTAAACACTGTTGAGTCTATTTCCCCCGACAAAAGATAGTGTAAATAGAGGAGAAATCACAGCTTGAAAGACATTGCCACGTATCCAAGACAATAAAGCCTATATCGATGGGAAGATGTGTAAATCGCACGTTTTAGAGATCCACGTCTCGCTGAAATAAATGCTAAGTGGTGTAAGGTTCTTTTCAATCAAAAATATATATTTGAATGTCTTAACTGTAATTTTTTACTACAAAATTCAAAAAAAAAATACTAAAAGCCCTAACAAAATAGTTCAAAGACTGTATGTGAGCCTTGACAGTGCATTCATTTTCTATGCTCAGTTTCAAAGTGTTCTGCAATATTAACACAATGCAAAAAAAAGTTGAGTGCTCTTGAGTAAAATATCCACGTCTTAATAATAGAAAAGCTGCTAAGCTTCTCTGTTGAAACCTGTCCATAAACTTGAATAACAGATGCATTGAACATAAAACCTTGAAGAGGTAAACCTGCCCCTCCACACCCATCACTCCCAACCTTGAGGCCTAAACTGGTTAAGTGGCCCACTGAAGGTCACACTGCTGGTTAGGGCAACATGAAGCCGGAAGACTCAGGTTTTGGAGCTATAACCAAAAACTCCCTGAGTTAATTAAGACAATGACTGCCTCTCGGCCCTGGCAAGAACAAGGGGATAATACTTATGTGAGAATGAACTTACTCCATCTGTGCCTGGCACACAAGTCTTCCTCTTCATTGTTTCAGGCTTACTTTAACTTGTTCTGCCTGTTTTCCAAACAACTCTTGGCTGATGCCAGAAAAAAACCTCCTGTTATTTTATCTGAACCCAACTTTCAGAATTTGATAAGCACTAGATTATGTGTATAGTATATTGGGGGGAGGAGGTTTCAAAATGTTTATTAAATGAAGAAGCAATCATTTTAGCTCACTGAAAAAACAAACAAAGAACATTTTATTTCCCAAACTTGCACATTCAGACCCCATGTGAATACCCTACAAGTAAAAATGGTAAGAGTTTCCTTTCCAAATAGGGAGATTACTAAAACTATATTTTAACGTTTTATTTTCATATTTTTATAAATATTTTCTAGAGGCAGTACCAGGAATGTGATCATTTTTTATCAAATCAACTGCTTAGAGAAGAAACTCTAGCACAACTACTGTCCTTCCTTCACTTCCTTCACTTTATGCATGAGCACTACTGTACAAACATTTATTTCACTAGATCCCAGAGACACGAATTCACACCTTTACCTTGAAGGGGATTGTCTGAAGTACCAGGAAGACTGTTCATCTATGAATAATGTAGACCTTTCCAAGTCTCTTCAGGCTAAAGCTACTGTTAAAAGCAGCTAACACTTTTCTAGTATCTTCTATTTCTCAAGACTCAACAAAGTTTACCAGGCAACTGGTCCCTATCCATCTCCCACAATCCACTGCTTCGAGCACTCCTTCTGACCCTCCTGGGCTGTCTATTTCTTTCTTCTCCCTCTTCCCCGTCTCCCCCTTCTCTCTCGGCATTGACTTCACCCTCTCAGCAGCCTTTTCCCCCACGGATGCTCCTGCCAATGTGTGATCCAAGTTCGGGCAGCTGCATCTGCCTCGACCAGCTTTATAATTAATTTAAACTATTTGACAGGACATGAAAAAACTGTCTTTTAGTAATTTTAGTTTCTTTTTCCTTCTTTTTTGGCTGCTATATCCATTTTTAATGGTAGGGTATATATTTGACATTCCTGACAAAGAAATAAGAAGACTCCATTCTTTTGAATGCCTAAAATAACAATAATTAGTATCATCATCATCATCCTCTCCTGGCTTCACAATTCACACATCGAGAAGGAATTCAAGCTGACGCGTCTTGTTGGTCAGAATCTTATCTTGGCACTCCAGTCAAGTCTCAGTCTCCTCCTTTGCAGCCCTCTGATTACTCTTCCCCCCTTGCAGCACTTGTCAGTTGGCTTCCAAGACACTCCATGCCCTTGGTCTTCCTCCTACTTCATTAGCTCTCTCTTATCCCTGATCTCTAATATTGATTATTCCTAATCTCCCTGCCCTTTATGCATGAGTCGCTTTGGGCTCAGTCCTCAGATCTCTTAGCTTTCCAAATGCATTCACTTCTTTAGTGACCTCACCCATACTCCCAACTCCCACATTTACACATCTTCAGCTCAGACCTCTCTCTGAATTCCAGACCCTTATATCCAACCATCTATCAGACATCTTCACTCAGATATCTAACGGGAATCTCAAATTTAACACATCCAAAGCCAACTCCTGATCTTCCCCATTCAAACCTCCTGTAACACTGTATTCGCCATTCTAGTAAAGAGTAATTCTATCCTTTCAATTACCCAGGCCCAAAACCTTGGAATCACCCTCACCACCTCTCCCTTTCTCATACCCAACATGGAATCCACGAGCAGAACCTACTGATTCTCCTTTCAAAACAGACCAAGAATCTGACCCCTTCAAACCACATCTGCCTTCCTACTCTTGTCCAATTACTATCGTCCATGTCTTCCCTGGTTATCACAATAAGCTGCTCTCCGATTTTCCTCCTTCTGGACTTGCCCCCTTACAGTCTATTCTGAATTCAGTAGCCAAAGTGAGTCTCCTAAAATATAAGAAACATCATATCACTCTTGGATTCAAATCCTTCCAATCACTCCCCATTTCATTCAGAGAAGGAGCCAAAGTCTTCACAGCGGCCTACAAGACCCTGCCTGGCTTGCCCCACCACTTCTGCCCTAAAGTCCCAGTACTCTGCCCCATTGCTCAATCTAGTCACACAAACCTCCTAGCTCTTCCTCAGACACACTAGGCTCACTCTGCCTTACGGTGTTTACATTTGCCACCCCCACCCCTAACAGGCTGGGGAGGTCTCCACCGAGATGGACACATGTTCCTACCTAACAACTTAGGACCTTGATGCAAAGACTGCCTTCTCAGGGAGGCATGCCCTGTCCATCCTTTCTGAGGCTACAACATCCCCTACACTCCCTATTCCCCTTCACTGCTTGATTTTTCTCTGTAATAATTACCAGTAACTATAGACCATAATTTTGATTGTTCATTGTTCTGTCTTCCCCACTGGAATGTAAGTGTCATGCCGACTTTTATCTTTTTTATTTCCTTCTGAGGCCCCAGGCTCCTAGAACAGTGTCAAGCATGAGGTAGGAGTGCCATCAATAATTGTGAATGAATGAATTCACAAATGAGTGAATAGAGGCACCTCTATAACCTGTTCTTTTTTATTTACACAGGTCATGATCACCTTTCCACATCTGATGTAAATGAATACACATCGAATGCAAAGGAGCAGGGACAAGTCTGGCCAAGAGTGGGGAATAGTTGAAGCTGAGTGATGGTGACATGGGGATTCTTTATACTGTTCTTTCTACTTTTGAGTATATTTGAATTTTTTATAATGAAAAAATATAATATACATTTGCTTAATATTTGTAACGACTACATAATATTTCACAGTCTGACTCTACCATAAATATTTAACCATTACCATACTGAAGGATATTTGGCTTCCATCTTTTCCTCTATCACAGAAAGTGCTAGAATACTCTTATAGAATTTTCTGATTATAGCCTTACAATAAATTCCTAGAAATAGAAGAGTCTGTACATTTAAAAGTGCCAATCTTCTCTTCAGAAGTTTTGAGCCAAAATACATTCCCATTAGCACATTAAAGAAGCACTACTCAAAGAGTGGTCCACAGAATACTGCCACACTGCAAACTGCTCGTTACTGGTCCACAACGAGAGAGGTCCAGAAATGGAGAGTAAACACTTAGAAATCTTTATGGGAATTTGACGCAGTAATTTTAAATCTGACAAATATTTTATAGAAATATATAGAATTATATTTGAGACTTATTTTGTATATATTTCATTTTCTTTTTCTGGCTATTTATTTTTACCGTATTTTACAAACCTATCAGTCAAAACTAGACTGGGAAAAAAAGGTCCTTCACCACAGTTTAGGACATTATAGCACATGCTTCCCCACACCATCACCAAGTATTGGGACACTTCATTTGTTTTTGTTTTATTATCATTTCGGTTCCTGAGATATTCCACTATTGATTTAATTTGCACTTTGATTGCTAGTAGGTTTGCCCTCCTTTTCATGTTTGCTGGCCCCATATTCATTACTTTATGAATTACCTTATTATATTTTTTCTCCAAGATTCTATTAAGATGTTCATCTTATTGACAAAATTGTAAGAGCTTATTGTAAGAGCTCTTTGTACAGTAGGGGTATCGGCCCTTTGTTGACCATACATTATGGAAATATTTTCCCAGAATACTGTCTTTCAAACAAGGTTACATGGTTTTCCATTACACTAAGATAAAATAATAAAAATTCAAAATGTTGTGTGTAGTTTCCTTTTTTTTTCATCCCTTCCTTCATGGTTTCTACTTAGAGATGTCTTATCTACCACAAGATTGTAAATCTATGCATACATATATTTTGCTCACACACTCATAGCTTACCTTGTTACATTTAAAATTTTTATCTCCCAGAATTATTTTTGCACAAGTTCTGTGGTAGGAATTCTGCATTATTTCGTTATTTTCCAGATGACTAGGCAGGTGTCTCAACACCTTTTACTGAATAATTCATCTTTTCCTTCCAATCTAAAATGCCAACCTTATCACATACTAAATTACCATATATTTTATCTAAAAATAGATTCCCTATATTTTACTCATCCATGTATACTTGTACTAATACCACTGTTCAAATACCACTGACTTACAATATTTTTTAATATCTGAGATGGCAAGTACCCCTGATATATACTTTTTTATACGTCTGGGAGAGTTTTATACGTTCATTATTCTAGATCAATTTCAGAATCATTTTGGCAAATTCCCCAGTTTTGATAGGAATTGCATTGTGTGTGTGCTTTATTTGGGGAAAACTGATATTTTTGTATTATCGTAGTGAATCTTACTTTCCAAGAACAAAGTCTCTCTCTCTACTTATTTGAAACTTCTTTTATGTTCTATAATTGAGTTTCATAGCTTTCCTCACTTAGTTCCTACACATTTCTAGATAAGTGACTCCAAACTTTTGTACAGCTGTATTGTTATTCTAAGTGGAATCTCTTTTTAATAACATTTTATAATATTCATGTTGATAGTTGTCACAAATCTACTTTTATTTATTTATTTTGTAGCCAACCAGCAATCTTAGTCAACAATAACGGTGCTTCTAATAGGTTTCAAGTGAGTCCAAACATACTGTTAATTCCATGCATACTCTCAATTCATTCATTAAAAAAAAACAAGCACTTGTAACATGTATATCAAGATATCAGTGCAAGTGAAGATTAATATTGTATAATAATATGGACCCCCTCCAAGGAACATAAAATCTACTGGAGTATATAAAACACATACACAAGCATATATTATTGTGTAAGATAGAAACTGGGAGATCTTTAAAAGGGATACAATTAAAATGTACTAGAAGAGCCTACAGAGGGGCATATGCCAAAAGAATGGGGAGCTTAAGGAAATCTTCATGAGAAGGTAGCCTTTATTTTGATCACAGAATGCCAGGATATGAAAAGATCAAAGGGATAATAATCTAGAAAGAGAAAAATATATATATGATCAAAGTCAAAAGGAGAAAAAGCCCAGACAAAGTCTGGCTGCAGCACAGGACATGCTTCTATAAAGAGGGATTAGAGTAAACTGATAAATGGATCACTCCAAATGCAAGATTAACTTGCTTCTTGTTTGGTAGAAAATGAGGAGCTAAGGGATGGACAGAGCTGTGCTTTAGGAAGATGAACCTGAGGACAGGATGCAAACGTGGGGTAATTTAGGGGTGAGAGCCACTGAAGCAGAGAGAGTATGGTGGTTTTAAAACATGGGCAATTCTTGGACACCCCTCCCACTGAGGGTGGAGTCTGTGTCCCTTCCCCTTGAACCTGGAATTTGAGACTACTCGACTGACATAATCCAGTAGAAGGAACACTGGGCCAGTTTCCAGGCCCAAACCTTAAGAAACTGGCAACTTCCACATCCTATCTCATGCTCGCAACTCAGCCACACACTATGAGAAAGCCCAAGCAGTCCAGGGAGAGGCCACACGGAGCTAAACTGAGGCTCCTGGTCCTTAGCTCCCAGCTGGCACCAACTTGCCAAGCATGTGAGTGAATCATCTTAAAGGTGGACCCTCTAGCACCCAGTCAAAATATGCCAGCTGATGACACAAGGAGCAGAGACAAGCCCTCTCTGCTGAACCCGGCCCTAACGGTAGATTCAAGATGGTTGTTGTCTTAAGCACTTAGGTTTGGGGTGGTATGCTGCACAGCAATGGTAAGTAGGACAGAGATCAATTTACAGGCTCTCACAATAGTTCAGATCAACAGGATTAAGAAAGAACTTGAAAAGTGGCTATGAGATTAGGGGCAAAGGGCTAGAAGCCAGAGCTATTCTGACGATACAATCAACAGGAAGATCGCAGCCTAAAATTAAAATTAAAGCTTAGCCTCTTAGTTATTTCTCTGAATAAGAATTAAGTGGGTAGAAATCATTATTTACTATTATTTTGGAATTGCATATTGTGGTAGATTAGAATATTTTAAAGCCAACAGTCATTCCCTCTCCCTACCCACCCGTACATTCTCCACTGGAGAGTACACTTTCCTGCCACATTGATATTGAGCTTGGCCATGTGACTTGCTTTAGGCTTCAAATGCTGCTTATGCAGAACTTCAAGATCAGGCAAAGGCAAGATATTAGGGCTTTCCCAAGTCTTTCCTGGGGATGTATGTGAGCTGAAATGATGGTGAGTCAGCTCCAAGTATAGGCCTTAAGAGACACTGTAAGTTTCTGCTTGGTCTTTACCATTCCTTTTTTTTTTTTCTAAGATTGGCCCTGACCTAACATCTGTTGCCAATCTTCCTTTTTTTTTTCTCCCCAAAACTCCAGTACATAGTTGTGTATCCTAGTTGTAGGTCATTCTAGTTCTTCTACGTGGGATGCCGCCACAGCATAGCTTGATGAGCAGTGCATATGTCTGTGCCAAGGATTCAAACCGGGGAAACCCAGGTCCCCAAAACAGAGCACGTGAACTTAATCACTCAGCCACGGGGCCAGCCCTGATCTTTACACTTCTGCCATTGCATAAGAACATGTCCCACACAAGTCTCAGGAGAGAGACACATGGAGCAACCCTGAACCCAACCCACAGCTTGAAGCCAAGCCCAGTGGAGCCTAGCCTAGGTAAGTCAAATCCCGGCCAACCTACAGATGCACACGCAAGAAACACTTATTGTTATAAACAAGTGACAAATATAAATAATAAGTAATTGTAATAAATAAATAATCACCTATTGTTTTAGGCCACTGGGTTGTTATACAGAAATCACTGTATCTGCCAAATATATTTACTAATATTTGGGAATAGCCCACTGCCCACCATCTCATCACAAATGTAAAAGATCTTAATCTTAATTACCAACACTTAGTGATACCTCTCACTTGGAGAAATACAGATGGATATATGTACCGATATTTTAAATGCTTCCATTTTGTTCAGTTAGGTGACATAACTTTCTGTAGATGGAACCAAAAGAGAATTTTGAATAAATTATGCCATTTTCTCCCCATCTTTGATTTCCTCCTACCACCACGCGCACCGGATGGGAAGGGGATTTTCTGGTACAAGGTAGCAACCGTGACGACATAGGAGACACTGTACAGACAGCCTGGAGGGATTTCAGACACAGCAGGAGTTCTCCAAGTGTGGTGCCCGAGACTGTCTCAGGGGGCCTGGGAGGTCCAACTATTTTCATAAGGATACAAGACATTATTTGCCGTTTTTCACTCTCATTCTCTCACAATTTGGAGTTTCCCAAAGGCCTCATCATGTGTGATATCTCAACAGAGTAACTGCAGAAACAAATACGAGAATCCAGATATCCTCTATGAACCCAGAACTCTGCAAACATATAAAACAAGGCCAGCTCTTCTCACCAAACTTACCCTGTTTTGCAAAATATGGTAATATTTCATTTAGAAAAATCATTTGATGTTAATATATAGTGGGTTTATTATTTTCAATTAATTAATAAATATTTTTAAATGTCCCTAGTTTCCTTTCTGGCAAATTATTTATGATATAAGCCACACACACTAAAGCTGTTCAGGACCCTGAATAATTTGTAAGAGGATGAAGGGGCCCGAGAGCAAAAAGTTCGCGATATACTCTATACTATGGCACAGAGTACTCGCCAATGTGTTGAAAAAGTAGAATGGAAGAGCAGACTTTCTAAGAAGAGTGGAAGCGACGGGGATGAGTTTGTGGGGTTCCTACAAGAACAAGTCCTAGACTTACATATCATCACCTTCATAATTTAGATGTAAGTGACAGCCATGCGGCTCCTTTGTGCAAACTTTTTGCTTTGTTCATAATAATCTTGCTGAATGGTGCCTTTAAACAGTAGATAATATGGCAGGGGAGTTGAAATCATCTGTCACAGATTATACAGTGCTGACACTAAAAAGGTCTTATTTTTGCTCAAGCTGCTATATAGCGTTTATAAGATGCTCTGACATTATTAAGGAAAAAAAAATGGAAGCGTACTAAGTCAACAGAAATGAACGGTTAACATAAATAGTTATTTGTGTATTAAGTACTTTTCTCCCAAAGGACTCAAAATATTTCAAATATATTAGCGTACATAAACTTCTGTTAATAACCTCACAAGCACACAGTTGCATTCTCCACGTCTTAGAAGAGGGAAATGTTATTAATTAATACACAGTAAACTACAAAGCATAAACATTAAATCCAATACCTCATCCCTACCAAGCCATCATTTATACATCATGCCAAAGGCAAAATGGAGAATCTCTTGAACCACCACATTTAAGACTGTTGAAGGAGCATCACATACTTTCTTCTTCTGTTTTAAGCTAAGATGGTTTTATAGCATCCTTTCCACCTTCTTTGTCTATCTATACAGCCTACATGAAACCTGTAAGCCTGGAAAATGTTTTCTAATAAGACTATTAAAGATTTTCTATACATTTATGAGGCAAATATTAGTCACTGAACTTGGATACTCAAGCAACACAATCTTCCCAAGAAGATTAAAAAGTCACTCAATCTACAGTTCACAAAACTGGCAAATTGATTTTCCAATAAGGCATTAAGCTCTCCTCTAACTCTTATTTCTATCTATAAGCAATATGAGGCCATACAGGCAACTAAGTGCCCTAGCTTCTCCAATAGTCTCATCACAACTCTGTATAACCCATGCTACTATTCATCAGAGAGGAAGATAATGGGTAAGTAAAAAAAGAAACATGTCAGCTAATAACTGATAAGAAGAAACGATGAGATTTATGAGGCTGAATGAGGGTATACAAGGGTAATGTCAGCTTGTGGAACAAAGAGATCCAAAAATATATAAATGCTCAACACAACAGAAGTTTCTCTCTCTCGCACATGTACACACATGTGATCACATAATTTATGCTCCTTCTTTCAATGTATAGAGTTATTACTGGGAAAGACTGTGAAGATGACCATCAGAGACTTTCTATTTGGGAACGTGGGTGTTCCTGCTTAGTCAAGAGCCCCCCTTCATGCAACAGTTTAGACCCAGGTTTCTTCAGTCCTGTCTCCCACATCCACTACGGCCTCATGGTCATCTACATCCAACAGAGGAAGACAGAGGATAGAGCAGGGGGTGAGAAGCCTTGTCCAAGACTCGACACAGATGGTCACACAGCTGCCGTGTGCACCAAAGTGAGGAAGCAGCACACAGAAAGAACAGACAATACACCTGAACATGACGTAAAACAAAATGCCACGGTCTACTTGTTCTGGAAAACAAATAAAACAGGCCAATCAACCGAGCCGGTAGGAATCAAAAACACTGTGATGGCTCACAGGCAACAGTTCTGATCAGATTCTGAGTGTAAGAACAGAATTACAAACACCAATATCCACAAAAAACAAAACAAGAAAAAAAGAGTTGTTCCATTACTAAACCAAAGTGGGATGTTTGTAATTCTGATACATGTATTCTTTCATTAAAGGCTAATGAAAGGATTCCTTTCCATCAAAGAATGTCCAGATATCTTACTTGTGTTATGACTAATTTAAGGAATCACTGATGTCTGGTTCTCTTGATGTTCTTTAAAATGATCCTGTTACTATTATTCCTTGTAGAGAAGGATGTCAGTTAGAAGAGGTGAAGCTCGTCTGGGCTCCTTACATCCACAGAAAAGCTGTTCTCCTTAGTATTCCTCTTTTGTTCTCAATAGTTGACTCTGATACAGCTAACACCAAAGCTGCCAGCCCTGGTCACCACAGCTGTCCACAGCCACCAGTGCTGCTGCCTTTACCAGTGATGGCTGGAATTCTAAACCATCGCTCCTGAGGCACAGTCCCAGATTCGGCAGTCCTTAAGTCCTGTGCTCCTGCTAGCTGGCAGAAGTCAGGAAAAACACCAAAGTGGACATTTCCATTTGCGAACAGAACACAGCACTCTTATCCACCCAGCTTCATACAGTGATGGATTCCCCTAAACTCAGGAAAAGGATTCAGATGCTAGGCAGCCCAAATTGTGCCTACCACAGGCACGATAAAATGTTAACAACTCAAACTGACAGGCAGATCCCTGCCACTCGTCTTGGGATGTGGGATGTCAGGAGAGGGAGGAAAACTGGAAGAAGATTATGGGGAAAACCATTTCCTTTCCAACAGACGCACCAGGAATTCATAAAATCTCACACAACTCCACAAAGCAAACCAGGCTTTGTCTTCTCTGTTCAAGGCAAGGACCTCAGGGACAAACCACTCAAAGTGGTATGAAATAGTGCTAGGGACGACAATTGTTCCCGGCACTGTCTAAAAGAACTTTCTGTGATGATGGAAATGTTCTGTCTGTGTGCTGTCCAGCATGTAGCCTCTAGCTACATGTGGCCATTGAACTAGTGAGAATGATGAAGTTTATTTTTCATTTTACTGAATTTAAATTTAGATTTAAATAACCACATGCGAAATTATCAACAAAAAGAAAAGATAACCTACCCACTGGGAGAAGACATTTGCAAACCACATATCTGATATCCAAAATATATATAGAAAACTCATACAATTCAACAACAGAAAAACAAACAAGCTGATCAAAAAATGAGCAAAGGATATGAACAGATATTTTTCCAAAAAAGATATACAGATGGCCAACAGGTACATGAAAAGATGTTCAACATAAATAATTACTAAGGGAAATGCAAATCAAAACTACAATAAGATATCACATCACACCTATCAGAATGGCTAATATTAAAAAGACAAGAAATAGCAAGTGTTGAAGAGCATGTGGAGAAAAGGGAACTCTCATACACTGCTGGTGGGAATGCCATCCAGTGCAGGCACTATGGAAAACAGTATGTGGATTCCTCAAAAAATTAAAAATAGAAATACCATATGATCCAACTATTCCACTTCTGCGTATTTATCCAAAGAACATGAAAACACTAATTTGAAAAGGTATACGCACCCTTATGTTCACTGCAGCATTATTCACAATAGCCAAGACGTGGAAGTAACCTAAGTGCCCATTAACAGATGAATGGATAAAAAAGATGTGGTAGACATAAATACAATGGAATACTACTCAGCCATAAAAAAGATGAAATCTTGCCATTAACAACATGGATAGACTTTGACAATATTAGGCCAAGCAAAATAAGTCAGACAGAGAAAGACAATTATCATATGACTTCAATCATATGTGGAAGATAAACAAACACATAGAAATGGAGAAGAGATAGGTGGTTACCAGAGGGGAAGGGAGTGGGGGCAGGGCAAAAGGGTTAAGGGGAACATGTGTACGGTGATGGATGGCAACTAGACTTTTGGTGGTGAACACAATTCAGTCTATACAGAAGTCAAAATATAATGATGTACACCTGAAATTTATATAACATTATAAAACAGTGTTCCCCCCAATAAAATAAATAAATACAAATAACCACATGTGGCCACTGGCTATTGTATTGTACAGTGCAGGTCTAGCCTTTCTGATGGCATTTAACCAATACAATGTATAAGAAAGTGGACTGTGTAAAGTCTTTCAGGAGCAAGTTCCTCCACTGCCCTTAGTAACTCAATCTACTATCTTAAAAAAAAAAAGTGAGCATTTCTTTCCTATAACTGTTGAAGAACATTCTGGCTCTGTCTTGACTGGATCATGAGTTTAATCCTAACCTGATTTAGATATCTTCACTATGTTCTAGAGCAACAGTTCTCAACTTCTGTGATTATGAAGACCCATTTTTAACATCAAAACAAATTATTTAATGGTCTACAATAGTTGTGCTTTAACTCCTGTTAAGAAAATACATTATAATAAAAGCTCCTCTTAATTTAGTAACACGGTATATTCATGTACATTTCCAAATTAGCTACAATCCCTCTGTTTGATGTCTCTATTTCCAAATACACTCTTGTACTATTTACGTCCAAATGCTGAGTTTACACTGGTGTTTCAATTTACCTTAAGTAGAGCAAAGATCTCATCTCAGCTTCAACTTCTCTATTTCCAATTCAGCGATTAGGAACATGTTTGTTCTCCACACTGGACTTCCAATGATCTAGTACATGGCATAATTCTCCCTTTTTACTAGCTAGGGGTAGGTGATGTTTTCTAAGTAATATATGGGTAACTAACTTTGGGAGCTGTGTCACAGAGGAGAACTGAGCCGTTTCCAGGCTGGAGATGGCTATGAGTTGGACAAGGTCACTGAAAGCTGGTGGTGAAAAGCCACTTTTGTGAAACTGACAGAAGAATGAAGAAAGACTCCACAAGCATCACAAATCTGTGATTATAAAATGGGGAAGGAATGTTTCTAGACCATAACTCCTCTGCCCAGAAATGGTCTAACAGCTAAAATCTTACAATCTGAGAGGAGACTAGAGGGAAACATGGAAGGCTAGTGGCACAAGGTCAGGCTTGACCAATGCGATCTTGGAACATCCAAAATCTCTGAGGAGATGCTGTGGTTGGAGGTGACAGCCCCCCGACCACAGCACTTGCATCTAGAGCTCTGTCCCAGGGCCAGTCTCTGCAGGCACTTCTCTGGACACACTGATGTCATCGGAATCAAATCCCTGAGCACACCTTTAGAACAGGGCAGCCAGCAGGCAGGTGGTGATCCATATTACAGAGTAAAAGCTAACAGATGAACACAAACACAACTGGTAGGCTAAGAGCTCAGTCCACAAAATTCAGAAACCTCTTGGAAACTCTGTGTAGATTACAAAAAGTGCCATAAACCTCAGAATGCCCATAACGCTGTTACAGCTGATAAAGCATCAAGCAAATCGTAAGTCAGACTCTGAAAAACAAACATCACAGGAAAAAAATGGACGATATGGCAACTTTTACTGGCCACAGACCATTTTATACTTCCAAACTCCCTGGGTTTCCTAGAATGAAGACACCTGCTGAAAAAAGAGGAACATATTTCATCAAGATAGGCATAAATTAATCTATTTCAATAAAAAAT
Organism: Equus caballus; assembly: GCF_041296265.1. Classification (NCBI taxonomy): domain Eukaryota; kingdom Metazoa; phylum Chordata; class Mammalia; order Perissodactyla; family Equidae; genus Equus; species Equus caballus. The sequence goes on from NC_091705.1 coordinate 15,438,790, forward strand.
GTGTCTACTGAGCAACAGTCACTTATTACACATTACATGCATTGACTGCTGTAGATACCAACTATTCGCTCAAAACAGTCATTCTTTAAAGAGCCTGGCAAATTCAATCTTGAATTTAGAAAGCTCAATCTGAGCTTTTAATTCAATTCACAATGGCACACGTTACAGCTTAAAAACTGCTTCTTGATTAAATAGTCTGAGTTGTAATTTATTCACGATAACAAAATTTTTAAAAGTCCACAAATTAATTTTAAAAAGCACATACCCCTACCTTTTTTAAGAAAGATCATACTTCAGGGTTCTATATTCTAGAGAAACCGTCTTTTCCTGTGGGAGAGAGAAGAAAGACTACCCACTAACAACAGAAAGCAGCAAAGGTAAACTTTTAAGACCTGATATAACGCCCTCACGTTATTGCCTAATTTACAATATTACACAAATGGAAATCGTTCATGTTAGATTTAAAATATTTCTTAATTTCTATCTAAATGAAATATGGTAAAGATGTTGATTCCAATGATTTGATTTCTAAGGAGCAAATGCATAAAATCAAATGGAAATGGATACCCATAAATGAGAATTTTTCAATATCAGAATTAAAATATTCACTTCACATCTATCCCAATGACATACACTCAGACATTTCATTTGATTCCATGACGTAAACATAAATGAAGAAGCAAATGTATAAAACTCCACTCCTCTATTTTCCCAGCAAGAAAATGAGGTGAAGAGGTTGTGATCCTCTGTGGAGGTCACAGAAGGTAACAGAACTGTAAGCTGACGTTGCCTTCTGTTGAATTTCTTTTATTGCCCAAGCCAATAAGCCATATATATGGGCTCTATTTTTCTTAGCTGAGCCTTCTGGATCAAGAAAAATATAAAGAGATGTAAATCAAAATAACATCCCTCTGATTTTATTTTACATTTATTATTTTCAGCAAATAATTGACATAGAAACCTGCGAGTCACTAATAACTACTAAATAATGGCTTTTCTATTCAAAATTACTTGTAGGTGTACATTAAATTATTCTAACATTTTTAACTTTCTATACTCAAGTGCAAATAAGGAAATAAATGGTTTAGTTTAATACAAGTTAATCATCTACTACTATAAACTGTTTCCATCAAATCTAATTAAAACAGCTAATGGAATAATGTCCACAAGAATGTAATTTTGACTCTGACCCTGATACATTAGGTTCCATGTGTAAAGTAATTTAACTTCCAATGGGGATAATAATGTGTAGATTCAGAAACAATGACCATGATTTCTGACCCAAAAGAGCTGCGAGGATTTGAAATGACTGCAAAGCATAAATTCAAGATCACACTCCAGAGGAATCACACACACACACACCAAATGGGGACTCCTAGAGTAGCTTGTGCTTGCTTCAGCTGCCACCTTCTTCTCAGACAATAAAAATCCTTTTTAAACTTTAAATAAGAAATTCTCCCAACGTGTTACCGAAAGGAGTGTGACTCCTGCAACCGCTAATCCATAACATGCATATAGCCAAGGTTGAGTACCACCCTTGTTGGCCAAATTTAGCTCCAGAACCTCTTTCCTTCAAGGCAACAACAACTACCCATGGGGACCCCCCAAACTAAGCCAGCATCTGGGGCCCTCTCTCTCCTGCTTTCTTCCCTTCAGAGGTCAGCCAGCATTACCTGGCTTTCTCACTGCCAACAGTTAGGGTAAGAGATGCCCATCCTATTTTCTGAAATTATAGTTCCAAGTAAGCTCCACTAACAAAAGAAAGCCAAGACAGATTGATGATTGATACAGAAACGTGGGTCAACATGTACACACTGAGCCAAATCGTAATCCATAGCACAGTAACATCTGCAACGGAGCTCCTTGTAGGTCTTCAGTTCATTAACTGGTCATCCGGAAATAATATGCTATCTAGGATTTCCTTCGAAACAATCCAGTTGGGGTTGTTGATGGAGAGGTAACAGATGAAACAAAAGTGTCCCTGAGTTTGCTACAGTTTAATGATGGCTATATGAAGGTTTATTGTAATATTTGCTCTAATTTTACATTTAAAATTTTCCATAAGAGAAAGCTAAAAAATGATCATCTGATGAAAATTATGTGTGCAAACATGAGAAAAAGAGAAATACACAGATCATAAATATCACAACCTTCCTGTTTTCCAAACACCCTTCACCAGAAAAGGAAAAACATACAGAAATAAGAAAAATCTTAAAAATTAAACATCACACAAGGAAAAATGAACAGCCAGTAGTTATGATTTTATAAATGAAGTAATAATGGCCTTGAAGCTTTCTTTCAATATTTCAAAAGCCAAATAAGAAGCATATATTTAACTGCAATAAAGCTTCTTTTTTTAATTATTATTTCAAGTATCTCTGCTTTTAATTAAGTGATACCAACAGAGACATACTGGTTATCTCACGCTTGTCAGAAATTGTTGCTAGTTAAATATGCCCTTGATTAATATAAGGAGGGAAATATCTATTTCATGAAGAAAAATCTTTCTAAACAAGAGATCTATTTAAAAAAATTGAAGGGTCCTTTATTGGTGCAAACTTTGGGATCAGTGATATAAACTATCAGATCTGTAACCCACTTATGCTACCAGATTGGATCAGTCACTGGGGAACAGCCAAAAGATGGGCATTCTCTAGATTAAATAAACCACTAATTTGGCTAGAATTTGAAGGAGACCAGAAGGGGTCATATGAGGCTGCAGCTCAGCTTTCACAATAAGCAGGGAAAACCAGACACCAAGTAAAATCATCCTCGCAGCCTCGGAATTTGACTGAGGGACCCTGCCAGACACCACTACTGGAAATCTGACCCTGGCCATAAATTCAAAAGCAGGATTTATGTCATAGTTTGGGGAAAGACCGTGTGTAAAGCTGTGTCAAGCCTGCTTCAAAGATGAACCACGGGCAAGAACAAGTTTCGGTTCCCTCTGAACAGAATATGCACAAGACCCCACCAAGACCCAACACTGAATCCTAACATAAGATCTGATGATTAAAAAAAAAAGTAGTTGATAGTCTTCTATTTTCTGTTTCAAGTTTTCCTGGCCTAAAACAATCGTTTCCTTTCCAATAAAGAAACAATGCCAGATTCTGAAAAGGAAATTTGCCTGACTTAATGGATAAGCACATAAAAGCTGGAAAAGGGAGTATTATGGGAAAAGTGGAACAACTCAGTCTTACAAGGCAGGCTTCCAGATTTATTGGTGAAAGAAGCAAGGGTCAGAGAAGGGAGTGTGTGGGTAATAATTATGAACAAGTTACACGATGGAGGTCAGCTAAACAAAATCAACTTTTTTCCAATTTGAAAATCACAGTTCCAGCAATTTAGTACATGAGCTAAGAGAAACTTCCATTAGCTTACATCCATACTCAGATACTTTTCATTCATGCAGCCATAATTTGAGGTCTGGTTTTATCAAATTGGGAACGGTATATTATAAGGTCTTATGCATTTAATAAATATTTGTCAAATAAATGCATGAATAAGGTGGTAACTAATACTCACCAAATCATGGAATCTAAACCTAAGGTCATTAGACATGACAAAAATAAAATCCCCAGGTATGGCAGTCATGGCTATTTGTCTAACCAACATTCATAACCTTGATTTTGTTCTGGGTGGCAATATGCCAGGCTAAAATGGTTTGTTTCCCAGACTCCCTTGCAGCTAGGGGTAGCCATGTGACACAGTTTTGGCCAATGAGATGCAAGAAAGAGGGCTCTGACAAAGTCTGCTCTCAAGATATGAACATGTCCCCTTCCCTCTTTCCTGGGAACAGCTGCTGGGAGAAACAGAGCCATCTCACAACCATGGGGACAAAAGCCAGACAATAAAGAGTCAAAAACAGGAAGAGCCTGGTTCTCCGGTGGCATTGCTGAGATGCTGCACCTACCCAAAAGGCTTAGATTCCTAAACTTGTATTTCCTGTTAGGGGTGACAAACTTCTGTGAGTTTAAGCTGCTGTCTTCTATAATTCACAGCCAAAAATACTCTCACAAACACCAAGATATAATTTATCTTTCCCCCTGTGTTCTCAGAAGCAATTCCTATTTCCACTGACTGTGATGCTCCACATAACTGTCCAATAACATGGTTATGTAACCATTGCTGACCTCATCAACAGTTTCCATGCGTCAAGAGGATGTCTCCCACTAAAAGGCCAAAAAGCTTAAGGGAGAGCAGTCACCAGGGAAACCATCAGAAACAACAGGTCACATCATTCTACCACATGTCCCTCTATGGACCACTACACTCTCATGTTAGGGATACAAAATAAAATGATGACCAAAAAGACAGTAATGCTATTCTGATGCTCAAGAAATGGATAATCTTCTAACATAAGATAGTCTTCCAAGTCTGTATGTCTCAGCAAAGAAAAGTAAATATTTAGAAGCATGGCTAAATTAAACAACAGAAATGAAACACGTCTGGAAAAACAAAACAGGGGCCGGCCAGGTGGCATAGTGGTTAAGTTTGCATCTTCTGCTTCAGCAGCCCAGGGTTCATGGATTCACATCCAGGGTGAGGACCTACACACCACTCATCAAGCCATGCTGTAGCAGTGTCCCACATACAAAATAGAGGAAGACTGGCACAGATGTTAGCTCAAGGACAATCTTCCTCAAGCAAAAAGAGGAAGATTGGCAACAGAAGTTAGCACAGGGCCAATCTTCCTCAGCAAGAACAAGAAAGAAAGAAAAAAGGATACAAGAACAGGAGAATACCTCTTGAGGGCTTAAGGACTGTCCCAGTTCAGATGTCCCTACTCTGTGCTTCTACAGAGCCTCAGCAATGCACCTTCTGTGAAACTTAAAATTCTATAGTCCTTTCTCTCTTAAATGTTTATCTCTCTTGATAGAACATGAACTCCTAGAGTTCAAAAAAGCTGCCATGTAACAAGTATTGAAAAATGCTGAATGGGGGTGAGCCCAGTGGCGTAGTAGTTAAGTTTGCGCACTCCGTTTCAGCAGCCTGGGGTTCATCAGTTCGGATCCTGAGCACAGATCTACACACCAATCATCAAGCCATGCTGTGGCAGCATCCCACATAGAAGAACTAGAAGGACTTACAACTAGGATACACAACTATGTACTGGGGCTTTGGGGAGAAAAGAAAAAAAGAAAACACTGAATGAATGAACGAATGAGCAAAACAATATACCGACTAATTTCCCAAGGGACTTATGAAAGGTATGCAATCCTCAAAACAAAAAAATCTGCAAGCATCATGTCTAGAAATATCATGATGAGTTGCATGCCCAACTCATTACTGTTCAACTGCCCCACAAGACATATTTAATTGTCAGATGTCTACAGAAAGAAAAGAAAAGAACTATGCTTAAGAAGTAGCTATTATAAGCCACGTGATATGTTGGGCACTTAACATCCAGTGTTTCATCAATCTTCACAACCCCCAGTTAGTCACTAGGGTCTCCCCTTTCAGAAGAGGACAAGTTCAGAGGGATCTATGGAGTTCACCTAAGGTCACTTTACTAGTAAAAGGCAGACTTGATATTCAAACCCAAGAATGTCGGCTCTCACTTTTCTGCTATACTATACTTTGATCTTTACTGAAATATTGCTTATACATTGTACACATACATTGGCTGAAATAACATTCACAAGGACCTTCAGTTTATGGTCTCAAAGGCATATGCAGGGTGAGGGTCCATTGTCACCTCAAGCACAGTTACTGTTTGCCCATGTCAGAAATCAGACGTGGTTTGGCATGACACATAGTGACCTTCTCTAGCTTATAGCTGTGAGATATTACGAAGGTTCTATATACCTACAGCATGTCAAAAAAAAAAGCCATCATGTACTTGTATGACCTAGAAATGATGCAAAATAAACTGATGAGTCTATGGCTTCAGTTTCTGTCAGAAATCAACGGTCCCCTCCCCATGTACAGTCCACACACCCTATGGCTTTCACATCACGTTTACAGAATGTGTGGCACCAAGACCCTGAAGAGCCCGCTAGGTGGGTGGGCTTACAAATAAAACCGGCTGCTTCTATATATATGAGATTTCAGATCTATGGAAGCCATTTAAAATAATAGACTCATTTGAACCAAAAGGGGAAACATCCACTGCAGAAGGAAAAAAAAAATAGATTGCACTTTGCAATAGGCTCCTAACACTTCTCATTGAATAAATAATGCCTGTTTGAAGTTGATGAACATTTAGTGAAAATATTTATCCAATAAACATCTTAATGAAATAAATTGTTGTGACTCCAAAAAAACCTAATTTCACAAATTCATAAATTCTCATGAAGAAGAAATAGACTCACCACCCCCGAAACATTTGGCAATTATTTTACACAACATGTGCACAGTCTGTGATGTACGTGGATAGATGGAAAAGTTAATTGCTGCGTATAAACCTAAACATGAGCTTCTTTGCTCTTCCATTTCAGGTTAACATTTCCAGCAACTTTTAAACAAAACAGAGTATTTTTGCAAGTCATCATTTCTATCAGAACAGCTAGCTAATACCCATTTTTTTAAAAACCTGAAAATGTGTTAGAAGCCAAACTCATTTTGGGATAGTTATTATGTGATACAGTATGTTTCTATTTTTTCTCCCCTTTCTATTAGTTCTCTATTATTTTAAAATTTTCCATACACTGATCTTTGGGAAAAAAATCATGATTTAATATAAAGACGTTGAGTCTTTTTCCAAATAATTGCTAAATTATCTTTAAGAAGATAAACATATTATTTTTTTTAGCTAACCCATTTCAATATTTTCCCATGATACAGAAAAAAATAGTATTCTCAATTAAATACCACTCTTGTATTCACACTTTTTCTTCTATGAACTTACTTTTCAAAGTATTAAATCTTCGCCAGAGGCTAATGATTTTAAAAGAAGGGCTTCATAATGAAAGAAATGGGACCAAGATACTTTTACAAAGACAATACCTGGTAATACTTAAAGTAGAACTCTGTAAACAACTTCTTCTTTAAATCTCTTGCTCAAAATTCCAAGCTTTCTAACAAATTAGGACTCCTTCATGAAGGCTTACCTTGCTTAAAGTATACCCAGAAAAATAGGCCAGAAGCATTTATATTCCCCCTTGCATTTGACCCCACAATCCGACAGACACTGCCCCATTTACAAAATGAAATATTGAGGTCCACACCAAATTAACTGCCATAAGCATTTCAAGGGCTAGAACTAAAAACACACTTGAGTGCTAAAATACCTCTTTTCTTATACACAAGCTCACTTTCCTTATTTCTTTTTCTGCATCTTAAAGTAATTCTTAACAATCAACTAAGGCTCAAAAAATTACAAAAAAATCTACTCTACAAATAAAGTTTGAGAAGTTATATTTAGCAGATTTTCTGATTATATGGTACACGATCTTGGTACAGCTTCCTACACAGAAAATCTAGCCGTGAAACGGAATTCTTATTAGTCTCTCACAGAAAAATAAGTGAGCTGATTAAATATAGATCAAAGGAAGTTCTGCCACGAAAAGACCAATTCTTTATAACTCATAGAAAAAATATATCAATAAACAAAAAGCAATCTGGTGTTTCTCACTGTGGCCTATAATGGTCATCTGCTTATGATTAGATTAAGAGCACTTCTGCCACATGCTTTGGGCTTTTCATGTATTCTCCCATATGTTTAGCATGATCGTGTATTACTTTCATAAGCTCCAAAGGTATTTTCTTAAATCTTAGACACTGAGACACAATCTTTTATTATGAAAAAATCTTTTATAAAAAAGACAAAGACAAAATCTCCTAAGATGTTTTCAATCTTAGCCACTGAGATATAATCTTCTTTTTTTTTTCACATAAATCACTACTGTGTAATAAATATGTTAATATATTTTGAAAATACATTGATAATTAACTCTAGTCAAAATTAAATTTAAAACTTTAAAATGACTTCTTATATTGTCACCTATAGATTCTAGTACAAAATCACATTAGATGTTTTCAGATTATTTTCTACTTCAAAATAAGTTAACCATGAACAGATAAATACATTTTATATTCATCTGTAGCTGCTCCAAAAATTAGAAAATTACCTGTTTCTTGTTCCAAACCATTCTCCTTTATCTGTGCTATTGCTATTTATACTTTACTAACTCTTAAAATATATTTGAGGTAACCCCATCATATGTCATCTCTGTGACAGCTGTATCAGAACTATAAATACACAAATTTACATGTGGATATATACACTAGTATATACACATACACATTACATAAATATATACACATGTATGTGTATACTTATACATATACAAATTAAGCACATAGACATGTGTATAATATGTACATATAATATATACACACATATACATATATATAAAATGCATAAATAGATATATGATTGGCATTGTTTACAGATTTCCACCAGAGGTGCCTGTCAATCCAGGCACAGGTTTTATCTACCTGGGCCAACGTGACCAACTAGTTTGAGTGAGCTAACAATAGTTTTGAATTATACATTTCCACTTAAGTGACCAATTGTTTAACTAAATTAGTAAAGAGTATCACAGATTAGAGACCTCATTCCTTTTATTACATTGGTCACCCTTACTTTCCCCAGAGACAAAATCACCAAAATCTCCAAGAGTTGATTCATTAAGCATTTATTTTGTACTTAGTATTTCTCGTTACAGTGAAAAGATTATAAAGTGTGGTAGTTCACAAGTTATAAATGTAGCTCAAAGTATACTGTTTATCTGTGCATCTTGCTATTGAGCCAATAATTTCTAAATTCTTTTCAACAGAAGTAGAAGGAGAAATCTCTTATTGTTTCAAATTTTCAGCTAGTCTCAACGTTAAAGACAATAGGTGATGAGTTCCTTTCACATGACCACAGGACTTGCTGCACATTGTCAAATCAGTCCAGAGGGCACCCCCGGGAGTCTACGCATGAGAAGAACTTGTATTGCAGAACATACTTGTTAAAGAGAATTCTGAGGGGGCTGGCCTGGTGGCATAGTGGTTAAGTTCACGTACTCCTCTTCCGTGGCCCAGAGTTTGCTGGTTCAAGTCCCAGGCACGGACCTACACACCACTCATCAAGCCATGCTGTGGCAGCATCCCACATGCAAAGTAGAGGATGATAGGCACAGATGTTAGCTCAGGGCCAATCTTCCTTATCAAGAACAAAAAAAGAGAGACACAGAATTCTCAAGAGTAAAGACTAGTTCCCTTTCCTTTCCTCTCTACCAAGTGCCAAAACAAACCCTCATACCTTGGGGCTATATGCAGTGAGGGAGGCTAATATTCCCTGGCTAGATGCTTGCCTCTGTGCAGAAACTCACAGCCTGTTCTGTGGGGCATGTGTGAGGTTGGAGCCTCAGGCCTGGCTGATGCTGCCTGTAACAGTAGAGCAAGGAAAGAGAACCTCAGGACAAGTGGGAGCAGGCTACACTTCAGAGTTGATGGTGCTTACATGTGAGTTTTCCTGTGGACCAAGTTAACGAGGCTTAAGTAATCCTGCAAGGTCTCCACCCCAGAGGGCTGCCTGGACAGGGGCTCAGAAATGCTCCAGCAATGTGCCACTGGAGGACAGGAGCTGAAGGTCATGAGTGGTCACCTAGGAGTAACACTGCCCACATCCAATAATGGCATGGTGTCGATGGACCCTGCAGGCGACCTCCAAAGAACCCATAAGCGTGTATATGAGAAACAGCAGGCCACGAAAACAAACCAGCACCAGCAAGTACAACAGCCTTCATCCCTCTTCTGCCTCCCTGTGGACTCTGGAGGAGCCAGAAACAGTGGGTAGAAGGAAGTGCAGAGAGGACGGCTGAACTAGAAATGACCTTTCTTTCTGACTGATGATCACCAAGCCAGGTGTCAGGCCTGAGGACAGAAAAGGGGAGACGCTATAAACTGGATGAGAGGACAGAAGTTACAGTGCACATTGTACCCCATTTTTCTCATATTTGAAAATTAGTTGTTCCAATATTTTTAAATGATTCAAAAGCTATGGGATCTGCTGAAAATATCATCCAAAGTAGAGGTGGGAAAAGAATAAAGCTATTTTCTTTTTGTGTCTTACTAAGTGTGGCCCATTTAACAAACCAGTTACACTAATAAGTCTCCAACCCATACAAGATTATTTTTTCATAAAGTTAAGTCAGAAAGAAAACTGAGAAGATATAGAAAACCAAAATGAAATTTTAATATACCTCTTAAAACTTTAACTCCAGAATATAAACATATCAACAACTACTTTAAATGTAAATGGACTAAACACTCATTCAAGTGGCAAAGGTTGTCAATACGAATAAAATAACAGCAATAACAATAATAAAGCAAGAATCAAACATATGTTCTCCAGAAAGAGAAACATTTTAAATAGAAACATTAGTTGGAAGAAAGGGAAAAGTTATACCATGCATACAAACAGCTAAACTGGCTAAATTAATATAAGACAAATAGACTTCAACACAAGGAGTATTACTAGACACAAAGAGGAACACTTTATGATGATAAAGGGGCAAAATCTGAAAGGGTTGTACGAGCCCAAGCCCTCTACTTAAGAGATAAGGGAGCTGAGACAGATGACTTGCTCAAGGACACGCAGTTAGCTAGGGGAAGGGCCAGCTAAAACTCACTTCTCCCAATTTCCTTTTCAGAGCTTTTTCTATATTACTAGTGCCCCTAATCTAAGCTCATGCAACATGACATCAACTGGGGGACCACAGAGAATGGGAGAGAGAGGGTGGGATCTTGAGCAATGTCTGGCTCCAGATCCAAGTACTGCAATTTCCTGGTTGTGTGGCCCTGAACAAATTACCTAAGTGGCCTCAGTTTCCTTATCTGTAGAATGGGAATCCCTCCACCCATCTCACAGGATTGATGTGAAAAGTGACGATGAGGAAGAGGAGGTCAATAACTTGCCCAAGGTCACTCAGTAGTCACTTAGCTAGTCGGTGACAAGGCGAGGACCCCACAGTACACACAACCATTTTGCTGTCTCCCAATGAGTTATGCCCAAATGTAAGTACCTGGTAGAATGCTTGACCTTTACGAGGCACTTGAAAAATACTGATTTCCTTCCCAATACACTGATGCTATACTTGAGAGTAACTTTAGAAAGCTATTTTCTGTGTGGAATCCTCAGCTATAAAATATATCCTTTTCAATCCAGATGAAATAAGTTTCAAGTGATCTCTTCTGTCATGTTCGCTCTGCCTGACTCTTTGTAAGGTCATATAGTCTAAATGAGCAAAGCAGACAGGGTAAAAATTTCAATGATAATTTAATTCATATCACCTCTTATACTCCAAAATGAGTCATGCGATGGACACATTTTATAACATCCCTCCAAAAAAAGAGTTTAAACATATTTTTTTCAAAGGAAGAAACAGACATTCTTCCAGATGTTGTGGTTATGATACCCAGAGAGTCAGAGCCTCAGGACTGGGAGCCCAACCTTCAGTTTGTTGAAGGATTCTTAGGAAAATGAACTCTTTCTCGTAAGTCTGTGCTGTATAAGGCCAATCCCCGTATAAAATGTTCACATATCTTGACAATTTTCTGGATTATTTTTATTACGTAACTGAGGATGTCATAGGAACAGGCATTTACAATCACACTGGGCTCTATGTTTTCAGAGTCTAGTCAACTCTCCTAAATGTCAAGGTTATAGCCAAGGTCAGTATATTTTCAGCCCAGGAAAGTGGGTTTCAGCAAGATAGAAAGATGCCCACTGTGCTGCCTCACATAAACACAGGAAATTTAAGAGTAAGACAAAACTTGATAATTAATGTTAAAAAATGCATTGCTTAGCTACCAATTTTAGAAACAGCAGAATGCATACAAATCCAAAATAGGATGTATGAAACCATGAAATGACAAGAGATGCACAATAGCAGCATGTGGTCAGCATCCCCATCTTACAGATTCATTTTAGGACACATGTAAGGGCCTACTACGTGTCAGCTACTATTCAAATCTGATTGAAAAACTGAGAATGAGTTATGATCGCTTGAAAGAACCAAACAGCTCAAAATTAGTTTATTCAAATAAATTCAAAGGAATTCCTGAGGTCACTGAAATTTCATGCACATACATAAACGGGTCAAGACATCTTATTACCTTGACCCCATTCTATGTTGTAGTATGTCAGGCTCTGGATACAGCATTATTTTTTTTGTTGGTGAGGAAGATTTTCCCTGAACGAACATCTGTGCCAATCTTCCTCTATTTTTTAGTATGTGAGCAGCCAGCACAGTGTGGCCACTAACAGTGGTGTGGGCTCTGTGCCCGGAAACCAAACCCAGGCCCCCGAAGCAGAGTGCACTGAACTTAACCACGAGGCCATCGGGGCTGGCCCCTGGTTACAGTATTTTAAATAAAATGTATCATATCTGAACTATCAAGTTTCTGCATGATTTAAGAAGAAAGCACCATCCTGTTTAAAAGCACCAAATCAAGCAAAATATGACATTGCACTTGATGAAAGTCCACACAATTTATTCTCCATACAATATTATAGAATAAAGTATATTAGAAAAGAAAAGCGCTTACTACCTAAAAAGAAATTAAAAGATTTTCTGGACTACTTAAAAGTTCAGTTAGAAGTTAAAAGTTAAGAAAGAAGAACCAAACCATTTTTTTGTTGTTGTTTAAAAAAACTTACCCTCTGACTTAGAGTGACAGCAGAGAAGTTCCATAAGTACACATTACTTATCAAACTATAAATTAGGCAATGATTCAAGCTCCTAATGATGGAAAATGATTTAATCTCACTTAACATGAAAGGTTTCCACTCTAAGACTACTTAAAGAAGGATGTAAAACTTACATAGGAAAGATACATAGATAGACAGATGGGCTGACTAAAGGATCTACACGATTTGTCTAACCCCTGCCCATAAACAAACTAACTTACGAAAGTTCAGTGAAAGCAAATCCCCTGAAAACTAAGCCAACTCAAGAACAAAATCACCTTTTCAAATTAGGATTACATGTTCAAATACCAAAATTATAATTTTGAAATCATGAAAGAGTATACATGTTTTTTTAAATCACTATTCTAATTTTGACCATTCTGTTTTCCTAAATATTGCCAACTACATTCTTTTAAACAAATTTATTCAACAAACAAGGATAAAGTGCCTGCTATGTGCCACCTATTGTGCGAGGCGAACGAAGACGAAACAGACAACCTCAGCCTAAGAAGCGCAGTGTGTGTGCTGGGGTGTGCAGGTGTGTGTATGCGTGTGTCTAGAGGCAGGACACTGGAAGTTAAACAGGTAAACAAACATAGTATCACAACGGCTATGGAGACAGCATCCATAAAAAAAGAAACAGTAGCCGGCCTGATGGCGCAGCAGTTAAGTGCGCAAGTTCTGCTTCGGCGCCCCAGGGTTCGCCAGTTAGGATCCCGGGTGCGGACATGGCACCGCTTGGCAAGCCATGCTGTGGTAGGTGTCCCACATAGAAAGTAGAGGAAAACAGGCACGGGTGTTAGCTCAGGGCCAGTCTTCCTCAGCAAAAAGAGAAGGATTGGCAGCAGTTAGCTCAGGGCTAATCTTCCTCAAAAAGAGAAAAGAAAAGAAAAGAAACAGCAGAACAAATAAATCATTTATACTATTGTGGTCTATAATACTTTCATTTGTTTCAGTTTTGCTATCAATAGGACTGCTTTGAGCTGCATGTAAAGAAACCCCACTGTATTAGTTTGCTAGGGCTGCCATAACAAATACCCCAGACCGGGTGGTTTACAACAGAAATTATTTCCTCACTGTTCTGGAGGCTGCAAGTTCAAGATCAAGGTGCCAACAGGATTGTTTTCTGGGAACTTTCCTTGGCATAAAGACAGCCACATTCTCACTGTGTGCTCACACAGCCTTTCCTCTGTGCACACACATCCTTGGTTTCTTTCCTGTATCCTAATATCCTCTTCTTAAAAGGACACTGGTCACAGTGGAACAGGTCCCATCCTAACAGTTTCATTTTTAATTTATTTATCTCTTATCCCCAAATACAGTCACATTCTGAGGTACTGTGGGTTACCGCTTCAACATATGAATTTTGGAGTGACACAATTCAGTCCATAACACCCATCAAAGAGACTTAATCAAATTGTCACTTATTTTTCTCAGTTAACAAGAAATTCATAGGTAAGTTGATCAAGGCTGGTGAAGCCACTCAAGTAAGTCATCAAGAAACTGGGCGCCCTCTACTTCCGGTACTGCCATCCTCAGTGTGTGGCTCTCATTGTCATAACCACAAGATGGCAGCTGCACGTCTAAGCATCATGTCCCAGTTCCAGGACGGAAAGGAAGAAATGAGGGAGAAAAAGCCTACACAATGATGTCTATCTATATCTCCCTGGCCAGAACTGGGTGAGCACTCCTGGCTACAGTGTAGGCCAAGAAGGGGAGATTTTTAAGTGGACACATTGCTACCCTGAACCAAAAGGACAGCTCCATCAGATAGAAGGGAGGGAGAAGTGTGTCCCACATACCTCGCTGACCACAGATGTTGCCGTATAGATTCAGATAGACCTCAGTTTGAAGCCTGCCTGTGCCAATGATCAACTGTGTGACCCTGAAGAAGTGCTTCAATCACTCAGTTTTCTGAGTATCAAACAGTGGTAATTATACCACCTTTGATTCGCTGAGAGAATTAACTAGCTGCATTTATTCGTAAGGCCCAGGACACACTGCCTAGGCCTAAAGGACACTGGGGTGGGGCCTGGTCTTAAAGTACCCTGGGAAATCACAACTTTCTAAAAATACCACAAAGCCACCTGTAAAGACTCAAAAATATCAAAGAACTGGCTCCATTTCTTTACAGTGTGACTTTGCACAAATCCCGTTCATTCCACAGCGTGGCCCGAGAGCCTGCAGTCTCCATCTATCTCGTGCGTGCGTGTGTGTGTGTGTGCGTGCGTGTGACACTTCCTTCCTGATGGTCTTACACCTTACATGAGGTGGGGGTAGGAAGCACTGATTCATTAGCACTTGTGTTCCTGGCATCGTATATCTTCTGCCCAAAAAAAGGGTACTTTCATCTGTAGGAGGAAAAGGACACGAATTTCTCTTGAGATATTCTAGACCAGAAACCCTATTTAGAAGTGGGGTCTACCCTGCAGGTAATGCATGCCTTCACCTCTCCAACAAAGCTTGGTTTGGTAAACCCAGCCTTGGTCTGGTAAAAAGTGAAAATCTCCAGAAGGTTTTTAAAAGGTATTTGCCACTCAATCAAAGAGTGGATTCTTCCTGGTGAGCAATCTTGATATGAAACCTGTTGGTCTGCCATGTTTATAAATTCAAGCTGAGAAAATAAAAAGTAACATGTAACAGAACGTTTCAAAAGAGCCTGGTTCCGGCAGAGTTACTTTCAGGATCCGTATTAATACCCAAATGATCTGTGCTTTTACATTTCCTCCCTTCTCTCCGATAGCTGCACAAGAAACTTCTACGTGTTACTCATGACAGATGGGAGAGGAGCTTTAACCAGTTACTTTGAAATTCTTTCAAAGAGAATGAAAAATGGACAGAATGAGGCCAGACTTTAGATTCTCAGAGGGCCTCACAGGTCCAAAAAGGCTCTAACTAAAAGGAAACATTCTCCATCTGTATTTCTAAACTGCTATCGTGAAATACTTTCTCAGAAGCTGCAATAACTAAACTATAATCCTTCTTCATGTTGTCTCCATTCAAATTTGAATAAGGATATATCTAATAATTAACATACTTACCCAACATGTTTTCAACGCAAAGCTAAAAGAAAGGTGCTAAATCAAAAAGATGCCAGTTAGGAAGAAGAAACCTCTTAAACATTGCTGACGCTCCAAGCTCAGGGAGAAGGGCACAGTTAAGACCGTCAAATCCAATATTTTTGTAAGACTCAACCAACAACATGAATAAAATGCTCCCTCCTGATTTTGGAATTGCAAAAGATACTCTCTTAAAAACAATATTCAGCAGACTATTTTCCTTCAATTAATTAAGAGCTCTCTTGCTTTCTCTTTGGCACTGATATATTCAGAGGTCATTTGAAAAATACAATGCTAAAATAAATACAAAGCATTTTAGATTACCAAGAGTTCCACTTAATAAAAATAATCTGATTAAATAAATGCTCTCTCCCCCTAAATTTCCAGCAAGTTTGAAATCAAAAAATTTCTCTGATTTGCGATTCTATCATAGTGTAAGAAAAATAAGCATCACTTGATTAAAATCAAACTCATAAAATAGAAAAACACTAAGAGAGTGTGCCCACCAGGAATAGATGATAAACTATATTCAGAGAAATGTCTCCTCTGGTCTGAGTATACTAATAAATTATAATATCAGAATTTCTGTTACCAGAAATAACGAATATAGAGTTTTCAAATTATTGATCATCTTTCCAAATTGATCATCGTGCTACTTCTCAGTGACCAGTGTAAATAATCATGGAATACTTTTTCCCTCTGTAATAAGTCTGCAGATGGCTTCAATTTATTAAACATGGCACTTCTTCTGCTTATTCATCAGATTGCTTTCCTAATTTGCCCAGTCTGCAGACTTTGCAATAATGGCATTTGGTTATTCATCCATTTAAGAGATGTTGATTTAGTTTCTAATATGCACCAGATTCTTCCCTTCCCCAGGAAAGTCATGCTGTGGCTAAAATTTGCAAACAATTTCAACAGGAGGACTGAGGATTTGTACCCAACCTGGAGGTGAAATCAAGGAAGGCTTTCTGGAAAAGACGGCAACTATGTGAAGTCTGTAAAGGTCTATAGGATTCAGCCAGTCAAAGAAGGGGATTGAGTGCCAAGTCGGGAAAGGCACTGTGGCCACAGACTTCACATCCTTGGAATTTTAATATAGCTTAGTAAAGGCGACGTAAATAAAGGCATTCAAACTTCACTGTAGAGCTCCGGCCCATGGATAGCTTGTATTTAGCAAATTAGGGAAACAGAATTAAATTCTGAAAGCAATAGGAAGCTGCTGAAGCATTTTAGAGGTAATGCTATAATAAGATTTGTCTTGTGCAAAATTCCTTCAGCTGAGCATGGAGAATAAATGAGCAAAGATGTAAACTTATAAAGTAGCCGTTTATTTGCCTAGAGAAACAGGGAAACTGAAGGGTTATTGGAGCAAGCAAGACATGAGTCACTGAGGACATAAACTTAAGCAGCGGCAATGGGAGAGGAGAGGACAGATAGATGCTGTTGGCTCAACAGATGGGTGACTCGTTTCACAAAAATTTAGAACCCAGGATGAGACAGGGTTCGAATGAAGTTGAGGACTTCTGTTTTGGACACACAGATCTGAGAGTACTCACAGGACTTCAACGTTAAGATTTCCAGAAGAAAACTGGATAGAATTGGAGCTCAGAGAAGAGGTCAGGGATATGGGACTCATCTGCGAACAAGTGGTTGTAAAAATGGTAGAAGTGAATGAGTTATTTCGTAGTGAAAGAGTCTGTGGAGTAAGAAGAGTCTACAGCAATGTAGAGACCTGCAGAGAATACCATTTGAGGGCTGGGTGGTGGATAAGATACTTCCAAAGCTCTGCATCTAACGTAGGACAACAGTATAGACTGGACAAGCAAGCCCATGCAATCAGGGCCTTCAGAAGTCCACAAGGGTAACAGCAGAAATGAATTAATCTAGTACAATTCCTTCAGGTTGGAGAAGTGAAGCGGCTTCCCTAGAGTCACCAACTTGGGGAATGGGCACACAGCAGTTGTAATGGCTAGTGTCTTGGTTTCTTACACCATAAAATTTGGAGGTAAGAAAAAAGGAACTCTTGATATTCCTTACTGCAGTGTGATTTTATGATTCTAATCAAGTTTCATTGCTCGTTCATTCAAGACAAGCACACAAACTAAACACAGCAGTCTTCACCTTTTCAAACAACAGAGCCAAGAAAACAAGAGAATAAATGAGGCTGAAATCTGAGTCTTACTGCCAATACCAAACAATGGGAAAATACAGCTTGTCTCTTCTTGGTGATGCTAATGATTCAGTTAAATTGACTTCTTTGAAGGAAAATTACTGTTAATAACCTTAATTTCCTCCTAGTCTTTTCCCCCCAGGTACCTGACATTTTAGATAAAATATTTTCATAAAATATTAAAAGCAAAGGAATTATATCTTAGGTATCCAACTCCACATTGACAGACTTTACGAATCCCTTTCGTCTCTCTTGTCTATAGCCTACACTTTTGGTTCACCAGTTAAATACATAAAGTTTCCCATTCTATACATTTCCCAAGAAAACCATTCCAATTGACTAAAAGAATTTTTTTTAAATGTTACTCTAAAGCCCCCCACAAATCTTACTGATACCAGCCACGTGCCACCATAGAATATTCCCAACTTCAATTTAAATTGAATCATGGTATCTGCAGTTTTCTTTTCTTTGTCCACAAAACCAGGCCATAGACTTTCCATCTTGGCCTGACCTCTCACCCCTGCACAACTTCGCTCTAGAATGGCAGGTGGGTAGAGTCTGCCATTTGCCTCCCCAGGCCTATTCTCCATCCTTCTCCACCCCTGCCTCCTCTCCCTTGCCCTCTGGCTTCTGTCTGGGTTCAGCTAGTGGAAGGCACAAACCAGAGTTTGGGGGCAGGAGGAAAGTGAGGTGGGCGTGTTTATTCCCCTGCTATCTCCCTGCAGAGATATTACAGCTTGGTTGTGTCCCTCTAATTTACAAAAGGGCACAGCTCTTGTCAGAGAGCCCTTCTGGCCCCTTCACTTGGAGTAGGAACGGCTCCCCATTGTTGCTCAGTCTCTATTCAGCACTCACCCTGGCTGTGGTCCCTCCAAGCACAGCTTCTCACCTTCTCAACCACACCTGCCCACACCTTCTCAACCACACCTGCCCACACCTTCTCAAGGGTCCCTTTATTAAAGCCCTCCTCAAAAGACTCAGTTTATACTTGCCATCTGTTCCCCAACAGGACCCTGAATGACAGAGGGTTGAAGAACGACCAGGTGGGGCCCTCCATTGTGGCTTTCACAGACATTACCAAAGGAAACTGTAAACTGTAAAACGCTATAACATTTCCATGAGCAAAACCTAGTACAGACTTTCTGGAATATGCAAGGTTTCAATGCCAAGGAAAGATGACTGAATCTTACCATATTTCTACAATTCACAATGTGCTGTAAAAATAAACATGCAGAAGGCAGAGAATCAGAATCTGAATGTCATTGCCAACCTAACCAGAATTTTTCGTAAAAATGGATATCTGGAGAAACAGATGAAAGAACAGAATCCATCTTTGAAAACAGAAACAATATTTCATTTTCCTGCTGTTTACCCACATTAAGATTTACTAGCATTGATATTGTGACGCTTTAGAGTGATTCCAAGTCTTTCAAGGGATGTCACAAAATCCTAAAAATTTACTAATAATTTACTCCATATTATTGATAAAATCTATAGTTATTAAAGGTATCACTTCTGAAAAAAGACGGGAATCAGTGACCTAGATTTTCCGTATTTTTCCCAATATCTCTCTAAATAAAAATACAGTGTAGTTTCTAATTTATATAGCCCTTTGTCCACATACCATGTCTAAGTATAATGGAAATTAACTTCAAGTATCTATTAACTAGTAAAACAATAAAATAGCATTATATCTGAACCTTCTACTTCAAGTAGAAGGTAAAAAGAGATTCTTAAATAATTAAGTATTTGAAAGTCTAAAGCTATAAATACACCTAGACAGAATTTTTAGCAATGAAATTAACTTGATTTTCCTTTAACTTGAGGTCAATTTCAACCTCTGTTGGCTGTGCAGGACCTCACTTCTTTGACCATATATTCAAGGATGCTCATGACATGTCCCTGGTCTGAGGAGTCTAGAGTTTCACAACTAACCATATAGATTAGAATATAGATTTTCAACTCTGATTCTACAAGATATCTCTTTACTAAAGAGTTTTTAAATTAGCCTCTTAAGTGGTAAATTCTTTTTGATTAAGTATTGTATTTTCAAGAAATTTTAAGGACAAAAACTATTTCTTAAGTTATTTCCTGGTGTACTGTATATAACCAAAATCTGACTGAATTAGTAAAGCCATGTGACAATGTGGGACATGCTTCAATTAGAGGAAATGCTCATAATTTGAGGCTCCACTAGATAGAAATTCCATAGAGAGCTTTTTTAAAGGCAATTTGGCAGTGCTCTCCCAAAATGTAAAATGTATATACCCTTTTGACCAAATAGTTCTGTTTCTAGGAATTTAGCTACAAGAAATTCTCACACATGTGCGTGAAGACCTACGTACAAAGACCTTCAATCTTCCAGTTTGCCACAGAGAAAACAGGAGAATAGCTAAATAAAATACAGTACGCCCACACTACCCAAGTTTATGTACTGTTAGAAAGAAAAAGATAATGTAATGTTAGGAAGAAAAAGATAACTAGTATACTCACATGGAAAGATCTCCAAGATACACACTTAAGTGGATCAAAGCAAGTCACAGAAAACTGTATACAGTATGAGCCAGTTTATGTAATAAGAAAAAGACACATACATATACTTACATATGTAAATGCATAGAAAAAGGAGAGAAAAGAGGTGCTCTAAGCTGTTGCCAATAGTTATATCTGGGAATGGGTGTAGGTGGGAAAGAGTTATTTTACATTTTGCTTCTGTATTTCTGCATTATTTCAACTGGAACATATGAATGTATTGTGTACCTCATTTTAAAAACCAATGAAAACAAAACATTAACAGAAATTCTAGAGACGGCTTTGGTGATTTGTCCAACAACAGAGTATCAGCAGATGTGAGAGAAACTCACCTCAAAGGGACTTCGCTTTCATTTGATCCAATGGGATCTCTCATTGAAGGGCCAAAGGGAAAATCAGGGCTGTTAAGTAGAGTGCAGACTGCAACACCAACCCTGTACGTCCAGGACAAATATAGCAACTATCAAACAGCCGTGGGGATACTGCACAACTGGTTAGACTTCAAACCAGCGATGCAGGCAAGGGAACCTCCACGTCCTCATAAACGAAGTCACCCACTTCTCCATACTTAGGTGTTCTTATTTTAAAGGAACACCAAGAAAGAGGAGATAAAAACATGTTCTGCCTTGCTAACTTTGTTTATTTGATAACATCCTAAGAAAAAAAGGAGAGAGAGAAAAAACAGGCAGAAATTCAGAAGCTAAAATTTATGTCCACTGGAAAGAAACGGCCATAACAACCTTCGTAAGAAATTTAACGGGGTGGGGGGAAGCATGAATAAAGAAGACGGTGTACTTACTTAAAGACGAAACTACTGACATTTTCTGGTACACAGTGTTGCCAGGCACTTACAGCTGACAAAAGGCTCAAAATGGGAGCTCACGGGCCGAATTCGTTCAATGAATATGTTTTGTTTGGCCACCCCATGAGCTGACACGTTTTTTATTCCAATTATTTCTAAACATTTTTAAATGAGATCTCACACTTAGAATAAATCTGGATTTCATGCTTCTCTTGAAAATGGAGAGGCGCTGGCAACCCTGAGCCCCACGCTCAGCTGGCAGAAATCTGTCAGACCTGCGGATCCCCAGGAAGGGGCATGGTAGAGCTCCCCATGGACACAGCCCCCACTCCCTAGGGTCTCTGACACCGGGGCAGACAGCCGCCTGTAGCTGACCCAGCCCTGAGAGCAATGAGAGTGTGCCACCCACTGACAGAAACCATGAGGAGCCTCACCAGGTAGAAGCTGGCCCTCAGACAACCAAAATTACTTCCTAGGCTCCCCCAGAGCAGCATTCAGAGAAACCGCCCTCTCTCAGACTTCCGGCCCATGTACCTGTGAATTAGATGAGGACACATGGCTTTATCCTCAACTTCCTATTTCAGTTCCATGTTCACAGAAGAGTTGCTAGAAGCTTCTCTCAGAGTTGCCAGAAGCTTCTCTGTGACACCTCAGCCATGTCACTTAAAATAACGGTCATAAAACTTTTTATTGTAACAAACCTTTCAGCAGCATGGACTTAGTGGCAGGTAACAGAGTACAGTGGTTAGAAGTTGGAGTTCAGTTCAAATCTCATCTCCAACTTTAACTCCCTGAAGTCAGTAACTTCACCTTTCCAAGCCTCAGTTTCCCCAGATGTAAAATGGAAATACTAGTAGTAACCACCAAAATAGCTGTTGGGAAGATTAAAGGATGAGGCGTATTTTAAGGGCTCAAAATATCTGTTGTTTTGTCACTGTTGTTGCTATTACTACATAAAGCAGAGACAGGGAGCGCTCCCACTGAAGCCCTGTGGGAAAACAGGAGCGCAAAACCTCCCCCTAGACATCAAAGATATCCACATTATTCTAGTGGATGCCTCTCTCCTTCCAGGCCTAAATGGCTTAATATGGTCTTTTTCAAAAGCTTGGCTGGAAGACACAGACGCCCTGGGGATAGCATCTGGCTTCACTGAGTTATCTTTTGAAACCCCACAGTCACAGAATTTTGAGACAGTTAGGGCTGAATTAATGTTAGGTCCCTCTGCCTAACAGCAGTCACAAAGTCAGAAAAGTCCAGAAGAAGATACAGAACTTCACAGAGGTCCTAAAAGGTGACTGGAGCTTTCCGTATTTGCAAGGGGGCAGAACAAATGTCCCTTACTAAAAGTTTTCTAGGGTGTGCCAGCCCAGTGGCATGGTGGTTGAGGTCGCCCACTCCACTTTGGCGGCCTGGGGTTTGCGGGTTCAGATCCCAAAAAAAGTTTTATAGGAATTCAGCATGCTTTGGATGGATAGGTCAATGGCATTTGCCCCTCTGGCAGAGGAGAACTGGCGGGTGAGCAGGAATACTGGTAGTATTAGTACGAGAAGGACTAATAGCAGTTGGAGCAACAGTAGTAGTAACACCATACCCAGCATCATTCACAGTATAGTACCAGGCATTTTGCCCCAGAGGGTTATTCTCCTCAGATTACAGATCATGCAACTGAGGCTAAGTGTGGATGCCCAGGGTCAGAGCTAACACACAGCATAGTCAGGATTTGAGCTCAGGTCTGCCTGACTGCAGCACCTGAACATCTCAGCGCCTTTACACTCCTGGGAGCAGAGCTACAGTAGAATCCCCCACTTAGCCACCCAGCTGCCTCCAAGACGGAGTGTAGCCAGAACAGCTGTCCTTTACCTTGAGTGGGTCACGCTCCCCCTTCAGTCTGGTGAATCCTACAGACCCATCTCAGCACAATATTTTTAAATGGATAAAACTAAGCACAAAGGAAGCCAATGCTATTACAATATACTCATCAAAATAATTTTAAAAACTGGATACACATAGCAATGTATGTCCATCTTTTTCAACCCTTTAAATGCCAAGATCAGCAGTGGCTCTAATACCTGTCTAAATCTTAGATGGAAGTAAGTGAAAATAAAGACTAATTCATTTGCCAGCTCTATTCCTGGAGCTACCAAATTCCATCATCAGACCATTCCAGGGTGGACCTGAGCTGGGGTCCTGTTCTGAGGGAGAGAGCAAGAAGTCAAATGTAAATCTAATGGTCTGTGATCTTGTCTCTCTGGATGAGCTACTTACAATTAATTACTTCGAGTTACTTTCTTCCTCGTGTTCTAAGGAAATGGCGACTTCATTCATGTTAGGGGGCCAAAATCATCCTTTAATCGTGCAGGAGGAAAAGAAGGCTTTAAGAAGGGCATTGCCTATTAAAGCAATGATTTGCCTGGCCTGAGGGTGGCTCCTTTGCTGGTGGTGAAATTTCCCAGTCCTCAGCACACCAAAGGATCATGGGAGGAGAGCAGTGAAGGAGACTCCCAGTCAAAGGGATAAGATAACATTATCTTGTGGTCAAGTGTGTGCAACCTTCTCATTGAAAGTTTTATACAGGTGGTAGGCAAGAGAGGTGTTCAGAGAAAAAGCTTCCTCTGATTTATGTCCTTTTCAACTATTTTGATTCCACAAAGGAAAGGAAAGAAAAAGTAGATGGAGTTCATGCAGAGAAAATATTCACCGTCTTGAACATCAGGGTCTCCTAGCTGAGATCTGGAAGGTAGGGCCTGGCTGCTTTCATCTCCTCTATAAACTTGGGTTACACCTTCGGCATATGAAAAGCACGCGAAGGCATGCGTTTCCAGCCAGACTAGAAAGCAGGATTTGGGGGCAGTTGTTGCAATCAAGGGAAATGAGCTTTCAATTCTGGGGTGATTTTTTTTTTGAAAGCAGGCTTACTTCCAGTAAGGACAACGCAAACTTCTCGCTCATCTACTCAGTAATTCATTATCACTCAGCTCTACTTCCATTGAGGGGGAAGCAAACCCGTTTTTATATTTGGCTAGCTAAAGAGTCACAGCCTCTGAATGGACAAAACCTTTACACCATTCGAAGGCCTAACGAGATAAATAATATTACACCTTGAGGAAGTATGTCTACTTTAAAGGGGAGGCTTTATCAAAAGAAAAACCATTAAACAGAAAAACAAACACTAAGGAATGGAAGAAAGACCTACACAAGGTTATTAGATTTCCTGAATATTACAGCGAAATAGAAAAAATGTGGGACGGCCAGCACTGAGGATTAAGCAGTGGCCTCGCAAACACAGTTAACATTTGAACACCAACAGCAAAACCAGACAAAGTCGCTGCTGCCGACCACCAGCAATGAAAAGCTATCTTAATTTCTCAATAGGTGGATAAGTCTCTTTGACAGACACTACTATGGTCTACAAGTTCACATTAAGACATGAAAAGCAACTATTTTAGAAATTTCAGTCTGGACATGAAATACCAGCTGTGATCATTAAAGCGTCTCCATTAGTCCTTGACCTCATTCTGCATATCAAACGCAGAAGTTCTTGGTTTTATAGGACTCACTGTGATAGACAGTTGACTAAAAACCTGGGTCATCAGTCCTAATAAACAGGCTGTTTCAGCCTTTACAAGTGGTCACAAACGACGATAACTTAATCATAATCTGCTAAATACTTTTAAGTTTCAAACAATATTTTTGCTTCCCCAAAAATATTTGAGTTCACTATTAAGGGCATTTGTGAAGACCATGAGAAATACGTAATCTTTCTTTCCCATGACTATATTACCTAAGGGCTGTGATCCACAAAGATAACATTTATTCTCAATATAAGATTTTAAAATTAAAAAATCAAATAAACTCAGCAGCTAATTGCTAACGCATCATTGAAAAATAATCCACAAAAATTATTTATGAATTCTGCTGAGTTTGCCAGCTACATCTGAAAGTTTGGGGATGAAAAGGCAGACACAAAATCCAGAAGCTGCCTTCACTTTTACTACATCCTTTCGCAAATCAGCATACCAAGGTGATCAATTCAAGGAAAACAAGAGAGCAGCTCTGAAGCTCATTTTCACCTCAATTTTAACTTGGAGGATAGGTTAGGGCTGAATACTAAGCAAGTGCTTAGTCATCATTTCAGTAGTTAATGAATCAAACCCCAAAACGGATTTAGTAGTACCCTAGGAAAATACCACGACGATTTGGATTGCCAAATATAACTGTCCCACGAGGCCAAAATCAGCAGCGTACATTAATCTAAAGACGTTGGATATGTTCTTGGGAAAGACGAAACAGTGGGGCTATGAGCACTGGCTTGGTCTCTGCTGGGGATGAAATATTCCCAAGAGCTGACGTAGATTTACAAAATCCATTTCTGTAAAAGCTTTCTGGTAACTCTGAAGACTTTTTAAACTTCCGTATTTCACCGTCTCACAAGGCAAAAACACACCACCTCAAGATTCTAGGGCATGTAAGTAGTATAACAACACTCAGATTTTCAGGCACCCAAACATACAACTTAGAAAAGAGTATTTGAGAACAAAGCTCTTCTGTGTGGGTGTGCATTTGTCAAATAAAAGGTAGCATTATCCTGACAGACAAAAACGTGTACCCAGTGATCAAACGGAGGCTTAGAAATTGTGTTTTGACAGTTACTTGTAGAATAGCATTTTCACCAGCGATTAATTCAGAGCTGGGGAGTGATATCATCAAAGCTAAATCAAAACTAAGTTCGGATGGTTGGGTAATAACACAGTGGAGGAAAGCGTAATCAGTAATCTAATACAAGGTACCTTTAGTTATATTCTAATCTGCTACATGCAAAGGGTTACTAGTTAAGGCAGCAAAAGTCTCTTTACACTAAAATGCCAATAAAAAAATGCTATTCCATTTAAAAAGTGAATTTTTATGAAAACAGGTGTTCTCCCAAGATGGCAATCATTCATTAAACTTCTAAAGTTCAAAAGGGAGATGACATAAGAGATTAAAACACCAGCAGAAAAATATACAAGGCTGTCCTTTGAAAGACACAGCATTCTAGATTATATAACATAGATAATGGGAGATTAAACCACACGCCCCTGGCCAGCTAGATTTCTGTTCTTCCGCATGATTCTCTAACTCAGGCCACTGAAGTTTGAAAAGTACATACAATTAGCTTCTCAGTCCACACACATATTTTTCAAACCAAGAGTCTTCAAAAAAAGAAAAGGATAAAGTTAAAATTTTACACACTCACACAGACACACAATTTTTCTTTTCGGAAGAACAGAGTTCCTCAGACGCTTTCTTAATCTCCTTGTAGACTTCTAGGTAAAGTCACCAGTTGCTTTTCCTGGTGATGTTTACTCTACGAATCTGATTTCTCTTTAAAGGGGAAACAATCCTATTTTAGATGTTACACAGCTGCTTATGTTTGCACGACATTATTGCCAACCAAATAGAATTATTAAACAGCCATCTTCACACATTCATAACTTAGAGTCCGCCATGTATCACATTTATGGTAAAAAAAATGACCTTTCATGAATGTTTTGGCCAAAATTAAATGTCAAACACGTGCTTTAGAACAATAGCTGGAATCACTATCGAGTAAAAAAAAAAAAAGTTAGGGGAATAGAGGGTCATCTCTCCAATACATGCATATTTATGAAAACATAACAGGTATTTGCATCTTTCTCTAGAAAAATGCTAGTTTTATGATTCTAGATAAAGTTGCACTTAGACACACTTGGAAATTGGAGAATTCCGTATTTCCATACTTCTATATAGTACTGCCTACAAAGTCTACAGTCAGAAGTACCGTACGACATAGACAAGGTCTAATTAATTAAGGAAAAGGCAACTTTAAAATTCTGAAAATAAGACATCATCGTTTACATGCTTTTAGGAGGCCCGAAGACTGCTCCCAACGAGTGCCGGCCTGTCAGTGTTGTTTTAAGTGGAAATGGTCAATCATGTCTATTATTTCCCCAGAAGAGGTAAGATCCACACGCACACACATTTACAGGCATTGCACGGTGCCAACTATTTCCAACCAAAATAATCATATACACGTCGGGCCGAGCTATTTCTAGCCAGAAGTGGTGAACGTCTGCAGTCTAAGGAAACACAGAAAGCGATGATTATAGGAAGGAGGTGGCGGCGGGGACCCCTGCCTGCCGCACGCGCAGGGCGCCTAGCACCCCGCACCTGCACCGGCTACTCGGCCGGGCATCCGGGTGCGCGCGCGCGCGTCCGGGACGCACCCGCCGGGAGCAAACAAGCCCCGCGGGCCCGGGCGGGCGGGAGCATCCTCGGGCGGGACCTGAAATGCCTTCTCCTACCTGTCACTTTGCCCGGAGCTGCTGCCGGGGATGTGGCAACGGCCGCCGCCTGGAGACCCAGTGTGTGCGCGCGCGTGAGTGCGCGCGTGTGTCTGTGAGATCTTGTTTGCGGTGCAGCTCACTTACTGCTCCCGGCGCCACCAACCCCCTCCCCCATAAAGAGCCGGCCGCCGAGCCCCCTCCCGGCGCGCCCAGTCCCGCCCCTCGCCTGCCCCCGCGCCCCCACCCCGCCTCCCTGCCGCCCCGGCGCGCGGTCCTTACCTCGGCCGAGGCGGGGGTCTCCGGGGCGCTCCTCCGCGAAGCCGCGGGGCAGCGCCGGCCCACTCCGCCCGCCTGCCCGCTCGCCCGCCGGGCTCGGCGTGTCCCCGGCTCCGGGCCCCGCCGCCCCTCCGTGGCCCGCCGCTCCCTCCTCGCCAGCCCCAGAGTCTCCCTCCTCGTTCTCGCCTCCCGGCTCCAGAGCCCGAGCTGTCGCCTCGCAGCCCCAACCTGCCCAGGCTACGGAGCATGCCCAGTGCGGCGCGCCCGGGCTGGGCTGGGGGTGGGCAGGGGCCGGGCCGGCCGCCCGGCGGCCGCGAGCCGGCGGGGCGGGGAGGGGGCGCCGGCAGGGCTAGGGACGCAGCCTCGCCGCCAGGGGCCGGCGGCCCAGGGGGGTGGAGGGCAGCGCTACGAGAAGGTGGGTGGGGCGTCCGGGGAAGCCTCCCCGCGGCGCGCTCCTCGGGGGTCTCTCCAGCCGCCCCCCGGCGTCCCAGCGCGGCGGCACGTGCCCAGTGCCTGGGGTCCGGATGCGCCCTGCGTGGCGCCGGGCGCAGAACCTTAAGGGGGAGGGCAGAGTGGCACCCTTCTCCGAAGGGAGACCCGCAGCCTGCCGTGGGCCATGGGGCGGGGGTGGGGGTAAGGAGTGAAGGGAGATCAGGACTGGCAAAAACAGGTACCTCAAAGCTGCTGGCGGGGTTGGAGGGAGTGTTTATTTGTTGATATCTTGTTTAATAAACACATAAAGCGCTTACAGTGCACTGTTCTAAACGCTTTTTATTCGTATAATCGTTAAAACAATCTTCCAAAGCAAGTACTACTATAATCTTTTTTTTCCTCAAGGTTTAAACTGAGCCATAGAGAAATTAAGTGGTTCCAAAAAGTCTTCCCCAAAGCGCAACCTCAGAGACGCAAACCCCCCAGACTTTGGTCCCTGGAATGCTGAGACGCTGCTCCAGCCAGTCCCCGGCTCGCCCCTGCCCTACAACGGCCCCCGGGTGGCTCCGAGTCACCCTCGCACTCAGATCCTAACGGTGTTCAGTCTAGCATCACTCTTTGTGTGGACCCTCACAACGTGCTGCTCCAGGACTCCAGGGAGGGCTCCCTCCTCCCGGAGGCCACTCCGCCTCCTCCTCCCGGCCGGCGGCCACCAAAACCCGGAGACGTGGCACCTGCGCACTGGGGACTGGGGCCACGCTCGCAGCTGAACTGGGCATGCTCAGCCGCCAGAGTAGGTCCGGCTGACCAGGAGGAAAGAGCGAGCCTGGCCGCCCGAGCAGTGTTGGGAATAGACGGAGAATGTGTGCGCAAGCAGTGGTCCAGACTCCCAGGGCTAGATGCAGTTGCAGACGCAGAAGCCTAGTTCCCCGGGCACATCCTGGCCTTTTCCAGGCAAGGCTAAGAGGGAAATAATCAAAACTTTACCAACTGGGCATCCTTAAGGGGGAGGGAGCTGAGAACTCCCCAGCTAAACTGCCAGGCTGCAATTTTAGCGGAGCCCTGAAAAGAGTTCCTGAGCCGCTGAGCCTGTCTGCCTGTGAGGAAGCCAGGAAAAATAGGCTAAACCAAGTTTCCCGGGAAAAGCTGGGTGGCTCTTTATTGTTCAGGGGTCTTCAAGATGTGGTGACCTTGAGTGATGCCAGGGTGTCACGCAGCTCTTCTCAAACTGGAATGTGCACACAAACCACCTGGAGATCTTCGTCAAGTGCAGATTCTGATTCAGCAGGTCTGGGGTTGGACCTGAGATTCTGCCATTTCTAACAAACTCCCATGTTATGCTGATGTTGCTGGTCTTAAGATCAGACTTTGAGTAGCAAGAGGTTAGAGCAGTATTTTAGGCCTGTTCTCCACTTTATATTTAAGTAAACTAACGTTTGGAAAGGTTAAGCAATTTGCCCCCAGTCATACAGCCAATAAGTAGTGTAGCTAGTTTCAAACCCAGTTCTCCGGAATGCCTGTGTATCTTCCAGTATTTCCTGGGTATTACCCGTAGGCAGATGAACTAGAAGCTGTCATCTATGTGTCTTGATCGTTTTAACAGTGGAATTTAATTTAGTATGTATTATGCCCAAACATAGTGTATTGGTTAGCCTTCGCTGTGTACAAACCACACCAAAAGTTAGTGACCTAAAACAACCACTTCGTTAGCTCACAATTCCATGAATCAGCAATTTGTAGTGGAATCAGCAGAGCCATTCTTCTGCTGTTTCCACTGGGTCCGCTCATGCAGTTGCAGACGTGTGGAGCTTGGAGCTATGTCCACGTGGCTAGGATGACAGGGTATGGCTCCTTCATAGGGTGAGCTCCTGCTTCCCAACAGCAAGGGAGGGCAAGCCCCCAATTTAAAATAGCATTTCATACCTCCTTTTGCTAATGTCCCATTGACCAAAGAAAGCCACATGGCTGTGTCCAGATTCAAAGTGTGGAAAAATAGTAAACTTCACTTTTTTTTTTTTTTGGGTGAGGAAGATTGTCACTGCACTAACATCTGTGGCAACCTTCCTCTATTTTGTATGTGGGATGCTGCCACAGCATGGCTTGATAAGTCATGTGTAGATCCATGCCCAGGGTCCAAATGCACAAACCTGGGATGCTGAAGCAGAGTGTGTGATCTGTGGGGGATTGGAATTGGCCACCCTAAAATCTCCCTCTTTGGCATAAGGATTATTTGGGGCTGGTTACTTTTAAAAACAACAGACATGACAGAAACTCTGAAAAGTAGGAGTTACCCTTTGTTAAAAGATATTTACACTTGTGAAGGAAATCTCCATCTGTAAAGGTGTCTCCCTCTCTGTACCAGGAAGAAAGGGAATGACCTTATCTCTTGAAACTCTTATCAATGCAGAAGGCAAGGACTTAAATCTGCATAATAACCTGACACTTGTTTGCTGTGCTTTTCTGGTAATCTCCCATAACTGGGTCCTCCCGCCCCCCACACCCTCCTTTGTCTTTAGCTGAGGGTGGTATTTGAGGTGAGAGCTTCCACCATTTTGGTGAGTTGCTCAGGTTGCCTGAGTCTCTCTCATGTATACGTGTTATAAAGCTTCGTTTAATTTTCTCCTCTTATTCTGTCTCATGTGAATTTAATTTGTAGCCTGGCCAGAAGGACCTATAGTGGGTAGAGGAAAGTCTTCCTCTCCTACAGTTTGGTGATGTGGACCGGATAAAATTTCACTGGCTTGACACTGCTCACTCCTGGGCTGCTGCAGCCAAGAGATCCTGAACCCCTAACAAGAGCCAGCAAAAAGTGAGAGTTCTTACCACGTCAGTCTCCTGTATCTCTGCCTGCAGGGTCCAGTGGAAGCAAGAGTGGTGAGATTTGTTGCTTTTCTAAATTTAGATTAGCAGGAGAAAATTTTGGTGAGGCTAGCTTCTTGGACTCAGTGACTCTGAGATTTGGTTGAGTACTCACTGATTGTAGATCCTCTTCCTCCCAGAGAGAGTGTTTTTCCTTGTCTCTGTCTTTTTTTGTCATTTGTCATAAGACATAGGCATCTCTAAAAGCCTGTTGTCTGGGCCTTTTGTCTCATTCTGTGTCTTGAGAGCTTGGTTTTGTGACCTTCCTGGTCTCTGCCATCAGAGGATGCATGTACCGGCATGCATCTTGGCAGCCAGTTGAGTAGACTGGGGTTCCAGGACATGCTCTTTTTGATCGACTGTGTCAGTTCTCAAGGGAGCTTGTCATAAGGGATCCCAATTGCTTTCATAAGGGGCCTTTGTCATCTCAACCTTCGCTGCTTGCTGTGCAATGAAGGCTTTTACTTTTTAGACTATTTTTGGGAATGAACTTTCTGGATCTCTTTTGGGGACACCTCTTGCATCCATGGTTAAGCTTATTGGTATGAGTCGCTGTTAAGATCCTACTCATCCATGTGACCAGACAATGGATGATTTAAAGTGGGAAAACTTCTAAATTGGGGAAAAAAGTTTGTGAGAGTTCTCATCATAATTTTCATTGGTACCTATGAAAAGGCCAAATTAAAAAGGAAATACGAAAAAAACCAAAATAGTGACTAGCTTTAAGACCCTGACTCAGGTTACAATTGAACTGATGAAATGTAAGTCTAAGTGTTGATAAGATTATAAAGGCTGGAATGTTTGAGCTGATTTTATATAAAGAAGTTATATCAACTTTGAGTTGTTTGAGTATGTTTTAAAATGTCTGGCTGGGAATACTTGCCCTATCCAATATTATAAGACCAAGACCTATTGATAAAGTCCTAATGAAAGCTATGATTAGAGATATAAGAGTTGATGGAATTCAGATGAAATTTGTAGAAAATTGACATATTTATGGGATTGATGTACAGTGGTTGTTATCTCTGGACGGGCGAGTCAGCCTCTTTTTTTGTCATTCAGGCTGTAATCCAGTTCTTTGGGGAGTTGGAAGCAACCATCTTTGTCTTGCAAATCTCTGCAAGGCCAGAGGCTTGGTTCTAGAGGGAAGTTTAGAGTTCACTGTCCTTTTGCCAACCCCAGGGCTTCCCCTGTTCCTCCTAAAACGCTCCTAGATATTGAGACAAAAGATTGAGACATTAGAAGCTGATAAGGCAAATATGCCCCAGAAACTCCATCTGGAAGAAAACTTGACTGGTTTCTCTGTGCCTTTATGATGTAAATTTTCTGCTCCCATCTTCTCTCGGACCTAGGCACCATTCTTGGAAATGCAAATGTTTCTCAGAAACTAGTGAGTTTTGTATTGCACCTAATTCATAACAAAAATTTAATGTCTCTGTCTGTGTCTATCTCTGTGTTTATGTGTGTCTATATGTGTGTTATATATGTGTGATATTTTACCCCTGGATGATATGGCCAAAATCAAGAGCTCCATTTAATTGACTTAAAGCAAGCACCTACATGTCTTTCAAGTTAACATGATATGAAATAATTGGTGAATGAAAGCTTGTTTGTTTGTTGGTTTGTTTAAAATAGGCACCTCCTCAAAGTTATCAGCACTGGATATGATGCAGACATGCAGCCTGGGTTTACCAGTTTTTGTTTTGTTTTGTTTTTTTTAAAAAAGCTCATGTTATCCCTGTTACAAATTTGTCAGCATAATAACTTAGAAGGATAGCTAATTTTGTCTAATGTCTCATGAAGTTTTTGTGGGTAATCTAAACGTAATTGTTGGGAACAAATGATTGAAATATAAATGAAATAAGATTGTATAGATAAAATTTTAGCAATAATTATAGTTTATAGCATGTGTATCTAAAATAACTTCCAAAATCTCTTTGGTAACTTGAAACTGTAAAGTTTTGCTAGGTTAATTTAAATGATGAAAATTCATTGATTATCTAGATCATTTCCAAATAAGATAAGATATTAGACATTACTTATTAAATGTAAGTTTATCTACTTTTGGCTTCTTATTGCAGAGAGGCTAAAAGTGTTTGAGTCTATTAGTAAACATACCTTGTGTTTTATTACTAGAAGTAGCGTGTTTCCTAGAAATTATGAAAAGTGTTTAGAACACTGGTATAAAAGACAGTTCATAACTGCTTACCTTTTTAGTTTTTACTATAGTCTGTTAAGGGTTAAAATTCTAATTAATATATGTAATTAAAGCTACTAAAAGTTAATAAGGAAAACAGCTCTGTATTCAAGGGAAGTAAAATGTAGTTTTCAGTAAAGAAGGTATAAAGAATGGAAATATTTTTGTTTGTTGGGTTTAGAAAGATAAATTTGTCCTAAAGTACTAGAAAGAAGCAAGCAAGCATGGGACAAATTCTGAATGTAAAAATAAAGTTATAGAAGGTTTGTGAAAGAGAAGATCTGAGAGAGTTTTATGCTGGTCAAGTTGACTAAGATTAAAGTAAATCCAATTAAGTAAATGAGTTTTAACGTTAAAAACAAGCTGGTGCAGAAATTAAAATTTGCTTTTCTCTCAAAGGATAATTTTCTTGAACTTTTGGCCTGCTCTAAGTCTACCCAAAAGACAGAAAATCTGTATTTTGCTAAGATAATTTTCTATATTCAGAAAGAAAGAGGTCTCTCTTAAGATTTTTTGGCTGTTTTAACTGCTCTTCACTGTTTCTTTTGTCACTTTGAATGGATACCTGAGCATTGTTTCACAGTGAGCAGTGTTCCTATCTGAACAAGTGTTTTAAAAACTTTTGAAATTTTTGACAAGCTCTCCCCCCTGCCCCCTGCCGAAAATATTCAGGTCCTGAATAAAAGCTTTCTTTTGACCTTGATGAAGAAAGAGGATTTCTCTGAGGATTTTCAGAGGGCACCTGAGACTTCTCAGAGAAATTTGATCTCTCTTCCTCTAAGGAGGAAAATACTAAACTAAGTAGGCTTATTTGGTATGTTAAATTACATGGGAAGCACTGTCAGATAAGCGATGATAAACTTCCTTAGGTGGTATTATGTGGGTGAATGCTATTGATATAGGTGTTTTAAAAATTATGTAACATTCCTAAAATTCTGATCTGTCCTGGTTGTCAGTCATAATTCTGGTTATTATTTTAAGGTGTTGTATGTTAACAAAATTAACCAAATTTCTCTGGCAGTTTCCATTTTTGAGTCTTTTGTTATTTACAGACAGTTATTGTTTTACTCTAATGCTTTTTGCTTTTGCAAATATGTTTCATCTTCAGAGAAATTCATGAAAAGCACTCTGGTGCTTGCTCTAGGCTACGGGTTTCTGATAAACTTTCAGATTATAAAACTGAACTGGGTAAGAAATTACAGAAATCTAACAGAGAAACTGATGACCTCATATCTGCTAACAGAAGATTAAGATCAAGAATCAATTATACTAGGGCCAGCCTGGTGGTGCAGCAGTTAAGTTCACACGTTCCACTTCGGTGGCCTGAGGTCCACCAGTTCAGCTCCCGGGTGCGGACATGGCACTGCTTGGTAAGCCATCCTGTGGTAGACATCCCTCATATAAAGTAGAGGAAGATGGGCATGGGTGTTAGCTCAGGGCCAGTCTTCCTCAGCAAAAAAAGGGAGGATTGGAGGCAGATCTTAGCTCAGGGCTAATCTTCCTCAAAAAAAAAAGAATCAATTATACAGGTCTGTATGAACTGATGAGGATGATTATGAACTGATGAGGATGATTATAATTTTTTATGACTTTTGTTTGAAATATTGTTCATTTTTTTATTTTTTTCCCTCAGATTTAAGGAAATCTTCTTTTCTCTTATGCTAACTATGATTTAGAGCAATTTGCTGAAATTATACCTTTGTGAGCAGAACTGAAACATTTATCTTTTTCTCCCTACCTGATCCCTCCAGAATTTGGAAACTTAGTGAGTGAATATTGTTATTTTCATGGCAATATAGTTATTTGTGTAAGTTCAATAAGAATCTGTTCTCCTTATAACAGGACACAATTGGAAACGTTGGTTATCTTACCAAAGCTTTGACTGGAATGTCATATTTGAGAAAGAACAGGCATAAACTCAGATATGACCAGACAACTTTTGAGAAACAAGGATTGGACTTTATGGAATAAAGCCACTTGGAAACATGGGCCTGGTACCTTGTTTACATAGATTCCAGAAATCTTACCTGGTAAGTAAGGAAGCTTACCTATTTGGCAGGTGCAAGGAACCTTGAAATATTTTGGGGGACCTCGAAAAGAGAGGAATCCACCCAAATCTGTAGGTATTGCAAGCAATATCTGATGGCAAGTCCTTGGCTTGGCTTTCCTGGCCTTGAGAGGCCTTTAAAGTTCAATCTGAGATTCCTTATAAAAAGTTCCAGCAAAGCAGATTTAAAAGAGCCTATATGATCGATGGCTATTCTTGCTGTACTTATGTAAATAATTGGGCCAAGTTTATTGAAAGTAAACTTATTTTGCAAACCAATTAGTCTTAATCTGGCTCTCTTTGGTAAAAATGAAGGTGATTTTAGAAGGAAAAATTACATTTTGGTTAAAAGCTGTAATACATTTGTAAATATTAGATCCTAGTTCTGTTAATTGTCTTTGAGGGTTTTTCTGCCTGTGACCTGGACTGGATTCTGAATTCTAGTCTCTGAAATATCTGGCTACAAATCTCCAAACTAACATTTTCAATTTTTTCCCTCATTTTCATTTGGAATCATTGAGAATTGAACCTGCCCTTTTTCCTGAAGCCTTGCAAACTGAAGCTGAACAACTTGATATAAACTTGAGAAATTCCTGTCTGTTGCTGTGTAAGCTGTAAGCCACTCAGAAAGATACCTGAATGCCCGATGACATCATCAGAGACATTTCAAGATGCAAAAGATGCTTCAACTCTGACATCTAGAAATCTTCTTGACTGGCTGCCTCCTGGGCTCAGGAACTGGTTTATAATTTGCTCCAACCATTAACCTTGTTTTTTTAATTTCCATAGAAGTACTTATTAAATACCTGATTGCTTGCTTCCACAGTATAGGCCTAACTTTGGGAGCGCACCTGCATCACCACCTTCTAAAGTGGATTTAACTGGACTGATCTACTTTCAGGACTAAGAAATGTGTTCAGTGAGATGAAACAATCTATCACTCAGCTTCTGGACTACGAAACGTCTTAAAATTTCAAAGGCGGGACTGTGGGGGGTTGGAATTGGCCACCGCAAGATCTCCCTCTTTGGCATAAGGATTATTTGGGGCTGGTTACTTTTAAAAACTACAGACATGAGAGAACCTCTGAAAAGTAGGAGTTACCCTTTGTTAAGAGAAATTTACATTTGTAAAGGAAATCTCCCTCTCTGTAAAGGTGTCTCCCTCTCTGTACCAGGAAGAAGAAGGGATGACCTTATCTCTAGAAACTCTTGTCAATGCAGAAGGCAAGTACTTAAATCTGCATAATAACCTGACTCTTGTTTGCTGTGCTTTTCTGGTAATCTCCCATAACTGGGTCCTCCCGCCCCCCACACGCTCCTTTGTCTTTAGCTGAGGGTGGTATTTGAGGTGAGAGCTTCCACCATTTTGGTGAGTTGCTCAGTTTGCCTGAGTCTCTCCCATGTATACGTGTTATAAAGTCTTGTTTAATTTTCTCCTCTTATTCTGTCTCATGTGAATTTAATTTGTAGCCTGGCCAGCAGAAGGACCTAGAGTGGGTAGAGGAAATTTCTTCCTCGCCTACATAACATAACCACTACACCAGTGGGCAGGCCCATTTCACTTTTTGATGAGAGGAGATGCAAAATAGAGTTTCAGTTTTTTTCCAATCTACAATATACACCAACTTCCACCAAACTAACCCCCCTGCCCTAGGGTTCACTTACAGTTTCATAACTTAAAAGTTGTAATTAAAGATTAAAATCTTAATTTTACATATTTGTGAGCCAAATCACAATAATCTTTTATGTGGTGACCCAACAGCAAAGCTTACCGCAGGGGCTCACATGCCAGGCAGGCCATCCTATTCGGTGGGGCACCCACAAGAAAGTTAAGGCCTACAGCCTTCCACAGTACCCACTAGAAGCACAGAAAAAAATAGAGAAAATTGCCCATCCATGCCAGGCAGAGGGTTGATAGAGAAGGAGGCAGGTAAGATGGAGTGGTTTCTGCCTTGAGGAGAATACCTAGACCCTGTTATGGAGGCTTTCTCTGGAATGTGGATCCCTGAACACCTCTTTGTGCTCAGCTGCAGGCTCTAGGTATCAGTTCCAGGACAACATCTTGTTACGTGATTAACATTTACCGCAAGAAAAGCCAAAGCACACTATCCATGCAACCAGGTCCTTACCTAGATTTTTATAGTCTTACTTGTTATTGTTGCTTTATATGAAAGAAGGATAGCACCAATAAGAACCTTTAGGTTAATAGTCACAGCTGTGTTTGCAAAAGATCACGTTGTATTCTTTTTAGAGAAAGGGCAGTACATCTCTTGTCCTGATT
Source organism: Equus caballus (assembly GCF_041296265.1). Classification (NCBI taxonomy): domain Eukaryota; kingdom Metazoa; phylum Chordata; class Mammalia; order Perissodactyla; family Equidae; genus Equus; species Equus caballus. Next base: position 15,476,435 of record NC_091705.1, read on the forward strand.
TAAAGTGACACATTAATCACAGCTTCCACCTAACTCTTCACAGGCTGTCCTTGGTAAATGGAAAGATCACAACTGGCCCATTTGTCCAGTTTGCCTTAATTAGGGACATACATCTTTGAAAAGTGGGCAGCACAAGGACGGCCTGACATGGGCTGTCTTGGCCCCAGGGTATCTCCTCCCTAAACTTGTGTCTGTTCCATTGTCTTCTAAGGAACTATGACTGCTTGTTAGAGGCACTGAGAACCAAAGAAAACGGTAGTGAAGAAGACCACTCAAGGATTGAGTTTATGTGGAATATAATGGCAATAAAAAAAAAAAGCAGTAAACCTCTGTTAAATCAATTGTTGATTGGAGTGTAGAAGGAGAAAAGAAAGAAAAGTAAAATAGAAGAGAGTTTAATTCCATTCCAAACAAATTGGCCTAAGAATAGAATTTTCTATGTGTGAGCCAAGCTTAGATTATGACTAGAGTACAGAGGTTCTGACATGCTGTGTGAGGATGATGATGATGGTGATAATGATGATTGTCATAATGGAGGTATGACATAGATATAATAAAACACAAAAATCTGGGGCCAGCCCAGCAGCGTAGTGCTTAAGTTTGCATGCTCTGCTTCGGTGGCCCAGAGTTCGCAGGTTCAGATCCTGAGTGCAGACCTATGCACCACTCATCAGGCCTTGCTGTGGTGGCATCCCACATATAAAATAGAGGAAAATTGCCATAGATGTTAGCTCAGGGACAGTCTTCCTCAAGCAAGAAAAAAAGAGATGAAGATTGGCAACAGATGTTAGCTCAGGGCCAATCATCCTCACTAGAAAAAAAATCTCATGAAAATCTTAAGTTAGATCTCAAGGTGTTTTCACTTATGTAAACACCTATGTGAACCACCACCTGGATCAAGATAAAGAACATTTTTGGTACCCCAAAAGTTCCCTCATGCTTCTTTCCAGTCAATACCTCCACCCCTCCCAACATACATACACACACACACACAAACACACACCCCCCCACCACAGGTATTCACTATTCTGACACCGTAGAATTGCTTTCTCTGCTTTTGAACTTTGTATAAATGGAATCATGCAGAATGTATTCTCTTGTGTCTAGCTTCTTTTGCTCATTATGTCTCAGATTCTTCCATGTTGCATCTTGTATCTATAGTTTATTCCTTTTTATTGGTGTTTAGTGTGTCATTGTATGAATATGTCAAAATTTATTTATCTGATCTACTGTGATAGTAAAATTTGGGGTTTTTTAAAAAATGTGCACATGAAGTTTCTTGAAAGCCGGTCCTACCCCCACACTACTTTTTGGCGTATTCCCTATTACTCATACAGTGTCGTATCCTGAGTATTCACTACTTGTGTTAATGGGTTCTTCTGTGAAAATAAAGGTTATTCTGTGTCATAGTAAAGTGAATTCCTAAGTGTTTTATGCAAAAAGCACAAGTGAAATCATGACATATTTCTGGATAAAAAATAAAGAATTTTCCCGAATAAGTCAAAGGGCAATTAAATTATTTTCTCTGATGCCAAAACATTTGTAATCATTTCCTTGAAGTGTGAGGAATACACGCTGTTGGCTTTAAATTAGAAAGCCTCCAACATGGCTGTCCGCATTTAACCTACAGGATATGATTTACAAGTGCATTCACTGTTCCTCCTTACCTGATGTTTATGGCAAGATTACATAAAATGAAATGAGAGCATATGGAAAATACACACACTACTTAACGAGGCTGCTAAACTGCTGGCCTAATTGCATGGTTTTATGTTTCTCTCCATTCTTTAAATGTGAACAAATCCGTTTTGTAAATACAATGATTTGCTCCTGCCATCTCTGTTATGCCACAACAAGATTAGAATAATACCTTAACTTACCTTATAAATATCAATCGCACGCATTCAACAAGACTCAGTGTTCTTTTCTTTCCTTCACTGACTCCATGTGGTTGGAATCACAACAAAAGTACAATTCAGTTAAATTTATTGTTCCTCTATGTCTCAGGAAGCCCAAAAATTTCACCCACACTTAAAATGAATTTCTTGGACCTTGTTTTTCCAGTCATTTTTGCCATTGTGGTTCATGCCGGCCAAGATAAAAATAATGGATTTTCACAGTTTTCCACCTAGAAGTGAATTAGAGGATCATGTGATCCAATCATTTCAACAAATTGATGAACGTCTTAAGTCTTAGAGAGCCTGTGTGACTTGTTCAGGTTGCATGTCCAGCTGACGGCATGCTGGGACCCCAACTCCCATTTCAGAAGTTGTAGGCACACCAGTTCAACAAAATCCAGTCACAGGACAAAGACAAGATTAATTGAATATTGACAGAACTCTATAAAGCCTAGAATTTACCCCTTGGTCAAAAATGTTTTTCCTTGTATTTTATAGATGTTTCCTCAAAGAAGTTTCCTTTTCTAGACTGTATAAAGTGACCTGACAAATGCACTAGCTCTTAATCCATGAGAACACTGAGTTTCTGGCACCCACTTGAGCTTCTGATTCTAAAGAGAGTCCTATCTAGGATTCAGGCAGGGCTACCACCTGTGGTAGGACAGGTTGTCCACTGCACAAGAATGCCCAGCCAATGGGGCAAGTGGTGGCTGAGTTCACCCTTTGCCAAGCCTTCTGCCTGGCACTAGACTACCTGCCTCAAAGAAGGGGTACCTTTCTCTAATTTGCACAAAGTCATGGCATAGGCTTGACTCTATGGAACAGATGCAGCCACCAGGCTCTCCTTACATATATAATATTCTGTTAATTATAGCAGATTTGCAGACAAATAATTAATAGCAAAGGATCTATGTGATGTTTATGCTTTTTCCCCCACGTTTCAAAATAGCGTCAATGCAACCAGAAATGAATGTGTCCGTATTAGCTGGTTCATACAGGGCTTTCATCTCAATTTCATGGCAATGGCAGAGATACTAGAGAGTGGAAGTGCCACTGCACAAGCCCATTTTACATCTCTGCTGGCATCATGTCTGCTAACATATCACCTCAAGCAAGTTGCTGGGTTGGGCCCTGAGTTTAGAGACAGGGCAGGGTAATCTGTCTATGGTGGGAGGGTGCTGCAAAGGGAGCGATGAGTAATTGAGGCTATCTCTGCCATCCAGCACAATGCATTCTCTGACTTCACATTCCTTGAGGGCAGGGGCCATTTCTTATTTAACTTCTAATCCCCAACGCTCTACATGGTGCTTGGAATGTTTGCTGAACTAAAAATGAATGACCCTGCCATCCCCCGAGTGGCTGGAACCAGATCCAGTGACTCATTTTTTACTTCTTCTGCAGCCTCACGTTACACCTCAAGCGGTCATTAAGTCGTATTGATTGACTCTGTTTTATAAATATCTCTTAAATCATTCTTCTTTCCTGTCAAGACTCAACTTCCCTAACCCCTCCAGGAGGAAGTAGCCTCTTAGGTTTCCCCCAAGCACCTTGTGCATTTCTATTTTAGGGCACTCGTCTGGTTGTCTGTTTCACCTTAAAGGAGTTTGAAACTCTGGAGGGCAAAATCAGGATTCCAACTCATTTTTTTCTTGCAAAAGAAATAACAATGTGTATTTTAAAATAGGTAATACATACACAAGATACAAAATTGCAAAGGCATGAAAACTAAGGCCTGCTTCCCATCCTCAAGCCTTCAAGTACTGAGAGGAAATCGTTATATTCCTGTCCCTTCTTTATCCTGCCTGTGAGTCTTGACTATACCAACTTACATACATATATTCTTTCTTCTTTCTACACGCTATTCTGCTTCCTAAATTTAACCTATTTTGGAAATGATATCTATACATGTAGAGCAGCCTTCATCTATTTAATGACTTCATATCACATGTGGATGTGACTTCCTTTATCATATCTGTAGAATTAATTACTACTCCTTGCTATGAGCAATAATAAAAGTCATCTATTTCTACTGCTCTCCTGCTCCTCCTCCTCTTCACCATCCACAATTTTAGCTGCTTACAGTATTTATTTAATGTTTATGTTCGTAGCTTTAACTGTATCTTCACTTCCATTACGTGCTTTATTTGGTCTATAATATCATCTTTGACACCTACCTGTGAAGGTTATCAGTATACCTACACTACTTTCCACCTTCTCTCCTCTTTCCTTTCCTGAATCCAGCTTATATGATTCCTACATTTTCAGGGTTTGATTGACATTTGATTTAGTCTTAGTCTTATGATGAAACAAATTCACTGCTGGTCCATTTGCTCTGTCTCCTCCGTTCATAAGCTGGTTTGTAGACATTTGGCCTCTGATAATTTCTTGTTAAAGGGTTTATAGAATCTGTATTCCCTAATAATCGCATGTCAAGATACCTGTCTGTTCACTGTATATTTAAATGATTGTTTGGCTTCGTATAAAATTCTTGGTTTATCTTTTCTTTCCTTGAGGACTTTGTAGGTTTTGCTTCTACCATCTAAGGATGCTGTGAGGAAGTCTGAGGCCAGCCTGGCATTTTCCCCCTGAAAGGTGATTAATTTTTGTACCCACTTTCCCAAAGGATTCTTTCTTTATCCTTGAAGTAAAATCATCTTACTAGGATATTTTTGCATCAATGGTAATTTAATGATGAAAGATAGCATAACTTTTCAAGTGTTAATTTCAAAATTACTATGTTTGAAACATTTTCTTGGATTATATCTTTAAATATTTTATGTTCTATTATTTCATTTCTCTATTTTAGAGATGTTATATATGCATTAGATTGCCTTGTTTGGTCTTCCACATATCATTTTCTTTCTAATTCTTCTTTACTCTTTGTTCTTTTGTATTTTATTTTGCTCACTTTTCTTAATCCCATCTTCCATGTCTGCTACTGTGTTATTCAGCAAGATCTTTTTCTTTGTGCTTCTCATTGTGGCCTTCATTTTTGTGATTTTGTTGTTCTCTTCTATTCTTTCTCTTACCTTAACTCCTTCTTACGTCTTGTGACATCTTCTCTGAGATCTTGGTGAAATACATTTGCATTTCCCTCTTTCCAGCCCACAAAAAGGCAGCTTCAGGGCTGTTCCCACGGATCTCTCTCCTCTACTCAGCTGCACGGAGACTGCTTCCTAGAAATACAGTTCATCTGTGTGAATCTTCATCAGCCCTGACTCTTTGATAACAAGGTTGGCCCAGGAAAGCTCTCACTACCAGCTGATAATCCTCCTTCCTGTTGTTCAAGACAAAATCACATGTAAATTATATCTCAAAAAAAAACAACCCCCCAAGGGTGGGCCGTCTGCTTTGGAGAAATGTGCTGTCTCAGTCTTAGTAGTCACAGATCTACTGCTATGGGGTGTCTTCTCTCAGCATTTGTCCATATCATTATTTGATCTTCACTGAATGTGGCAGCCCTTAGTTAAGTATTTGTCATGGGTTATGGAGTGACATTTCTGTTTCTCATTTCCTTTTGTTTTAGCGTGATTTGCAAGAGGAAAGGGACATAGCATTTTCTTTATTAGATAATTTTAAAATGGGAAAACAACAGCAGTATTTTCAATCTTCTAACTCATTTTTCTTTTAATCCAAGGTCTAGTATGGTATATACTTAATAAACATTTGCTAAGAGAAAAAGAAGGAATGGAGGTGTATTAGTTTTCTATTGCTGCTATAACAAATTACTTATAAATTCAGTGGCTTAAAGCAACAAAAATTTATTATCTCACAGCTCTGTAGGTTGGAACTCTGAAATGGGTCTCACTGGGCTAAAATCAAGTTACCAGCAGGGCTGTGTTCCTCTCTGGAGGCGCCAGGGGAGAATCCATTCCCTTCTCTATTCTGACTTCTGGAGGCGACCCACGTATCTTGGCTCAGGGCCTCTTTCCTCCATCTTCAAAGCCAGCAACACAGGGCCAAGCACTTTTCACATGGCATCTCTCTGACCTCTTTTTCTTCCCCCACTTTCCCCTTTTGAGGAAATTTGTGATTGTATTGGGCCCATTTAGATACTCTAGGGTAATCTCCCATATCTCAAAATCCTTAATCACATCCATGAAGTCTCTTTTCTATTAAGGAAATAAATTAATAGGTTCTGGGGGTTAAGACATGGACATCTTTTTGGGGGGATGGCATTATTCTGTCTACTACAGAGGGAGAAAAGAAGTGAAGGAGAAGATAAGCTAGCTGTAAGCAAAAGTCAGCAAATTTAATTCTATCCTTTCATAGTGAAGTTCTATTTTATATTAATAAGGGCTTTAAGTTTTCACGGTGCTCAAGCACCTAGGCTATCTGTGAGGTAAGTGAAAATTTTGTGATTGCGGAGTGAGGTTGAAAACGATATTGTGGCTCATATAAACAGGTAGATGTCTTGATTAATCTTGTTTTTAGAAAAAATAAAATATATGATTTAAAATACATTATTTGAAAAGTCTGTTAAATCATTTCCTAAATGTACTGGTTGCCAATAGTAAATAGTATAAGAGGTCAAATATAAATATAAAATTAAATATAAATATAAAATGGTATATACAGTTTAAATATAAATTAAACTATATCAGATAGTATTTAGAAAGGCAGATAGATGTACAAACGATAAACATAAACTTTTTTTTTTTAGTGGTTAGTAAGAGTTTATTGTGTACAGAACAGTCCTTGAACTGGGAATTTTCAAACCCAAAACTGATAGGAAGCTCAGAAACATGTCGTTAGAGGATGACTTATAAAGTGAAAATAAGGAGCTTATTTAACCTTTACAATGATTGGTCATTACAATGGGGATTTCCAGATAGCAGGATTGGTTAAAAGTGATTATCTTATACCATTTTAGGAAGATGACTTAAGTTTCTTTTATGATTATCAGAAGCATTTACAAGAAATAACCTAAGTTAAGTTTTGCTGGTAAACACTAGACATTGAGAATAAATGAGGAAATATTTCAAATTTGTGATGATGAAAAGAGGCATTTCTAAACTTATCTTTTGAAATCTGAATTTATCATGGGAAATAAGATGAAACGTATGGAAAACTTTTGACGCAGAGAGAAAGTACAAAAAAATATTAACAGAAGTGACATTCAGAAATTATGCAAATGAAAACATTTAGGATCTAGTTGTAAAATGTATTTCAAGAAGTGAACTACTGATTCCAACTTGGATTAACTCTCTGACACCTTAATGAAATAAATTCATTATTTTAAAAAAGTGAATGAAGGGACCATCGGTGGCCTGAAGGTTAAGTTCAGCGCTCTGCTTTGGCGGCCTGAGGTTTGCCCCTTCTCATCCCAGGTGCGGACCTGTGCACTGTGTATTAAGCCAAGCTGTGGCAGATGACCTACGTATAAAATAGAGGAAGATGGGTACTAATGTTAGCTCAGGGCCAATCTTCCTCAAAAAAAGAAAAAAGAGAGAGAACGAAGAATTGTTCTGAGAACCACCATGTAAATTACTGAAAATCCCAAGGCAAACCATTTCTTTGAAACTGCTTACAGTGTGAGGAAAAGGTTTTTATTTTTGTTGGATTCCTATTGGAAATGTGAATACCTCCTATGCTGCTTCTTAAGGTGGCCTACTGCTCCCAGCCCCAAAATGCAAATGCAGAAGCTTGGAAGTAGCATCTGGGACAGATGGCACCTGCTGCCCACTGGTCCCCACTATTTTTATAATATTTTATAATACCACACTGATGTTTTTCCAAGGAAGCATGACTCTAGTCTCATCTGCCTAATGGCCTGAACAGCTTTGGGCACATTTTTCTTTTGCCTGCTTTAATGTCATTTCCAAGAGGGCATAGCAACACTTTTCCAGTGAGCCAGACCCAACTGATTATGGATATTAAGGCTGGGTTAATTCAGCCTTTGGGCTAAATTTAGAAAAATAAGAATAAATGGAAGCAGAAATGAGTTAAGTAGAATTAAACGTAGGTACAAATGACCAACTCACTAGTGCAACGGAGGGTTCCAGCTGCAGTCTTGATGAATTTAGCTAATGACCATCAAGGTGACTTCTCTCACTGCAGTTTCTCCACAATTTTGTTGATATCGGGAAAAATATTGTTTTTTTATTAGGTGCCCAGACTGATGTTGAGCTCTATGGGGGCTGTACAGAGCATGCCTCAACAAGGTTTTATCCTCAAGAGAGCTTTTGTTTACATACAGCATTATTTGATTTGTTTTTCTTCTTGTAATCTGCTGCAGAAGATTGCAATGGTTTTTTCCATTTACATAATCCCGCCTGCCCATTCACATTCTTCAGGTCTTTTTTCTTTCACATAACCAGAGGCTGCTTCCTGGTGGTTCTAGAGATAGGCTCACCTGGGCCTCTTTCTATCAGGATGAACTGAACCTCAGTTTACTCATCTGTAAAAGGGAGATAATGAACTCACCTTACTCCTTGGGTTAGGTTGAGGATTAAGTAAGATAGTGCTATATTAAGGGTTCTCCAGAGAAACAGAACCAATAGGATATATACACATATATCTCAAGAGAGTTAGCATAAGGAATTGACTCACATGATTACAGAGACTGAGGAGTTCCAAGAGCTGCAGTCTCCTGGAGACCCGGGTCAGCCAATGTGTAGTCCCAGTCTGAGTCCAAAGGCCTGAGAACCAGGAGAGCTGATGGTGTGAGTTCCAGTCTGAATGCCAGCAGACTTAAGATCCAAGATGGTGTTTCAGTGTGAGTCTAAAGGCCAGAAAAGACCCAGCCCAGGCAATCAGGCAAGAGGATTTCCCTCTTACTCAGTCTTTTTGTCCTATTCAGGTCTTTAACTGGTTGGATGAGGCCCATCCATATTAGGCAGGACAATTTGCTTTATTCAGTCTATCAGTTTAAATGTTAATCTCATCCAGAAACATCCAGAATAATGTTTGGCCAAATGTCTGGGCACCCCATGGGTCAGTCAAGTTGACATATAAAATTAGCCATCATAAGAGCTTAGCATACTACCTGGCACCTATAAAAATTCCATGAATGCTAACTCAGGAGCTTTTTGACTACTTCTAGTTCTCATAACCTTTTGCTTCCTCTAAACTTCTATAAAATTTTCGTGGTAGTTCTAAAAAGCAATGACTATATAGCACATATAGCACTATAATGCATTTTATTGATTATGTTCATTTTTCCACGCAGATATATTGGGGAGAGAAAAAAAAAGAAATCATTGGCATCTTCAGTTGCTGAATTAGTAAGCAGAGCTGTGGCTTTTCCTTCCCTGTTCATGAGAGGAAAAGAGGAGTTCTTGTCCCAAATCAAGCCAGGGAAAGGAAGATGCACTGAACAAACCATTCCCAAAGACTTGGGTTTGCCCATTAGAAGGGAAGATTGGCATCTCATTGGGCACCCAGTTGGGCATCTGGGCTACAAAACCTGTAGCCTCACTCTGTGCTATTACAGCTAAGTGGGCTTGGGGTGGAGGTTCTTGGGAGGATCTTGAGATGTAGCCCCAGAGTCTGGGAGGACTGAATGAATATTAAGCGTGTTGCCCCTCACATGGAGATAGAGAACAATGGTAAGAACTTGGATGACGGGAAGGGAGCTAAATAAGAAGGGACTGTGGTGTAGTACACTGGTAAGCAATCTGCACCATATGCCATTCTCTGAGACTCTTAGAGGGCACACAAAATGGCCTCAGCACTATCCATGGCTCTACATGAAGAAGCGTGAAGGAGAGAAAAGGAAGCCAACCAGTGGCCACTTCAAGCATTGCAATGCCCAACTGAGTGAGCAGCTGAGGACAAAGGGAGATTTGGCTGCTACTCTCCAAGGGGTCCTTATTGGGGCAGAGGCAGAAGGATGATGAATATCACCCAGGAAACAATGCACCTCCATCCTAGTGGAGACGGTCAGCAGCATACCCAGCCTGAGTAAGACTGGAGCACATCCCACCATCAAAAGAGCCAGGGATGTGTTCCATTTCTCCTGTTTCCTCATCTTCCCTATAAAATGAAGGCTTTGGAACCTAGAAGGAGGGGAAAGAAACATCAGCTCCCTAAAAATCTGCTTAATTTCCTTCCCTCCACTACAGGGTGCTAGTGTGGGAGGAGAAATAGAAGAGCTAATCATGCTGCTTCTCTCCCTTCAAGTCTCCAAGTCAGGAAATAAGAAGATGCTCTTTAAACTAGATTTAAATGAAAACCAATTTAAAATGGAGCTTTAAATTGGACTAGTGTGCATTATTTTAAATAACTGAATATAGCAAGAAATCATTAATGGCCACTCCTATCGAGTTTGCTCCTTCTGGGCACACAACAAGACCGCATTTCTTATCCCTCTACAAGTTACAAAAGGCAGTGTTTTAATTCTGGCCAATGAATTATGAGCAAAAGTGACAAGTGTTGTTTCAGATCTGAGAAAGGGAAAATCTTTGGGGACCCTCCAGTGTTTTCTTCCTCAGCTGTGGCCCCCTGAAATATACACGTTAGATTAAACAGTCATAAGATGTAAGCAGGCTGGATCTCTGAGTCACCTCTTGGAAAAGAGATACCCTGGAACTAAACTTTTGTTGGAGTCGCTGGTATTCCAGATTTATTTGCAACCCCAGGATAATCGATTCTGGCTAATGTAGAAATTGATATTGGAAATTGGGTACCACCATAACAAGAACTTAAAATATTTGATAGAGTCTTTTTGCTCAAGCAGTGGACATTAAGGTAAGATGTATCAGTCTGGAAAGAGTGATGCATGTAGGCAGGAGCAAAATATTTATTAAAATAGTCATCAAAGATAACTTGGGGGATATGTTAGATTTCTATTACTGCCGTAACAAATTGCCACAAATTTAGGCTTAAAACAACACAAACTTATTATTTCAAAGTTCTGTAGGTCAAAAATCCTACACAGATCTCACCAGGATATAATCAAGTTGCATTCCGTTTTGGAGGCCCTAGGGGACAATCCATTTCCTTGCTCAGCTGGGTTGTTGGCAGAATCCAGCTCCCTGCAGTTGTAGGACTGAGGTTTATATTTCCTTGCTGGCTGTGAATTAATTGTTGTTCCCAGTGTCTAGAGGTCCCCACTTCCTTGACTTCTCACCCCCGTCCCCAAAGCCAGCAATAGCATGTATGGTCCTCATGTTCAATCCCTCTGACTCACTCTTCTGCTGTCCTCTTTTACTTTTAAGAACTCACATGGTCAGATTGGGGTGACCTAGACAATGCAGGATTATTTCTCTAATTTAAGGTCCAGGTTTAACAACCTGATTCCATCTGTAATCTTGATTCCCCTTTGCCATGTAAAATAACCCGTACGGGTTTTCAGGATTAAGACATGGACATTTCGGAGTCATCTGTCGGCCTAACACATGAGGCATATGAACCTAAGGGACTTGAGCTCAAGGAGTAGAGACTGGAAAATAGAATCTTAGGAGTCAGTTGCTATTGGCTGCATTTGGCAAAGGTGTTACAAGAAAGAGATGAGCTCAGAAAACAACTGCCAATTTGCAAGTAGAAATGAGAGAAATTAGAAGGACGCCAGAAATTCAGGGTCATGAAGGTCTGGAAAAGCCCTCTGCTTCCAGTTCCCAAAGAAAAAGATCAGATCCCCAAAAATGACTTTATGCAAAAAAAAATACCAGGACAAACTTCCAATTGATTAAAGGACCTCAGGGCAAAGAGAAGACTAAGATATATCCGCACAGTGAAACTTTTCAGTTGGATAAAATGACTCAAGACAACAAGAAGAGGAAGTGGGGAACCTTCTTGCTGAAGCCCTGCACCCTCCAGCTGGGCCCCACCAGGTTGAAGATGAGGCATGGCACCGAGTCAGTGAAGTGAAATACGCGCAGGATTCAGAACCAAGAAAACCTCTACTGTGGTCATCAGTCAGACGGAACATAAGCCTGCTAGGTTTTTGAGAGAAATGTATTGCCAAGAAAACAGAAATCTTTGACTGTTTCAGATGTAATGCAACCTTTGAGCCCCTAAGGAGAATCTTTTCCCGTATGCCAATCTCAAATGTGGCTGAAAAGGATGATGGAACAGGAAGGAGCTCCAGTGGTCAGAGCCCATGGCCACAGATCCCATGGGCAGGTTCCTACTCAAGGAGCATTCTCCACCCAGGGCAGGGCTGGCACTAGGATGAGGCAACCAAGGCACTTGCCTCAGACACCAAATTTAGAGAGCTGCCAAAAAACTCAGTAATCAGGATGGTTAATGTTTTAAAACATTTGAAAGTAATAAAATTAATATTTTACTGTTAAAATTTAATATTTAAATTTTTTAATTTAAAATAGTTTCTTTAAAAATGTTTTTTAAGGGGCTGGCCCCGTGGCCGAGTGGTTAAGTTCGCGTGCTCCGCTGCAGGCGGACCAGTGTTTCGTTGGTTCGAATCCTGGGCGCGGACATGGCACTGCTCATCAAACCACGCTGAGGCAGCGTCCCCCATGCCACAACTAGAAGGACCCACAACAAAGAATATACAACTATGTACTGGGGGGCTTTGGGAAGAAAAAGGAAAAAAATAAAATCTGGAAAAAAAAGTTTTTAAAAATAAAAATTGATGCAAAGAAACCCATGATAAATAAAACATTGAAATTTTAAATTAAGACAGAATCGTTGGGGGCCAGCACAGGGGCCAAGTGGTTAAGTTCGACTGCTACACTTCGGTGGCCCAGGGTTTCACTGGTTCAGATCCTGGGTGTACACCTAGCACCACTCATCAAGCCATGCTGAAGCAGCATCCCACATAGCAGAGCCAGAAGGACCTACAACTAGAATATACAACTGTGTACTGGGGGGCTTTCAGGAGAAGAAGCAAAAAACAGAAGACTGGCAACAGATGTTAGCTCAAGTGCCAATCTTTAAAAAAAAAAGAAAAAGACAGAATCCATGGACTAGGATTAGGTTGAGACGAGTGAAGCACTTGATCTCAGAGTCGTGCACGTGCAAATCTCTCTTCCTATTGGAAGCCATCTGTTGAGATGATGGAGCCACAATATGGAAGCAGATAGATTCCTGAGTCATCCCTCGGACATCCATCTACTGTCCTGGAGAGCCACCAGATTCTCAACAGAATGTGCATGAGAGAAGGTTACACCTTTGATGTGCTAAACTACTGAGATTGTAAGATTAATTTGTCACCTTAGCCTAACCAAGCCTATCCCAACTAATGGGAAAGTGGCCAGTAAGTTTTAGAATATTTCCAGGATACCATCAGGAGTAGTGGGAACAAATCAGCCCAGAATATTTGAAGTTGCAGCTGGAAATAATGGAAATCATTTCTTGTTTGTACTTCTATTTGAGACTGTTCAGTTACGTGTATGCATTTTTAAGACACTCGGAGGAAAACTTTATAAAAATGAAATTTTCGATTTGTTACATAATGTTTAAGAAATACAATGGTACTGAAGAAAAAATGGAATCTACAAAAAGATACCCTTACCTTGTGAACCTCAGGACTCAAAGAGTGTAAAGTTTCTTTGTGAATAAATCAGACAAAATATTGCCAAATATCAGCCTTTTAATTAGTTATGAAGTGAACTATCTCTCTTCAAGAACCTTAGTTTGAGCAAGGTGATGGTCAGTGGGGCCCAACATCTTATTTTATGTTGAGATGATGGAGAAGCAAGCAGAGAAAGGCTTATTTTTCATTTCTCATCACTTTTCATTTTATAGGTAATTGTCATGTGCAATTCAATAATTAGTTATTAACCTCAGTGTGAAATTAACCCCTATCATCATCACCGAATTTCAATCCATAGGTGTAACTCACTTTACTCAGTGATATATTCCTGATTTGTAATAAAATGTGAATTTTTTTGTCAAATCATATTTATTTATGTTGTAGAGCTGTTTTATCTGCCATAATGTATCTTTAAGTGGTAGCATCTTTCAAGCTAATAAATTTCTCTGACCCCTGGTTAATCTGCTAAGGAATTAAGGCTCTAAAAAAAACATTCAAAAATACTAGGATTGTTCATCTTTAATCATTATGTAGTGGAATCACTGGTCACTGTTGGTTTATTAATTATTGTTACTATTATTTTCAGTTTTCATTTTGGTATACCCACAACCTTCTTAAGAACCTTCTAAGTACTCTTGGAATCCCAAGAACAGAAAAATTGGGGACAGTCCCAAACTATTTGGGCAGCTACTCATGCAACTATCCAAAGCAGGCCCTTTTCATAAATTTATGCCTCTGAATTCAAAAGGGAAAAAGCCTCAGTAAAGGGTTGGTTTCTCTTACATACACTTTACCAACAGTTTGTAGCCTCGAAAGATCTGCAACCTAGAAGGCCTCAGGAAAAAAAAAGCTATGATCTCAAAAAAAGGACACCACAGACAACTTACAGAAGAAATAAACATTAGGCCTCGCTCGTGGTAATTAAATAAATCTTCCACTCATTGAATCGGCAAGACATTCTTAAATGACCATACTTAAAGCATACTTAAACTCGGATGGTGGGAGTGTAAATATTCCTGAAAATAATGTGCAATAGTTGTATACTCTGTTACTCTAAGTTCACTTACAGTAGTGTTTTAAAAATAATAATTAGCCATAAGGACAGTGATTTATGTACTAAAATATGCATTTCATTGAATATTTCTGAAAAATAAAAAACTGAGGTCAATACAAGTGTCCAACAACAGAAGCAAGGTTTCATATATTTAGAGCAGCCCAGATTCTTTGAAAAAGTTGGGTTTTTGATGTCTCTGATCTGGGTTCACTTCCAAGCTATAAAACCTTGGGCAAAATAGTCTCTCTGAATACAAATATGTCATATGAAAAATGGGAACAATAATACCTAAGATTCATAGATATTCTTATAAAAAAACTATCTTCACTTTTGGTTTACTCTAAGCAGACGTACTTTTATATTCCAGCACTACACTGTCGAATATAGTAGTCACTAGCTACATATAGCTGTTTAGATTAAATTTATTAAAAGTAAATAAAATTTAAAATTTAGTGTGCTAGTCTCACGAGCCATGTTTCAAAACCTCAGTAGCCACATGTTGATGGTGGCTACCATATTGGATGGCATGGATATAGGGCATTTCATTATCTTAGAAGCTTCTTTCAGCTCACGCTATTATTCTAGAGCCTTATTATTTTTAAAATAGAAAAGCTCATCAAAAATACTAAGACAAAGATGGTAGTAAATAAGAATGCTTCTCATGCAGATAAAACGTGCATTCAGCACACATTTTTATGCATATACATTTGGACAATATACTTTGACTTCTAAAAATTATTCCTGGAATTTCACTTGGAAAAAATAGTATGTTCTATTAGGGTAGAAAAATGATTACAAGCACCAAGACATATGTGTGATTATGAAACTTTTATTGCTTGTTAGTCAAGTTTCTTCATTTACGTCAAGTTATAGAAGACATACTCATTTCTTGATATTTCCTTTTCTATTTTTAAAGATTGGCACCTGAGCTAACAACTGTTGCCAATCTTCTTTTTTTTTTTTCTGCTTTTTCTCCCCCAATCCCCCCAGTACATAGTTGTAGGTTTTAGTTGTGGGTCCTTCTAGTTGTGGCATGTGGGATACCGCCTCAGGTGGCCTGACGAGAGGTGCCATGTCCGTGCCCAGGATCCGAACCAACGAAACCCTGGGCCACCGAAGCAGAGCTTGCAAACTTAATCACTTGGCCACTGGTCCAGCTCCCAATATTTCCATTTTTCAGTGAGTTCTTTAAGAAGTTATTGTTAAATTACTCATAATCAACTTAGCTTAAAATATTTCACTAAGTTCTTATTGGATGTGTTGCCTTGCTCGAACAATCTATGAATTTGGTTCCCCAATTAACATAGAATTTTCATGTCGCCTCAGTGAATAGAATAGATCCAATGGAAAAGTTTTTTAAGTGATAAGGACATTTAGCATGTACTATATTTGGATGCCTTCTTCCATGTAATTGACACAGACCATGTTGGGGTTTTTTTTCTATGAAGTATCTTCCCCTCAAATATCTAAAATATCCTTAGGCCTAAGAGAGTACCACAATAATTCTATCATTGATTATTTCATTTTACTTTTCTTATGCATCTATCAGATTACAATTTTACTTTTATAACTTTTATAGAGTTTAATAAATTTTTATGTTTACTTTAAAATTTTCAAAATAAACCAAAAACAACAACAAAAGTCTCAATTCTAAAAGTTTCAGAGTAAAGATTCATCTGTAGAGGATTCCCAAATTGTCCTCTCTTGAGCGCAGAGAACCTCTCTTTTCCGCTCCTCCCGATCTGCTTCTGGGGTAGGGCGTGAGTGTTCGTGGAGCATTTCTTTCTTTTTCTTTTTTTGGCTAATATCATTATTATTTTCATTACTTATTTTTCCAGTTCACCCAAATAGTTCTCTGGTGGTAGGCAGAATACAACACATGTAGACATGTACAAGTAAAATGAAATTTGGTTCTTTTGACACCAAGGCAGACCAAGAGCATTTCTTAACCTACAAATTTTATACAGTCAAAGGAGCCCTGAGATCCACACTTAAGCACTGTTTGGGTTTACTCCCAGACACATGCCTGGACTGTCTTCCCTTCCCTTTGCCCACTGGCATCTTGCCCATCCTTACACGTCTACATCCATCTCCAGGTCTTCCATGTAGCCAGAGACACTGGGAGTTTGGTTTTACGGAGAGACTTACCTGGGTTTGAATCAGCTCAGGCTCTTTCTACTCTGAGGACCTGGAAAAAAACTTAAATTCTTGGTTCCTCATTTACTCCTCTGTAGGGAGATAATGAAAACACCTTGTTTGTGGATTGTTTTGAGGAATAAATGAGAAATAAAGTGCTCAGCATGGTTCCTGGCACCTAAAACAACTCAATCTTAGCTGTAAAGCCTTTCTTCACTCATTTCCACCAGGCTACCATCTTGCTACTGATTTGGCTTCCCAATGACCCTGATCCTAGGAAGCAGGTGTGCTGACATATTAAACTGTTGTGCTCACTAGAAAGGTCTACCTCTCATCATACTCTTGTGAGTTTGAGAGCTATGAGTCAGTCCTTTGAGGCGGATCTATTGCATTCACCAGCAAAACTCAGTTTCTGAAAATGCACACTTAGAACTGGCCCCCGAAATGAAATGACCAAATAAGACACACTGTACTGCCAAACACAGAGATCAGCCTCCCTAAAGAAACACACTCTCTCGAGTTGCTTTGGCTACAGCCAACACAATAGCCATACAGTTCAGTGATTCAATTATATCCATCATCCTGGATGCTCAGCATCTTTCATATGCTGACTGATTTTCTTCATAAGGACACATCCATATTTACCATTAATTCTTTCGCTTTAAAAATGTTTTATATCATTCCATCACAGAAATAACCCGGTAGGAGTTAAATCTCAAACTGAGCAAAGCAACACAAAAAACTTTACCCATCAAGGTTAAAAAGAGGTACCTGGAACCGTTATCCACACTAAATGCCCCAGACAAAGCTTTGAACTAAATTTACCCTCTTGTATCCTTTCCCTGTTTCTATAACCATCTTTCTGACCTTCTCCCCTACCCCCAAGAAAGATTGCTTTAAGGGGAAAAGAATCCAATAACCTTGTTCACATTAAGATGTAAATTAGCAATTCCCTGCAAGGCTTAATAGGGTCTCTCTCATGGGGAATTTATATTTTAATGTGAACCAAAGGACCACATCTATAAGATATAATTTCAGGGAGCAGAAAGTTAAGTAGAGAAGGTCACTCAAGGAGGCTGTAGACACTTCTCGAACCTACGTATGTGTTAGATTCTGAGCAATGGAGCACAGCAAGTTCTGTGAGGAACAACCAGAAGCTGAGGACCAGGCAGAATGTTGTGGATGCTCCTGAGTGAGCCAGGGAAAAGCAGGAGGTGGAACATGGAATGGGAGGGCTCAGTGACAGGCAGAAGTCAGCGATCCATCTCCTCAAGGGGTCTGTATAGGAGAGGTCCAGCAAGGCAAAGCCAGGGGGGCTCTCTCTGGCAGACGGGGGGGGGGGGGGGGGGGGGGAGGGGGAATCTGGCCACAGGAAATATGCAGACAGCCACACAAGGTGTCAGCAGTGCCAAGAAGCATGGACTCCACTGGGGGTTTGGGGTTTAGAGCAGGCTCAGCTTTTCAGAGGACCAGGATGAGAAATTCTGAAGTTGAGTCCAAAAGGCATGGGGATACCAGCCAGGAAACCAGAGTCAGGAGTCACCACTGTCCTTGTGCCACCTGGAACCTTAGTAGTACCTCCTTCCAGTTCTTAGTTCCAGAGCTCACTCGAAAGGAGGTAGTATCCAGCCCAAACGGTTTAGAACAAATGGGCCATAGCTTTGATCCTAACAGACATTTACCATCTCCTTTGTCACACTCCAGGCCTCGCTTCTTCTCCAGGACTGACCTCCACTCACTTCTCAACTCTGGATTTTTTCCAGTGTGTGGTTTTGGAGCATCTTGTTGCTCTTCTGACTGACCTTCCTGTACTTTGCATCTTTGGTTCTTGTTGTTCCAGTCTCCCATTCCTGTTTCTCACTGGCTGACTTCCTCTATTCTCCACATCTGGCTCTAGTTCCAGCTTCTCAGACTCACTTCCTTTGAAGTAATTTATGTTCCATACAGAGTAATCAAGAGATGCCTCTAATAGTATCCAAACCATTTTCTTCCTCTGGAGCCAGCCTTAGCCTACTTCATCTCAATTGCCATTAATGAGAGACCTGAAGAAACTTGCCGTAGGAAAAGCCTGCCCCATGCATGCCAGTTAAAGGATGTGAAGAAGAGGTCTGTCTAGCAGCCTGAGCCTTTCACCTCTTAGAAGATAATCAGCCGCTGCAGAGCCCAGAATCTGCTGGTCCCGTCAGCCCTTCCACTGTTTCAGGGTCTGCTCCAGAGGTGTGGATCTCCTTGGACCATGCAACAAATTTGGGGAAGACATTTAGATTCTATTTGCTTGGGGTTTTTCCTGGCTGTATTAGTTTTTTCTTCACTGCAATAATGCTGCACCATAAACAGTCTCCAAATCTCAGTGACTTAGAGGAACAAAGATTTTTGCACTCAGATTCTGCTCCTGGAACTTACTGGACCAGCTCTGCTTCAGACTGTGGGATAGGTTTAGAACTGCTCCACATGTCTCTCATTCTAGGACCCAGGCTGAAGGAATGGAGACTACTTGGGGCATGTTCTTCTCCGGGCAAATGACAGGAGTACAAGACAGCAAGCCAGACTATATGAGCATAGTCAAAACCTTTGAACAGACATGGTATAGATTATATCTGCTAACATTCCGTTGGCTAAAGCAAGATATATGGTCAAGTCCAAAGTAAGGAAAGTGTTGAGTAGTATTCCCCGCCCGTAGAGAACCATGGCATGCCCCAGAGCAAAGAGAGAATTGTGGAAAAACCCTACAACCTGTAACAGTGGCCTCACGATGATAATAACAATAAAATAACAGGAGGAAGAGGAGCAGGAAGATGAAGAAGAGAAGGATATACCCTTTGTTGAGAGCTTTCTTTGGGCTAGCCAATGGACTAAGCCCCCTGCACGCATTCTCTCATCCATTCTATTGACAAATCTCAAAAGAAAATGTCTTTTTGTCCTTAATTTGTTGGATGAGGAAGCTTAGGAACAGAGAGGTCAAGTCAACAAGTAACAACAGCAACAAAAATAACGATGAGCTCATACTTATTGAGAATTACATCAATTTTGAATCTTTTCTGGTACAACTAATAGAAAATTGAACAGAAATCACTTCAATGAAGTCATTAATTACTTACTGTGCAAGAAGTCCAGAGGCAAGGGATTCTAGGTTTGGTTAGCTCAGTGGTTCATTAGTATCCCCAAAGATCCAGGGGCGTCTTTGTTTCTGTCTATCATCCTCAGCATGTTGATATTGTTCACTGCTTGGTACCAAGATGGCTGCAGCAATTCCAGCCTTCACATGTAGATGATAACTTCCAAAACCTCCCTGGTTTGTATGCCATTGTTAAAATCCCCACTTCCCCTCATGTTCCATTGGCCAGAATTACATGACATTCCTATGCCTAAATCAATCACTTGACAGGAGGTAAATGACTCAGATTGACTTAGACAAATTGTGATTCCCCTTCTTGGGCTTAGGAGAATCCTGGTCTTCTAATGGACAGGTCCTCTGAGACAGGGTAATAAATTGGGATTCTGTGAATGAGGGAGAAAGGCTGTTGAATAGGCACCCAAAATGTCAGTCACCATCTCTTATTTTGTGTCAGCCACTGTGCTGAGCATCTTGCCTATATCAACTCATCAAATACTCTCAATGACTCTGTGATCTGTAAGCTGGTATTAGCCTCAAATTTTAGCTTTCATTCTGAAAGTTGAATTAAATTCTCCGAGATCACTCAACTAATCAATGGCAGAGCCAAAATTTAAACCCTGGATCAAAATTAGCTTCCAAAGCCAGAGATCCTTTTTTTGTTTGTGACCAATGATTTCCATTAAAAATTTTTTCCCCAGATATATTTTTGATTTATTTAATTAACTAATTTATTTGTGAGGAAGATTTGCCCTGAGCTAACATCTACACCAGTCTTCCTCTACTCTGTATGTGGGATGCCTCCACAGCATGGCTGACGAACGGAATAGGTCCACACCCAGGAGCTGAACCCACAAACCCTTGTCTGCCATAGTGGAGCATGCAGAACTTTAACCACTCGGCCACTGGGCCAGCCCCTCACTAGATTTATTGAGAAAGAATTGACATATAACATTGCGTAAGTTTAAGTACAACGTCACGATTTGATACACTTATATACTGCAAAATGATTACTACAGTAGGGTTAGCTAATACCTCCATCACCTCGCATAATTACCATTTCTTTTTTGTGGTGAGAACATTTAAGATCTACTCTCTTAGCAACTTTCAAGTATACAATACAGTATTGTTAACTGTAGTCACCATGCTGTACATTAGAACCCTGAACTTATTCATCTTATAGCTGAAAGTTTGTATTCCTTGACCAACTTCTCTCTATTTCCCCCATCCTCCAGCCCCTGGCAACTGCTTTTCTACTCTCTGTTTCTATGAGTTTGACTTTTTTTTTTTTTTTAAAGATTTTATTTTTTTCCTTTTTCTCCCCAAAGCCCCCCGGTACATAGTTGTGTATTCTTCGCTGTGGGTTCTTCTAGTTGTGGCATGTGGGACGCTGCCTCAGCGTGGTCTGATGAGCAGTGCCATGTCCGCGCCCAGGATTCGAACCAACGAAACACTGGGCCGCCTGCAGCAGAGCGCGTGAACTTAACCACTCGGCCACGGGGCCAGCCCTAGTTTGACTTTTTTTTAAAAAAGATTCTACATATAATTGATACCATGCTGTATTTGTTTTTCTCTCTCTGGCCTGTTTCACTTACCTTAATGCCTTCAAGATCCATCCACATTGTCACAAATGGCAGGATTTCCTTCTTTCTCATGGCTAAATAATATTACATTGTTTATGTACACCACATCTTCTTTATCCATTCATCTATTGAAGGACACTTAGGTTGTTTCCATATCATGGCTATTGTGAATAATACTGCAATGAACATTGGAGTGCAGATATCTCTTTGAAATCTTGTTTTCATTTCCTTCTGATATATACCCAGAAATGGGATTGCTGGATCATAAGGAAGTTCTATTTTTAATTTTTTGAGAGACCTCTGTGCTGTTTTCCATAATGCCTGTACCAATTTACATTCTTTCCAATGGTGCCCAGGAGTTCCCATTTCTCCACATCCTTGCCTTGCTATCTCTGGCCTTTCTCATAATAGCCATTAAACAGGTGTGAGGTGATATTGTGCTTTTGATTTGCTTTTTCCTGATGATTAGTGATGTTGAGCAACTTTTCATGTACCTGTTGGCCATTTGTATATCTTCTTTTGAAAAATGTCTATTCAGTTCCCCTGCCTATTATTTATTTATTTATTTATTTTTTAAAGATTTTATTTTTTCCTTTTTCTCCCCAAAGCCCCCTGGTACATAGCTGTATATTCTTCGTTGTGGGTCCTTCTAGTTGTGGCATGTGGGACGCCGCCCCAGCGTGGCCCGACAAGCAGTGCCATGTCCACGCCCAGGATTCGAACCAACGAAACACTGGGCTGCCTGCAGCAGAGCACGTGAACCCAATCCCTCGGCCACGGGGCCAGCTCCCCTGCCTATTTTTTAAATTGGATTGTTTCTTTTATTGTTACTGAGTTGTAAGAGTTCTTTACATATTTTGGGTATCAACCCCTTATCCAATATATGGTTTACAAATATTTTCTCCCATTCCATAGATTGCCTTTTCATTCTGTTGATGGTTTCTTTGGTTGTTCAGAAACTTTTTAGTTTGATGTTGATTTTTGCTTTGGTTGCTTGTACTTTTAGTGTCATATCCAAAAAATCATTGCCAAGACCAATGTCAAGGAGCTTCTAGCAGTTTTATGGTTTCAGGTCTTATGTTTAAGTCTTTAATCTACTTTGAGTTAATTTTTGTGAGTGGCATAAGATAGGGGTCCAATTTCATTCTTCTGTATGTGGTCATCTAGTTTCCCTAATACACTTTATTGAAGAGACTATCTTTTCCCCATTGAGTATTCTTGGCTCCCTTGTCAAATGTTAGTTGACCATATACGTGAAGTTTTATTTCTTGGCTCTCAGTTATGTTTCACTGGCCTCTGTGTCTATTTTTATGCAAGTACCCCATTGTTTTGATTACTATAGCTTTGTATATAGTTTGAAATCAGGAGGTGTGATGCCTCCAGCTTTATTCTTCTTTCTCAGTATTATTTCAGTTATTCAGGGTCTTTTGTGGTTCCATACAAATTTTAGAATTGTTTGCTCTATTTCTGTGAAAAATTCCATTGAAATTTTGATAAGGATTGAGTCGAATCCGTGGATGGCTTTTGGTAGTATGGACATTTAACAATATTGATTCTTCTGATCTGTGAACATGGATATCTTTCCATTTGTTTGTGCCTTCTTCAATTTGTTTCCTCAAAGTCTTATAGTCTTCATAGTACAGATCTTTTACTTCCTTGGTTAAATTTATCCCTAAGTATTTTATTGTTTTTGATGCTATTGTGAATGAGAGAGTTTTCTTTATTTCTTTTTCAGATGTTTCATTGTTAGTGTATAGAAACACAATTGATTTCCATATGTTGATTTTATATTGTGCAACTTTACTGAATTCAGTCATTAGTTTCAACGGTTTTTTGGTTGGGTCTTTAAGATTTTCTATATATAAAATCATATCATCTGCTAATAACAATTTTACTTACTCCTATCTGATTTGGATGCCTTTTATTTCTTCATCTTGCCTAATTGCTCTGGCTAGGACTTCCAGAACTATGTTGAATAAAAGTGATGAGAGTCATCACCCTTGTCTTATTCCTGATCTTGGATGAAAAGATTTTAACCTTCCACTGTTGAGTATGATTTTAGCTGTAGGTTTGTCATATATGGCCTTTATTATGTTGAGATATGTTCCTTCTATATACAGTTTGTTGAGCATTTTTTATCATAAATGGATGTTGAATTTTGTCAAATGCTTTTTCTGCATCTATTGAGATGATTGTATGATTTTTAGCTTCGTGAACTTGGACGTCTAAGTCTCTCCTCAGGTTTACGAAGTTCTCAGTTATTATTTCTTTTAATAAACTTTCATCCCCTCTTCCTCACTTCTCCTTCTGGAACTTCAATGATTCTGACATTTGTTCATTTGATGGGGTCCCATAGGTCATGTAGGCTTTTTTCACTCTTTTTATTCTTTATTCTTTGTTCTCCTTTGACTGGGTTATTTCAAAGTTCCTATCCTCTAGATTGTTGATTCTATCTTCTGTTTAGTCTACTCTACTGCTGATGCTCTCTACTAGATGTTTCATTTCATTCATAGTTTTCTTCAGCTCCAGAATTTCTCTTTGGTTCTTTGTTATGTTTTCTATGCCTTTGTCAAATTTCTCATTTGTTCATGTTTTCTTAATTTGGTTGAATTCTTTTTGTGTTTCCTTATAGCTCTTTGAGCTTCCTTAAAACAGTGATTTTTGAATTCCTTATCAGGTAAATCACAGATCCCCATGTCTTTGGGATAAGTCACTGAAAGATTATTGCGATCCTTTAATGGAGTCTGTTTCCCTGGTTTTTCATGTTTCTTGTAGTTTTGCATTGCTGTCTTCACATTTGAAATAGCAGTCACTTCCTCCAGACTTTATTAACTGCCTTCAACAGAGAAATATCTTCCATCAGCCCTGCTAGGGATTCTGAGGCTTTCCCACACCTTCTATGGATATGCCTGCTCCACACTTCTTGCTTCCTCTTGTGTCAGAATTCTTAAGCTTGCATGCCTTCTCTAGATCCTGCAATGCATTGGGCCAGGTGCTGACAGGCTCCTTTTGCTTTCCCAGTGGTAGCACTAAAACTCAAGTTTGTGGTCTCTTCCCGGCCCACATATTTGGACTGGCTTTCTGCATACACTCACTAGCCATCTTCCAAAGCTCACTCTTGCCACCATCATTGGAAGAGTACACAGGGAGCCTGCCACACGGTGGAGATGTATGTGGGTGAGGCTCCTGGAGCCCTGGGGTTGCCTGTGGGCCAGCTGGGGGAAACTCTGGGTAAGGTGATTTCAGAAGCTCATGGGTAGGCTTCTTGATGGAGTCTAAGATGCAGTTAGTAGTATCTGGGTCCCTTTAATGTCCTTCAAGAGCCCTACCTGCTGCTCTCCTAGCCATTCCTTGCCCCTAGTCACAGTTCAGTACTTTGGATGGGGCAAGAGAGAAATGGGCCTCTTTGGCAACATCTAACTTCCAGAAGCTGGGCACTCACTCACATGCTCTCACTCCCTCCATGGGAGACATCCCAGGCTGAGAAGGTCTCTTGCGGCCCTGAGCTGTGCCATCTGGGGATAGGAGTGATGTGGGTAGAGTCAGATCTTTCCTCTTACCCTCGTCAGTGAGTCCAAACTTGTGGTTTTTTGCTCCAATGGTGTACTGGAAATTCTTCACTGAAAATCTGGATTTCCACATGAGCTCTCTCATCTGTAGGTGACTGTCTGAGACAACGTTATTCAGGGCTCCCATTCCATGGCCAAGAGGGGCTGGAGCTGGTTCACGGACTGCTGCAGTGTCCACACCTGAGACCAAGATCTCTATGCCTATTACCGAATGCACAGATGAGGGAGATTCCTCCCTAGTCCCTTGGCGTATGGTGCTGGATCCCACAGCTCCCATAAAGGTACATTTGTCTGTGGAAGGTTGCTAAATTGTTGTTGTTGTGGGGCTGAGGGGCACACGATCGATGAACGTCTTATTCCACCGTGTCGCTGATGTCACTCCCTCTACCAATCATTTCTCCTAAAGTCAGAATTCTTAATGAAAATCTAGATATTCGTGTATCATGTTAGTTGTAAAATATATATATTTTCACATTTTAGTATCCCTGAAATCAGAATGCAGCTAACAGCCAACGACATGTTAAAGTCTCACGGCCAGCTTTGCTTTTCCGTTACAGGTACAATCAAAGCTGTGAATAAAACATTAGACATTCAGGTCAAGAAAGGGTTTCAAAAAGCGAGACCAAATTGCCCAGCCATGTATCCAGATACCAGCGCCCTGATTAATCACTCCTGGGAATACGTGGGAGAATTTCCAAGGACCCTCTTGGGCTTGTCTGTTGCCCTTGGTGGACAGGGCCTGGGAAATTTAGGACACAAGTCACAGTAATATACCGTAATGATACATTCTTCCTTTTATGAGTTCCTATCCTGGATGACACCCTCTCACGGATAGTTTGTACTTTGTACTATACCCTGAAAACCCATGGGGAAATAAGACAGGGAGCCGTGCCAGTGCCTGCTGTCCCCAGCTGGCTTCACCAGCCTTGAGACCATGGTGCCTTTCATCAAGAACCTAACCTGATTAGGACCTGAGTACCTCCTGACCATACAGTGAGTGTACCAGCAGAGCCACCTACTGCCATCATCTTCTTGCCACCTGATTGACACAGGAAAAGACCTGGCTCCCCGTCTTCCTATACAATAAAAGCCGTCTCTGTCCACATACATATTATTAGGCTCCTGCAAGTCGGGGCCTCCCTTTAATTTACCCCTTTCTCTGTCCCCTTTGCCCCCACAATGTCTATAGCCACTTGGGGTGAATTCATCTCACCTGATCCTTCTGCTCTGCTCTGAGCTCTTGTGCTGGCCTTGCTATAAGCTGGAGGAATTTAAAGTTTCTTAAGGCTGCAACTAAGGTGTCTTCACTGGTACGTATTATTGGTTTTCATCCTGAGAGTAAAATTAAGACAAACACTTATGGACACGTGGGTGAAAGATAAACTCTCTTCTCAAAAAAGATAGGCATGCAAACACCCAACTACAATAAAAGCAGAACACTTTAAAGGTCAAAGCAGAATGCTTTAGAAACTGGAGTACATGGGGGATGGGAGTGAGAATTTAGGTAGACTTTGTACAACCCTTTAAACGAACTAATTTCTTCGAAAGCATTTTGGTAGGGGTGTAATGCACTAAAATTGACCATTCCGTACAGGAAAGACTTGAGTTGTACACCTTAAGAGGTAGAAGGATGAATGTAGTTTTGCCAGAAGTAAAATGGAAGAGATGGATACGAAATATGAAGGGACTAAAGATGGGGCCTTAGATCAGATTCCTTACAAGCAGAACCTGAGATGGTTTCAGGAGAAACTTTCCGGAGAGCACCAGGAAAGAAGCTAGATAGGAACAGCTTCAGCTAAAGTCTGGACTCAGCTGATCCGGTGGGGAGCTCTGGAGCAAATGCCACCACAGAGTTGTTCTCCCTTAAAGTGAGTGGGCTGGGCTTTTCTACCATTTTATCAGCCACTGACTGGGGCCTCTTCCCAGGAAAAGGGACAGCTTCCCAGGCCATTCCAGGTAAAGTGGCTCCCATAGGCCAAGGGCAATTCTCCAGAGAAAGGTGCGTCAGCCAACACTTGCATCAGCTGGGTGTCTAGGCGGGGCACCAAATTCATTAATAGTAGAAGAATTTTGATAAGACTTAGTAGCACATTGGATGCTGACATTTTAAAAATGAGCTACTTATGTTTCCATTTTCTATTTTCATCTATCTATGCAACAAATGCATGTGTTTTAAAACTATAAAGCAATATACAAAAAAGAGAGTGAGAAAGACTTCCTTGCTTCATACTGGACTGAAGCTGCCTTTCCTCTCCCTTTCCACTCCAGTAGAGATATTATATAAGAATTTCCAGGACTCAATGATCAGGAAAGCAGTCAAGCATTTCACCAAGGCTGTATATATCAGGACTCAATCCAAACTTGCTTGAAAGAACAGGGACCTTATCAGCTCAAGTCACTAGAAAGGATGAGTTTGGAGCTGACCTGTAGGGTAACTGATGTGGAACTCAAAACAAAATGGTCAAGACTCTCTTAATACTTTGGCACAGATTCTCTACATGTGTTGGGCTCTTTTCTGACTCTGTGGACCGGGTGTAAGGGAACAGGCTGGACAGATAACTTCAGGCTTACCCTAGCTAATGACCTTAAAATTAAGACAGGACTTCTTATACTCCATTTCGGTATGTAAATCTCAGGGAAGAACTCTGATTGGCTGCCTTGGGTCACATGTCTACACTTGGACCAATTGCTGTGCGTGGGGTATGTGGCGCAGATTCCTATGGGTTGACAAATATCTTTTTCCTTGACTTCCTGACGTATAGCCAGACCTCCTTTCGCAGCCCCCCTTGCAGTTTGATGTGGCCACATGACTGTGTTCTGGTTAATGGAATGTGGAAGGAGGTGATGTGTGTCACTCCTAAATTTTGCCTATGAACACCTCCCACACTCAATCGTTCACACACTCTCTCTTCCCCTTTTGCTGGACAGACGCAACGGACCAGGCTGTAGACTCTGAAGCCAAGGGGATGAAGGAAGCACAGGATGAAAGGAGCCTAGATCCCGGAATGACTGTGTGAAAGGCTGCCTGCTGTCTGAAAACATCCACGCTGGCTCTTGCATTTTGTTTGTGTTAAGGCCCTGAAATCTGGGGGTTTGTATCTTATACTAGCCTGTGTTTCCTGCCCTAACTAATCCAGGGTACTATGAAGAGCCAGACTGGCTTTGTGTTCAGACTTGTGAACAGGTGAGCAGACCATTGTGGCCTTCGGTGTCAAGCGTCAGAAGTGTCAGTCAGTTACTGGCTCTGATTGGATTCTAACTAACTGTGCTTGAGTCACATAATAATTGCTCATGTCAAAGGGATAGATTACCAGATTCAGCTGGGCCTGAGTCATACACTTGCCTTTGTAACCAAAGGCATGGAATTCCATGATTGACAACATCCCCGGGACCACACAGAATGGGGAAGAAACTGATCCCTAAGGAAACGGGAGCACTCTGCAATGACATCACCTAAAGTGAAATCATTAATGCCAACTGCATCCACCGTGATCGCAGAATAGGGTTACCTTCAAAGAGCCTGTAATTCTTAATTAAAAAATTTTGGTCAGGAAAAACCATGTTGACCTTCTCAACATCCGAAAATCATCACCTTAACATAATGGTTGATTGCCCTTTTTTCTCTTTTTGTGTTATTCTACCACCAACATGTACTTCCTGCTCCAATCAAATAAGTTTCCCGCTGCGGTAACGTGGAAGGCCCGTTCCTGTAGCCGTCGAGCAACGGTTCTCCGCTGGAGTGTGCATCAGACTCACCTGGGCTTGTGAAAACATAGATTCCTGGGCACCACACCCCGAGTTTTTGACTTGATAGATCTGGACTGAGAATTTGCATTTCTAACAGCTTTCCAGGTGATGCTGATGTTGCTGGTGTGGGGACCAGATTCTGAGAACCACTGCTCTAGGGAAAGCGGATGGAAAAGTTAGCATGTTTGTGTGTTGGCAACTGCAAGTGGATTTTAGCAAGATATTACAAGGTCACAATAGGCTTAGACAAGACATGGCTGGTTCCAAAGCAAATATCAAAGGAAATTGAAAGAATCCCTGTGACAGCATTGGACTTTCACATAGTAATAGATAAAACTAGAAAGGCTTTTACTGAGAAGGTTCCAAGAAGACTTCATAATTGAACAAAGTGCTTCAGCCAGACATGAATATCAGATAAATGGCCTTACTTTCTTCCCACCTGACCTTACTGTTTCACATGTCCTCAAAGTAACTGCCGTTAGCTAAAGAGAAAGATGTAGGGGCTAGGATACAAACTAACAAAAAACAGATCTGAGATCTATGTTTAGGATCAGGACTATGTAATGATGTGGGTGCACTAAATTTTTGAAGCAATTGCATTGCCAAAGAAACTGTGAGCCAGGACTGAGAAAGTTTGGACTGTTTGAACTTTAAAACAACCTTTAGTCTATCTCCTTCACTAGAATGTGAGATACGTGAAAAGAGAGACCTTTTCTGCCTGTGTTTTCAAACCACTGTACCCAGTGCCTAGTAGAGGGCCTCACACAGAGTATAAGCTTAGTAAATATGTGTGTTGGGAAAAACAAAGCAAAACCTTCAGAGACCTGAAAGTTGCACCAGCTAGAATCTGGCTATGAAAGCTGTGTACCCACAAGGAAGGTACATTCTCTGTGTACCTCGGATGTGGCCATGGAGGTTTATGGACAAGAAAGAGTCTCCTCAAGGGAAGATCTGGGGACATGGGGAACAGGGACAGGGGCTTGCTCTCAGAGAGTAGAATCGGGGTCTATCAAGGAACTCCCCCACCCTCAGGGTATTTGTGGAGGGAGGGTGTTCACCGTGCCTCCTTAGTGGGTCCCATATTTGCTGTGGGTGTGTCTCCCAGTATTCCCTTTTATGAATAGGAAGTTTATTTGGTCTCTACTGGCTCATTGTGTAGTGTGTATTGCGAGAGTTTGCAGATAATTTGTCTTTTTAGATAATAGGTGATTGGACTATGAGGAGCCACATCTGGATGGAGTGGTCTATGCCATCACCTGCTATCCTGGAATTAAGTTGGATGTACCAATTGGATGGAGCTCTGAGTTATCTCTCTTGGAAAGGGAATATGTTCTTATGTGGGAAGAAAAACAAAGCAAATATTTATGAACCAAAAGAACATCTATGTCTTCACCGATCCATTTCCTTTTTTTTCCGGGCTCACAGATGGCCTACATTTCCCAGATTCCTTTGAAGTTAGGTGTCGCCATGTGACTGAAATGCAGCTGTCTTAGTTTGCACTGCTATAACAAAGTAGGTAACTAGATAAGAAAGTCTAACAAAGTAGCCATAGATTGTGTGGCTTATAAACAACAGACATTTATTTCTCACAGTTCCGTAGGCTGGAAGTCCAAGATCAGGGTGCCAGTGTAGTGATGTTCTGGTGAGGACCCATTTCCAGGTTGCAGACTGCTGACTTCTTGTTGTGTCCTCACATGGCAGAAAGAGAGCAACCTAGCTCTTTGGCCTCTTCTTGTAAGGGCACTAATTCCATTCATGAGGGCTCCACTTTCATGACCTAATTATCTCCCAAAGGCCCCACGTCAAAATACCATCATGTTGAAGATTAGATTTCAATATACGAATTTGGGGGGACCCCAAACATTTAGTGCATAGCAATAGACAATGGAATGTTCACAAAAATTTTCAGAGCTGGTCCATAAGGATTTCCCGTGTGTGATTCTCCACGCTTTTTCATGGTGTACCATCTGAAAGTTACTATTCCGGGCAATCTTCAAAGCCACCTCTTGGAGATGGCAGCACCTCCATCAGCATGAGCCCCTCAGTGACTTTGAAGCAGCCACCACCTACTGACCATGGGTATCTGCACTGGATTTAACGTGAGAGAGAAAAAGTTTTTACAGTGTTAAGCTACGGAAATGTAGGGTTTATTTGTTACAGCAGCTAGCATTGCTGTAATTTATACCCTTATTATCCTCCTTCAAACTTTTAAACTTTTGGCAATGTAAAACCTACCCATCCCTGTCTGGAATGAACCTTTAACATCTAGACTAACAAAATCTACCAATTACCTCAAGGTCAAGTTCAAATTCCACCTCTTGCCTGAATCTTTTCCTAGCAACTAAGAAAACATAGACTTCTTTCTTTTTATTGTCTTGTGTTAGTTTCCTGTGGCTGCTGTAACAAATTACCACAAACTTGGTAGCCTGAAATTTATTTTCTCACAGTTCTGGAGGCCAGAATTGTTAAATCAGTAACATTGGGCCAAAATTGAGGTGTCAGCAGGGCGGCCCTCTCTCCGGAAGCTCCAGGGGAGAATCCATTCTTCACATCTCCCACCTTCTGGTGGCTGCTGGCATTCCTTTGTTTGTGGCCACATCACTCCAATCTTCAAAGCCAGCAAATTCAAATCTCTCTCTGCTCTATCTTCACACTGTCTTCTCCTCTGTGTGGGAGTGCTCTCTCTCTACCTCCCTCTTATAAGGATACTTATGATTGCATTTAGGGCCTACCTGATAATCCAGGATAATCTCCCAATCCCAAAAGGCATAGCTTTATCACAACTGCAAGGACTCTTTTTTTTTTTGTTTTGCCAATTGCACATATTTCTCGTAGAATACAAGTTGGAAGCTAACTTCATCTAATTCAGAATTATATAATGTATTACTTTGTATCGCTCTAATTGCTTCATGTATTTCCTCTCGTTATACAATGCTGATATCATTCAATGATTTATTCATTTATTCATCCAACAATTATTTGTCAAACATGTTGCCTATGACGAGCACCATGCTACCATAATATAGGATTGTAAAGGTAAACAGTAGTCAATCACACCACTTTAAAGGAGTTCATAAAATTGTAGGAGATACACATAACTATATAGACTATGATAATATGGTGTGGTGCCAATAGAGGGTGAGTGGAAGATACAATATGTAATAGGACATGTGGGAGGGATGCCTAATGCACACAATACCAAGCTGAGACCTGAAAGAACTACATTGGTAAAGGGAGAAGTGAATGGGCGAAGAATGAGGACAGGGTGAATAGAATGTGCAAAGTCACTGAGGTTCCCAAGAGCATAGTCTGTACCAGGAACTGAAAGTGGCTCCTTATTCAAATGGAGCACAGAGTGAAGCAACCAGAAAGCATGAGCCCCCAAAAATCTGATAAATGAGAAGTTCACAGGATTACCAAGTGAATAAGAGAAATGAAAACAGGATTTTGATCAAATACGTAATTTAGAGGTGAACAATTTAAATATCAAAAGTTAAGAGGAGCCCTTGGGAAAATGGTGAAGTCCTCAATTTTTGAAAGAACTGGCATTTTTAGGATCATGCTACAAATAAATATGACTTAAAAATATTGTAACACAGAATTATAATCATATTTATGCAAAAGTCGGTGTTTGATTTATTCACTGTCTGGTCTAACTAGTGCAAAACTACCATTTTAACCTAAGTTTTAAGAATGTATGAAATAAATTTATTTTCATGATTTCCTCCTTTCATTTCTTAGGCTTATTTCAATATCAAATCCTTTCTTCAGTACTTCCTATGAAAACGTGGTCACTCTTTTAGGTGGAATTAAGTTTTTCAGTACCAAATATGTTCAAATAGCAAGATCCTCCTGTCATGACAAAGCAATGGGCTTGGACTGAATTATCTATCGAGAGAGGGAATGTCAGCCCTATCCAATAGAACTTTCTGTGATGACGCAAATGGTCTACGTTTGGTCTGTCCAACAGGGAAGCCACTCGCGCCATCAGACTATTGATGTGTGCTTGCCCATTTACTGAGGAGTAGAGAGTAAATCACTGCTAACCTTGGTTGAAACTATCCAACAAATAGGGAGTCATACAAGTTCATGCACAAGTGTGCTTGAATGTCACTGTGTCTTGCCAGAGAGGCAGCGGAACAGGCTTAGCTGCAGAGAGAGTGGAGGCTGATTGAGGAAGAGCTTGGGGCCAGGCTGGAACCCAGGATAGGGACCAAGATCACCATTCTGTAGGTCAACCAGCAGACCAACAATTCTCTTTACAACTCCTTGAGAGTGTGGAGATGTTTAGTATCCTGCCCATGTATATTAACATTTTCTCTACAGAGGTTAAGCTAAAATGTCAGAATATATGTAAATTATAGAGTGCTATATAAACTTTAGGGAGGTTTTAATCATCATTATTATCTTGGAGTATGATGTGAAAAGATTCCTCCACTTGAATTCCTTTAGACTCGTTATTTTTATCATTCAGTTAAAAATATTTTCTAATAGCCACTATAATTCTTTGACCTATGGGTATTTATAGGCGTGTTATTTAATTTCCAAATGTTGAACATTTTTCTAGATATCCTGTGTTATTAATCTAATTCCATCATGGCCAGAGAACATGCGCTGTAGGATTTCAATCACCTGAAATTTATAGAGTTTTTTTTGTGCCTCAGCATTTGGTCTATCTCAGTGAACCCACTGCTTGCACTTGCAAAGAATGTGCATTTTGCAGTTATTGGGTGAGATGGTCTATAACTATCAATTAGGTCAATGTGGTTGCTACAGACTCTTTCCTTTCAGAAAAAATTAAATGCCCAATCATTTGGGAAATGGGAATTAAATATGGTAAATTCGTATACAAGACAATTTTATTCCTAGGTACAGAAGAACTTTTTTTTTTTTTTTGCTTAGGAAGAGTTGCCCTGAGCTAACATCTGTTGCCAATCTTCCTCTTTTTTTCTGCTTGAGGAAGATTAGCCCTGAGCTAACATCTATGTCAATCTTCCTCTACTTTGTATGTGGGTTGTTGCCATAGCATGGCTGATGAGTGGTGTAGGTCTGCGTTCAAGATCTAAACCTGCAAACCACGGCCACTGAAGCAAAGCACGACAAACCTAACCACTACGCCGTGGGGCCGGCCCCACTCATGAACAATTTTACTTTGCAGACCTTCTCAAACTTGGAAAGTTCTCTTACCAGCTCAACACTGCTCACTGGACTTTTCCCTTCAGATAAATTTGCTAAGTACATGATAACGATTGACACTTATTGAAGGCTAACTGTATACACATCACAAAGAAGTATTTATCATCAGAACTTCTGAAGCATGAAAGCACTTCAAGCCTCAGCTTTCCAAGCACTTCCCTGAGGGGTTTTCAAAGCCAGAGTGACCCATGAAGCTGGAAATCGTTACATTTTGCTCTTCTTCATCGTTGAATGCACCATCAATTGAATCAGCCAATTCCTCTAAAGGAATAAGAAGCTTGATGGTCTAAGCAATTCATCTTCTATGGCTACTGTTCAGCTATGAGCTGTATCTTCCACGTAAGCCAGAGGGATGGTCTGATGTTCAAGGTTTAACATAGACAAAAATACCAGGAAACATTTATTTAAAATCAAATGAATTTTAACGTGATCGGTGCATTTTATTAGTCAGAGTTTTTAGCTGCAAGCAACAGATATGAACTCTGGCCGATCTGAGCTGTAAAACCATATAGGAATAGTAGGTGGCTCACATAAATGGGAGGAAGGATAGATAGTTGAGACTTGGAAATGGACAGCAAACAAGGTGAGTCCAAGTCTGAGGACTGTTCCCTCATCTTGCAGTTGCAGTGGCCTGAGGGAAGGTAAGTGATTGCTACGGTTCTTTTCGTCTCTGCAGCTCTCCGTGGACGATCCAGGGTAGGAGCATCTGATGAACCAAGCCAGGTGGCAAATCCACCACTCTGCCACCAGACAAAGGAGGGAAACATATCCATCTCGCTTTTTTTGTCTTTTAAAAAAGAGTTAGATTCTACATTTCACCAAGCTTCATACAGTAGGAAATATCTCCCAAATAGGAAAAGGGTTCAGACAATAGCAGGAAAAAGGAGACAAATGCCCCCTAAATAACCCTTTCTGTCTGTCTTTATAATTGAGCATGTTCGCATCATAAGGCAAAGGGAAGGCCTTTTGTTTTGTTTGTTTCGTATTTTGACTTGTCACAAGAAGTAAATGGCACTTCAATATCATGTTTGCCTGCACCTTGGCCTGGGGGATCAGAAGAATTGGGTTTAATACTGGATTTGTTATGAACTAGCTCTATGATCTCAGTCAAATCACTCTCTACTTGAGCCTCAGTTTCCTCACCTGTAACTGGGGGAATTGGAATAGATGAACCCTAAATTATCCAGCAAGAGATACAATCTCTATCAGGGTTTTCCAATAGAACTTTCTATGATGACGGAAATGTTCTACATCTGGTCTGTCCGACCTGGAAGCCACTAGCCCTATAAGACTATAAAGTACTTGAAATGTGGACAGTGCGAGTAAAAAGCTGAATCTTCAATTCTATTTAATTTTAATTAATTTAAATTTAAATAGCCACATATGACTAGAGAATACTGCATTAGACTGTTCAGCTCTAAATTATAACCCCAGTGAAGGCAGGGGCCATGTTTGTCTTGCTGATTTATTTACTCTCAGGGCCCAGCACAGTGACTGGCTCAATGTTAGGCAGGTTGTAAGATTCTTTTAAATATTTCTTGGGCCATGAATGTGCCAGGCACTGTGCTAGATGCTGGGCATCAACGTGTGAACCCAACAGACATGCATCAGTGTTCTCATGGTGCTCACATTCTGCTGGGGAAAATACTCAATGAAAATACGAATAACATTTTTAGTATGTTGGCTGGTGATGAGAATTAAGGGAGAAAAATAAATCAAGAGGAGGATAGGAAGTGTGAGGGCTGGGGCAGGGGGTTTGTAATTTAAATAGAAAGATTAGGCAATAAGAAGGTGACATTTGAGTAAAGACTTGCTGAGGCATGGAAGTTAGCC
Source organism: Equus caballus (assembly GCF_041296265.1). Taxonomy (NCBI): domain Eukaryota; kingdom Metazoa; phylum Chordata; class Mammalia; order Perissodactyla; family Equidae; genus Equus; species Equus caballus. Next base: position 15,512,003 of record NC_091705.1, read on the forward strand.
ATGCAAATATCTGGAAGGAAATATTCTAGGCAAAGGCCCCAACATGAGGTCATGCCTGGAATGTTCCAGAAACTGCAAGAGGCCAGTGTCACTTTGTGTTGGGAGGGAACAAGTGGAGAGATGATGAGTAAGGAGGTTAAAAGAGTAATGTGGTCTATGTAGCGGGGTGGGAGGTGGTTCCTGTCAGCCCTAGTAGATTTTTAAAAGTCTGATGGGAATTATTGGAGAATTTGTGAACAGAGAACTATGACACGATCTGATTTATGTTTTCAAAGGATCACTCTGGCTGCCCAGTTAAGAGTGATATGGGCCAAGGGAAGATGTAGAAGGACTACGTAAGGAGATATTCCAATCATCCAGGCAAGAGCTGGTGGCAACTTGGACCACAATAGTGGTGAAGGCGGTGTGAATGATCAGATTCTGGTTTTAGAGGGAACGCCAACAGCATTAGCTAATGGATTGGCCATGGGCTGTGAGAAAAAGAGATGAGGCAAAGATGCTGAAATTATTTTGGCATGGGCAACTAGAATAATGGAGTGGCTGTTGACCAAGCTGTGCAGGACTGTGGATGGGGCAGGGTGGAGAGCAGGTAAGGAGTTCCATTTGGGATCTGTTAAGTCCAACTCTAGAATGAAGAGTGAGCGTGCTCTTTGAATCTTCCAACTCCAGCAATATAGGAGTTTGTCATTACAGCAAAAGATGCTTACTGTCCACCTGATGGGACCCAGAGGATGATGGTCTGGAGTCTGCCCTACTGCTCTATCAAGATGTGAAGATTCTCCCCAGTCACATCGCCTCCTCCCTGAGTCTTCAGCTGTCTGAGTCTGCCCATTTCCCAAAGTGCACAGCATCCAGCTGTGCTGGCCACTGTTTATTTTGCCCGAAGGAAGCTGTCTAGACAACGTCTTTCAGTCCTTGCTAATAGAGTATTGCTTGTTTGTTTATTAAATTTAATTTGAAGGTGGTGAATAGATTGCATATATCGTGCTTGTTCCCCAAGGTACTTACATTCCAAGACTAGAAACCATTACACAATTTTAGCACAAAAGAGACTTTCAAAATGTGTACATTCTGGGGACGAAAGATTCTCTATGATTAGGGCATTTAAAAAATTTGCCTTTATTTTATATGTTTGTTTAAAACCAGAAAGATACGGTATAGAAAATAAATGCAATTCACTTTGAAATGCTTGAAATGCTTTTAACTTGGGTTAAAAAAAATAAGTGAAAGAGATTCTTTCTTTTTTTTTTCCCCCTTCAGCCCTGGGAAGGATTTTCTAGGTTTTGGAATCTTTCATTTATGAAAGTCTGAAGTCTGGCATCTGCTCTTTCCTGGGGTGGTGCCAAGAAAACGCGATGTTTGTCATCTGATAGGACAGAAGGCATCTTTGATTTCCTAGGAGAGCACAAACTTGGAGAATGTGAAGCCTGTAGAAAGGTACCTGGAAAGGAAACCCCCATAGAATGGCCACATGCTGCCAAGCTTTCCCTTGGGGAGCATTTGCAGAACAGGGACTGCATTGTTAGGCCAACAAACTACCCAGGACTTCTCTCTATTCCCCCACTGTTGAGTTCCTGGCTGGTGTCCCAGATTTGCTTCTGGGTCCTAAATGTACCCATGTTTCTTCTGTTGTGAACAGAGACTCAGGCTAGACCTGTGCTTCTCCCACCTCCCCTCTCTGGGTCTCTAGTTGCCTCTAACCTCAGGTCCCTCCTAAATGCCTTGTCTAGAGAGAGGTTTATTATCCACCCATGGGAGAGGAGTCCCCACTGAAGCAATCCGCATCCACTGGCGTATCCATTCTCACTCCCAGTAGCCACCGTTAGTACTCTTCTCACATCCCTTTTACCATCCTGTACACTTGTCCCTGCAGTGAGAGCTGCAGCTAATGGCCCACAGCTGCACCTTTCTCTGGAAAATTGCCTTCTGTTGATGGGAATCACCTTACCTGGAGATGCCTGGCAGGTTAACTCTCCCACCCTCAAGTGGCCAACGACTAATTAGAGGGCACAAAAGCCTGGTCCCTTTGCCCCAAGGTCAGGCAACTCCGCCTGGCAATTTATACTCGAGAGCCCCTGCTGATCAGATTAAGGCTTCTAGAGACCACATCCTTGCTTGGCTCCTTCCCCTTATCCATCCTACTTTCCCACCTCTTACAAGTGTCTTCTGAGAGCATTCCCTTAGTAAACTATGTGCACGCACAGCTCTGGCTCAAGCTCTTGTGCAAGATACACTGCAAGATAATGCACCAAGCAATCACAAGGATTTCACAAAAGACAATTTTAATCTGCAAAATTTTTAACCTTTTTGAGTGTTCACTGAAGCTCTTCATGATGCCTTATTTTTTTAACCAAGTCAAAAGCTCGTCTGGGTGGAGTTCTCTATCGAAAGCCTTACTTCTCAAAGTGTGGTCCATGGACCAGCGGCATCAGCATCACATCACCTGGGAGCTTGTTAGGAATGCAAACTCTTGGACCCCTGGCCCAAGTCAGCTAAATCAAAATTTGCATTTTAACAGGAATCCCCAGGAGATTCTTATACGTATGTAAGTTTCAGAACACTTGCGCAAAGATGTCCTATTGGTGAGTTTTGCATGGTTGAAATAACTGTGCAAAAATTTGAAGCTGACAGTCAAAATGCACAAAAACTATAGCTAAAGACGGAACAATAGCTCACTTATTTAGAGGTCATTAATTCTCTAATTCAAACTGCCAAGAAAAGAGCCTAAAATTAGAGGTATACAAAAAATCTCTGGGAAACCAAAATTGATGTCATGAAGTTCATAAACCAAAATTCACTTGTCTTACAGGAAATCTCCTCAGACTCTCTTAGTTGATGTTTCTTTTTAGCTGTGTGTTCCTGCCTAATAAGATTAGTTATCTGGTTTTAAAGTCTTCTGGAAATTTGAAAGAGCAATTAAAAGGGGTAAAGTCATTTCCTGGAGCAGTGGTTCTCAAACTGCAAGCCTGGGACCAGCGGTATCAGCATGCCCCGGGGGCCTGGTAGAAATGCAAAGCTCCTGTCCAGCCCTGACCTACTGGATTAGAAACTGTGGGGGTGGGGTCCAGCCTTCTGTAGTTGGACAAGCCCTCCAGGTGATCTGGTGCATGCTCAGGTTTTGTTTCCACTGTCTTGGAGGAAGCAAAGAGTGAAGCTGATGGCAAGGGGAAAGACAGGAGAAAATAAACAAACAAATAAATATAGCTACTGAACAGACAGAGAGAGGTCTTAGGATCATTTAGCCTTGATTAAAGGAGTGAGGGGGGCTAGACTTCAGTCACAGAGGCCAGTAGTAGTAAAGACACAGAATCATGAGACAATTGCATGCTAGGGCATAGATTTTAAGTTGCGGTAGAGAAGATGCTACAATGGAAGTGAGGGGATGATTACAGGTGTACGAGGAGCTTGGCTTTCTTACCTCCAAGTAACATGGAGCCACTGAATCTCTAAGTGGTAGAGTAACCTGGTTAAAAAAGAAGAAAAAAGTTTGGTAGTTGAAAAGGAGAGCATTCTGTCATCTAAGGATTTAATTTATCCATTGATGCAGAATAAACAAGGCAGTATCATATTTGGTTAAATAGTGAATAACGCCCTGTGGATAACCCTGAAGTCATGGACACGAATTGCTACTGTAACAGGCTCTGGATGGACCACGTACAGCGTACCTGGGACTTTATCATGAGACCGTAATCTCAATCGCAGAAAATGAAAGCAGTCACGTTAACCTTTCAGTGTTACATGGAGATAACTCTTTCTCTTCCAAAAGCTCTTCAATTTAGTCTTAACACTATTTCTACGACGTAAAATTGGGTTTCCCGCTTTCCCTTTACACTTTTGTACTTTAACCTACAATTTTATGATTGTAATAAATACTAAATAATAAAATGAAACTGCAATTTCAGTATTCGTATGAGCCACAGTGGAAGTCAGCCTGTGGAAGACACTTACAGGTCATGATTTTCTTTCACTTTCTCCAACTGTTTTTCATTTCTTTGTGATGATTTATGTCAGCTGACACAAAATTACACACCAGGTTGATCCGCATAACAGGGAGCTGGGTGGAAATACTAAAACAGAATGTCTAAAATTGTCCTTCAGAATGGAGAAATATAGTGGATCCACTAAAATATGTAATTCTATGAGTATTATTCAGTAGCTGCACTGCTTGGTGCTTTGTGTTAAATTATCAAGCAGTAAAAAATACTAAATGCTGCCTTAGTGGCTTTCAGAAGTTAAGGCATCCCCTTTAAACCCCAGTGTCAAAGGGAATAACGTTATTTTATGACGGTCAGGTTAATTCAAGGTAGACTGCTGTCAGGTTAAATGAACCCCTTCCCCACCATGGTGGGGAGAGCCTGTACTTTTGTATCTATTGGGATTTCTGTCCAGTGTCCTGGCACCACTGACCTAATAGAGAGATTCCGGCTCCGATGACTCGCACAGTCTCCTATGTGTTTTGGTTCTCACCGATACAGGTGTTTCTGCAACAGAAAGGAAAGACATGGTTGCAATGGATGACCTTTGCCAAAAGCTCAAAAAGCATTCTTTGAAAATTCAGAAAATGTTCTCCGTAGTTTTACTATCAATGTGGTCTTTTGTTGACTGCAAAATAGAACGCCTACTTAGATAACAGACACAAATAAAAATCACATTACTGGAATTTTTTGCTTAGTGGTCGTACATAATCATTCAGCAATAAGCAGAATTGTGCCTTTTAAATGAGGTTACATAGAGACATGATGGATGTTCCTTTCATAACGTAAAAAAGAATATTTATGTGAGTTATGTTGTGGCACAGCCTTTGTAGAGAAATATATATATTTAATTTAATTTTATATATGTATAATTTATATGTATATAAATTATATGTATTATATGTATATAAAATTATATATACATATAAATTTATATATGTATAATTTATACATATATATATAAAACCTGGATTTGGCCTTATGGGTTGACATGGTGTTAAAATTCCCAAAGATCTTAAACAATTAATTCATTCATGGGCATAAACACACATACACACACACACACACACTCAGATATATTTCACATTTTAAAGCGTCATATTCTAAAAATGAGGAAAAAAGGAATAGCCATTTCATAATCTTTACTATTCTTACATCCCTCCAAAAGGAGAAGGTAATCGTTGCTAACTTTATTGAATCCAGTTTAAAGTAACGGGCACACATATTCAAGTTGTTTTAAAGTTTTTATCTGTTTTTTATACTGGAGTAGAAGTGCCTGATTTTTTGCTGCTCTCTTTCTCTGTGCTCTTTTGCTCTGCTAAAACCTGCAACCCCTCAGTTTCTCGTCCATGATGCCCCCCATCGCAGCACTCACAACTCTGTGTTTTAATCTGCAGTGTACTGTCTGTCCTCCCCGGAAGACTGAGCCCCTTTAAGAGTTGGAAGAAATTTTCGTTTGCTATGATGTCCTCAGGGACCAGCCCAGTTTTTAAATAAGGATTTATTTGTCCAATGAGTGAATTCCTATATTATTAGGAGGTTCCATTTGGATTTTTACTACTCTGGTCATTACGTTCAGACACCAAAAAAAATCTACTGAATAATCTACTGAATGCAGCAGTTCATAATATTTGACCCATCTGTTTCACAGATTTACAATTAAGCTTTGCCAATACACCTGTAGCAGTTAAGAGAACAAATTCTGGAACCAAAACGCTGAGGTTCAAACCACGGTTCTATGAGAACTTGGAAAATTTACTTAAACCCTTCATGTCTCATTTCCTCATGAAGAGAGGGTTGTTCTGAGAATTTAATTAATTTATTTGTGTGTAGCAATTAGAACCGCCCAGCACATAGTAAGTACTGCATAAGTGTATGTTGTTACTTTTACTATTATTATTTAATTGTAAAACAACTCAGTGACTCAAAGGACAATTGAATGTATTTTGACAAACCAGTTCTCTAAATATATACTTTCATTTTGTTTAACTTTTTTTATTCTGTATCAAACGGGATGTAAAAATACAAACTTTGAAATCAAATTTATGATCATATTTACAATTCCTATCTTCGAAAGGCATTTTTTCCTTAATTTTCTGCAACCATACAGTCTAAGCCCTCCTTTACAATCTCCTTTATACTGAAAAGAATCTCACGCTTTGACACAATTTGAGATTCAAACTTGACATAGGTTCCACTGTCATTTTCCTGACATTTTTCTGAAGCACTCTGAGCTCTGGAGAAAGAGGATGTTCCACGTGTCAGATCCTCAGCTGAATACGTCTCCTGTGAGTCCGGTGTTGTGAGAACGAGTCCTGTTATTATTATGCTGGATCAAGTATGAATAGAGTGTTTTGCACACAGTTGCGTCTACTCAGTGCAGGCCATCCATGTATAGCACATTTTCGTGCATTTTCTTTGGCTTGATATTCATCCGGGGATGTTTGAGGTGGTTCAAACGTCAAAAATATCCATCTGTAAAATTTCCCTATATATTCCTATCCTTAACAACTTAGAGACCTCAGTAGCTTTGTCTTCAGATTTTTATTCACTATTTACGTATTACTCAATGACAAGCACTCAAAAAACTGTCTCCTGATGAGGGAGACTATACAACCTCTCTCCTGTATTCTGTCAGAGATGAAATATGGTTCCTATCCTGAGAAACGTGTCATGCATATTGCCCATAAAATCATTGTAGAAACATCCACCTTTCTAAAGCTTTCATCCCAGTATCAACATTTATCTACTCACTGTTGAGAAGACATTGTCCCCATTTGATACACTAAGAAATAAGAAAGAGGCAGCAAAACAGGGACAGAAAGTTCTTTTTTCCAAAGCCACAGAAAGAATTAGAGGGAGCAATGGGGGAGGGGGCAGTTCCCAGGGCTTCCCTTTGTTCAGCAACCTCCTTTGTCAGTTTTCAATAGCAGCACTGACATTGTCAGTACCAGTGGAACAAACCTTCAGCCCAAAAACTAAGAAGCAAACCTTTAACATTGAGAAAAATCACTTAAAAATTGATTCCACTTAGAGATATGAAGCTATGACCTTACCAAATGTCTGTGTCTAACCCCAGGGTCAAAGCATTGAATGGACAGTTGGGGACTGTGCCATTAATATCTCTGTGCTCCTCCCTTCTACCAGGAACTTATAGGAAAACTTATGAACAACACTTAACATAGGGCCATGTGAAATCTTAGCAACCCTTGAGTAGACAAGCCTTTATAATCTATTCTTACAGGACAGAATTCTAAAAATTAATGTTCTATGCCTCTACTTTCACTAATCTAAATGAAAGAATTTCACCATGGGCATACATTTTGTTCCAGGAAACTGAACATTTTATGTAATTCTCAAAGAGTTTATGAAGCGCAGGAAGAAAATTCACTGACAGAAGAATTGACACAATGAGAATGCCAGCTTGGACAACAACAACGTTATCTAATAAAAAACATAATGAAAACACGCTATAGAATGTTAATTGTTACCTTAGGATAATTTAGGCATCTGCAGGCCATTTTATCAAGCGCGTATTTTATTTATGGACTGTTGTCTCCATGTCAAGCTCTCTGAATTAATTCAACGCTTCCTTCAACGCCCACGTGAGAATGTTTCTCATAGTTCAGAAGTCCATGGCCATTTGGCCCAGCAGATTCCCAGTATAACAATGACTAACATTTATCTGGCACAGCTTTCCAAGCAGTGGGCTAAGTTTATGTGAGTTATTCAATTTTATGCTTATTACAAAAGTACTTTCAGAATTCCATCTTTATGAGAAAATTGAGTATTATAGAGGAGAAGCGGCTTGTCTAATGTCTTGCACTTAGGAACTAGCAGAGTAAGTTTTGAAACCAAGTGGTCTGTCTACAAAACCCATGCCCTTAACCGCTGGGCTACACTGCCTCACATACATTGCTTTAAATCATATATGCTTAGTATGAAGTCAACTCTAGTTTATTTTCAACAACTGGGGATTATTCCCAAAGATAGCTAGCCCTAATATCACTTGCCTCATTTGTTTGGTACTTAATATGTGCTATATTATTGAGATGGTAGTACATGGTTTAAAATTTATACTTTAAAATTGCCATTTATTGGGGCTGGCGTAGTGGTTGGGTTTGCGTGTTCTGCTTTGGCAGTCCAGGATTCCTTGGGTCCGGATACTGGGTGCAGATCTAGCACTGCCTGTCAGGCCATGCTGTGGCAATGTCCCACTTAAAATGGAGGAGGATTGGCACAGATGTTAGCTCAGGGACAATCTTCCTCAGAACACACACACACCACGAAATTGCCGTTTATTGACTACCTACTACATCAGTCACTATTTTGATTACCTATAAATTGGTCTACATCAAACTAATTCAACTTTAGAGTCAACCATTTCTTATCATCATGTCTCCTGGTTCTGGGGGTTGACTGTGCTCAGCAGGGCGCTTCTTGATTGCAGCCTCTTACGCTGTTGCAACCTCATGTGACTGCTCAGTCAGGCTCAGGACATGGCTGGAATCATCTTGAAAACATCTTCACTCACATGCCTGGTGCTTAGGCTAGGAAGAATTAAACATCTGTGGGCCAGAGTAGGTGGGTCTCTCTCTATGTCTCTCTGTCTCAATGTGGTCTCTCCCGCATGGCAGCTTGAAGTGGACAGACTTCTTAGATGCTGTTCAGTCTTCAAATGTGTGTGACCTGAGAGAGCATTCTAAGTCAAGCAGGGTCGCTTCCACCACCTTCTGTTCATTAGAAGGGAGTCACTGAGGCCAGCCAGTCTTCAAGGGAGGGAAATTACTCTCCATTTCATGACAGGAAGAGTGACAAAGAATTTGCAGACACGTTTTAAAACCAGCACAGGCATAATCATAAATGCCTTGCACAATTACCTTACTTAATTATCGCATTTTCAATGCAATAGACATTACCTTCATAGTACAGTGGAGGAATCAGACACTCAGGTAGAGAGGACAGAACTCAGATTCAAACTCACATCTGCCTGAATCCACAACAAATCCCATTCCCTCATCCACTGCACTGTATCTTAGACCAAAAAGAGATGAAGTTCCCAGCAGAATCAAAACAGAAAATTTTGGGATAAAAAGCAGGACTCTTCCAGGGGAGTGGCGTAAATTTTTCATTCATTCAACAAATATGTATTAAATGCCTACTATGTGCTAGGCCCTAGGGATACAGGGATATATAAATAGGATCCAAGCAGAATAAGGATTTAAACTTCTGCATGCATGCATCAGTATCGGAGTATTTTCCACAGTTCCTGCTCACGGATGTTAGTGTCTAGGGGAACTGGCAATTAACAGACAACCAAGACATAACAATATTTTATGAGTTGTGATAAGTACTCAGAAGGGAGTAAAGGGTATGGTGAAATTTGTGATGGATGTTCCTCATTGCAGGTGGCTTTCACACAGAAAATAATATAGCTCAGGCCACACCAAAAATAGTGCTGCATTGCACTGACAACAGGGATGGGTCCAAGAAACGGAAATGTGATTTAAGAAGGACCCATTAGAATGCTTCCCGGAATTCATACATGCACAGAGGAGAAAGAAGTTTTCTTCCTGCTAGGGTTGCCAAGCTGGGAGAGTATGTATATGGAACAGTAGGTGGCCATATTGAGGAAGCATATTTGGCCAAAGAGAAAGTAATACTGACACACAGAGAGGAAGGAAACCCTTGTGGGGTGAGGGAGGGGAGAGCAGAAGACAGGAGAGGGAAAGAGAGAAGAGGAGAAGGGGAAAAGAGAGGAGAGAACTGATAACACCCCCTGGGCTTAGTTTGGGTTAGGAGATACAGTTGCATTCTCCAGAGTGCTCTGTACTTACTCTCACAGGCTTGTGCTGCCATTTTGTGCTACCTTTTCTGCAAAACCCACTCAAGCGTGAAGTTGGAACATGGTCTCTCTTATCCACCATTTATTTTTATCTCCTGGTATAGCATCAGAGGTATACTTGGTGCTCAATGAGTATTTATCTGGTGAATAAATGAATGAAAGGATGGGTGCATGAGTGAGTAAGTGACTTGGGAAAGAAAAAAAGAACCACATAGAGGAAATTTACTTTCCTCTACCTAAAGACAAGGAAAGAATGCTTCGCTAAGTTGAGGAGTCAGAGAATATTTTAGCATTTTCATATTTTAAAAATCATTAATTAATATGGAGTTTCCTCAAAAAATTAAAAATAGAACTACTGTATCATCCAGTAATCCCACTTCTGGGTATATATCCAAAGGAAATTAAAACAGGATATTGAAGAGATATATGTACTCCCATGTTCATTGCAGCATTATTCACAATAGCCAAGACATGGAAACAATCTGAGTGTTCATCAATGGATGAATGGAAAAAGAAGAAGCGGTATATACAAACAATGGAATATTATTTAGCCATGAGAAAGAAGGAGATCTTGCCATTTGTGACAACATGGATGGAACTTGAGGGCATAATGCTACGTGAAATAAGTCAGATAGGGAAGGACAAATACTGCATAGTATCACTTATATGTGAAATCTTTTTAAAAAGTCAAACTCATAGAAACAGAGAGTAGAAAAGCGATTGCCAGGGTCTCAGGGGTGGGGGGAACAGGGAGAGGTTGGTAAAAGAGTACAAACTTTCAGCTATAAAATGCATAAGGTCTGAGGATATAATGGAAAACATGGTGACTACAGTTGATCACACTGCATTGTATAATAGAAATTTGCTAGAGAGTAGAAAATGTTTTCACCTCCTCCCAAAAAAGATATTTATGTGAGGTGATGGGTATGTTAATTAATTAGATGAGGAGAATCCTTTCACAATGCATACCTATATCAAATCACCATGATGTACACTTTAAATATCTTACAATTTTATTTGTCAATTATACTTCAATAAAGCCGAAAAGAAATATTAATTAAAAAACCACATAGTATTGATTCAAATACTAAATTATCAACAATCATCAATAGCATGAAACATACAATCATAGAAGAAGATGTAATTTCTCTTCCACATGGGCACAAATACAACTTAGGTTATAAAACCAAACATTCCAAACCCTTAGAATACACACAAGTTTCAAGATCAACTTAGTTTAAGGAAACTCAGTACTGACAGGTAGAGCACAAAGTCATGAGAAAATTAAAAAGTAGTTAAAACATTCATAATTCCCAGCTTTCTGCCATTATAGGCTTCAAGCCAGTAAAAATAATGGAACTTCCTTCAGAATCAAATAACAACTGGAGTTAGCACAATCACAGAAGAATCAGGAAGCTGGGGCCTCAGGACCAAAACATAACCAGATTGGATGTGTCTTCATGAAACCTCAGAGGTATAATTTAAAAATTACTGGGTTAATTTGCTTTTCTATAGCAAATGGTCCCTGAAAATGATGGTGTAATTTATCACCCAGGCATGAAGATGAAAAGTTCCTGGTGAGTAGCCAGGCCTTGTCTGGTCTCATAAATTCTGGCGTTGTGAGATTTCCTCCATTCCTGGCAAGTTTATAGGCACAGTAGATTTCCATGTTATCACCTTTCATTTCCAGTTCTGGCATCCAAGCCTTTTTATTAAAAAGAAATCAAAACAAACATAAAAGCCAATAAACAATCAGCAATAAAAACTCATAAAGAATCCAGACATAGCGGAAGTCAGTATCTGTTGTTGCTGGTCATTACATTCTAAAGTCTGTCTTCTTTTCCACCCAACTCAGAAGACCACCACCCTCATGATCCTTCCCATTCCAACCCCTCCTAAAATAACTTTCACTCATCCACACTAAAGGACAAATGACCGTGAGAAACTAAAAGTATTTCTTTTCCAAAGTGTGTTGGTGACTTAAGAGAATGAAGCTTTAGGGGCTGACATGGTAGTGTAGTGGTTAAGTTTGTGTGCTCTGCTTTGATGGCCCAGGGTTCACAGGTTCAGATCCAAGGCACAGACCTACACTCTGCTCATCAGGCCATGCTGTGGCAGCATCCCACATGAAAAATAGAAGATTGGCCCAGATGTTAGCTCTGGGCCAATCTTCCTCACCCAAAAAAAAAAAAAAAAAAAGGAGAGAGCACAAAGCTTCAAGATACAGCAATGAGTTCTCATGGTGAAATCTCCAGTATTTACCAGTGAGAAGATAGAGGATGTATTTTGGGGCTCAATGGGTTTTTCCAAATTCCTCTCTGGAATTGTGGAAGAGCGGGTTTTACAAATCAGCTTATATTAAGGAGCGTACTAGATATTCATAAAATACGGAATAATCTCTCTTTATTGATTAATTCATCCTTTCATACAATCATTTTTTTATTTATTCAACAAACACTGGGGATGCATTCTTGATTCCATCCCTTCCTAGTTGAACAAATTTGGTAATTATACTTGACCACTTTATGCCTCGGTTTCCTCTTCTGTAAAGTGGAGAAAATAGTAGTGCTTACCTCACAGGGCTATAGGGAGGGTGAACTAAGTTAATATACATGAAGCTCTGACTTGTGCCTGACACCTGGATTCATGTTAATTATTGAGTAACTACTGTGTGCCAGTGACTCTGCTAAGGACTGCATATATAAAGTGGAAAATAATGTTACTGTCCTCAAATGTCTTTGAGTCTAGTCATGAAACAGTCACACTGACAATGATAAGAAGTGTTTTTATATGATAAAGCTTAAGACTGAAAGCAAGAAAACCATGTAGGTGCCACTTGCAAGAGTCAAAAAGGAAAACACCGCAGGTCTGAACTAAAGCAATGGATAAGAGAGTGAAGTCTCAGTGGGGTAGAGGAGAGGATAGAGGTGTGAACGTTTTAGGAAACTGACCAGTAAGACTGGGAAACCAACTGGATGTAGGAGGGGGAAGAAATGAAGGCTTATAGGGTGGCCTTAGTTTACGGCCTTGGGCAACTGAGTAGATGGTGATTGCTCCCCATAGGTATGAATAAAGTAGGAAGGGAGGAGACACGTTCAGTTGTGGACACTTTGTGTCTCAGGTAAAGATGTTACTAGGGAATTGGATATACGGGTCTCAAAGGTTTAGAATGATGATTGAGACTTGGCAATCAGCTGATATAGGCAGGAGAGGAAACCACTGAAGCAGATGAGATGGCCTAAGGATATATCCTTCCTTTACTAGGCATGCTACCTGTGTCATTTAATTAATACTTATAAAAACTCTACAAGATAAAGGTATTAGTTAGAACGTAGTTTCAGCCATGTGTGACTGAGACCAAAAACAGCACTGGTTTAAAGGAGGTACACATTTATTTTCTCTTATGTAAAGATCTGAGCTGGCGGTGGAGGCTCTGCTCTAGGTATAATGCTCCCTGGTATGAGAAACCAAGAGTCCTTCTCTTTTGCTGTTCTACCCTTCCTAGATTCGCTGCCATGCCTACATCTGGCCAGCACAGAGAGGAGAAGGAGGACAGAAAAACAGCCATTCCCTTAAAGCGATGACCCAAAGTTGAATATGCTATTTCCACTTACATCCTATTGATAAGAATTTAGTCTGTGTCAATCTATAGCTCCAAGGAAGGCTAATCTTTATTTCGAGTGGCCCTGGGGGCACTATCTGTAAAAGCAACATTGGAAACAACACACGTGTCCATCCATTGAGGCCAGGTTCTTCTACACAGGGAGTACTATGCAGCTGTAGAAAGGAATGAGGAATAGCTCTATAAACTGCTAAGTAAGAAACTCTGGGATGAGTGGGAAAAAGCACAGTGGAGAAGAGTATGCTACCATTTATCTAAGAAGAGGAAGGTATAAAATACACATGTACATTTGCTTTTATGAAAAAATTGGAAGATGAACCATACAGTTTAAAAATTAGTGCCCTATAGAGGGAGGAAAGGAACAGGATAGAAGAGACTAGGATAGAATCTGACTTTTCTGAATATATTGTATGACGATTTGGAATCTTGTAAATATTTAGCATAATTATAAAGGAAAACTAAAATTCAAAGAGGCAATTCTGAAAAATTAAAAGCAAAATGAAACAAAACAATCTGATTATAAATTCAATCATTTTGACACACACCACCCTATTTTGAGTGACTTTAAAACACAGGCATTTGACAGTACATCCCTAGTGGGCAGTACCCTGTAGACAAAAAAGACTATAAAGAAAAATATTTTAACGAATCACTTATTGGTGGTGGTATTGATATTGTTATTCCCAGTCTGTTTGTGGACAGCGTGATAAAGCAAGGGATAGTTTTGCTGAATGTCATTGAGAACCAGAATTTTTAGATAGAAAGGAAGGTCATGGAGATGTAAAGATCAATAAAGTTAAGATTTAAAAATCTGTGGTCCTGAATTTGAATTAGAAGTTTTATTATGAATTAATGACACGCTTTCTTTAAAAAAAATAGATGTACACACATGCACACAAATATTTTCTAGATCCCTCCACTGAAAAAGTCTGGATACAATGACAAACTCAGTGACATAAGCACCCCTAGTGCCAGAGTGTTATCTCTAAATGCCATTGCTCCACTAAAGGCACAGGGAAAATGGCCGGTTCTGGGTCAAGGACAGGAAATGTCTGTGATGTGTTTGCAACAAGGAAGCTATCAAAGCCACTAAGGCCATGTCAAAAAGTCTCAGGAACCAATGCCAAGAGTCACTGACCAAAAATGGGAAACTCAGACCATTAATAAGATTAGTAACTCAACGGATTGAAACAGACCAATTAGTTCAAAATCTAAACAAATAACAACAGAATAAAATATCTCTTTGGTCATCATTGGAGGATGCTAGGGAACAAATTATTATTTTGAAAACAAGCTACTGTAACTATATTTCAGGGTCACCAACAGTTGATTAAAGGAAGTTTCTTTGTTTAGATGTATTCTTGCTAACATATTCTACTTAACAAATGAAGAACAAATAATAGGATCAGAATACTCCCATTTTACAATCCCTAAAAATTTTGTACCTACTGATCTAGGCAATGATCATCAATCAATACCTTCTAACATCATTAAAAACCCAAAGTACTATGTGCTTACTAATTGACGTCCACACCACCACTGTGAAGTATTCTTTGTGTTGTGTGTGTACGTATGTGTGTGTATGTGTGTGTGAGAGGAGGATTGTCCCTGAGTTAACATCTGTGCCAATCCTCCACTACTTTTTGTATGTGGGACGCTGCCACAGTGTGGCTTGATGAGCAGTATGTAGGGCCACGCCCTGGGCCTGAACCCGCGAACCCCAGGCAGCCGAGGCGGAGCACGTGAGCTTAACCACTACACCCCCAGGCTGGCCCCCTCTTTTCTTTTTTTTGCTTGAGGAGATGCACCCTGAGCTAACATCTGTGTCAATCTTCCTCTATTTTGTATGTGTGTTGCCACCATAGCACGGATGCCGACAAGTGGTTTAGGTTCGCGCCTAGGAACTGAACCCAGGCTGCCAAAGAGGGGTGTGCCAAACTTAACCCCTAGGCTGCAGGGCTGGCCCCTGATGTCACTTTCTTATTTTTTTTTTTATTGAGTTAATGATAGGTTACCCTGATGTCACTTTTTGAAAACTCAAATCTATTTTTATTTAGCTTTTAGATCTAACTACCAATTCATAGGAAAACAGTGAACAAAGAAACATGTTAAACAACACCTAGGTAACACTCACCATCAAAATCAAGACTGTGGGAAACCAAACAGGACAAAAGACTTGGTTATTCAATAAAAAATTTCAGGGACAAAAAATTCAGGTAAATTATGTCAACCAAATACAACGTATAAAGTTTACCTTGATCTTGATTTAAACAAAGACAGTTAGGAAACATTGAGGGAAAGTCAGACTGATGAGTATGGGAAAATATGAACTGTGATTCCTTTTTAAGTGTGATACATTGCAGAAAAGTCATTATCTTTTAGAAATACATACTGATATATTTATGAATAAAATGACATAGTGGATGATGTTTCTGGGATTGGCTTCAGAATAATATGGCGAGGTTGGGATGAGGGATACAGATGAAACCAGACTTACCATGAGTTGATAATTGTTAAAACTGTGTGATAGGAACATAAGGGTCATTATACTAATTTCTATTTTCTAGTGTATGTTTAAAATTTACAATATTAAATAACTTTCATCAATTTCTATGGAAGATGGAAAGCATAGATATTGGCAGGAAACTAGCAATTAGTACCACAGTATATGTGATAACGTGTATCCATTTTGTAGATGAAGAAACTGTGACTTAGAAAAGAGAAATGGATGGTATCCTCGTTGGCACCTGTAATGGGCCATCTTAGGAAAAAGAACACAGAAGGAGTCTGAGGAGGTGACGAGGGGCCGGTTGGAAGGTCAAGAGAGAATGGTGCCATAGACATTAAGTTAGAGGAAGTTTGAAAAGGAGGAATCTCTGTGTCCATAAAAATTGGCTGATTTTTTAAACAAGAAAAATCATTAATCAAGCATTTTCAAGGAACCTACTATAAAGCTCACTGACAAAAGCCCCTCGGGAACACACCTTGAGTCAAACAAAGTGGGATTTATTGAGCTTGATGCAGCAAAGGAGAATACACCCTGAGGAGTGGTGGGGCCTCTCCATAAGAGGGAGTTGAAAGGGGTTTCTTACGGGATTTGGGTTCATGTTGGATGACTCCAAGGTGGGTTTAAGAAAACAGGGGCCAGTTCTGGATGGATGCTGTCCAAGCTGCGGTATGCGAATAATTTTTCTCTAGGAGGCTGAAGTAGGGCTAGACCGGCTGTTGGTAGTCAGAAGGGGGCCATGGTTAGTTGTTCGTTGTGGGTGTCAAGTGTCCTTGCCTCTGTCCTGTTTATATGCTGTGAGCATTGTTTATGTTCAGGGAGAAACATCATGGCCTGGTTGTCAGGAGGGCCATTTTTCACTTTTTTAGTACTTCTATGCAGAGCTTTGTGCTGAGGTTGCAAATCTCCGTAGCAAGGCTCTAGCCCCTGATGGTGTCAAAGTCAGCTTGTAGTTTCAAGGCCAATCAGGCAGAGAGGAGGGAGGACATCTTAGCATCTCACATGTTGGGCAAACTTTATTTTTAATTTTGCTCTTTAAGAAGAACATATGTACGCACCTAAAATGGTAAGAGGAAAGCAACAGAGACAAAAATGGTTCCCAAATGGCGTGAACAAGCATCAGTCTCACAGCCGTAAAGCAGAATGAAGATAACATAATCAATTGCCCAGAAAAGTCCTACGTAGAGAGAAGAGATAATCCATTAAATAAAAATTAAAAGGAATCTCATTAAGAGTTACAGCAATCTTCCAGATTGTTTTGGAAACTATTAAAAGAAATCCAAGTTGCATTTCTTTAACGCACTCCACACCATTAACTTTACATAAAGAGCAGCACCATCAAGAAATAAATGAAACAATTCAACTGGCATTGAACACAGGATTATTCAAGAAAACCACCACTTAAGAAACAAAAACCCTAGATGCTTTTGCATTCAGTATTGGCCATATCAAACAATTTCAGCTGAAAGAAGAAAGAGTAAAGTAATTAAAATAACTTCCCTTGATACTGTAGGTAAGTAGGTGTAGCTGCTGGACCTTTTTATCTTCTTTAGCAGAAATGTTTTTCGAATCACTTTCTGTTCTCTACTTCTTGGTATTTGGAATACTGATTTTGGAATGGAACTTTTATCCATGGATGTGAAACTGATTCTAGAAGCCCCAAGTCTGGAAAAGAGAGCCCCTCTCTTTCCACTTGTCCTTGTGGCGTGAACCCTGCAGTAGACTCTGACGCTGGCTGGGGTGGAGGCAGTGGCTAATTCTAGTCCTGGAGGAAGCAGTGTCCTTTCTGAGGAGTAGGACTTGAGCTCACAAATCCCTAAGGCAAAGGCAGGAGAGAAGAGAAGAAAAACATGAGGAGAAAGAAAGAGGAGAGATACAAGATGAAAAGGGGAAGAAAAGAAATGGATAGAAGATAGAGAAGTGAGAGACAGAGACAGGAAAAATTGCCTGGAAGGGGGAAATTCCCCTCCTACCCCTCTTGAGTTCTTTTGGCTGGTCTAATAATTAAATTGACACGTGACAGGTTAACAGGAGAAAAAAAGCAAATTTAACTCATATGGATGGAGGTCCCATAGAAACAGGACCTGAAGAAATGACCAAAGCAAGCAGCTTTTATACTCTTTAGACAAAGAAACAACAGATTTGTGAGAAATTGACAGGACATAGATGCTTAGGCTTTGGGTGATTAATTAGTCAGGAATCTAAGCAGAGTTTGTTTACACAGCCTTCTCAGTCCTGAATTCCCTCTCTCTGGTGATAAGGATGTCACTCTACCTTCTGGATCCCTTTCACACAGGAGCATCCCTTTCACGTGGGAGATTTATTTCCTGCTTTCAGGGAGACAAAGAGAGGAGGATCAGAGTGCCCTTTTTGCAGTAGCTCTTTCTCAAGTAACTTCAAAATAATCAATATGCCACTGTGGCACATCTTGGGGTGGCCTGCCCTGAGCCCCAAAGAAATGAACCAAGATTGATTGAGTATCTTCTATGTGCCAGCCACTTTGCTATACACTTCAGACTTGATACCTTATTCATTCTCACAAAATCCCCTAAATTAGATGTTACTGTTTATAGCTTAGAGGAAATAGAGACAGAGATAGGCTATGTAACTTGCTCATCCAGTATATGGCTGGGGCTGTTGGAGTCGAGAGCTGTATTGTCTAAGGGATGGGAGTCATGTTTTAATCACTTCTCATTAACAACCAGGGATTGCAAACTCAGATTCCTAAAAGAAACCAAACGGATAACATGAAGGCATAATTTGGGTTGGGGGTTAGGAACTGTGGTCAAATGGGGAATGTTTTCCCCAATTAAAGTCATTCCATTTATTTTAAAAAAATTAAGTACTGTGTTGGCTTTGCAACAGCTTCCAACGTGCCCATTGGAAGAATTTTAGTTTAATAGCTGCGGCTAATGCTGCTAACCTGTGTCTATCTTCTGTCATTCTTGCTCTTCAGTAATCTCCCTCCTTGTTGTCCTTCCCAACCCTGTTTCTCTCCTTGTCCACCCCTCCTGCCTCTGATCTCCAAAGCTTCATTCTCAATTAGGAAAATTCCTTTTACTCCCTTTAATCTACCAGAATGCTTGGATCAGTTCAAATTCCATCTGCTTTCTTTTTAAAATTTACAAACATAAACAATAGATTTTTAACTTGTTGCAAAAAAAGACCAGTTCATTTAGAATCTGAGTGACGGAAGAGATTTTAGGACTGTTCAAATATAGTACTCTGATTCAACCTTGAAAAAAATTAATGACCAGAGGTCACACGGCTCTCCCAAGTTCATGTAGGTTTCCCAAGGTCACTGGGCTTTTTACTGACATAGCCAAATGTTAAAGCTACGTGGCCTTGTTCTTCCCACAGAACAGTTTTTCCTATCCTTTTAGTCAGGTAACAGAAAATCCCTGCTTATTCATTCATAACAATTAGGAAAAGGAATTCAGGTAGTTAATACACAGGGAGGAGGGGACCATATGTCATGTTTGTAAAGAACTTCACAGTTTAAAACCATCTCAGGGGCCGGCCCCACGGCCTAGTGGTTAAGTTCACACACTCTGCTTCTGCATCCCAGGATTTCACCGGTTTGGATCCTGGGCGCAGACCTAGCACCACTCATCAGGCCATGCTGAGGCAGCGTCCCACGTAGCTGAACTAGAAGGACCTGCAGCTAAGATATACAACTATGTACTGGGGGGCTTTGGGGAGAAAAAGGAAAATAAAAAGGAAGATGGGCAACAGATCTTAGCTCAGGGCCAACCTTTAAAAAAAACATCTTATTTGCTCATCGCAATAAGCCTAGGAGATGGAAAGAAAAGATATTTCCATTTTACAGATGGACAAACTGAGACAGAGAGTGTGAGTTATTTTTCTAAAGTTACATCCTAGAAAAATTGAGATGAGAAATCCAATTTCTGATACTTTAAAACAAAATTTATTGAGGTCACATTGGTTTATAACATTCTTTAAATTTCAGGTGTACATCATTATATTTCAGCTTCTGTATAGACTTAATTTAATGCCCTTTTTCCACTATGCCACTCCGTTTCTCTTTTTTATAAAGAATCAATATTATGACAATTAATGCTGTGTCATTTGTTTCTTTTACTTCCAATTTGCTATTTTCCAATTTGTTTTAAGATCATAAAATCTACTCAGTTTACCTAGTGCAGTGTCCACTGTCTCTCATGGATCCCTGATACCAGAATGTGAATAAGCCCAGGCTAGCTTGCTGGAGGAAGAGAAATCACATGGAAGAGAGCCCATCTGTATCAGCTGAGGCCATCTTGGACAAACCTTCAGCTGGGCAACCCCCAAACACGTAAGAGAGCCCAGCCAAGGTCAGCAGAGCTGCCTCCTTGATCTACAGCTGCCTACAGAAGCATGAGCAAACACAGCCAAAGCTACAAGTACACACAGCTGACCTGTAGACTTGTGAGCAATAATAAATGTTTATCCCTTTAAGATACTGAATTTGAGGGTGGGTTGTTATGCAGCAGTAGCTAACTGATACAACACCTTATTTTAGGGACTGGCAGTACAGCTTTGACACAGACAAAGACACAGTTTCCACCAACTTCTCAGCTGGTTTTAGATGATGGCACATTTGGAATCTGGCTTCCAAACAAAACTCTAAACTTTTTTTTTTTAAGTTTCAAGACTGCCTCCTTGCCTGACTGATTGATGGTGTACCTCTGTGTAAAGTGATAACATAAAGAAGTGTTGTTTGCTAGGGAAAAGTGTGTCAATGGACTGAATGTCATTAAGCATAAAACCTCTCTGGCTGCTAATAGCTTGATGGATAGCAGTGGGTTGTTTTAAAAACGTCTGGTAATTTCACTAAAACAATTTAATTTCTTCCTGGATCATGTGTTTCAAGTTTCTTTAGAGGATTTCAGAAATTCTGAAGGAATGGGCCCAGAATATAGAATGGAATATGTGTTATTATCCTAAGCCACGCATTCTTAATGGGGGCAATATTGCCCCCAAAGGGGAGAAAATTGGTTTTTGGGTGGGAGTGTGTGAAAAAAATCTTAGATGTTACAATGGCTTGTTGCCTCCCAAGAGCTGTAGTATGTAAACAGATATATGGTATATCTGTGGTATCAGAATTTCATGGGAGGGGAGGGGAGATTAGTATAAAAAAGTCCAAAAAGTCTCCTTAGAGGAGGCAGTAATGAAAAAGAGTTGAGAAACACTGTACTTAACAGAGGTCAGCACCAAATGGTCATGGCCAATAATTTTTTCACTGTATCCTCTCACATTGTTTACTTTTCTCTTAATTTATATCCTTTAATGCTTCCAGTTTCTATTTTCCATTTTCACTTAAAATAAAATTCATCTATCCTCATTTCTTGAGTAACTTCCAGGGTAGAATCCTTAGTTACTAATATTTTCGTCATCGACACCATTATCAATTATTTACTTTTTGTGAGGTGCCACCAACAAACGCTCTCTCTGGATAAATATATTCCATCTGCCGCAGAGTTCTCTAATCCTTGTTACCATGGAGTCCCCTAAGATACAAGTCCCTTACACCTGGCTAGTTTAGCAGCAGGGGTAAGAGAAAGCAGCTGATGGATGTACCTAGACAAGGTGGGAAGAGAGCATTTTCACACTGTGGTCCCCTGGGGAGACAGGGATTTTCACTAGAGGAACACTCTGGCCTCTCTCCACCCCCTTCCCCATCCTCCCCTGGAGAGAAGCAGAGACTCATCTGATAGTGAGTCCAGAAGGAGCTGAGCATGTTTGGCTCAAGTCCCGCCCTGTGGGATCAGCCTGCCAGCAAAGAGTGTTCATTCTCATCTCTTCCATAATGTAAATTTTTCAGTAGATGCCCCCATGGGTAGGCTGGTGTTGCCCCAAGTACCTGTAACTCATATGTAAGTTCCCGTCAAAGGAATCATATTGGAGAGAAATAGAAGGCACTTTCTTGAACTAGAATTTTTCAGTCATAACAGTTAAATATTGACCTCTATCTGACTGATGCCTGCATCTATCAGTTGGTTCCAAATTTGGGTGGGTTGGTGCTTGGGGCCAGCCCAGTGGCGTAGTAGTTAAGTTCACATGCTCTGCTTTGGCAGCCCAGGGTTCATTGGTTCGGATCCTGGGTGTGGACCTATACATTGCTCATCAAGCCATGCTGTGGCAGCATCCAACATACAAGACCTGGAAGGATTGACAACGAGCATATACAATTAACTACTGGGGCTTTGGGGAGAAAAAAAAACACAAGAGAAAGATTGGCAACAGATGTTATCTCAGGGCTAATCTTCCTCACCAAAAAGCATACCTAGGGAAAAAAAAAAAAACCGATGGGTGGTAAACATTAGCTTTCTTAAGTCCCTACATGAATTTTCCTTAAAAGAAGTTTTCCTAAAGTTGAGATAACCTTCTCAGGTCCAATCTCTATACACAGCCATTCAATTAGACCATAGAATGGCTGGATTCCATAATTTATACCACCCGCAAAGCTGACTCCACATCCCATAAAAGGTTAAATGCATGAATCTACGGACTGTAGTAGGATTGCCACAGGTGTGGCAATCTTCTGGCTGAATACCTCTGTAGAGTTCACGATCTGAGAGCCAAGGACTTTTAAAGAGAGAAGTTCAGTATTATCTTCCTTTATCTGAAGTGCAATTCCCTCATATAGTTATTCAACAAATATGCTTGCAGCACACGTAAAATCCATCTGTATTTACTTGTTACTCAGTCCTCTTGCAGCAAGGGATGTGCATAAGACGCATTTCTAAATTATGAGATCTAAACAGGCTTCTGCTGGGCAACTTCTGGAAAGACTTTTGCTTTCACAGAAAAAAGTATAAACCTGGCTGGTATTTCCTTTCCATCTTTTCCTAACTTACTTATAGACGTGGTATTTGGAAGCACAGCAGCCATCTTGCACCCATAAGGATAATAATAATAATGATGATGAAGAAATGAAATCAATCATGACTAAGCATTTTGAAGCAGGAAGATAGAAAGAGCCAGAATTCCTGCTGGCAATTTAAATGATATGAATCAAAGTCACCAAGTGCCTTCCTCCCGATTCCTTTTTACTTTGAGTAGGGCAGGGAATAAACCTTTCTTGATTAAGATGTTTGTGACTTGCAGCCAAACACTTTCATAACATACAATACACAACAAGGCATAAGACATACGTCCTACTCTGAAGCTGTTCATAGTCTAAAATCACCTCAATATAGGTGAAAAGCTTCACGATAAAGGTAAATACAGGAATGATAAAACTAGAAAATGGACCACTAACTCAGTCTAGGATGGGCTTGGGCTTTTTGGAATACCTCAATCCAAAATGAAACCCTGAAAATAAGAAGGAGTTAGTTAAGGTTGAGGGGACTAGAGCAACAACTAGCAACAACAGCAACAAGAAAATAAAGTCAGAAGGGAGAGGGGAGTAAAGCCAA
Source organism: Equus caballus (assembly GCF_041296265.1). NCBI lineage: Eukaryota > Metazoa > Chordata > Mammalia > Perissodactyla > Equidae > Equus > Equus caballus. The sequence continues at coordinate 15,535,371 of NC_091705.1, forward strand.
ATGAGAATACAGAGATAACAAGGACAAGATGTGAGTCAAGTCAAACCAACCCCCACCCCCAACACTGTAGTTATAATGTTGTCCTGCTTATTCTATGCTGAGTAGAAGAAGAGTATTGGAACCATCATACACTATAGACAAAAGATTATGGTCAAAGATTTTTTTATTTCCTACTGGTCTCTTTTTTGTCAAGAAATACATTTCCTTACACATGCCTAAAATTTTTTGTCATGATTCAATGTACGAATCTCATACTTCCCTTAATCCCTGCTGGGGGTAATCCAGATGCTTAACAATAAATATTCTATTCAATATTCTCCTTTAAAAACATTTTTTGGACTAAAATCTGTATTATATCTTCTTTGGAGGTCCCCGATTCTTTATGCTTTCGTGGTCCAGTTCTCCTTCTGCCTTTAGTGATGGCTGAGTGAATCAGAAGACTTGTGGAAGGTACTTGTAACTGGGCATTCTTGCCTGAAAGGAGAGAAGGAGGAAGCTCAGAGAGGCCTAGTGAGCTGAGCCAAGCAACTCTAAAGTGAGGGGTGTCTGGAATAATCTCCTGGGTGTCACGATTCTCCCTTCAAGAGTCACCATTTCATTGACTGCAAGCATTCTCTTCCACCTGCCCATGGTTGCTTAATAAACCTTCCCAAAACTTAGTGGCTTAAAACAACCACTATGTATTTAGCTCATAATATGGCAGGTTGGTTCTTGGTTCAGGTTTGGCTTATCTTGGTTGGGGCTTTCTCATGCACTTACGGTCAGCAAGTAGGTTCGGACTGGCTGAGTTTTTGATGATCACGGTTGTTCCAGTGGGACCAACTGGAACAACCCTTTGGTCTCTACATGGTCTGTCATCCTCCATGCTGGTTTGCATGATGTCTCAGGTTCCAAAAGCAACAAATGAGCAAACGCCACTGTGTAAGCACTTTCCAAGTCTTTGCTCCTATCAGGGTTGCTACCTGTTCCAAGGTCATATTCTAGGGAGTGGAGAAACAGACTCCTCTTAATGGGAGGAAAAACAGAGGGACATTGCAAAGGGTATGGATACTAGGACAGGCATACTGTGGGCATTTTTGGCAATCAGCCCACCAAAGCTGCACATTAAAATCAATTAGGGGGGCTGACCCCATGGCTGAGTGGTTAAGTTCGTGTGCTCCACTTCGGCAGCCCAGGGTTTCACCAGTTCAGATCCTGGGCGTGGACCTAGCACTGCTCATCAGGCCATGCTGAGGCAGCAGCCCACGTAGCACAACTAGAAGGATCTACAACTAGAATATACAACTATGTACTGGGGGGCTTTGGGGAGAAAGAAAAAAAAGAAGATTTGCAACAAATGTCAGCTCAGGTGCCAATCTTTAAAACAACAAAAACATCAATTAGGGATGATGCCTGATACCTAGGCAGCACACTGAACCAAGTACATCAGGACTTCTGGGAGTGGGACTTGGCATCAGTGTTTCTTTTTAATTTTAATTTTAATTTTTTGTTAATGGTCTAGCTCTATCTACAGCTCTGGGATGCCAGTTTATAGAAGAGAATTAGACCCCCTGAGAAACTTTACAGTTAGTTTCTCAGTAATTCAGGACTTTTTGATATGCAAACACTATTTTGTCCAGCTGACATGTCAGGTCAGTTCAGTTAAAGCAGTTAAAATTGATTCGTTTTAGGGGGCTGCTGATGGCATAGCGGTTAGGTTTGTGTGCTCCCAATTCGGCGGCCCAGAGTTCGCTGGCCTGGATCCCAGGCACAGACTTACGCACCACTCATCAAACCGTGCTGTGGCAGGTGTCCTACATACAAAGTAGAGGAAGTTGGGGACACACATGTTAGCTCAGGGCCAATCTTCCTCAGCAAAAGAGAGGAGGATCGGCATGGGTGTTAGCTCAGGGCTAATACTCATCCTCAAAAAAAAAAAAAATTGATTTGTCTTTGTAAAGCAGGTTTCTTCAAACTTTTATGTGCATCTGAATCACCTGGAGGGCATGTTAAACCAGAGATTGCTGAACCCCACCTCCAGAGATTCTGAATGATCAGCTCTAGGGTGGAGCCCAAGAATGTGCATTTCTGAGAAGTTCTCGGATGCTGCTGCTGCTGCTGCTGACTGGAGATGACATTTTGAGAAACCACTCATGTAGACTCTGCCTCTATTAAATGCAAGCGTATAGCTGGCTTGGTCTCATTGCCCTGTGGAAGGACTATGGTTATCACTGTGAGCTGAGAGGACTTTCGCAACAGTTCTCAATATCTTTTATCCAGGGCATTTAGATATAGCCAGAGAGTGAGCAATCACTACCGAAGGGGAAGGGTCCTCTGCTGGGACAAAAGACTGTTCCAATTGCCTGACCCTTTTGAAGTACCTCTACAGGACATTCACTTGGCGAACAATCCAGTTCTCTGCCTTCCCTCCCAAGTTCCTATTAAATGATCAGAAAAGATGAGGGTTTGGAGTAGCTGCAGCAAAGAAGCCTGAAATCGTCAGGACCCAACAATGAAAGTCTGAGGCTTGGCAGAGAACTCATTCATCCAGTTAACAGTTATCAATCAGAACCCACAAAAGGGCTCAGAGGAATCCCTGGGGAGCCTACAAACCTGACCCTCTACCAACAGAGAGCTAGTAATAATAGAAAAGAAACCCACTTGCTCTTTCCTGGATAAGAGCAAATGCTTTTTAAGTGCAGGATTTGCAGCTCATGCCTTGATCATAAGGAACAAAACATTCTGGTTTATCCTGATAATTCAATGGAGAACAAAGGGGCTGTTATCAGCACTGGCCAGGAAATCACTTTCGATTCTTTAATGTAATCACGCATCTATTTATAATATACACACGGCATCTAAATATTCCCACCTAATTCCAGGCAACACGACTTCAGTGGTTTGTAGGACAGGCAGCCCGCTCTCTATGGGAATCTCCCAAGAGGAGAAGGATGGTTTTACGTAACATGTGAGCCATTGCTTGATACTCTGTTTTTCTGCTCGTAGTGACATTACCAGCTTTGCCAGAGCTTGATACCTTAATTCTACCCCAGGCTAACCAATGCTCAGCCTGCACCACCAAGGGCATCTCCCCAGTTGTTTATTCTCCTCTGGGCTCCTGTTCTGCTTATCCCATTTGTCCCTGAATCTCCCGCGTTTGTTTTTCTGTGGTCTGTCAGGACACACTTTCTCCTAATCTCCTTCTCTTTTGAGACTCAGGCCCTATAGCAGAGAAGTTTGGGCCTCAGTTAATACAGTTATTTCAATTTTACTGTATAGCTCTCTCCTTCCATGTGCATATAGGAATGTCCAGGGACACTAGTGCAAGTACACACTCATGTAACAATAATAATTATTATTAGGGAACATAGTGAACTTTTTCTGCTCACCGTGCTTTAGATTGAATTAACATGTTTAGTCTAGGAGTTAGTGATTGTTATTCCCGTCTTATAGATGAGGAAACTGAAACACAGACAGACTCCTAGTTTCCCAAATTTCCTGTTTATGTAACCACTAAACCTAGGCCCAGTGCCTTTTTCTATATTCAGGACCTATTGAGTGTAGGCTATGCTCTCAGACTCTTCCTCACTTAGGGAAACTTTCCTCTCAACATCCCTGGTGGGTGGCATGATGGAATAGTGGAGTGATATGGAAAGCTGCCAACAAGCTCAGTTAGAGAACAAAACATGTCTTTAAAGGCAAAGGATGTGGAGACCCATGGGGATGGTGACGCAGTCCAGGAGAACTCCACAGCGTGCTCCTAACCTGAGATGCAGACCTCTGAAATCCCCAAGTCTGCATGAATATAATCAAGTACAACCAGTTAGGGAGCATCCACCAGGAGTTCGACATTTGCTGTTGCTCTTCCCCTGGGAAGTTTTATATATTCCTGCACTTCTCCTTCGACCACCCCACCTGCCTTATCTGGAGGCTGTTTACCAGGTGTGGTAACCGGGATAAAATAGCATGAGCTCGTTCCCAAGTATGTAAGGTTAGAGCAAAAGCATGAAAGAGCAAAAGAATGAAAGATCAAGTTCCCAGGCACAGCAGCCCTCAGCAAGGCCAGGCTTAGCCTAATTTAACGTTTTCCATTCCTGCAGCACTGTCCCCCTCCCCCACCATTTGTCTTTGCACACCATCTCCCTTTGCTCTCTTCTGTAAGATGCTCAAATATTTGCATATTTCTCAGTTGCGAAGTTTCAATCTAGGCAGAATTTAAATTATTCTCTTTGTGGTCACACTGGCCCACATATATATTAAGAGATGTGGTTAGATGCCAGAGAGGAGGCTGAGGAGAATTAGACTCTCCCTTCTTACTGTCATATCTCAGCGCCAGGTCTGATACCATGAGAAACCCCATTGTGGTATTTTCTTTTAAAAATGTCAGTCCGATAAAACGTGGGTAACCCAGGAATTAAGCCAAACAACTAATAATATTAACATAATTTACTGCACACACCAGGTTAGTAGCTTTGTGTGGAATGGCCACTTGTAGGGGGAAGAGAGAAACAAATTCACCGTGGGTGAAGAAATACACAAATATGAGCCACACTAACATATTTATCTCAAGCCAGTCCACTTGGAGCCATTTGAAAATTTTGCATTTCACAGAAGCCACACTGCATAGAACAAAACATTGAGACTGAAAAAATTATTTCCAGTTCCAAATTTAGTCAATTTCTCAAAAGAACAAAGTAACTTCAACAATTTACAAGGTCTGTCTTTACTACACCTTTCTTTCTAGGATTTCAGATTCCATATTTCTTCTCTTGGTCCAAAGCAAAATCAGATATGACCAATTTGAATATTTGATTTAAAAGTTTGGTAATCTTTTCAAATCTTTTCAGTCTGATAATATTTGTTTATTACCTGAAGATTTAGTTCAGTTACATCTATTGTCATTCCTGGAGTATTTGAACTCATTTCTTCCGTTTAATTTTGCCCTTTATACTTGACCTATTTAAAAAATATTTCCTTTTGTTCTCCTTTCTTATTTTGTTCTGAATTAATTTTCACCTTATTGTAACTATTTCTCTCTAGTAATTTGCTCTTTACTAAAAAAATAATTAATGTATTTTTTTTATTTTAGCAAATGTTCCGGAAATTTTAATATCACTATTTAACTTAATAATAGCCTAAAATGAATATCAATATATTGACCTGCCTCCTAAACAATGCAATAATGTTAAGATACTTTAATCATCCACCCAAGTTATATGTTTTGCTGTTCATTTTGGGTCTATCTTGAATTTTGCATTTTTAAAATTGTTTACACTGTGAATATATATTTGGTTTTTTGCGTATTTTATCAATTTGCCTTTCTCTCAATTCCTTCCTGCATCTCAGATCTACTTTTCCAGAACCATTTGCTTTCTTCCTAAAACATATTCTTTAAAAGATCTTTAGAGAGGAATTGTGAGTAGACTTGCTCAGTTTTGTGTTTGTCTCCCTCTCATGAAATATGACATGAGTGTATACGACAAATACGTGTAGTTAAAGTATAGCAACACTAACACCTTCCTCAGTCTAAGCTTTCTCAGTTTTTGTTCGTCTGAAAATGTCTAGATTGTGCCCTTGTTTGTGAAAGATATTTTTAGTGAGTCTAGAATTCTAGGTTGACTAATATCTTCTCTCTTTGAAGGTGTCATCATACTTGTTTCTCCTTTCCATTATTTTTAGAAGAACTTGGCTGTCAGTCAACTTTTATTCCTTTGTAAGTAATGTATCTTTTCTTTCTGACTGTTTTTAAGATCTCATCAGCTTACTAAAATATGTCTAGGTGCTAGGAATTTATTGTACTTCAAGAAATTTGAAAAATTTTGGAAAATGATAACCACTGTCTCTCAAATATTGCCTCTCTCTCATTCACTTGGTTTTCTACTTCTGAAACTGAGTAGATATGTGTTGGAACTTCTCACTCTATTGTTCACATCTCTTAACCTTTCTTTCATAATGTCCACCTTTTGCTCTATGATTTGCATTTTAGGTAATTTCTTCCGATTCTGATTCTTCAGTTGTCTCTAATCTGCTATTTAATCCATCCATTAGATTTCAGATTATTTTTCAAATCTTCCTGATAAACATTAATAGTCTACTGTTCCTGTGTCATTATTTCAGTATCCTTTTGGATTTTTAAAAGTAATATTAAACAGATTTATTTGCTGTTCCACATCTGTTAATGTAAACATCTGCGGTTTTTGTAGGGCTTATTCTGGTGACCTCTCACCCTGCTTTGCCCATCCATTAAAACCAAAGATCTAGAATTCTGGTCCTTCTGGCTAAATTAGAGACCTCATCACCTGCAGTACGGATCTACCTAGTTACCCTTACCAGTTGCAGGCAAGAAGCCAGGACAGAGAGAGAGTATGGAAGGTCTCCTCAGATAGACCCTGTCTGGTGTTCCTGCCACACAGAGGCAGAAAGTGTGGTGCCCATCATGACTAAGCTGAGGAGTGAAAGAGGAGGCGAGAGGACCAGCTGTGCCCGAGTTTAACCGGTGGTTAAAGAGAGAAAATATAGATGAGGATTTTGTTACAGAGTAACTTGGCCCCCTAGTGAAATGAGCCCAATAAAGTGCAATATATGCCCAAATGGGTTAGTCAATACACTCCTTTGGGGAGAAGCAAATGAGGAGTGGGAGGGTCGGGGAAGAAGTGAAGTACTGGCAGAAGTCCCCTCCTAAAACTGACCTGTAGAAGACCCTTTTGGTTTCCCACAACACAATCTCTTGGCTCACCTCTAATTTCAGCTGCAGCTAGACAGTTTTGTGTGAGCTCAGCTACTTTGCTGACAACAGTGCATCTGAAACAAATTGTATCTTCAGGTCTCTGCCTTGGAGTCTTGTGTGAAGCCCCAGGAAGCTGCTCCGCCTTCCAGCAAGAAGGGAACACTCAACCCACAGGGAGGCACAGCTGGTGGAGAATTTGGCTGTTTCTTTGGGAAGCTCCCAGTGACAGTGTCCTGGGTCTTTTCTCCTGGGCTGCTGATCTTCCCTAAAGGCTTCTGCTCTCTCACCATCTGGTAGCTGAAGTGGGGAGAAGGTGAGCTTCTGTATATCGCATATGTGTTTCCCTATTCTCAATTGAGGAATCAGCCGCAGCAATTTCAAAAATCTTCCATGTCCTCAACAGTGTTCACAAAACCCATCCACAGCCAGAAAAAGCAGTAAATGAGCTTTTGGTTTGTTTTGTTTTAGGAAGATTAGCCCTGAGCTAACATCTCCTGCCTATCCTCTTTTTGCTGAGGAAGACTGGCCCTGAGCTAACATCCATGCCCATCTTCCTCTACTTTATATGTGGGACACCTCCCACAGCATGGCCTGCCAAGTGGCGCCGCTTCCGCACCCGGGATCCGAATCGGCGAATCCCCAGCTGCCAAAGCGGAACAAGTGCACTTAACTGCTGCGCCACCGGGCTGGCCCCTATGAGCATTTTGTAGGTGGAAATTACACTGTCAGTCTCTTTGTTTCTGTGCATAACACCAAGATACAGTCCCCAATTTTGTGTGGCATGGTTCTTCCACTGGAAAAATGCAACACGTTTATTATAATTGTGGTGGAAGGAAGAATAGTTTAAGTTAGACCCAGATATACGTGAAAACATCTTAGTAATATTTCTCTAGCATCAAAACTAATTATCAACTGTGCTGATGTTTTAAAAACTTTTTTATTTTGAAAAGAATTCAAATGTTCAAGAAATAGTATAATGATCTTGGATATATCCTTCACCTAAATTCATCAATTGACGTTTTGCCACATTTGCTTTCCTTCTCTGTCTCTGCCTCACTCTGTATCTGTCTCTCTGTCTTTCTCTTCTCTCTCTCTCTCTATGTGTGTGTGTGTGCTCACACATACACATACATATATATTTGACAATCTGTTTGAGAGTAAGTTCCTGACATCACCTTTTTTCATAAATACTTCTGCATGGATTTTCACTATGATTCCCTTATATAACCACAGTACAATGATCAAAATCAGGATATTTAACATTGACACAATATTCTCTTCTTTTTATTTTATTTTTTTAAAGATTGGCACCTGAGCTAACAACTGTTGCCAATCTTTTTGTTTCTTCTTCTTCTTCTCCTCAAAGCCCCCGAGTACATAGTTGTATATTCTAGTTGTAGGTCCTTCTGGTTGTGCCATGTGGGACACTGCCTTAACATGGCCTGATGAGCAGAGCTAGGTCCACTCCCAGGATCCAAACTGGTGAAACCCTGGCCCGACAAAGCAGAGTACTCGAACTTAACCCCTCGGCCAGAGGGCCAGCCCGGCAATATTATTATTCTATATCAAGTATGTGTTCAAGTTTTCCCAATTGTCTCAGTGTCTTTAATACCAACATTTTCCCCATCCAAAGTCTATTATAGGATCAGGTATTCATTTAATTGTTATATCTTTTTAGTTCCTTTAATATGAAAAAGATCGTCAACCTTTTTTTGTCTCTCATGGCATTGTTAGTTTTTGAAGAGTATAGGCCAATTTTTTACATAATCTGCTCACATTAAAAAAAATAACTTTTAAAATAGCTGGTCTGAGAATGGGTAGTACTTCAGATCTATCGACACAATTGCAGTTTCTTTAGATTAACTCAGTTTGTGGCTTGAATTTTGCAAAACTCCCTTCTTCCTTTGCCTTTAAAGTCCTCTGTACTATATGTGTATATATGCAGCTCAATTAGGAGAAAATAAATGAACTCAGGGCTTTGAGACAGTCCCGGATATAATTGGGGTCAGTCCTGTGGTGCCACAAAGCTGTGCTTGGGAATCTATGTTCTACTGTGAAACACGGACCATGCGGATTTGAACACTTTTGGCAGATTAATGATCTCAATAACCTATCCTAAGAAGCCATATATCTGGAAATAAAACTTAAGGTAATATATAAAATTAAAATTATATCAAGAAAGTGATATTTTGACTACTAAAATAAAAAAGTATTTGCTTGCATACTTAGAGAATAAGATTTGTGATTCTATACTGTTCGCACGAACAATGATATATGGTAACCTACTTTTTATATGATTTCCCTTTAGAACTAAAATCCCAGTTATCATGTAGAAAAAGGATATTACTTATTAAAAAAAGTTCCACAGAAGGTAAGCTACATTTATATATAGCAGTTCAGCTCCCTGAGCTTTGCCATTGAGTATGTTCCAGTTGAACCAAAGCTCCATTGTTGTAATGCCATTGAGGAACAATCTACAGAAGGATTTTCCCCTTAAGGATTTTGATTTTCAGAACAAAGTGAAAGACAAACATGAAACGAAAGTGGATGAGGGAGACAAAGAGCTGCCAGTGGTGCTTAATCTCTGGACTCCTACAGGTTAATGGAGCCGGAAGCAGGAATTGCTGCAGTTGAAGAGAACAGGTAAGTTCTATTTATTCTATAAGGTTTCAAGGATGGCATTTCCTTATTTGTTCCGTGGGTGTTTTGTGTAAGACTAGTATAATGTGATTAGACAGAATCAAGTATCCTTTCCTGCCTTTGAGTATATTGAGCTCCAAGGTTATTTTTCAGACACATGTGAGGGTTGAACATTTTAAATATTTCTACCCTACCCCTCAGCCTATTGTTCTCTTAGTTACATTGCAACAATTGCATTATAATTATGTCTAATTTCTGCTTTGTTTTAAAACTATGTTGATTATTCATGGCTCTGCATTGAGTGCCTCAGAATTTGTTCCGGTTGCTAGTACTAATGTCAGCAACTGGATTATCAAAGTGTCTGGCAGATTCAGAGAAATGGAAACTCTCTCAATAATCTGCACAGCATTCTAGATCAAAGGAGAGAAAGGGACTGCTGTTCATAGCCATTGCTCAGGGAATGTTATTATTCATTTTGGACTGAAGCCATAAGAAGATGCTATATGTTTGTAGCATGTGTAATTTAACATGAGATAATGTCACAAAAGGAAATTACAAAGTTGTATTTAGCTTGAGGTGTTCTTATTAATCCCTTTTACCCTTTCTTTTACTGTTGAGTTGACTCTCTAATAGGAAGATAACACTGGTAATTTTTAATTTTTGTTTTATGAAATGAAATATAGTAAAATTATTCACAACAATTTAACACTTTTTATGTGTGACACATATGGAGACAGTGCATTCAAGTAAGTGACCGTGGTCACATAAATGAATAATTTGCTTGATTACCTCATTCCTGTCTTTCCCTTTATAATTGTAATGGAATTGTAGAAACTGAAATATGACTTTTTATTCAGTGAATTTAGTGCCTGTGAGTGAACTGAAAATACAAGTTATCTATAAAATATTTTTGGTTTGTCTGTTTGAATGGAAGGATAAAGACAAGGGAGGAACTGAAATAGCCTTTTTCCTTGAGAGGTTGGGAGATGAAACTCAGAAACACTGAAGGGTTTCAGATATATTGCAAAGACAACATCAATAACAGAAACTCCACGGCCTCCCTTTATGTCCCATTAAACGTTCTTCTTGTTTTATTTTTGGAGTCACTTTTCTTCCTGTTAGAGCAGGAGTATAGAATTCAGAATAAGCTCTTCCATGAGGCTTGAAACTGAAGTTTTAGAAAGGTATTCATGGAATAAACCCAAAAGACTACCATTTCAGAAAGGGTGTGTGACCCCTGAATTAAGAAAAAGGAAGAGTTAAAGGAGGGGGAAACATTGACAAGATGTTTTCAACCCTTTTTAGTTAGGGACTCACTTTGGTTACTTTAAATGCTTTCTTTCTTGCTACTTCTCTTTCTTTTTTTCCCATTAACCTTTCCTCTCTTCCCTATCTGCTACATGATACTATGTTGACACCATTAGTGAGAGTGTGTGAGCACATACACACACACACCCTGGTGAAAGAGGTGGGCCTGTTGGGTCATGCATGGAGACTCTTGTGGCTGGAACGCACTATAGAATGATAATGGAAAATGACATTAAAGATCCTACCTGAAGACCCTTTATCCCACAGGCCAGGGGGTGACAAACTATAGTCCACTGGACAAATCCCACCTTCACCTTTTTTTGTAAGTCAAGGCTTATTGGAATACAACCACATCCATTTATGTACATATTATCTGTGATTGCTTGCAGGATCCAACGGTAAACTTGAGTAGTGATGACAGAGACCATACGGCCTGCAAAGCCTAAGATATTTGTGATCTGGCTCATTATGGAAAACATTTGCTGACCCCTGCTAAAAACCAAAACATTATTTCTCAAAGGGTGGTCCCAGACCAGCAGATTCGACATCACCTAGGAACTTGCTAGAATGCAAATTCTCCAGCCCCATCTCAGACCTAAAGAATAAAAGTATCTGGGGATGGGGCTCACAATCTGTGTTTTAACACATCCTTTGGTAATTCTGATGCACAGTCAAGTCTGAGACTCCCCTGGGCCAGAAAAATCCAGCTAGAAGTTGCTAATGGGTTGCAGATGTGCCAAAGGTACTGGCCTACAGGCCATGGCTGGATTCATGTAGGGCCACAGTCTGGGTCTGGACATAATTCAAATTGTATTTTGCCAGTTAATTTGGGCAGATCGTTGATGATTTCATACAGAATGATTTTCCAGTTAATCTCAGAGACTATTTTGTAATAACAAAGAAGAACATTTGATAACACTTTATAGTTTACAAAGTAATTCAGAGTGGTCTCAAAAAGCAGTTCCTGCTTAAAAATGTTACTTTACGATACACAACAACTTTGTATAGAAGGCATATGTCCATGTGTGTGTTTGTGTGCATTTAATACCTTTTTCTTCAAGAAAAATAAATATCTTTAAGGTGGATTCAGTGGAGGGATATATAAATTTATTTCTTAAATGTCCTTAATGCAACCCTGTTGTACGATGCTTAAAGCAAACATTATATCTGAAAATCTAGACTAGATAAATTAGCCCAGGGGACCAAGATATTCAACAAGTAACTTAACTTGAAATGGTAACCTCCTTGATTGCACCTAAATAGGATTTCAGTAACAATTCATTGTAAGTCATGTTTTTGAAACATTTCTGTTGCTTTCAGGAAGGCAATCCTGTGGGCTGGCCTGTTCATAATCGGCACAGGCATGCTTGAATGTAAACTAGCAAGTAATAAACAGTGGCCCATTGCCCATCCGTCATAAGGATAGAGGATGTTGACTCTTTAGTGGTATGTAGAATAGGGCCAAACCAGAGCCCTGGCCTTGGGAATTGGGCCTGTAGGCTATTGTCAGAGGGTCTTCAGATTCTTTTGTGCAAATCTCTGCCCTGGAACTTAGGCCGGATCCAGGATCCCAGGAACTGTCTCAGGAGAAGCCCACAGTCAGATCGGTTGGTTCCAGCATGCTTTGCAAATCCCCCATGGCTTTTGGCTCTCTGGGGATTTCTGTAGTCCTCAGTCTGGCTCAATGGGTTGCTATTGATCTCGTTTGGCGTGAGACAATATTTGGACTGACACACCCTGCTAACTCTGTCCTCACTGCCAAATACACATACACATACACATTGACATGGAAGCACATTAGGCATTTGGACCTCCAAACCCTGTGGAGATGTGAGATGATGCTGTAGGCCCTTCACGGGATAAATTGATCAGGTTCACTTTGAACAATTACATGGTTGGGCCAAGATATCAAATGGAGTTTAACCCTCACCCCAAAAAACTCTTCCCACCACTGTGAGGGACTTTGTGATCATGCACCCCCTCCCCAGCTGGCATGCCACTTGTTCGGCGTGGGGTACATGGATTACCAGAGGGGTCTGCCATAGGGAGGACAGATGTAGGAGGAGGTCCACACAGGTGCAGACGCTTCTGGGTTCCTGGGTACCCAGCGTGTGGTCTATAAGAGGAACGTGGGCTCTGGGTGGGCCTGTCCTCTTGGCCTACTCTTCTTGCTCCATGGGGAGCAGAATAATTAGAGGAGGGCTAGAGTAAGTCCTCTGAAGCGTCGGGCCCAGGATAGGGGCCTGGGTTGACAAAGTTTAAGAGTGGCTCTAGACAGGCCTTCTTAATCTTCTTACATTGACATTTGTGGCCAGATAATTCTTTGTTGTGGGGACTATCTTGTACATTGTAGGATGTGTGGCAGCATCCCTAGCCTTACCCACTAGACAATAGTAGCACCCAAGTTGTGACAACCAAAAATGTCTCTAGATGATGTCTGATAGCCAAATGTTCCCTGGAGGGCAGAATCACCTCCTGGTTGAGAACCACTGTTCTACGCCAAATAGTACTTAGTCCCAGCATGTGTGGGTCTCCCTAGATTGACTCAGAACTATATCCTTCTTCCCTGGGCTTTTAAAATAAGAACAAAATGCAAAGTGAGGCAGCTCCTTTGTGTTATATTATGTGTCATCATTGTGCAAGATGGTGGTTCCCAGCCTTGTGAGAGTTTGTTCATAAATACAATGGAAAGTAAAGTTGGAAATCTGTGTTCTCAAATTTTATCAGCCTGATATTAGGGCCGAATCCATCATGCAGGCGGCTATTTCAGAACCAAACATCCAAGAATAATTGTCATCTCATGCACTGATTCTATTAAATGCATACGGTGAAACCACAGACTTTGATTCCATTAACTTAGAAGAAAATATATTTAGTGTTATAATCTAAAGTTGTGAACAGATTGCAGATAAATGCTCAGAATAGAAATGCTCCACACCAACATATATCAAGAATAATGGATGTCACATTCAATTCCAACTTCAACATGTGGTTAAGTCTCAGAGACTAGAGTCCACTTGAAATCATGTTTCTATCATCCACTCAAGTAAAAAGAAATAAAAGTAATTAACAGGGCACTTGCTTATTCCAAACCAACCAAATTTATATTATTGAGTTTTGCTTGTCTTTTTTTGCTTTTCTTTTTCTTGTGTGAGGTCCATATTAAATTTTGTTTCAACTATGCAGGAGAGTATAGGAAATTACATGAGACAGTGGTTAGCAAATATAGCCTGTGGGTCAAATCCAGCCAGCCCCTGCTTTCTAAATAAAGTTTTATTAGAACACAGTCATGCTCATTTATTTACGTATTTTCTATGGCCGCTTTCAGAGTACAATAGCTGACTTGAGAAGCTGTGGTTAACCAAGACACTAAGGCCTGCAAAACTGAAAATATTTATCCACTCTTTACATAAATTATTTTTGGTCCCTAATACGGGAGATACAGGGATGTGGTGTGTCACTTCAGAGGGTTTCGAAATATTTAAATGCTTGCTTAAGTTACTTCAAGCCTCAGTCCCTTTTTCCAGCTGTACACTTAAATCCTCATTTCCTGTTGATAAGGGTTATAACAGTTATTTTTGATAATTTTCTGGACATGCTGTAACGTGAGTGATCTGATTTTTGTTTTGGTACTTGAGCACCAACCTATTGATTGCAGGGGAGGATGTTGTATTTCTCAATGGATGAATCCAGGTTCCTTATACCCTAGATGGTTGTCACTGGGGAGGATCTTGGTTAAACTTGTTGCATTTGATAAAATTATCTCAGATCCAAATATACCTCCTTAAATGACGTGTCCAAAAAATAAATCATGCGTTGAAATGGACTTTGGAATAAATAATTCTCTTTCTCTTTCTTAAATGCTTTCCTGATATTTGCACATTGCTCATATTTTCTACTTAGTATCAAAAAATAGTTTCAAATGGGTTCTTTGGTGTGTTCATGTGGAAGGAGGGCAGGTGGCTATTTTGAGGCCTACCATCTGTCACTAAGATGATTGTCCTGTTATTTCATGGCATTTTTATATTCTGATTTTTCTTTTCTGATTCAGGGGAAGTCAATGATAGAATTCCATTATGATGCCTCTGTGTGCTTGTGTTTGTCTCAAGTCACTTATAATAGTTTGTGAATATTGTTTTTGAGAAGATTGAAGAATTGTAGAAAACAATTAAGAATTTAAAAAAATCTTAGAGCCTCAGTCTACTTAATAATATATATTATATAACATCATAGTCATAATGGCTCTCATGTAGTTTTTATATATGTTACCATGTTAGTATTATAATTTATAATACAATATTAAGTAGCCTTAGTATATATATATGTGTGTGTGTGTGGGCGGGGGGTGTAAACTCTATGTGTTTGTAGGTGTGTGAAGATGTGCATGTCTCATACAGTGTATGAAAAGTGATAATCTTCAATTAAACTTGAGGGTGAGACCTTGAAGCAGGAAGTCACTTGTCAAGGTCAGATGTTTCTTGATGTAACTGAAATTGTTTATACTGACTTTGCTATCTTTGTGCAGCTTAGAAAATGCTGATTATGCAAAATGAATCATTCGTTACTACTCTGTCTGCTTTTAACTTTTAGAGACAGATTCCTTCTTTTTCTTTTACATTTTATCCTTCAATGGATTTTCTCTTTGACTAATTCCCCAAAGTATCATTCACTGCCTCCAATCTCAAGTTGTTCCTTCCCAACTTTTTCAGTAGTGCCTCCTACAAGCTAGCCTTCAAGGCAGCATTCTGATACCCCAGTTGGAGATGACGGGATTTCAGGCCTCCCCACAAACCCAATGTCCTTTGTTCTCAATCCCTTCTTTCTATCCATTGACTATTCCTCAATAAATCACAGACAGCTTGTCCTAGGTCAGAAGAAAGGCAGGCGGCCTGATGACAGTAGCTAGACCAGCCCAAACCCACCCCCACGGACAGGAAAGAGGTCCCCAAACACAACCCCAGTGTTGACATCATCTTTGTTGCCTCTCTAGAGAAAGAAACTCCCTCAAACACAGCTCCTTCACCTTGTGTGTCTGTCTCCTCCCCAATCCCAGACTGTGAGCTGCCTGTGTGGAAGAACCATGCCTTGATTATCTCCGTATTTCCCAGAGGAGTGTGTCTGGACACAGTCACTGACAAATGAATATTTATTGAATGAAAAAAATAATTTAAAAGTTACTTTTAAGGAGCTTATATCAGAAAGAGAGCATAAGTAAACAGCGATAGTGTTCCATGTCAATTTCAGTGACCCCCCTCCCCCCCCACCCCCCACCCCCTACCCCCCACCCCCCGATTCTAAAATGTAACAGAGGTCATGGAATTTCGTGTCTGCAGAGGAAGCTCGGGCCATACAATCCAGTCATCTCAGTTGACTGTTGAGGAGTGTGAGGCTCAAACAGGAATAAACATTCATACTTACCAACTGTATGCTGGATCAGTGCTTTGCAAATATCTAATCTTCACAGTAACCCTTGCAACTCATTGTTTGCTATGAGAACTAGGAGCATTCTATGACAAATCACTGCACCATAGGCTTCAAGTGGCAGGCTCACCGAGTGAGCAGAGCTGGGTCTGCTGAGCTTCAAAGCCATGCTTGCTTCCTCATACCCTGCCCAGGCAGCCCCTAAGTACTAGAATTTTGCATTGCCTGATATATATAAACTTAAAACCAGATAGCATATAACTAATCACTTACAAGAATTACAGAGGTAGAGAAGTATACTACAAAATATCGTTACCGAACCTGAAGTGAGTTCGCTCACCCATAGAAGTGAGTTCGCTCACCCGTTGTGCAGCAGGCCAATCTCTGACACCGGGTGTGGTGGAAGAAAGTAGGAATTTTATTTTTTGCACAGCGCTGAGCAAGGAGAGAGGGCAGCTAACACTCAAATCCCAAAATCCCCGAAAAGCTAAAAGGAAGGGTTTCTATTTGGGGCTTTAGGTAGGGGAGGGGGAGCATATGGCCTTGCTGGTTGGAGCTTTCCCACCAGCCTGTCTTTGGCCTTGAGACACTTGCAGAGAGGAGGGAGCTCATGACCTTGCTGGTCAGAAGCTTTCCCACCAGTCTGTATCTCTTTGTGGGGAGGAGATAGTCCAGGTGCTTGTCCTTGGTGGTGTCTGTCTCCATGGAGCATAGTGGATTCTGGAGCTAGGAAGCCAGAGAGTAAGCAGGGAATGAGTGTTTTGGTTTTCACCCCATATATGCTGGGTTTAGTGTGGGGAAACTGATATCAGGGTCGATATCAATATCACAAAGAAACCATTAGCCTTATCCAGAATTGACGAAATCCTATATAGGGCAAATGACCGTGTTTCTTCAACAAATAAATGGCATTAAACAACAATAACAATAACAGGTAGGAGACTGTTACATAATAAGGGACATATTAACCACAGGCAACCTATGGGACCATGGTTGGATCCTGATTCATGAACCAAATGTAAAAAGAAAAAAAATGAGGAAACGGAGGAAACTGAACATGAACTAGTATTAGATGATATTAAAGACTATTGTGAATTCTTTCTAGTATGAAACTATTATTTGGTTATGTTTGAAAAATTCTTATGTGTTAGAGTTTCATACTTAAGTAATTATGAGAAAAGTATGATGTCTGAGATTTACTTTAAAATACTCCAGATGCATTTACATATTATTTATGCAATTAAAAGGTACATTTTTAGGGGCTGGCCCCGTGGCCGAGTGGTTAAGTTCGCGCGCTCCGCTGCAGGCGGCCCAGTGTTTCTTTAGTTCGAATCCTGGGCGCGGACATGGCACTGCTCATCAGACCACGCTGAGGCAGCGTCCCACATGCCACAACTAGAAGAACCCACAACGAAGAATACACAACTATGTACCGGGGGGGCTTTGGGGAGAAAAAGGAAAAAAAAAAAAAAGGTACATTTCTAATAAAAGTTGTAATACCCAGAGCCATTAATTTGGTCTGGCTCTAAGGTCAGATAGCAGTTCCACTCTGAAGCCTTAGGCAAGATAAAAATTCCTCATATATATTTTATATGACTCCATGTTAAAACAGAAGCAAATTTCTCTAAAATAAAACATGTGTACGGACTGATAAGCTCAAGTACAATTGAAATAGTCGACTCCTCCTCTGGGAAGAGAGGTCATTATGAGGTCAAGATGGGCCATGCTCCCTGTAAACCCTTCAAGGGCATCTGAGGTGTCAGGTTTGGAGGCACCCCTTCAAACCACGCAAAAATGTCTCTAGCCTACAGTCCTTGGGGCTAAAATCTCTAAAGGAGCAAAACCTATGGGCAAAATGACAGCTATATTTGAAAGAGCTTCCTTGCATAGCTGAGAAATGTGAGAATTCACAGCTCATTTACCCAAATGCTACCTGCAGCCCCTAAGAAACCCCTCTCTTTCTCAGTGCTCCTTTTGAAGAGTCAGGGGAGGAAGACAGTGCTCACCTTCTGCTGGCCTCTGCCCACAGAAGCCTCTAACTACCCAGCTCCATGTTGGAATTTAAAGAGACAGGAGTTGAGGGAAGAAAGAGAAGACCTTCTAAGACCCTCACAGTTTGAGGGGAGACTAGAACCTTCTCTGTCATGGTGACTAAAGAGAATCCCCAATTTCTGCACAAAAAACAACCTTTTAGTGCTCTAAAGCCCACTGCTTCTCAATCTACAATGTGCACACAAAAGGCCCTGGGATTTTGTTAAAATGCAGATCCTAATTCAGCAGGTCTGAGGTGGGCCTGAGATTCGCCTTTCTAACAAGCTCTCAGAGGATATGCTACAGCTGGTCCAGGGATCACATTTTTGAGTAGTGATCACATGGTCGCTTTTAGAGAGGGGATAGAGTTTTCTTTTGTTTATCAGTTTCTAGGGTCAGGCCTTTATTAGATGTCATTTGTGAAAACTCATCTGTTAGCCCATGTGAGTATGATCTTCAAAACTGAATAAATTATAAACCTTCAGAGAGGACTGGAGGAGGAGGTGGTGAATAAGGGTGGGAGATGAACGCTTACTCTGCTCTGGGCTTTTTTTTCGTATATTTTTCTCATTTAGGCCTTACAAAAACCCTCTGAGGTGAGTGTCATTGTCCCCATTTTGTAATAATAAGAAACCGAACCACAAGCTTACAACCATCCAAGCAAAATGTGGGAAATTCTACAGGAAAAATGACCTAGTTTCTTAAAAAATAAATGGCATGAAAAAAGGAGGAGGGGCAGGAACTCCCATAGATGAACAAAGACTTAACAGATCAAATAAATGCAATATCAGGATCTTATTTGGAACCTGATTTTATTAAAAAAACCCCCCATATATAGACACTTTTGAGGCATTTGGTAAAATGGAACATGGACTGAGTGCTAGGTATTAAGGAATTGTTACTAATTTTGTTAGGTGTGGTAATGTTATTGCAATTATGTTACAAAACAGAGTTCTTATCGGTCAGAGCCTGGTTGGTGAAATTATATCCTGTCTGGATTTGCTTTAAAATACTCCACCAAAAATAAAATAGTGGGGGTGGGGGAGGAGTAGAAGAAACAAGAAGGGCAGAATATTGATGAATATTACTTTTTAAAACTATTTTGAAGCAATTTTAGACTTACAGAAAAGTTGTGCTACTTTTTAGCACAGAGGTCCTCAATGCATATTGCCCACCTTCACCTGATGTTAATATCTTAAATGACTGTGGAACAATGATCGAAACCTAGAAATTAACACTGATCTAACACCATTAACTACCTAGAGATTTTATTTTAATTTCTCCTCTCTTTTTCGTTTTTTCTCTATTAATGTCCTTTTTCTATTGCAGGACCCAGCCAGGGTCCCACACTGTATTTACTTGTCATGCCACCTTGGTCTCCTTGAATCTATGGCAGTCCCTCAGTCTGTCCTGTCTGTCATGCCCTTGACGTTGTTGATGAGCACTGGTCAGTTATTTTGTAGAATGTCCCTCAGTTTGGATTTGCCTCATGTTTTCTCAGGATTAGATTGAGGTTAGGCTGATAATTACTGAAGCTGGGGGATGTATACCTAGGTTTTCATTATACTGTTCTCTCTTCTTTTGTGTGTGTTTGCAAATGTGTAGAGTAGAAGTAAAATTTTAAAAAGTAAGGCAGGGTGAGGTTATATAAGTTCTTTAAATTGACTTACTTAAGAAATGAGCAGATCCGGGATTAGAACTCAGATTAGTTTGACTAAAATTCTGTAACTTTACATTACAAAGAGTATAATACAAAATAAAGGACATCTAGTTGTTAAGGTTGTATTCATGGGTGAGCTGTGCAGAGAGATTTTTTACTGCTCTGAACATAATGAATCAGGCCCCAGTTTATGGGTATGTACCAATAATGGATATATTAGGTCAAGGTCGAATTGTCTTGCAGGATGCTTTAGTATGCATGAGAAACTAAAATCCATATAAGCTAGCTAAAATAAATATTGAACGTAGGGTGGAGGGGTGGGTCATGGAATTCAAAGTCAGGAGAATAGCAGGCTTCTTATGGGTCAAGAATTGGGAAAAAGAAAATTGTATACATTTCTCTCTCTGGAGGCAAATGAAACAGATATTTCTGCTTCTTTCTGTGTGTCTGCTTCATTGTCCTGCTTCTCTTTCTTCTTCATCATATTCAGTAATCATTCTTCATTGCTTCTGGCCATAAAATAGTAAATGGCTGCTTCCTCTTGAGGCTACATGACCTTAGATACAGGGATTATTATCAAGTGATTCTCAACTTCTAGGCTTCATTGAAAACCCTCAGTCATATTGTTCAGTTTCGCCCATCTTGTCGGTTAAATGATCATGCCAGTCCAATGAGCTGTGACCACTGAGAGGTAGGGACATATGGTACCCGTAGTAATGAGCTTATCCATTCATTTATGGCTACTGAAAGGAGTGTGGGGAGGGCGGAGTCAGGCTAAGATAAGAAGAAACAGGCAAACTGATTCCTCAGTTTCGTAGAATTGGCCGAGTTTTCTCCCCTTTTTCTTGATTCTAAACCCTCAGAAGAGATTATAGTTGCTGATTCCTGCTTTTCACTGTTGCAGAGAGAAAAATAATCTACCAGCACTCGATGATGTGACTTACTTGAAAGACCCATGATTCTATACTAAGGAATAGGCATGGTACTAAGTTCTCTGGGTAGGTTGGCACCGTCCTTGCCCTCGAGAAGATCAGAGGCTAGTAGAAGAGACAGATGTATAAATTAAAAATGACAATACCATGTGACTAATGCTGCAGTGGAAGTACATATAAGGTTCATCAGTACAACATAAGAGGAAATGACTAGCCATGTCCGGGGAAGGTAGGTTGAAAAAGTCTTCAGAAAGAAGGGGACATCCAAGCTGGAATTTGAAGACCAAGTCTGGAAGTGAAACACTTTTCTAAGATGACTCTTCCTGCAGGATTGACCCTCAGTCCACCATCTTGGATCTATAGGGAGAGCCAAGAGGTAAACCTTCCCTACTGGAGAAGAGGGTGCAGGTATTCAGCTCTCCTGTTCTCTGCTGTCTTAGCTATTAAGGATTAAGTTGTAGGTATTTATATGTCCTGCTTTCCTGATTTCTGAGGTATTTGAAACTCATCCCCACAGATCAAGATTTCCCCTTGACTTCTTAAAAATGCTAAGTTTGTTCAGCCATGAGGTACTCTCGGAGAGCATCATTGCGTTTTCCAGTTTAGCACCATTGTGAACAGATTATCTGAGCAACCCCTACATTTGCAGTGGAGAGACAGGCAGTGTGAGTTGAAGAAGACCCACTGGTGATTTGATCTCTCTCTTGTTTATATTGTAAAATTTAAATGTGTAGGGTAGGAAGAGCTCTTTCATAATTAGGTAGTTCATCCGCTATACTGGTCTTAGAAAAACGGAAGAAGAGAGCTGGGTATGGAAAAGTGAAATAAATATTTCTGAACTCATAAATTCTAAGAACCAGAGCGGTTGACACGAACCTTTCATTGTGCCCCAAAGCATGCATTTTAACCACTAGGTTGTTGAATTTCAGGGTGGAGGATGGGTTTGGTTACTTACCAGGAGTGTGGGGTGGAGGAGATGTGTGTACATCTGCCCTTGCTGTCAACCTGTGTTGAATGTTTGAGAAGTCACAATGTTTAGAATAACAATATGTGTAAAACACAGCTGGATTTATTATAAAACTAAGTAACAGCCACACCTTTCCCCCCCATAATATACACAAGTGATGCCAGAAAAGTGCTAAACAAACTAGGTCAAAATTTGAAATGGGCATGTCTATTTACTATCCTAGGATCCATTGGCCATCTGGAGCGCACAATAAAAGGAAATCCATTAGAAGGAACTTCTCAAACATTCAAACACTGTAACTTGACTTTGCAAAGCTTAAAAGAAGAGGACAGCAGAACCAGTTCCTGCTTGGACTGGAGTTTGTTTGTTCTGCTTGTTTGAAATCAGAGCCAAAGGCCCTAATGGTTTTGACTGGCTCTAAGTGTTTTTTTGTTCCTATACATTTGGGGTGGGCCACTTTTTGCCAATGAGCCTTTGCAGACAGCACAAGACTTTCCCCTCTAGTTTTAAGGACCTTCAAAATTTCTGGGAAATCGTTCCTGAAATCATGTCTTCTCTGAAAAGCTGCCTCTGCATCATGGGAAGAAAAAGCATCGTTTAATTTATAATAATTTACAAACCCCTGCTGTGTGAGGGTAGGATGGTTGCTGTGTTGTGGAGTGTGAAAGAGGTATGAAGTGCGGGTGTGGGGAGAAGTAAACAAAAAAAAAGTAACTCTTATCCTCAAAAAAGCTTGTACTCCAGTGGGAGACAGCTATATACCCAAGTCATGCATAGGACTTCGCCGAGGGAACCCAGCTGTTTAGCAGTACTGCAAATAGCAACATTAGTGTCAGGAACAGTGCACTTCATCTTAGGGACATGGCTGGGCACAGATTGGCTTCCCCATCTGAGTGCAGATCACACCTGTGGAGGGTCCAGTCATGTATTTCATCCTTCAGTGGGTCAGCAATGGCAGAGCCTTAGGACTGAGGGCACTGGACAGACCCTTGCCTGTGATGGCGGGAGGATGCTACTAGGAAACGGTAGAGCTGGGATTAAAAATCTGGATCTGGTTGACTTCAAATCTCATAGCTTGGGTCCTGGCACAGATACAGATCACCAAGGCATTTAGTCTCTGACCCCAGATTCTTCATTGGCAAAACAAAAGGCTTGGAATCAGTAATTTCCAAAGTCTTTTTTTTTTTTTTTCCCCAAGCAATGGAATACTTCTTTCAAATAAAATATTACTCAAATGCAAGATAAAAAACAGATCAGAGTAAAACCACTTTGGCTGGAGCCCGGTTGGGAGCCAGAGCCCTGACCTCCCTCTCACCCCAGAGGAGGTCTGTGTGTTCTACTGCATTATTGTTCAGTGAATACTCCCTCTCCCTTATCCCTCCCAAGGGAGAATATACTTTGTCACCCCATTGATGTTGGGCTTGCCTGTGTGACTTGCTTTGGCCAACAGAATAGAATCAGACATGACGTTCTTCACATGAGCTTCATTTTTCAAAATGAGCTTCCATTATCAAGATGGCTTGGCATCTTGCACTGCTGTCCTTTGTTGTGAGAAAAGTATGCCCCAGGCAGTTGATGCTCCTTTAGGCTGGAAGGAAAGACAGATGGAGCATGTGTGTGTTTTGCTCTTAGCCTGGAGCAGAACCTCCACAGCCAAAGTGCAAACCTGTGAATGAGAAATAAAGGTTCGCTTTTGAAGGCCACTGAGATTTGGGGGGATGCTCGTTACACAGCCTACTCATAGCAAAGGCTGACTAATGTAAGTTTCTAAAACATATTCTCAGAGCATAGATCTAATTGGTGGAGAAAAGTGAGAATCTAAAACACTAACCAAAAAAAAAAAAAAACAATAACAACAATAACAGTTTCCCACATTTGTTCCACTGATGGCATCCATACCAGATAGTTGAGTAGTTTTTGCTACTCAGCTGCCTAGCTTTGCGGTTTCCCTGTCCTGTTTCCCAGCCTAGTTTTCCAGAGTCCAGCACAATCTGTGAGCTTCCTTATATCCCTCAAATGAATTGTTTTTTCAATGAGTGATAAAGAGTTGATTTCTGTTGCTTGTAAGCACAGATCTCTAACTGACACATATGTACCCACTGTTTTAGTCACTACTGTATCTATATATCTATACTACAAATGAAGAAGAGTAAGTTCAGACATGAGGAAGGGTGGCCATATTAGCTCATCTAAATTGGCAGTTTGGCTTGGTACTCTGCCTGTGTCTCCATTCCCAGGCCTGTACCCTCTCCTAGATGCTGTGACAGCTCACTGGTGATGACTCACAGCTGCCGTTTCTCCAGAGATTTGCTCTGGGCCTAATGGGAGCAGCCTCACCCCCACCTCCATCTCCAGCAGCCTGTAGACAGTGCCTGCACAGGGAGAAATAGGCCAGCACCTTGCCTCAGAGTGGACCAACCCTGTGACTCTGTTCGTGCTCCAGAGCTCCGGTGGGATTGGGCTGAAGCTGAACTCCAGTGAGGCCACATCCTTGCTCAGCCTTCTCCTCTCCACTATACCATGATCTTCATCCCCCTCCTCCTGAGAACTCCCTCCCTCCATCAATCATCGGCTCCTGAAGCCATGTCTCAGGCTCCGATTATAGGGAAACAAAACTAAGATACTTTCCCTCTCAAACTCCAACTCCTCCTTCCTTCCCATTAGTCATGCCACCTCTGTGACTACCACAATCTTTATGGTGAGTACTCATTTTATAGTGATATTCTCAGGGCAAAATGGGATGGGGGACCAGAAAGACCACACAAAGTGATGGATGCCCCCTTCATCATTCTGATGGCAGTGTCTAGGCCACTGCCACCAAGGAAAGCTGGCTTTTGGAAGAGTGAGTGCAGAGCTGAGCAAGGGTGGTCATGTCTGCTCATTCGTGGGCAGTATCACTTGAGAAAAGCTTGAAATGGTGCTGCCTTTAGTGGCTTTCACGCTTTGAGGCAAGAGGCTCCATCCGAGGGGCCTCGCTCATCCTTCCTCTGTGGGATCTAATTTTCTCAAATACGTTTTGGGAACCGGTCCCTCACTGGCATCTAAGCCGCCCAGAAGGGGACCCCCTACATCTTCTCTGCCATTTATTGAGCACCCACTGGCTGTATCACCATGCTCAGTACTGGGGATATAGCCATGAACCCGACTCAACCTTGCCCTGTGAAAGTTGTGGTCTATGGGGGCAAAGATATCTTAGTTTATAAGTTCGAGAATTATTTTTTTAAATCACAATGGAAATAATGACTTCCAATGAGGAGGACCAGAGACTGTATCATGGGATCTCTATAGTTCTCTATGGCCCACAATCTAAACCTCCCCTCACCTGGAATCCCTGCTTGTGACAGCCCACACAAATTTTCCAAAATATGTCTTTTCCAATAAAGATAGTGTCCAAAAATTTGTACATGTAAGTGTAGCCTTTTCTATTTAATAGTTTAACATTGAATGCAGTACTTAGAATTTTTATCACTGCATGTTTTTCCAAATGGGAGTGTCTTTGGACATGCATTCCACTTCTGGGAATTCCTTTCCTGTTCTTTCTGCCTTGTGAACTCTTACTCATCCTTCAAAACACGTTTCAGATAGTACCCACTCTGAAAGCCGTCCCCGCCTCTGCTTGGTGGACACAGCACACTTCGTAATCCATCGCCTGGAGTTTTCCTTTATGTGTCTCACCCTACAAATATACTGTGAGCTTCTTCAGGGCAAAGATCAGCCTTGAGTGTAGAGACTCAAATAATAATAAGAAGACAGAATATTTATTGAGCACTTACTGTAGATCACATATTATTCCAAGAAGGCTACATTAACTCATTTAACCTTCTGAAGCATTTTATTATCCCTATTTTGCAAATGAGGAATGAAACACGGGAGGTTAAGTAACGTGTCTGAGGTCACACAGCCAGGAGATGGCTAAAGCAGCTTTCAGATCGGGCAGAGTGTCTAGTGTGGCTTCCAAGCTCAGCTCTAAATCTCATCAGAGCTTCCTCATCTGGTAACCTCAGCCCCCTGAGTCCGTGGATAGAATTTAGGAGGACCCTTATGCAGGGATGGGAAAAACATCCCATATTTTACTTATTTTTAACTGAGTTGTAGCACTTCCTTCAATTGTGAATGTAGGCAACAGACCACAGCAGTGTTCGCAGAATCTGTGACTTTGTGATGTAGACATCACAGACATTTTCTTACCACATAACAGTTGTGGCTGCTCTCTCAAAGACTGTTTAAGTTCTTTACTACTTAGTAATTGTAGTTTCGCCCACCACTGCATGTTGTCGTTTAAAGCATTAATGAAATACAAATCATAAATTTATTTTAAAAATACTTTAACTGTGTTTCAATAAATTTTTTTCCTTTGGAATCCTACTTTTTTTATTTTATGCATTTAAAGCATCATTCTGAATGAAGTACTGAAAGATGCTACAACATGGGTACATTTCAAATCTATTATGTTAAATGAAAGAATCCAGTCATAATGGATCACATATTATACGATTCCATTTATATGAAACGTCCAGAATAAGCAAACCCATGGAGGCAGAAAGCAGATGAGTGGTGGCCAGGGGCTGGGGTACGGGGAGATGGGGAGTGGCTATGAATCGGGTGTCTTTTTGGGTGAAGAAAAATGTTCTAAAATTAGATTCTGGTGATGGTTGCACAACTCTGTAAATTATGCTAAAGACGATTGAACTGTTCACTTTAAATGCATGAACTTTATGGTATGGAAATTATATCTCAATAAAACTGTTACAACAACCGCAACGTTATTCTGTGAAGTGTCGTAGGCTTCCCCAGACTGTTAGTGGGGTTGATCGGCACGAAGGCCACGTTCAGAACTCCTGCCTGTGGCTGTGCTTGATAAATACGCAGAGAGGTTCTGATGTAAATTTAAAAAAAGACGTAACTGTTAACTATGGTGAGTTGAAGTAATTGAATTTATATCATGAAATAAACCACTGTGGTAGGACTGAGAGGATGGAATGTGACTATCAGGGAAAACTTCCTGGGTCACTTTAAGAGGATGACAGTAAGAAAACACAGGGCCTGGAGGCCTTTGGGCCCTTTGCTCCTCATGCCTGGGTGTCAAATTTCCTTCCACGGTTTCAATTAAGTCCCTGCTCCCCAGGGAACCCCAGGGGCAGGCCACAGCGACTTCCTTTCCTTTTTAGCCCACCCCCACCCCACTAAGATGCCTCTGGGTTGAGTACAAAGAAATTCCTCTTCTGCCCTTTCCTGGAGCCATCACCTTTGTGCGCAAAGAGTTCATATTTGTGGCTTGTCCCTTAGTATTGTTGGCGGGGAACTCCGAATGAAAAATAGTTTTCTTGGTGCCTTTGCTTCAGGCAGCTCCTCCTGGAAGGTCCCCCCTCTCCTCTCCTTCTTCCTCCTTTAAGGCCCAAGCAGGGGCCCTGCCTCCTCCAAGAAGTCTTCCAAGAGGACTTCTCTGATGACCAAGTCCATCCTTCCATGGCATGAATGATGTCCTCGCCTCCCTCAGCTCCTTTCTCGCTGCTCATCGGTGCCCCATGCTTAGCATGGCAGCAGAGGCTGTTGGTGCCCTGCCTGAGGTCCACTGCAGCTTTAGGGGGCATTTCCTGTACGTGCAGATAGCTTCCTGTCTCAGGCACCTGCTACACTATCGGCCTGAAGGGTTTCCTGGCTGGAGAAGGTGCTCAGCCAGGATAGCCAGAGATTTAACAAGCCCAGGAACAGTCTGCAACAAAAGAAGGACAGGAGTTAGTGGGTAAAGATCTCATTTTCCTAATACTTCAGGGGGATGATTCTAGCGTGTATTCCCAGAAGAACTGAGCCCCAGGTGTCTACATGGTAAGCTGCTCATTAGTACATCCTTTATTACCTTGTCTTTATTCTGGGTCTCACTTCGCCACCCATCACCTGTGTTGGTTGAGAACATCTCCCAAATAAACTGCCTGCACCCACGTTCTTGTCTCAGGGTTTGATTTTAGGGGATCCCAATTAAGGCCAGCGTGCATGAGATATGGCTATAAAGGACTGTAACAGCCCTTTAAGCATGATGAATAGCAGAGGGACCTGTCGAGTAACAAGCCCAGGGCCAGGCAGCTCCACTGGGACGCAGGCTCCTTATTTCACTATTCTATTCCACTAACTCTGCCATTGCTCAGACATTTTTGAAGAGCCTCTTTTTGAACTGACTTCAGCACCCACAGAATATTGGAATCAAATCTCCGTTAATTTTCATTCCTGAGCATTAAGCAAATTGTTTTAAACTGCCAAAAGTGAATTCAGACCAGGTCTAAAAAGCAAAATTGATTCAGGTAGGTGACAGAACTCTTTTTCCTCCTATGGAGAAAAAATGACTCTGAGGGGGAATTCTAAGAATATGCTACCCAAGTCACAATAGCCATAGGTGGAAACGACCCAAATATCCCTCAAGTGATGCATGGACAAACAAATGTGGTCTGTCCCCACAATGGAATATTATTCAGCCCTGGAAAAGAACAGTGGTCCATGCCACAACGTGGATGAACTTTGAAAACATTAAGTGAAAGAAGTCAGACACAAAAGGCCACATACTGTATGATTCTACTTACATGAAGCATCTAAAAAGATAAATCTATAGAGAAAGAAAGCAGATTAGCGGGTGCCAGGGGTTGGGTGGAAGCAGAAATGAGGAACGATTGCTTAATGCATATGGGGTTTCCTTTTGGGGTCATGAAAATGTCTTGGAACCAGATAGATGTGATGCTCGTATAATATTGTGAATGTACTAAATGCCACTAACTTGTAAACTTTAAAATGGTTAATGGTTAATTTTATGTTACATGAATTTTTACCTCAATTAAAAAAAAAATGTGTGTGTTAAAGTATGTGTTCCTGATGTCCTTCTCTCCTTTTCCTGCAGGCAGGGTTGATATTTTAACTATTTCGCAACCTTGATGCAGACCACCTGTGGTGCTGGAGCAAGCCAGAGCAGCAGGTCTTCGAGGGCCGGCTCAGAGGGGCCTGGGCATTTGGGGCCATGAAGGGGTATAGTGGGGGCAGGACAGTGGCTGTTCACCACCTGGTAGGGAAGTATTTCAAGATCTTATCAACTGGATAGTCTTCCCGAGGTATACTGGCTGAGCATCAGTTCCGCCCACAGGGGACTATTGGGAGACTGACCTCTGTGTTTGCCTAGTGGGGTCTTTGTTCAAAACAGTTCCTCCTCCCAGCCCCATGGTCCAAAATGAGGGCATGTTTACAGCCTCGCTGTGCCTAGGGAGGGGTGGCACTAGCTCCAGGGATCCCATCAGCATCTCACACTACGGCCCCCAGGGCGTGATGCCAGAAGGACACGCTGGAGCAGGATGTTTACCACCTCCCCATCCTCATCCCCTCCCTACAAAGGCTAGGAAAATCCACTTTGAAACCCAATGGAAGCACAGGTTGGGGGATGGGCCCCATAGCCTTGCTATTCAGAGTGGCGTCACCTGCGAGCTTGTCAGAAATGCAGAAACCTGGAACCCACCGCAGCCCTGCTGAATCGGGACCCCTGGGTGATTTCTACGCACGTTACAATTTCAGAAGCTCAGCTTTAGGAAACAATCCCTTAGATTGTCTTTCTATTTTGTCTCAAAAATGTAGGTTTATGTCTCCCTCCCTTGTAGTTCTCTTACTGCCATAATTTGAAAAGAACACGTTGTGGATCTCTCTGGATACTATCCAGGGCTTTTCTAGACAGAACCAAAAGCAGCTCATAGAAAGCCCATGATTTCTTTAAAGTCCCCTGTTTCATCTTAGAAATTCATGTGAATTTTGCACTCTATTCCATGGTGTATTGATGTTTACCTTAACATAAAATTGTTTGCTTTTTACCTCCAAAATCTTTGAATGGAATTGAGGCTTCAGGAGTCTTTCGGCTTCATCATATTTTTATTCCCCAGGGCTTGAATCCCCGACGGGCACACTGCAGACTGAAAAGCAGATGTAAAGTGACTCAGGAAGTTAGTGATTCAACAGGGAAACCACGGGCATTTCAGACTCCAATTATGAGGGTAAATGCAAGGATACAGAAATACAATTAAAAGAGAAGACCTTTCTTTGAATTCTTAACTGCGGGTACTGCCCACAGAATAGAAGTAAAAATTCACGCGAGGTCTTCCACTACAGCAGGACAGATGTAGAATGGCTCCATAAAAGATGTCTGGACTCAGTCACTATCTTAGGTTGGGTTCCCTCGAAGCAGAGCCTGAGACGACGATTTGTGTGTGTGATTTATTGAGGGCGCCTTTCAGGAGAAGGGAGTGGGGGAAGCAGGCTGTGCCTGGGAGCCCAGCAAGGATGTAGCCTTAGGGAAAGTCTAGGGAGCTGATTCACAGGGAGCTCTGGAGCATGAATCATACCACAGATTTGTCTCACCTTGAGGTGAGAGCGTTGGCATTTTTGTACCCCAGTGTCAGCCAGCCATTGACTGGGCTGCTCCAGGAGGCAATGGTGCATCTGGGCAATGTAAGTCTTATTCATTCCAGGGCAATTCTCTGGAGAAATGGACCTTCTCTGTTAGCAGTAAATCCTCATTGCTGCCCAGTAAGGAGGTCTGGGAGGGCAACAACAGCGCCCTCTATGGCCTCCATGATGGTATCTGACATCGACATTCCCATAATGCTGTTCTTTTACTTAGAGATTGCATCCTGTTTGATTTAATCCCTTCCATATATATTGACGTCATTTTCTTTTTTAAACTGTTGCTGGACATGATCACTGTGGACATCCACTGCTTCCTGCCCTTGAAAACAAAATTCCCAAAGGATCCTGGTGATTCCCACCCAATGCCTTACCCACTTGTCATCTCATTCAGGTGTAGTTCCTGAGGTGGCTCCCTTCCTTCCCACTTTTGATTTCCATGTGGTCCTGCCCTGGCCACACCCATCAGTCTGGGAGAGCTTTTTCCTGAGCAAAGAGTCCCAAGGAAATAACAAAAGGGCAGCCCTGGCCTTACTGTTCTAGCTGATTATTTAAACAGCTGCCAGAGAGCTGCAGCTGCCTTGGCAAGAGTCCACAGTAAGGAAGGGAGTGAACCAACATGTGATGAACACAGTCACTGCGGTTTCCATGCAGGGAGGCACCCTCGAGTGTCAAGTGGCCTGTAGACACCCAGATGCAAGAGGCTTGCAATCGCCTTGAGTGATTGGGTGTTGAGGAAGGTGGGCGACTTTCAGACTGTACAGAATCTGGGGATGGTTTAATTAGTGCATTAGTTAATCAGGGTTCTGATGTCAAAATCATCTTGAGACAAGCACATTGCTTTTCTTTACCCCCTTCATTTCTTTCGCACCCTCTTTTCCTCTCTGCACCCTTTCCACTGTCCCCAGGCTGAGAATGTGCCACCGTAACTGGTTGTCCGTGTTCCATGGGTGGAACCTGAAATAGTCTAAGCAGACCTCAGGAGTTCAGAAATAATTCCTGAGAATTTACAATAAAATTTATTCCCAAAGCAACCATTTTATTTTTTATTTTTCCAAGGACTCACTCTAAGTGATAAGCAATATGTCTGTTTAGCATGTAGATGTCTTTTCTGGGAAGAGCAGTACTTTTTTTTTTATCATAGTGGGTTCCAAGGTCTTTGTTATGTTGACTGATAACACGTGACCGAGAGTTCTTTTTCCATGGAGTCTCTCCTGAGATTACTGCTTCAGAATATATTTTGGGAAGGGTTAGATTTTGTATTAGTCTGGATTCTCCACAGAAACAGAACCAAGAGGAGATAGATAAATAGAGAGAGATGTACTATATGGAACTGGCTCGTACAATGTGTTGGCTGAGAAGTCCAAGATCTGCAGTCCGCGAGCTGGAGACGCAGGAGAGCTGAGGGTGTAGTTCCAGTCTGAGTCCAAGGGCCTGAGACCCAGGACAGTCAATGGCTCCAGTGTGAGTCCACGTCCGAAGGCAGGAGAAGACCAGTGTCAGGCGAAGACAGTCAGGCAAAAAGAGAAAATTCTTTCTTAGCCTTTTATTCTTTTCAGGCCCACCTACAATGGGGAGAGCAATCTGCTTGACTCCTTCCACCAATTCCAGTGTTAATCTCATCCAGAAACACCCTCACTGACGCACCCAGAATATGTTGAACCAAATATCTGGGCACCTCGTGGCCCAGTCAAGCTGACATATGAAATTAACCATCCCAGATCTATTCCAATCTCCCTCAGTTTTAGTATCTCAGGTCTGATCCTGATCAGCTCTGTCCTCCACCGACAGGAAAATCTACCTTTTGAGCCCACAGTTTGTTTATCTGGGAAACGAAAATTTTGAACAAGATCACCTATGAGGTTTTGACTATATGATTTAATATACTTTCACAAAATTCATAAAATGCGATCATAGTCACACTTGATCTTTCTTTGGGATAAAAGGGTTTGGCCTTGCTTTATATCTGGAATTATGTGTGCTTATATGCAAGAGGGTATCGAACTGTGGTGGCAGAGAAAGTAAGTGGCCTATCAATAATTGTCATTTTAATCCAAGCAAAAGACTGTATTCCCAAACCTCTCTTAAAAACTACGGATGGCCAAAAAACCCCCATATGGGAACTGTTGGGTGGGACTTCTGAGAAAATTCCTTTAGAGAGATACAAACAGCTAGAGCGGACCCCACTTTCTTTTTCCTCCTTCCTCCTGCTTCTTGCCTGGAACAGAGATGTAATATTTGGAGCTCTAGCAGCCATTTTGAACCATGAAGACATCTTGAGATTGAAAACGATAAACTAATAAAGGCAGAGCAGGAAAATAGAACCTACTTTTCATCTGACACCACAGAGCCTTCATACTAGCCCTGAACATCCACCTCTGAACTTCTTTTATATGTTGGAGAAATGAACTTCTACCTTGCGTAAGTCACTTTATTTTGAAAGTCTTATAGGAACTGAATTCAATTCTGATCTGATATCAGAGAGAACCTAGATTCTGATTTCTTCAAAATAATGTTTCTCAAACTAAAGAATGTATCTGAGGGATTGTTAAATCACAAATTACCGGGTGCAGTCCCAGAACTTCTGATTAAGTAGGTCCAGGGTCAGATAATTTGCACTTCCAACAAGCTCCCAGATGATGCTGACTCTGCTGGCCCAGGGACCATACTTTGAGAACCACTGTCTCAGAACATCTCTCATTCATTGGGACAGGGAGAAAGGAAGCTTTGCCTCTTGACAAAATGGTGTCATAACATGGATTATAGGGTGTCAGCAAAATGCTGTCTTTCAAAACATCTTTAAATTTAACTTCCAAACTCACGATGAATGGCATCTTAGGAAGTTTTCATTTACATTCACAGGACACAATGGGTCCTGAGTTCTTTCTCTGAGAGCTAAGTGTTGAGAAGCTGGAGTTGACAAGTCAGCTGCAGGCAATTGGGCAGAGAAATAGCTATGTGGAAGGTTGTGTGTGTTGCTGTTTCCACCATGGGGTGTTGCTCTTTTCTGTTATCCTAAACAAATGTCTATCAATGTTTATAACAGTCTCAAGTGCTCTCTTTATTGATACCAAGATCTGGAGGGACATGTTTTTCCCTAAAGAGAGAGGAAGAAGATTAACAATCAGGACAATTTAACCCCGTGTTTTGGAAAGTCATCTCGGGATGTCCCCCAGCCTGAGGAAATGTCACGTTCCCAAGTCTCCTCAGGGCAACCCTTGGTCCCTTGTTTCTTGAAGGGAGCGGTGTGTGCGAGAGGGTCTCCTTCTCCCTCTGCTCCAGTTCACCAGTGACAAATGGGCACTCAGTAACCTGTGTGTGGGAACTGCGGGGACCTGTTCGAATGCCTGGGTGGGCTGTGCTGCTGGGGCGCAGGGCCGCCTGTTTCCCGGGAATCACTTCCCAAGCTCAGCATTCCGTCAGCATTAGTCACAGCATCTTTCACTGGGATTGTGGCGGGGAAGTTCTGGGCTTCAGGACTGATTTTGTGTTCAGGTTTTTATGGAGAAAGAGAAGTGCAGGCACAGGGGGTGCATTCAGGTCTTGGAGAAACCACAGTCCCTCCTGCTGACATGCCCTTTCACTTCCTCTTCACACTTGTCCCAGGACAATCCCCCCCAGGTCTGAGCTCCGAGTACTTACCTATTTGCTTCCACGTTTTTCTCTCTGGCCACTTGGCGCAGACTAAACGCTTAATAAAAGTGTGTGGAACAAATGAGTGGCAAACGTGCCATAGGTATGAATCAGCTAGGATAGCCTAGGGTATGCAGCTGGTGGTACCTTTGTTTCCTTCTTTCCTTCCTCCGTTCCTCCCTTTCTTCCTTCCTC
The DNA here is from genome assembly GCF_041296265.1 of Equus caballus. Classification (NCBI taxonomy): domain Eukaryota; kingdom Metazoa; phylum Chordata; class Mammalia; order Perissodactyla; family Equidae; genus Equus; species Equus caballus. Next base: position 15,569,288 of record NC_091705.1, read on the forward strand.
CCTTCACAGGATGCCACCGGAGCTCCAAGTCAACATTTTGTTGAGATGCAATTTACATACAATGAAATTTACACACAGAGATGTAATTTACATACAGTAAATTACATACATAATTTATAAATCTTGTGTACAGTTTGATGGTGGTGTAACCATCACCCAGATCAAGAAAGGAACACTTCCATCAGTCCAGAAAGTCCTCTCATGTCCCTTTTGAGTCACTTGCCCCCCTCCCCTGCCCCTAGAGGAAACTGCTAGTCTGATTTTTATCACCATAGATTAGATTTCCCTGTTTCTGAACTTCATATATATGTCTGGCTTCTTTCACTCAACATAGAGTTTTTGAGATTAAATGGCACCTTTCTTAATTTTCTTAAATATCAAATTACCTGACCTTGAGCGCCTGCAGCATTAGGCTCCTGGCCATTCATCTGAGTCTATGTTGGGGCCCCCACACCCAGCCTCAACTACAGGGTCATGGCGCATCTGGGGAAGGGAGGAGGGCAGGTCTCAGGCACGGAGCACTTCGTGAGGCCCCTCCCTTCCTCATTCACACAGGTTGCCCCATGGAGCCTGCACAGTGCTTAGAAACTGAGACCACTGGGCTTCCGGCAATTCTTAGACAAGGCTCCTCTGCTGAGGCCCAGGGCCGCAGTGTCTGAGAATGCCTCCTAGGTGTCCTTGTGGCTGCCCTCTGGAGGTCCACTCCACCTCAAGGCTCCACCTTGGATCCTCAGAACTGGGGGCCTCCAGACCTCTATCTGCTGCCCAGCCTGAGGAACCTCCTCTCTTTTTCCTTCCTTCCCATTCCCTCTACCCCAGGAATTGGCCTCAGTGTCTTCATTCCTTCCTTTACAAAAGCCAGGAATAAGATTGTTTTCTTCCAGCAACTTCTTTATAGCCTGGCCTGGTCCTGAGACACAAAGGCCATCCTTGAGGTACTCCTGAGACCGGTGCTCCAGGACTCCACATCAGCTGCTCGTTGACCTCTCAGCAAAATCTCCAGTCCACAATAAATTGTTCACTTTGGTGAATTATTAAAGTCACTCCCTTGCAAGCTATTTTAATTCTGGCTTCTTCATAGTCACCTGGCAAAAAAAGAAAAAATGAATAACCCAACACAAAATCCCCCTTAAAGCTCAATACCTACCCAACCTACACCAGCACCAGAACCACGGAAGGTTTGTGAGGAAAATGCACAACCATGCTGACTACTTTCCCTTCACCTTTAAGGCCGCAAATCTCCCTTAATACATTCGCAAGAATGTTCAGTTTCCTCATTTCCAAAACAGCTCTTCCATACCTTCTTCTGTCTCCTCCAATTTCTTAACCCATTCCCTCCCCACCCCCAACACACATATATCTCCACCCTCCTCAGTGGGTGACCTATTTCAGATTCCTGTGAGAAAAAGGAAGCAGCCAACCAAACTCCAACATCTTATTATTCCCAAATCTGCAAGGCACCGGCAACACTCACTCTCTCGGCCTCCCCTCCTGCTGCTGAGGATATCCTATGTCCTCAGGATCCTGTGTCTTCTCCCCTTTCTTAAGGACTTGGTTCCTGAAACTACCCTTTCTTTCTTTCCTGCGTTACTGATTTCTCCCTTTTTACTGGATTATTCCTTTCAGCACATAAACATCCTCTAGTTTATTTTATTGTAATAAACAAATTCCCCTGGAACCAATGTATCAGTTTGCTAGAGCTGCTGTAACAAAGCCCACAAACTAGATGGCTTAAAACAACGAGATTTGTTCTTTCACAGTTCTGGAGTCTAGAAGTCTGAAATCAAAGTGTTGGCAAGGCTGTGCTCCCTCCAAAGTTTCTAGGGGACCATGCTTCCTCACCTCTTCCAGCTTCTGGTAGCCCCAGAGGTTTGCTGGCTTGTGGCAGCATCACTCCAATCTCTGCCTCTGTTGTCACATGGCATTCTGCCCTCATGTGTCTCTGTCTCTCTCTCTTCCCCTCTTCCTATAAGAACACCAGTCATACTTGATTAAGGGTTCACCTTACTCCAATATGACCTCATCTTAACTAATTACATCTGCAAAGCCCTATTTCCAAATAAGTTCAATTTACAAAAATCAGGAGTTAAAGCTTGAGCATATTTTTCTAGGGGACACAATTCAACCCAGAGCAACCACCTGTCTCCCTCCAACTGTTGTGCAACATCTCTACTCCCCTTTGTGTAGAGTGGTTCATTGTGTCCCCTCCTTGAATTCAACCTCCTCACCCAGGCCACACTCACCCCACATTCCATAGAGGCCACTCTTGTCGAGGCCAACCATGACTCTAGGTTGCCAAATCCACCCGTCACTCCTCTGGTCTTCTTGAACCTAACATCTCAGCACCATTGCACCATTGATGACTTCTTTCTCTGGTCTTCCATGCAATAACACGCTCTGGATCCTTGCTCCCAGTCCTTGCCTCTGCTTCTCAGCCTCCTTTGTTGGCATTGACATCTATAGATTGGAATCCCCCAGAGATCAGTACCAGGCCCCTTCCCTTCTCCTTCAATACTTTCTTCTTGGATGACCTGATTCATTCCCATGTTTTCAAACCCCACCGATGTCTACAGACCAGTCTGCTTTCTGGACCTCTGGACTCTCATATTCCACACATTTTTTTACATGTTCATTTGGATTTTTGATAGGCATTTCAGTCGTAACACAGTCAAAATCGAACCCTTGATTTTTCTCTCAACCAGTGTTCTCCCATTCTTCCCAGTAAAAGGTATTACCATTTGCCCAATTATTCAAATGAAAAATTTAGGTTTGAGTTCTTTTTTCTCTTGTGCTTCTCTCCCTCAGCGATCTCCCATCCACCAGCATGTTGTGTCAACTGTGTCTTCACAGCATGTATTTTTTATGTCAGTCTTACTCTGGGCTGGTCCAGGTGGCAGTCATCTCTCATTGGATAACTAACAACCTTCTAACTGGTCTGCCTATTTCCAATCTTATTTCTCAGAATTCATTCTCCTTAAGGAATCCAGAGTGATTTTTTTTTTTTGCTTTTTCTGATTCTGTCATGGTTGCTAATATCTCACTGGCCAAAGCAAGTCTCATTGACCAAGCCCAGTGACAGAGCAGGCAGGCACTAGAAAGTTAAACAGCAAAGGGCAGGGACACAGAGGAGGGTATAGTATTGAGGCCACTAATGTCATCAGCCTTCCCCAATATGGTATTCTCCAGCCCGTGCTACATATAAGGCGCTAAATCCACATCTTGGTTAATGAATGAAATGGATATTTCTTTCATAAAGAACAAAAGAAAAAAAACAATTAATATATTTTTAAAAAATTACCCTGGCACAAATAGTTGTAATACCATGGTCAAGTGAGGGATGTTTAATTTGGGGATTTCTGAATGGGCTTCAGAGTGTTGAAGAATCTCTGAAATAGCATAAAATTAGGAAATCCTGTCCTTCTGGGCAGACAGAAGGCCATGCTACAACCCATGTCACACCTACTCCCTTGGCTGGGTGCCGTTGTGCAGTACACAAATCGTGCAACTGTATGCAGCAGCTCTGGGCACCCACATCTTAGGATAACTGTGACCTTTTCTCTCTGTCTTTAGTGTAGCTGGCTTGATTAGGGCTGCGTCTGGCTGTTTGGAAGCCCTCATCCTTCCACTTTCAGTGTGGATTCTCACAAGCCGATTATTTCTTGTCGCCTCGATTAGAGGAAGAAAGTGGAGAGTCATTCTGTCTGGAAAAACACTTAGCCCCTGATGGGTCTCCTGGGGTGACTTCTGCCTGGAAATCCACCTGCATCTTACTGTGGCCCTTGGAGGAAATTATTCTTTAAGCCCTGAACATAGATCAATTTGCCTCATCCTGAGGAAGCATCTTTAGACCAATGCCAATCCCAAGTGAAGCACCAAGGCGGACACAGCTGAGGTTACTGCAGGTAATGCCAATCAAACAAGATGGCACACAATGGCCTCCCTAACTACCCCATCTCTTTAAAACCTTTTTTACATGTTCAAAATGTCTCTAAAATGGCTAATCCTTGTTTGGCCCAAGGGATAGTCTCATTCCTAGGGAGGTGGTTTCTAACATATTTTTGTGGACAGCATAAATAATGTAAAGGGATTGTCTTCTTATTTATAATAACTATATTTTTGAAACTTACTATTATTGTAGCTCTTTTCAAGGCTTCAAAGGGAAGGAAATCCAAACCATGATAATAGCGTAAAAATTGATGTTTTAATGAATATGACTATATCTGTCTTTTCATGAGGTTTTAAAAATTAAATTGTATTATAATATCCTTCTTTTAAAATATGTTCTTAATTTCTTTAGACACTCTAATTTCTTTTAATCACAAGTAATCCATATCACCAGAAAGTATAAATAAGTAAAAGGCAAGAAGAAGTGATATCATTGATAAACATACCAGCTAGATTGACTGTGTGATTTTTATGGTGTTAAGTACAGAGTTCAACTTCAGACGGGAACATTTTTCTAAATGGTTTTACTCCTCCTGAGTTCCTCATGGCCCTAGAATAGTTATGGCTATTGATTACTCAAGATGAATCTACAAAGCTATAGAAAATAACTGTTTAAGATGCTAAATGAAGCAGGAAATGATGAACTGAGTTCTCCAGGGTCAAGTGGTGGATAATGTTTTTATGGAGAACTTTCCATGAAGAAAGACTCAGGTGTTGCTAAGATGCCACTTCAAAGACATAACAAGTCTATTAAAATTTCCAGTGCTAATCCTGAGATGATTGAGCTAAATCCCTTCAGATTATTATAAGCATCCCGTGGCCTTGAATGCATTGTCTGGAATTCTAATGTTGCTGATTACTGTGGTTTGTTAGATAACTGACTCAGAGAGTGATCTGGAATCAGGGAAGAAATGATCAGGTTTCTGCTTCATGGTTCACTTTTGAAAAGAGCCACGAACAGTGCAGAAGATATTGCTAGACTTTGTCCCAGTAAAAGCTTCCTCTCTATTTCATCTCTCCAGAATTACAGGTCATTACCAGCAACAAACCATGTAACTGAATCTCCAATAGAAACACTTTGTCAGATAGCTATGCTATTTTCTGAGACAATTTTCCAAGTGACATAAAGAAATTAAAAGTTATCACAGAAAGCAATCTGCCCAGTTAATCTTACCTCTTCTAAACCCAGAACAATTTTCAAAACAACTTGTTTCTAAAGCATGCCATCAGCCATCAGAAGCAGATTCTTATAGATTTGGAGATGGCGTAGTTTTTTTGTAAAGAGCCTGATAGTAACATTTTTGGCTTTCTGGGCCATGTGGTCTTTGTTTTGACTAGTCAAATCTACCTTTGTAGGAGAAAGCAGTAAAGGAGTGGGTGATGCCATGCTCCAATATAACTTTATTTATAAAGACTGGGGCAGCCTATAGGCCTTAGACCACAGCTGCAAATCTTTCTTTTAGAGTCCTCGAAGCAAGCAACCAGTCTTGGTGTGTTTTTTGTCGGGGGAGAGAGAGTTAGAGACTTATGGTTGAAGTTTGGAAAATACAAAGTTAAAGTTTTTGAAAAAATAAAATCCCCCAAACCAAAACCGAAAAACCCAAAAAAAAAAAAAAAAAAAAAAAAAAAAAGGCAAAAATCATGCTAACTTTACGTGAAAAACAGTGGTTTTGAAAACGTTTTTTTACCTCAAGGGAATACATATATTTTTTCTCAAATGAACATTTATAGGAAACTCAGCGTATAAAAGAAATTAAAAAGGAATTCCAGTATTTGAAAGGGGAAATCTGACTGCTCATCTTCTTTTTTGCCCTCTCAGCAATCTCCTCATATATTTCTAGAAAGTTTCAAAGTCTCTTGAATAGAATTTAAAATCCACTGCTCCAGTATAATAGAAAACACACCTTGCCTCTAATTAGAGCTACAAGACTTAGTAAATAAAAATACAGGATATCCAGTTAAATTTGAATTTCAGATCAACAACAGACTTTTTTAGTATAAGCATATCATATGCAATATTTGGAACATACACATACTAAAAAGTTACTTGTCAATCTGAAATTCAGATTTAACTGGGCATCCTGCATTTAACGGGCAGCCCTCTCTCTACTCCTTCCTTTAGCCGCTCTCTGCCTCGTCCATAACATGATGAAAATTCTCATCTGTAAAGTGGGGGAACTGATAGTTCCTACATAACAGGATTTTTTTTTTAAAGAAGTTAATTTTTGACAGCACATACAAGAGTTCCTGGCACATAGTAAGCACTATATTACTACCTATTAACTATTACTAGTTATATCATTAGCTAATTAACTACTGCTAGTAGTGGCATTGGTTAGTAAGTGGTTGTAATAATTCTTACCAACTGATGTAATTATCATGGACTGAAGTGTGTCCCTCCAAATTCATATGTTGATGCCCTGACCCCCAACAGGATGATAGATGGAGAGAGGGCCTTTAAAGAGGTAATTAAGGTTCAATGAAGTCATAAGGATGAGATCCTAATGGATATGACTAGTGTCCTTATAAAAAGAGGGAGTGACACCAAGGATGTGTGCACCTTGAGAAAAGGCCATGTGAGGACACAGCAAGAAGGTGGCCATCTACAAACTAAGGAGAATGGCCTCAAGAGAAACCAAACCTGCTGACATCTTCATCTTGGACTTTCAGGCTCCAGAATTGTGGGAAAATAAATTTCTGTTGTGTAAGCCACCCAGCATCTGGTATTTGTTACGGCACCCTAGCAAACTAATACAGAAATCACACACATGGATTTTAAAAAATACATTTCCATTGGCCACTTCAGAAACTGAGATGTTGGGGGCTGGCCCGGTGGCACAGTGGTTAAGTTCACATGTTTCACATCTTGGTGGCCCTGGGTTTGCCGGTTTGGATCCTGGGTGTGGACATGGCACCACTTGGCAAAAGCCATGCTGTGGTAGGCGTCCCATGTATAAAGTAGAGGAAGATGGGCATGGATATTAGCTCAGGGCCAGTCTTCCTCAGCAAAAAGAGGAGGATTGGCAGTAGTTAGCTCAGGGCTAATCTTCCTCAAAAAAAAAAAATTGAGATATTTTAAATATGAGTTAAAAATGATAATATATTAATAAATTGATCTGATGATTCCTTTTGTTAAACACTCTGAAATATTTCTTATTTTTCTACCTTCTAAAGTCTTGTTCTTCTTTGAAGTTTTTAACTTATTTGAAGTATATTTTTGTAATTGTCTCATATTATAAGATGTCCCAAAAGATGAAAGTAAAGTATCTTGGGGAAGAGAAGCTTTGGCCAAAAGCAATAGAATTCTAGCCCACATAAAAGGTAACTTGGGTTTGTATCTTCAAATTCTGAAACTTCAAATTTTCTTTTCTTCTTCTTCCTCTTCTTATGTCACTAGGATTAATGAACTAGGTACAGAGTAGGCGTTTACTTTTAGTTTTTTGTGATATTCATTATCCCAGCTGGACCAGGCAGCTAAATATAAAACTCATCAATATTCAGTGTCAAATGCCCAGGACAGAATCTTGGATCTGACTCTCAATGTTCTTGGGCTGCATTTCACATCAAGTTAACTTACCAGTAAATCCCTTTTATTGTTCTGTGAACTGTTTGAGTGCTAAATAACCTCTTCTGTCCTGCAAAAATATAGATTCACTTTCTTCCCTTAAGAGACACTCATAATATCCAGGATTTTCTTCAAAATAATGAGGGAGTGAGGGGGAGTGAAACAAGATTAGTGGTGAGATGATTTTTGTAGCTGAGTGATAGGTACACTGGGGATTATTATGACAGTCTGTCTACTTTTGGACATGTTTAAAATTTTCCATTTTGTGGTAGATTTCCAATTCTTCACTCCCTTTAAGTAGTAGAATTACACAGGCATGCCCTTTGCTGTTTGACTGTACAGTGCACTGCACTCTATTAGGCATTGCATATGTCCCCTCTCCTCACATATTGCACACAGGGCAAGGACATTCTTTGGTCAGGAATGTGAGTAGCTTTGACATGCAATCTCCTAGCAGGGCCTTTAAATGTGCTTGCGTGGTTGGCCTTGGCCTAGTACATTCCCACCCTCTGTCATGAGAAGTGTGTGCCCTGGGTAACTGTTGTTCCTTCAACCACAAATCCTAGAAAGAAGAATTCAGAGCAGCCCTGAATTTGACTCACAGTGTGGGGTCCAGCCCAGCCCAGCCCAGCCCAGCCCAGTCCAGCCCAGCCCAGCTGAAAATGGCCCACAGCCAACCAGCAGACCTGTGATAGTAAAAGAAATGTTTGTTGTTTTGAGCCAATGGGATTTTGGGATTACTTGTTATGGAGCATTATCATCAGAGAAACCTGACTAACACACACAAATAATTTTTCTAAATAAAGAAAAACACCATTTAGAATCTATTCTACATTAAGAGTTGGATGCTATGTAATTAGTTATAATTAAACCTCATCTAAGTTATTTAGCTGGTTCCCTATCTAGAGTTCGTCAATAAACACTTAACAAATTTTAAAGCTAGTAACTGATTCCACTGTTGGCCTCTAGGGTCCCGTCCTGTCCATGGTGACTGAGAGCAGTGACTTAGGACTTCTTTTGTTTGTTGCTTTAGAGGCCAGAGACCCACCCAAGCTCTGTTTAAGGGTGGAAAGAATGCAGTGGGAATTCTCACCAGAATCCAAGGGCAGGAACCACAGCCCAGCTGATCTTTTGGGGAACAAGAATTGAAACTGGAAACAAAGTAAAGGCAGAGTCACCACATATGATTGTGAAAGTTGGGGGCTTAGGGTTACTTTTCACGTCTTAGATATCATACATTTTTATATTTATTATGACGGTTTCTGGCAGATGGCTCAAAATTGTCTTGTCCTATATTATAAAGTGTCTCAATAAATGAAAGTAAAGTGTCTTGAGGAAGTGAAATCCTTTTGAAATTTTCAAAGGGCCCCCTATAGGCTTGTAGTGGTTGCGGCAACTTGATTTCTCACCTGATCTCTTCTGTCAACTGGCTTTCTCAGGTTATTCAGAATTTTTATTCTCTCCTAATTTCAACTCGTACTTGGTGCATTGTCTTAAGTCAAAGTTAGTGGACTATGAGGGAAGGATCATATTTTCTCACTTAGTCATAAGTGTCTTAGTTAGGGTTCCCTCAAAGGCAGATTTTAAGACAAAGACTTGGGTACAAGTAGTTTCTTTGGGAGGAAACCCCAGGAAAGCACAAGTGAAGGAGTTAGGAAGTGAGGCAGGGAAAGGAGAGAAGCCAATAAAGGGAGTGTTGGTGAGCAGGTTACTGTGGGCAGCCAGGGCTCACGTCACTGGAGACCCTCTGCGGAACTGTGTAGAATGCGCTTCAGATCTGTTCGCCATGTGCTAGTTAATTTTATGTGTCAACTTGACTAGGTCACAGCGTGCCCAGAAATTTAGTTAAACATTATTGCTGGGTGTGTCTGCGAGGGTGTTTCTGGAAGACATTAGCATTTGAGTGGGTAGACCAATAGAACAGATTGCCCTCCCCAGCGTGAGTGGGCTTCATCCAAGTCATTGAATAAGAAAAAGGCGGAGGAAAGGAGACTTCCCTTTCTCTGCCTGACTGTTTGAGCTGGGATATCAGTCTCTTCCCGCCCTCAAACTGGGACTTACACCATCAGCGCTCCTGGTTTTCAGGCCTTCAGGGTCTGATAGGAGCTGAACTATTGACTTTCCTGGGTCTCTCGCTTGCAGATGGCAGACTGTGGGGCTTCTCAGCCTCCATAATCACATGAGCCGATTCCTCATAATAAATCTCTCTCTCCTTCTCTGTATATGTATTTCCTATGGGTTCTATTTCTCTGGAGAACTATGACTACGATACCCCAAGAAATAAGGAAGCTGAGGTATTTATCTATGACTCCCGGTTCTCCCTGGTTGAAGGCAACTCTTGGCATTAAACCCCTAGCTTCCTGGCTGCATTGCAGGTGGGCTGAGCAAGCTTCCGAGGCTCTGGAGAAAGCCCTCCAAAAGTGGAAACAAGAGAAGCGGGTGCTTGGGTTGGGGGTTGATGGAGTGATCAGCAACTGTCGCCACCACAACTGCAGATGACTCCGTGGTAGGCTGAGGGGCCATGGGGTGGGCATACAGCTGCTGTGATAATTATTTGATTAGACCCAGAATGTATGTAACTAGGGAAAATCCTCTTGTACGCAGCGTTTCAAATGAGTTAACATTTTGGCTTTATATTCTGCCACCTGCAAAGTATATCTCAGGCCCCCAGGGAAAGGCGAAAAGAACTGCAAGGTCAAAAAATAAAATGACAGCACTCATTCTCCTTGCCCTACTCTCACTCCTGGGCGTCCCTCTGCTGGACAGCAGCAAAGAGACAAAAAGCAGGTCTATGCAGGGGGTGGCACAGCTGGGAGCATCTTCCACACTCGGCCTGTTGTGCCTCTTCTCCAATGGGTGGGGCTAAATTTATGCTCTCTTACAGTTAGGTATCTGGAAGTTTTATCTTGTTCTCCCTCAGTTTCAAGGCTCCTCAGCATCTGTTAAGTTGTCCTAACATTTTATTGAAACGGAGAGCACTCTTGACATGTTAATGTTCCCCAAAATTTCCCACAGAAAAGTACATTGTAGTCAGAAAAACAAAGAAGGGTCTGGTCCAGCCAGGATCTGGTCTAGACCGTCCAGCCAGGCAAGCCCTGTAGCAATGAAGGAAGCATGCCACGGAACTGGCAGTAGAGGGAGAACCAGCCACGGCATGAAGGATGCTATTTTGGAGACTGTATAGAGTTCTGGTTCTGATGAAGGAGGGACAGGCCCATCTCAATCAGTATGTTGAAGGAGCAGAGTCACTGGAATAAATGAGGATGTTGTAGAAATGGATCATGCACCTCCCTATACCCACTTCAATTCAGATGATTGTGGAAAATATCATTCATGGATCTTGGGAACACAAAACCTTGGAGCACAGAAAACATGGCCAAAATCTCAACAGGCCTGAAAGCCTATCTTTGTTCCATCTGCTTCTCTAGGAAGACTGAATGATAGGCTTGTATATCCATTTTGGTTAAAGATCTGGGCATCCCAGAGCTGACCCTGAAGAACACAGACCAAGCATACAGGGACCTTGATCAAAAAGGCTATAGACTGAATGGCTTATCAGTAAGGGCAAGTGCTGGAAGAAACACACTTTGCCACCGGAGGGAATACGCCCTTACATGCCAAGGCCTTGTGCAGGCTGGATCGGAGGTTTTACTTATGCATGTACAATGTGGTCTACAGCTTCCCTTGCCCTGGGAGATCCTTAATGAGAAACTCTACCTTTTGAAAAAGCAGCCAGTTATTTCTGACTCTGATTTTACTGACTTATGCAGATGGATTTGTATTAGGTATCCTTCTTGAATTTCTCCTGGAGGTTCACAGGGCAAAGTATGAGGCCCACGGGGTCAGGAAAAAAAGACTACTTAGGCCAGTAGGTTCTGCTCACTAGTCACTGCACTTCACCTCTGAGTCATGCAAAAATGACCTCAAGTTTTCACTCTTCTTTCTATCTGTCTCCCTTTGCAGTAACTACCATCAAGAGATCTGCTTCCCCAACTCTCGATTCTGGGATGGCCTTTTTTTTTTTAAGATTTTATTTTTTTCCTGTTTCTCCCCAAAGCCCCCCAGTACAGAGGTGTATACTCTTCGTTGTGGGTCCTTCTAGTTGTGGCATGTGGGACGCTGCCTCAGCGTGGTTTGATGAGCAGTGCCATGTCCGCGCCCAGGATTCGAACCAGTGAAACACTGGGCCACCTGCAGTGGAGCGCGGGAACTTAACCACTCGGCCACGGGGCCAGCCCCCTGGGATGGCCTTTTGACTTTCTTTGGTCTATAGAATGCAGTGAAAGTGATGTGCTAGTTCTGACTGAGGCTCCAAGAGGTCTTACATGCTTCTGCTCTCTCTCAGAACTCTATCGAGCTGCCATGTAAACAAGCCCAGGCTATCCTGCTGGAGAATGAGAAATGCATGTTTCTTTCACCCTCATCACCCCAGCGAACAGTGAACCAACCATGAGATGTGTAAGTGGGACCATCTTAGACTAGCCAGTCCCGCATAGATGTGACTTGCCAGCTGATCAGCACCTGTCCGTAGATGCCTGAGCCAAGCCACAGAAACCAGAAGAAGCACCGAGCTGAGCCCAGTCCAAATGCCAACTCATAAAATCGGGAGCTAAAATGGTTGCCATTTTAAACCTCAAAATTTTGGGATGGTTTGTTTTGCATGATAGATAATTGATGAAATCAGGAAACAAAAGCTTTCTGAAGAGTGTTTTCCTCTATCTGTGGTGCTTTCTTTGCAGAGTGTACTGTTCTCCATCAAAAGAGTTCAGAGACTCTGAGAACTCTTTCTTGACCCCCAGGTGAAGAGAACAGTGGAGTGGATCTGGGTGAGAATGGGGTAGGAATTTCCCTGAAACATCATTGCTGGGAGTGAGGAGTGTTAGAAAGAAGGCAACGGGGAAGCAGGCCCAAGTGGAGGAAGCTGCAGATGTAGTATTAAGAGAGGAAACTAATTACTAGCCCAGATCAAGCCAAACCAGAGGCCAAGTGGTGAAATGTAGTGAAGGACCCTTGAAGGCACAGATCCAAAGACAGATTCTTACTGAGCACATGTTGCCCAAGGAATGCTTCTTGAGCATGCTCACATGCTGTCTCCTATAGCTATGCATTCTTCTTCCTCTAAACTAGTTAACTGAGTATTTCAAGAACCTACACTTGGCAATAATTCTTTCCATTCTTCCTTCTAAGCCCACTGGTTTCTGTCCGTGTGTAGATAAAGCTTTTGAAGGCCAGGCTGAATCCACTTGCTCTGCGCAGGAAACTTCCCCATCAGAACATTCAGTGAAGCCAGTCAATAAAGTCTGTCTGCAAGATGACAGGATCAGCAGAAGGTACAAGTCTGTCTCCCCAGTGAGACCAAAAACACAGACTGCGGCCAGCCGGTTGGAAAGAAAGCTGCACTCAAAGAACTTCTGTGAGAGAGCACAGACATTGCCTGAGTGAGGCGTCCTTAAAATCCATTCATTACTTTGAGGTCGGAGCTCTGATTGTAATTTAAGAATAATTTACTAAATTATTCAGAACCCACCATAGGCAGAAGTGCGAAGTTCTTTTGGAGCACTTGGGTGGGTTCTGCTTCCGGCTCCCAACCCGGGGGGCCTGGGATCTTCCCACTGCTCAACTTCTCCAGTTAGGAAAGAAATTGCTCTGCAAAATAAGTTCACGCTCTGAATGCTACCTGTTCTGGAATGCCCAAGTCAAATTTCTATAAAGGCATTTTATGCAAAGTCAGGATGGCAGCGCCTCAATTTCCTGACTTGTAGAGTGGTTATCAATCAAGATCCTACTTAGAGAAAAAATGGTTTTGAGAATTAAGCAAGTTAAAGGATGAGAAAGCAAACAAAAAAGTCCAAAGCATTGTAAAAATACAAGATCATAGAGGATTTGCTCCCTAGAGGAGTCCTTTTGGGAACGCGGTATTTTCTTCCAAAAGTGATGCACTAGTAGGGGAATTTCAAGAGCCTGGAAATAGGGTGGCCCCAACAATCCTTCAGATTGTGCAGTATTTCTGAATTTACTTGTTTCATCATTGTTATGGCTGAGTCTGTTCTCCTTGTGGCATAAAAGCCCACCAGAATGCTGGATATCTTTTTTTTTTTTTTTTAAAGATTGGCCCTGAGCTAACATTGGTTTCCAATCTTCTTTTCTTTTTCCTTTCTTCTTCTTCTCCCCAAAGGCCCCCAGTACATAGTTGTATATTCTAGTTGTAGGTCCTTCTGGTTGTCCTATGTGGGACGCCGCCTTGGCATGGCCTGATGATCGGTGCCATGTCCATGCCCAGGATCCCAACCTGTGAAACCCTGGGCTGCTGATGTGGAACACGTGAACTTAACTACTTGGCCATTGGGCTGGTTCCCGAGGATGCTGGATATCTTAAGGCAAACCAACAACTGCATCTGGTCTGCTCCACAACAAAAACTCGCATACTGACTTCATTTGAGTCTAGCAAACATTTTTTAAGCACACACTCTATGCCAGATATTACTCAGAGCTATTTGGGCTTGAAAGTCAGGGGCGGCTCTCAACGATCTTTCCTTTCTGGCTTAATGTAGGCTCCTACCAAAACTATTGGAATAAAAATGAGTCAGATAATGTCTCATCAGACTGTAGGCGAGAGAAGAGAGATGAAGCAGAACACAAGCACCAGCCAAGGTGTAGGGGGTATCCCTCTTTTCTGACACCAGCTGACACTCCCTGCTACCAATCCCTTAGCGATGCCCACAACATGTGCAGTGGTGCCCACCCAGCTCTTCACAGGCTGTCTTCTTGGCATAAGTTTGATGGCAAATATAGGTTAGTGCCTCTGACAACTACAGAAATAAGAATTCGTTTTCTGAGATTTTGCTAAAGCTTTCATAGTCATTGCTGGAACATCCCACAAAAGTCCATTCTCTTAGTAGATGCCCTATTTACAGTTACAGTTATAGATAAAATGAAAGCAACTCTTTGTTCATCCTCTGACTCTCAATTTTGAAGCCTAAGCCACCATAAATTAGGACTAACCTGCTCCCACAGATCTTATTAACAAGAATAGATCAGATGTGCTCTTTGTTATGTGTAGCTGTCAGTTGTTCTTGGCCAGGGTGGCCAAGGGTAGGGGGTGACCAGGAAAGCCTGGGTAAGTTCAATCTAATGATCCCTGCCTTTCATTTGTGTCATCAGTTTGAACTCTTTCCCCCCTAGACCTCTCACAGCAGATACTAATAAGTCGTCATATTGAACAGATCTTTCTTTTCACTGTCTTTCATTGCCTCTGCCTTTTTCCTTGTTCCATGGCAAAATGGGGCATGCAGAGGAGGGAAGCTGCAGCAACAGATTTATATGATTCAGAGCCTTTGAGAAGAGGGGATGGAGTTACACGACTCTCTCCTAATTATTTCTCCCTTGGGCTCCAATTATGTGTTAGGAACTTTTGGTCTCTCCCCAAATTTATCATCTTCAAATTCCCGTGGATTATAAAAACCAAAGGGCCTGATCCCGAAGCTTAACATTGTTTCCAGTGCCAGCAGAAGGCTTAAAGGATTAGATCACGAGGAGCCCAGAGAGGATCGTTTCTGTCTTAAGTGGGTAAATAACGGCCTCAAATTTGGCTGGGGATCTCTTGCTGGAAAATCTCTCTTTTCTCATCATTGCCTAAGGGCCTACAGCATTATTATTTCTTATAATGACACCATGGCCTTTGGACAAAAGGCCAAGGCTTTGGGTATTCAAAATTATGTATGGCCACTTGATGTTAGCGTTTTGCAGGGTCCTTACTTTCTCACTCTCTTTGGATGTGTTCCTAGAAAATTTGGGAAAAGTTGGGCTACCTCTTCTCAACAGGCTTTCAATGCGGGAGTCATAGACATCTTCTGTGAAATGGTGCATATCCAGAACAAAGTCTTACGTGGAGAATATTAGCTTCTGTTTATCCAGTACTTGTCTAGGGCTAGGTGGTGTATTAAGGCGCTCTGGTCAGGACCCCAGTGTTAAGTACCTGGTATACTCAAAGGGTGGTTGAAGGGTGTTTCGTGAAGGGACCATTTTGGGAGACCAGCAGGCAGAGTTGCCCTGCCAGGAACACCAGGGAGTTTTCCCCTTTACCATTCGCTGGCCTGGAGGAGGTGGAGTTTTATAGCTAGTGAGGGTTCCAGGAGAGGGCCACCAGACAGGAGATTTGGCAACTGCCAAATCTTTTGGCCTTCCAGTCTCCTGGATGTGCTTCCCATTGGCCAAGTCCAACCAGAAGCCAGAGGGCAAGGGAGCTAGGTGATATCGTCATTAGAGATTTCCTCTTGAGGCACAGAGCTGGGCTGAGACTGGAGCTCATATTCATTTTATTGTTATCATCACTGTTTTACTGAGAAACAGAAAGGTTGCATAACTAGCCTAGGGTCAGCCAGCTAGGGAGTGGTAAAACTGGAATTTCAAGACAGAGGATCTCTTTCTAGAGCCTGAACTCCTTGCTACTTTGCTATCCTGCCATTGGGGGGCTCTGGGCACAAAACTTTTAAAGAATCCCAGAGGCCCTCTAGGTCAGGGCTGTTCTGCTTATCACTCTTAGCAAGTGTATGTTTATCTGCAGGACTACCAGTCCTCGCAACAGACTTTATGTTCTAGGAGGTCGAGGAGCTTATGTTTATTTCATTCGAGGGCTGAATTTCCTAGCACAGAGCACACAGTAGGCACCCACTCAGCATTTTCTCTACTTGATGAACAAATTTATGGAGAATCTCCCACGGGCCAGGTTCTATGCCAGGTGCCGCCTTGCTCCTTTCTTTAGGGTGGCTCTCAGTAACCTACTTCTGCTGACTTGCCTCCAGGAATCATCTTTTCTTCAAGTTGAAGTCCCTCATCCCATTTCTTGAGCCCGAATGGGCAGGAGTTTGGTGGTTCAGGCACAGCTGTGAGGTGGCAGAATAAAGGGATCCAAGAGGCCCTGAGGTCTCTCCTGCCATCCTCTGCTCACCCCTCCTGCTGACCTTGGGCTGCCTGTTGCTCTCGGGGATGGATGGAGAAGCTCCTCCTCTTCCTGCCTCTAGAGCGGAGAGCATGGGGGCCTTCAGGAGAGGATTTCTGTGTTCAGTTTGCTGGTACCTTTGTTTTTTCCTTCTTCCTTCCTCTGTTTCCCTTTCTCGACCTCAAATCTACAGCAGAAAAGTAATACTCTCTGGCTTAGGCTAGGATGTACTGGTGTTCCATTTTTTCAAACTGAAAAAACGCTGGCTTAGTAAGCAGTTGGACTTCATTAACCAAGACTCGCAGGGGGTTAATTTTACTTGAGGAAGGAAGCCACCCGGGCAGCAGTTTCCAGGGGCAGAATTATCTGCCACAGGACAGAATGCTTGGAAACACGGACACAGAATCACTCATTTCCATTGTCATCCTGGATTGGAAAAAGAAATCAGTAATGTGATTTCCTCTCCCACCTTAAGATCCAAGGAAATGTTGCAGTTCCTTGACACATTCTGGATTATTGATGTTTTTCTAAGTATTCTCAGGAGGGAGAATATCTTGCCCTTTCTTTGGGGAGAAACACTTCAATTTCCAATGTAATCTAGCAGTGCTGAAAAGTGTGCATTTGTGTGTGTATGTGTGTGTTGAGAAGGTGAATCTTAAAATGTCATTTGGTCCATTTCCCTGTCTCTGGGCCACTTGACATCATTCAAGATAGGTCTCTTTTATTTGGAAAGAATAAAGTATTCTAAAGCTTTCTTTACAGCATGCATGATAAACTGGCTTTTTGAACCTGTATCTAAGAAACTTAATATGCTTAAAATCTAATTATTTTAACTCTAAAAAATAATTTTAATATACTTTTTTCTTATGAAATTTTCTGATACACACAAAGTAGAATGAATAGTACAATGAAATCTCATATACCCATTACCCAGATTCAACAATTACCAAGATTTTGCCAAATTTGCTTTATCTATTTCTTTTTTTGAATCTCTTTTTTAAAAAAATGTATTGTGGAATTATTCTGAGTCAAATCCCAGAAATATCACTTCATGTCTACATACTGCAGTATGCATCTATAAAAACTATGGCCATTGGCTTCCATAGCAATAA
The DNA here is from genome assembly GCF_041296265.1 of Equus caballus. Lineage (NCBI taxonomy): Eukaryota > Metazoa > Chordata > Mammalia > Perissodactyla > Equidae > Equus > Equus caballus. The sequence continues at coordinate 15,586,848 of NC_091705.1, forward strand.
GGCCAATTAATAATCATTTAAAAAACAATGATAACAACCATTAAACTGTTGGATGACAATTATGCACCAGGCACTCTACATATTGTTTCAGGCAGGCCATGTTTGTGACAAGAGACTGAAGTCCATTAGAACTCGTTTTAAAAGCACGATTTGTGCACAAATATGTCCCTGAACCAAGGACAACAAGGTAGTTGTAGTCAGGTTGAACCCAAGGGAATAAAACTAGATAATGGAAAGCTGTTGGCATTAGGGGCTTCCCTGAGCTGCCATGTGTTTCTCTGACAAATCAGTAGCGAGAGAAATCCTTGGCCCCTTTACTTGAGTTCTATCTTATAAATTCCTGCGTGTAACCTACTCCTACACAGCTGCCAGAGGGGCTCAGACCTCTGAGGGTATGCAGTCAGGCAGTAGTTATACCAACTTCCATCCGAAGCTTAATTTTTAACAAGACATTGCTAGCAACACAATTCTGAGACTTGCTGGTCTTGATGGTCAAGTTCTTTGTTTGTTTGTTTGTTTTTTGTTGTTTTGGTTGTTTTTCTTTTGAGGAAGATTAGCCCTGAGCTAACATCCACTGCCAATCCTCCTCTTTTTGCTGAGGAAGACTGGCCCTGAGCTAACATCCATGCCCATCTTCCTCTACTTTATATGTGGGACGCCTGCCACAGCATGGCTTGCCAAGCAGTACCATGTCGGCACCCGGGATTCGAACTGGTGAACCCCGGGCTGCCAAAGCGTAACTTGCGAACTTAACCGCTGCCACCACCAGGCTGGCCCTGATGGTCAAGTTCTCAAGTTCTAGTTTTATGGGATTGGGGTCACCCATCTCTATGTGTAGTTGTTTTCTTTCCAAGTCTCATCCCTCTGACACTGGAGGATTCCCAATAAAGGCGTTGGCAGCACAAATAGTGGAATACAAGGAACCCTTCATCTCTCCCGTTTGGGTGTGGATTCTTGAGGGATTGAGATGTGTACGCAGCTTGGAGTTGGAGGTGGGGATGGCTCCACGGGCAGAACTTACGACTTTAGGAGGACTTCATGAACAGAAAATGCCAGCTGCCATGCAGAATAGGTTCAGAGGGCTTCATCCTAACAGGGAGGGATGACTTTCATTCTCTCCACATAAATATCTTGCTACGTGTTCATTATGCTCAGTTGGCAAACCAGTTTCTTCTACCTTTGTTGGTGGGCCAAACAGATGACTCAAATCCAAGTACCTCAAATGGACTAACTAGAGTTTCTATGTTCCATTTTCATTATTTTGGGGAAAAGATCCAGTTGGCTCAGGACAGACTTGGCAGCAGGTGTCCACGCTTTGTCCAATCAATGGTGGCCAGGAGAGAGGAGGTGGATAGAGCTGCACAGGTCGCCCCTGGAGTTGGGAGAACAGTACTCAGAGAAAGGATTCTCGGATGCACAAGCATACCCGAAAGGTGTCGGTCATAACTAACTTAATCACCATGTATTCTATGTGGAAGATAACTTTATTCCCATTTTACAGAAAAGTTAGCTGAGGCTCAGGGAATTATATTGCCTAAGAATACATGTCTAGAGGATGTGAACCCAGCTCTACATGACTCCAAACCTCACATTCTTGCCAAACCCCAGTCTACATGATTCTCATCCTAATATTAATTTATTCATTCTGTAATTATTCCCTTAATTCTGTGGAGCTGAGCAGTTCCTTTTTATAACTTTCATCCTATTAGAAAAAGAGAGTGACTATTTCCATGTTGCAATGTGGGGGCCACAAAAATCACTTTAACCATTAGTTTCCAGCCCAAAGCTGAGGAATATGTCCTCCCATGGATGGACTCTCAAGAATGATAAAAGCCAGATTTTATCAGGGAGTCAGCAAACTTTTTCTATAAAGGGCCAGGTGGTAAATATTTTAGACTTTGTAGGCCATATGTTCTGTGTTATAACTACTCAACAGCATCAGTTTAGCACGAAATCACTAAAGCAAAAAGCTACGTATTACAGAGACAATATGTAAATGAACAAGTGTGGTGTGTTCCAAGAAAACTTTCCTTTGGCCACTGAAACTTGAATTTCACATAATCTTCATGTCACAAAATACTATTCTTCTTTTGATTTTTTAAAGCCATTTAAAAAATTAAAAACCATTCTTAGCTCTCAAACCATATAAAAATAGGTGGCAGGCTACATTTGGTCAGTTGCCCATAGTTTGCTGACCCATGGTTTACCTTATTCTCATCCTAATATTTATTTATTCATTCAATAAACGTTCAGAAGACACCAGCTATATCTTAGGCATTGTGGCAGACACCGCGTGTATGATGGAAACAGATACAGACCTTGCTTTCATAGACCTGACCATTAGTGGGAAGACAGTATTAATCAAATGATCACACTAAAATTTTAAAAATTACAATAGTGATAAAGGCCACTAAAGAAAAGAAAAAGGAATTTTGAGTATGCATTACAAGGGTAGGTGATTTAATTTGGGGCGAGGGGTGGGAGAAAACTCCTCCATAGTAAAGTAATACTCTCTAATCTCTCCCACAAGCACCACAGCCGAAATTAACATTGCTGACTGCCTCCCATCACGTTGAGCTTGTTAGCTCTGAAATGAGGGTTTGCTGTGGTTGTGTCTGGCCAGTCTTACCCACCTTTGCAGCTATGTGGATTTTCGTTGAGAGGAGCCATCCGACATTTGTTCCCACTGTATTTTATCTCATTTCTAACAAGCTGTCTTTTTAATTTGCCCAAGATCATATTGAATTCTAGTCTGGCCCCTTGAGCCTTTAGGAACTCCATCTAGTTTCATTTTGCTTGCCGTTTTAATCCTTATTAATCCCCAAGTCCTTCAGCCAGGCGATTGATAAAGATATTCTACACCCGGAATAAAATTTCTTTCCCTCTTGGGTGCGTGGTTCTGCTGCAGTTTTAAGAATCTAAAGATTGTTTATTCCATTTTCTTTGCTCAGAAGACCAGCAAATACATCACTCAGTTGATGCTAGTACTGTGCTCGGCTTAACCAAATGGGTCAGAATATACCAGGATACAGTGCTAGGATGTAAGATTTACTCATCTCCAAAGCATCTAGGTACTTGGTGCAGAATATGTCACTGAAATGACTGAAACTTGTTTAAACTCTAAACTCTCAGAGTCATAGTTGTAAATATTGGGCTTAGAGCCAGAAAGCATAAGTTCAAATTTTAGCTCTGCAACTTAACAGCTAGGTGACTGTCAGCCCTTTTAGGTTTCAATTTCTTCAAATGGAACAGGTGGATAACAATGCTTCTCCTACAACATCATAGGCTCAAGGTCTACAGCAATATGTTTTCATTAATTGGGAGCATCTTGTAGCTTCTTTGATAACAAAACCTAGCGGAGGAAGTTTTTGATGCTGAGGAAGATTCGCTCTGAGCTAATATCTGCTGTCAATCTTCCTCTTTTTTTTTTGCTTGAGGAAGATTAGCTCTGAGCTAACATCTGTGCTAGTCTTCCTCTATTTTGTATATGGGTTGCTACCATAGCTTGACTGACAAATGGAGTAGGTCTACACCCAGGATCCAAACCCACGAACCTGGGCCACTGAAGCAGAGCACATGGAACTCTAACTAGTAGGTCACAGGGCCCGCTCCTAGCAGAGGAATTTGATTAGTTGATTTGCATTTCCATGACTACTTGTAACATTCTGGGTGAAGACCCCAGAGAACATCAGTATAAAGAAGGCAATCAATTAAATTTAATTTGGTTATTGCACTGGTCACACAGTGTGGCAGTTTTTAAAAATGGCTGAAAACTCTTTGATATTCCTCCCATTGAGAGGTGGGGGTCTAATTCCCTCTTGTTGAATTTGGGTGGGTTTGTGTCTCACTTGTAAGCAAAAGAATGCAAAGAATCAATGCTCCTGACTTCTGAGGCAACATCAGTTGCCCTGGGTTCTCAGGGAATACTCACTGTGGGGAAGCTGGAAGTTAGGCACCCTGTAAGAAAGCTGACAACTCTGAGATGACCAGGCTGGGGAACATATGTCAGTTTGCCAGTCATTGGCTCCAGCTGAGCCCAGCAGACAGCCTGCTCCAACTGCCAGCCATCTGAGTGAACCATCTTCCATGTCCTGCCCAGTCAAGCCTTCAGATGACTTCAGCCCAGCCAACCTCTGATTGCACCTGCATGAGAGACGTCAAGAGCTCACTGCGCAGTTGGGCTGCTCCCAAATTTCTGACCCACAACCAAGAGCAAAACATTGAAGCTGCTGTGTTTCTGGGTAACTTGTCATGTAGCAATACTGCCAGTAGTAATAACCAGAACCTACAGTCAGGATAGCAAGTGAATACTATGTAACCACACCAGCGTGGTTGGTGGAGATGCTGGTGCTGGTGGTGAAACAACACAGCTTTAAAATGTTAGATTTACACATATCGATTGTGACTTTATTTGTGTCACTAGGACAGAATCAAACAAGAAGCATAATGGAAGCTATGGGTTGAAGTCCAAGTTCCAGTTGCTTCCCATGCCCATTGGGGTGTTGGAGATAACATTTTAAGTGTGGCATTGACTCTTTTGGGCATATAATAACGATGACTGCTTAACACTGTCAGGCAAGGTCTGGTTTTTACTTCTATATGTTATCTATGAAGCACAGACCACATCTGAACCTTAGCTACCACTTTAAAATGTGTACATGTGCTTATGATCAAAAACTGAAAGAGGTGAGACAGGAGGAAGAGGAGTCCAGTTATAAATAGATCTGTCCAAACCCCACTTTTGTAAGACTATCTTAACCTGATTGACTTTGATTGGCAACATATAACAAAATCCAAGATTGAACTTTTTCAAAAGGATATGAGAAGTACGGTGGTGATGCATTACCTGAGATCTCTAAACTTTGAGAGGTCTCCGCAGGGGTCCTTAAGTGTTTCATTTGATTTTCAAGGAAGTATTTGATTGAAGTATGACATATATATAGAAAAGGACACTAAGCACAGCTTGGTGAGTTTTTTACAAGCTGAGCACACCGGGGAGCAAGAGCCCAGGTCTGGAAACAACCTTACCGGTTCTCCAGGAGCCTTCTTGTCCCCTCCTCCAGTTCCACCCGACCTTCAAAGGTAACACCATTCTAACTTCTACCACAATAGAGTAACTTGGCCTGTTTTTGAACTTTGTGTAAAAAGAATCGTATATCACATATTGTTTTGTTCTGGCTTCTTTTGCTCAATATTATGTTTGTGAAGTTCATACATGTGGTCAGATGTAATTGAAATCTGTTCGTTCTCATTGCAGTATATAGTATTCTATTGTGCCAATATACCATGATTTATTTATCCATTCTTCTATTGACGGTCTCCATGGATGTCTACTATTTCATTCAGCCTTATGAAGAATTTGCAGCTTTAGTTGGAATCAGCCCACTGAAGATCTTAAGTATCCAATGTGGTAGCTTTTTTGGAATACGGGCTCACTGGGATCTTACTATCAATCTCCCACTATGGACACTGTCTGAATGGCAACCATTGTCTTTGATGAATTTTTTAATGGCAAAAAAAAAAAAAAAAATGTGGAGTAGGCTTATCTCTACCATGTTAATGACCCTGAGTGAGTGGCTAAAGTTCTCTGGGCCTCAGTATCCATTGGGATACAGCTTTGAAAATGTCAGTGGTTCTTGTTGAGGGTAAGTTTATGACAGGGAAAACACTGAGCCGAGGAAATCATTGCACTCATGAGGTTTAACGGGAACAACCAAATCAAATTTCTGAATTACATGGTTTGCAGTTTTTGTGGGCTTGTGAAGGATAAGTTCGTGTGAGCTTCAGAAGCCATGCCATGAGGCAACTCTCTTTATGTGAAAATATCAAGTGACAATAGATGCATGTTAGGACATAGAATCCATGCAATTCACACCTGTTTGAAAAAAGCAAGCTTACTACCACTTTCCAACAGCAATGATGACTGCAATAAACAGGAGGTCTTCCAGCATCAAGAAGGGTTTGGGGCAGGAACAGCCTGTGACATGTGGCTACAGTATGGACCCCCATCTGACTAGTTGACTTTTCTTTTGTATAAAACTTGGGGAATTTGTGTTAAACCTAAAGATTCTCTTCACATGATTCTTTGCTTAGACTCCTCACACACATCTTTGTGCGGTACTATTTTAGGTTGAATTCTACTTTAGCAACCTCTGATTAATCCAGCATCAACCCTATGTGTTGCCCCAAGGTGAATTCATTCTTTCAGGAAGTAGTTTCTTCAAACCTAGACATTGCTTCTTGCTTGGGTCATTTTGTGATTTGTGGGGGCAATTTTGTATTAATTGGGGTAACATAAACTGCTGTAACAAATAATCCCTCAAATATCATGTTTCGACATAAGAGACATTTATTTCTTGCTCACATGAGTGTCTAATGCTGGTGTTCCTGGTCAGAGGGTGGGCCTTCCAGATGACATCCAGTAGTTCAGTTTCCTTCCATTTTGTGTTTCTGCCTCCCCAGAGCCTCAGAGTTCTCTACAATTTAGATGGCAAACAAAGAAAGAGAAAACAGAGAAGATATTTTGGTCTGGAAAGGAAAGGACACACATCACTTCCACTCACTGGTGGGAACTAATCATATGACCCTGCTTAAATGCAAGAGATTCTGGGAAATGTAGTCTCTTGTGGGACAGCTGCTGTCCAGTTAAGCACCATATCACAGAATAAGGAGCACAAATTTTGGTGGAGAGCTAGCTGTCTGTTCTACAGAAAGTGTGGGATGTTACATTTTACCTTATTTTACAAAAACCAATTATAATAACAGCTACCACTTGGGTTTTAAATAAAGTATGTGAATGTAACACTTCAAAATTGAGTGTGCAAAAAATAACAATTTTATTTCCTGTAACTCGAAATGATTTGCATTTTGAAGTTCTATCCCTCTATTACAGCAGGATCATTTAATTTGGGGGGGGGGGGCGGTCCTCTAAGGTATTCCATTCCCAGAACTTATGCCAGGGTTCTAGAATGAATTTCTGATATGTTGGGGGGCAGGGCAGGAATCTTGTCATTGATTCATCTGTCAACATAGGTCCCCGTGAGATGTTCACTATAGCAGAAGAGGTGCCCTTTAGTTTTAATGATTTTGTCCTGCTATTCTCAGGACATGGGAATTTTTCCACATCTCCCAACAAATGAATCCCCTAGCAAAGAAGTTCTGAGGGAGTAGGGTTTCCCATTGCTCTGAGATTCCAAATCCCTCTCAAACATCTCTCTCCTAATCCTAACACCAAATAGAGTTTAGCATCTTAACAAGAGTAATCCTTCTTCTTTCAAGTTTCTGGTCAAGAAGTTTTGTCTAAAACCAAATCCTTCCCTTTTTCTGAAGTTTAGGCTGTTCCTCAAACATGCAAAATATATTACTGATTCCAGACCTTTGCACTTTTCATCAGTAATGGATCCCCAGCACTTAAAAACAGTACTTGGGGCATTTTCATCACTCAATAAATATTTGGGGAATGAATTACCTTTGAGACAGATGATATTATCCTCATTTTACAGAAATGAATACTGTGACTCAGAAAGCCTAAGAAATCTGCAAAATGTTCTAAAACTGGTAAATGAGAGGGCCGGAATTTTAACCCAGGCAGTCAGTCTGCATTCATATTTATTTTAAAAATATGATATAAATAGTCTGCCTTTTCCCGATTCACCTGTAGTGCATTAGAGAGAGCCCTGGGACTAGGAATATGAAAACTCCCTGTCTTACTATATTTGTGACTTTGGGCAAATCACTTAACCTCACTATGTCTCGGTTTCCTCATCTGTGGAGTAGAAATAATGATACTTCCTTCATGGGTGACTGGGAGATTTAGAGAGTGATGAGTTGAGCACTGAGAAGGTAGGTAATTATGTCAATTATCTGTGGTTGCAACAATACACAACAGTGTAACAGATAACCATACAACCACAGTGGCATACAACAATAAATTGATTGCTCACACATCTGAGGTTCAGCTGGGCAGCTCTGCTGATCTTGACTAGACTCATTTATGTATCTGGGGTTAGGCTGGCTGTCAGCTGATCTAGGCGGGCCTTGGCTGGAATGACTGAGTGATTCGCCTCTGTTCCATTTATGTCTCATCCTCTGGCAGGTTAGCCTGAAAATGTTGTCATGGTGATAACAGAGGCATAAGAGAGCCATGGAAATACATAAATTCTCTGAAGTCAAGGCTCAGAAGCAGCACATCATCACTTCCACTGCATTCTGTTAACTGAAGCAAGTCACACAGCCCAGCCCAGCCCGGACTGAAGGACCGGGGGAATTGACACTGTCTCTTTAGTAGAAGGAATTGGAAAGTCATATGGGAAGGAGCATGGATATAGAGAGGGAAATTAATTGGGCCATTAGCATGCTCAGTCTTCCACAGTAATCAATAAACTTTAGTTCAATGTGAGATGCATTTGGGCATATTAAAACCTCGAATCCACTTAACAATCCCTCTGGAATCAATTTCACCAACTTATTTTAACCTTTTCCTCTTCTGTCCCATAGGATAAATCTCTAGCTACCCTCTGGAAAGGGAAAAGGTGGATGGATACCTCTCAGTGGAGAAAGGCCTTCTTTCTAACTGGAGACAGTCCCTTACTGCCCATATGTCCACAATGGGTAGATTACCAAAGTCTGTCTCACCCAGTCAAAGGAAAGTCACTCTCTTGTCTCTAAGTAAGGTTTAAGCATTTCTGTATTCAGAGGGACAGGCAAAAATTCCGTCATCATAGTGATCTAGGCCACTATTGACCTCCTTCTTCTGTATACAAGTGGCACAGTCTCAGTGCAGTGGGCACACTCTTGATGTTCTAACAGACCTTGCTCACTTCCTGACCTTTCTCCATTGTGCTGGCTCTGAAGATGAGTATGGGGTTAGGTGAGCCCTGAAGTCATGCTGTGATGGGAAAGGCAGTGAGGGACTTCTACTCTGGACTCCTGTTTGTTCTCTCCCAGAATATCTGAAATAAAACATCCCTCACATTACAAGGCTGATTTCCTTCTGAAATCCCCATCTGGTCTCTCTGTAGTATTCGTAATCCTTCTAGTAATATAATTAGGACTTTTTTCTAGGAAACAAATTGCTCTGGCCCTATTTGCTAAAAGAGCATTTGCCTTCTACCTGTTCTGGGTTTCATTATGAAGTATTTCTTACACTAACTTGATTTTCCTAATAGCCTTGAGCTTGGTAGGTAAGCGGTCTTGGTTTATAGCCCACCCCCAAATCCCTTTCCATAACAACAAGACTTCAGTAGGGGCATCTTCCTGTTTAAAACTTAACCACATCTTTTCTTCTTTGTATACTCCACTGTGTAATTTATGAAGAAGTGTCTTTATGGGCATGCTTTGTTGACTTAATATGTAACGAGCAATTTCCCTTCCATTAAGTTGACATCTAAAATGTTATTTTTATTCCTAACAAAACATCCCATTGTACATATGGACAGAAATTTGTTTAATGCAGCCTTTGTGTTGAGCATCTAGATGTTTTCTGGTTCTGTAAACAAAAGAGAAAGTGCTAGGTGTCATATTTCCACAACAGATTCTTACAGATGAACTACTGTAACCGCTTTAGATAATTCCACCGTCCAGGTGGCAGAGTTTAAAAGCTCTTATAACAGACACCTGGTTATTATCCCAGAGCCTCAATTCATCCTAACCACGCTAGGCTATAATCCTCTACACAGGGAGTCTTGAAAACCTACCTCCCCGTGAAGAGAAGGGTGGGAGCTCTCTAGCCCATTTCTGTTGATCAGGATTTTCAACAATTGTACCTTGCTTGGCCCCCACAATGGTGTTATGAAGAAGGGGAGACAGATGTTGCTATCCCTGTCTTTAAGAAGGGGCTTCTGAAAAGATAAGCACTGGTCCAGGTCACAGTCCTACAAAGTGGTGGGGTCTGTCCTCAAGGTCAGACTTTCTGATTCCCAGGGTGGGATTTTCCACTGCAGTATGTTGCAGGAACTTATTTTACTAACAATCATCATCATAGGTAACCTTTATTGGGAGTTGATTATACGTAGACTGTGTTCTCAATGCTTTACGTGTCTTAATTCATTCAATCTTCCAAATAATGTGGTAGATGTTGTTGTTATTGTTATAATTATTATTATTATCATCCCCATTTTACTGATGTGACAAATTGAGAAAGATTAAATGATTTGCCAAAGTCACATGGCTGGTGATTAAGAGAGCTGCAATTTGAACTCAGTTAAGAGCCCAAGCTCTTAACTCCTGTGATTCATGGATCAATATTGTCTGATCTACATAGCTTAAGGTAACCACAAAGTCAACCTGGAACCTCACTTCTTGATAGTGTTACCATATTAAATCTTGGTAAATTCATCATCTTCTCTTTCTTTTTTTTTTCATAATTATCCTGCATGCACACACACACCTACACAATTGGAATGATACTCCACTTATCTCCAGATTACAATGCAAAGAACGTTCTTATGATGAAAACAAAGTAATCCTGCTTGGTAATCCTTCTCTCCCCCTACAAACCCCTTCTGCGCCAGATCTCCTGTCTCACTGTCTCAGCCATAAATGATAAATTAGTTTCTTATCTGGATTTTATTTCTACTTCTTTAAAACAATACTTATTGTTTTCTTTTAATTGCAAGCATAGCATATATTTACTGAAAAAAATAGGGAAAACAGAAAAGTATGAGAAATAACGTAAAACCACCCATAATCTCTCTGGTCTGTGGAGACAACCACTGGTAATATTTTTGCTATCTTCTTCTGCCTATCCATCCTACAAGCAGATCACACCACAGTGCCATTTTGTGCTGGCTTTTTTCACTTAATGTATCATGAACATTCCCATGTTTTATTAGCTACAGTGTGACTTCCAACTACATAATATCCCCTTGTACTAATTAATATAGTAATTTAATTAATACACTTAGATAAGCATCCTTTGAGCACATGTGGGTTCCACTCCTGATGATCTTTTTTGGAAACGATTCCTAGAAGTGGTATTGCTGGATCTAAAGTGTATGTTTTTACGTTCTTGGTAACAGTTGTCAAATTCTTCTCTAGAAATACGTACCAGTTGGCACTTTCATGAGGGCTGAGTGCCTGAGCCCTTTTTGAGCCTGCCTGTACAAGGACCCCAGCTGCTTTGTACTTTCCTAATCTACATCTGGCTGTTCCAAGCCATGTGGATGACATATGTACTTGCTGCGGGACCACTTACACCCAAGTCCCACAGGCAAGTAGATTCATCTCTGCTCACTCTGAGGTTGACTGAGCCCGTTTCACAGTGACCAAAGGAGACCTACCCATTAGGAAATGATCTCTCTCCTACAGGCTCAGGGAGGCAGACCCTCTTTTCTTCCAGCCACCTGGCACCCTATTTTGGAAGAGGCCAGATGAGGCTACCCTCTCTGATTCTATCATTGCCACCCAGCCAGCCTTTGATTTTTGTAAGGACACACTTCTCCCGATTCAGCTTTTCAACAAGTTCAGAAATACCTATGTAATTAGTTCTTCTTAGAACCTGTATCACAAAAACTCTGATAAAATGAAAGCTGGCAGTAAAGATTTCAAGGTAAATGAAATCCCTGTCTTAAATTGTGTCTGTTCACGGAAATACTTATTGATATGCTAGATGTTAGATGGTAAGACACAATGCCTGCCTTCAAGAGGTCACAGTCTGGAAAAAGAGGCAGATAACTAGACCAGTACAGAGAGTAACTGAGGCATATGCAATTAGCAGAATGTTACACAGAACTTTTTCCATTGTTTTTGAATGATAGACAGTAAGAAGTAAATACTACACAGAAACTAAAGAGCTACCAGAGACATCTCAGAGGGAAGAGCACCAGTTTTGCTCCTCCAATCATCTCATGATCATTTGCCTACTGTCAGCTGATATAAAAGGAGTTAGTGGAATTGGAGACTTTGGGATTGAATTTCCAGGTGGAAAGGTACTCCTTCCTGTAGGACATGGGAAGGGGATGTTCTTCCTTCCTCCTAGCCAGGTGAGAAGGGCTTGCAAGACTGGTTACCTGGGAGAAAGAGGGACTCACTTTCTGTGCCTGACTGCTCTGTGCTTTTGCTGTTCTGCTCATTGGACATTTTGAGCAGGCTAAAGTAACTGGTGAGAGATGACACAGGGTGTAGAGCAGGCCCACCTCCACTTTGGGCACAGGGAAGTTTCTTGAGTTTCTGGATGGGCCAGTTGCACAATGGAGGCCTGATCTGAAGCCATCTTTCCATTATCCCAAGATGTAGAGAGACAGAGGGACAACAGCAGGAGGAGGCTGTGAAGAATATCCTGGAGAGCCGGAGATGGAGAGATGGAGGGGTATCTGATGAGGTCCCACTGGAGCGCAGAACTTCTTCCTTCCAGGGAACTACGTCCTTGGAAATATCTTCACAAGCACCCCACTAGGAAGTCAACATTCGGACATCAGGGCAGGATCACAGCAGCACCAGTTACGATGTCCTCCCTGCTCCTACTTCCCTGGGTGTCTGGATCATTGGCTATAGTCTCAGCCATTCTAAGTGACTGAGCAAGAATGACTCACCTGAACTATACATTTCTATGTCTTGTCCAAAGCTGTGGCCAAAGACATCGTCCACTCTGCAAATATCTAGACAATAGAAGAGTTTGATTCTTGGGAAGAATTTGCCTCAAGAGACGAAACTGGCGTCAAGTCATAAATCCAACATGCTTTCCCTTTTATTTTAACTGCCAATATCCTCAGGACCAAGTCCTTGCCCAGTAGTGGCAATTAGCCCATCTCCTGCATCTAGGTACATCACCCTTTGCTCTCTTTAAGTGGCTTCTGCCCTTCTAATGGTGCTATTTGACAATGTGTTTCATTTTGCAAATAGTCTTAGGCCACTTTCTAAGTTTTGAGGCAAACTTGAGTTGTGTGTGTATCCCAGTGTGAGACGTGAGGAGTCACACAGTGACGGTGGTCCTTAAATCTAGACCAAAGGGGATCTGCTGTCCAAATAAACAAATGACTATAGCTGAAAGCAGAGTGTAAACATGACTCTAACTGGTGGATTTGCGGAGCAAGCATAGTTCCTGTTTTTTTTAAGAAATCAGCCACAGTATACTCTTACATATATGTTTATGTTCTCAGGTCTCTGTAGTTAGAAAAAGCCCTAATTTGTTGTGTTTGTTTTTAGCTTTAACCAGAAAACATTACCACCTGAAGCCAGTCAGGAAATATTAGTAAAAATATTTATTTCTGTGATTCTTTTAAATAATCAAAGCCAATATATTTGAAAGTACAAGAGCAATAAAATATTTTCCAAATTTCTTATGGGGCACTGTTTGCTTACTGACTCTCTGGGCACCTGCTCTGGGCCTGATCCTGAGGATACAAGAGGGACCACAATGGATGTGGGTTTGCTTTCACAGAGCTGTGTGTCCGGCAAGGCTGTTTGTAGTACAGATGGTTGTTCCTGTTACTGTTAACTCATTAACCATAATAACTTTGTTTGGTCTCAATAATTTTGTAACAAATTACCACAAAATGTAGCAGCTTAAAACAGCCACTTAATTTTTACTCATAATTTTGTGGATCGGAAATTTGGGAAGGGCTCTCTTGATGTCTCTCATATAGTTGAAGTCAAATATCAGTGGGGCTAGAGTCAACTGATGGCTTGACTGGCTCAGATGTCCACAGTGGCTCACGTGGCTCACAGTGTGTACTGGCTGTCAGCTGGGAGCTTACCTAGGCTGCTGATCGGAGGACCTGCGCATGGCCTTCCCAACATGGTGGTCTCAGTGTAGTTGTATTTCTTTTTTTTTTTTTTTAGTAAAGATTTTATTTTTTCCTTTTTCTCCCCAAAGCCCCCCAGTACATAGTTGTATATTCTTCATTGTGGGTCCTTCTAGTTGTGGTATGTGGGACGCTGCCTCAGCGTGGTTTGATGAGCAGTGCCATGTCCACGCCCAGGATTCGAACCAACGAAACACTGGGCCGCCTGCAGCGGAGCGCGCGAACTTAACCACTTGGCCACGGGGCTAGCCCCAGTGTAGTTGTATTTCTGATGTGGTAACTGGCTTCCCCAGGACAAGCACCCCAAGAGAAGCAGCAGAAGCTGCATGGGCCTTCTGCATGGCCTTTGTGTTCTCTGACCCAGCTTTGGAAACAGTGTCACTTCTGCTGCATTCTACTGATTACAATCAAGTCATCAAGACTAGCTCAGATGCCTGTGAAGGGGACGTAGAACTTACCTTTTGATGGGAGGAGTCCCAAAGAATTTGAAGTCATGTTTTAAAACCACCATAACCATTATCTGGAAGAGAGATTTTTCATGCAGTGTCTCGTCTCACAAGATTTATGCATCTCTTTAGGGAACCTATGGCAGACGATACTTAAACATGAGGGGAATTTGAATCTACACAAACAAAGCTGCCTCTGCTCTCTTTCCCTCTACAGTTTCTGAAAAGCTAACTGAGGCAACGTTTTCCCCAATTATTCCATTTAATATCAGTCTTCTTAATAACTATTTTGGGACAAAAACCTAAGCTGTCGCAACCAGTACTGGCACTATTACCTGAGGCATGTTGGAAAAGGGGGAATTTGGCTCTGCTGAAACAAGAGCTTCCGTCTTTGGGCTTGCCAGTACAAAAGCTTGTGGGCATATTTACTCTTTGTCCCAGTGCAGAGTTCAGAGAACTGAAGGTTATTAAGAACAGCAGGTGTCACATACATGTCGTATCACAGAAACCCCCCCTGAGGTCGAGTCCCTGAGTCATTAATCTATTTCTGCCTATAAGCTTTCTGGGTTTCTTAAGTGTAGACTTCCTCACTGCCCCCTGGCCCCCTCCACTTTGGAAGGAATTTTACTGAGAAACAATGTGTCTCTGACACAGTTTTGAGGATGCTGGTTTCTCCTTTCCAAGATCTTTAAGAAAACCTTTTTAACTAACATAACCTTTAGAACTAGTTGGGGGTGTAGATATTATTATATCACTTTTGTCATGGCCTCACTGAGCAAGAAGCCTCTTGAGACTTCTCTCTCCTCCTCAAATTGTCCAGAATTCCAGTGTGGATGGGTAACTAGCTCAGGTCAAAGGAGTCAGTCCTATTTCCCATCGCCAGGCAGAGAGGGGACTGGAGGTCCGGAACAATCTAAAGCTTTTGCTTTTCTGGCACATGGTGTGGCGGCTGAACACAGGTCTCACACAGCCCCGTGCACACCTGCCCGCGGCTGTAGGATGCTGGGCTGAAGCTTTTAGGCGTTAGCACTGTGCATCAGCTTAGTTGCCAAAAGTCACCTTTGTTTGGTGTTTAAAGCAGGTAGTTTTTAACCCTTAGACCAAGACCCTCAGAAGAAATACATTTTACAACACGATCCAGGACACACATGCAAACAAAAAACTTCATGAAATGATGTTAACCCTACGATATGCAACACATTCTGACACTTTAAAGTCTATTCTTCCTTTTTTAAACGCTGATCGTGAACTGCTAAATTGATATCATGACCCACTGTGCTAGTCTGCTCAGGCGGCCATGACAGAATACCAGACTGGGTGCGTAAAACACAGAAGTTGATTTTCTCACAGTTCAGGAGACTGGAAGTCCAAGCCCAAGGTGCTGGCCCGTTCAGTTCCTCAGGGAGGGCTCTCTTCCTGGCTTGCAGATGGCCATCTTCTCATTGTGTCCTCACAGCTTCCTTGATCTTTCATGATTTACAAACCACGCTGCAGCTTCCTCTTCACGTTTGCTGCAATCCCCTTTCTTGCACACGTCTGTGTGGCTTGCTTGCTCGTGTCCCTCAGGTCTTGGCTTGAATACCTTTGCTGCCTTCCTCAGCCATCTTATATAAAATAGCCAGACATCCCCCAGCTCCAGCTTTCGTGTCCTCCTTATTACGCTTCATGAATGAGTGGAGAGATCCTCGAGCATTGAGGTGAGTAGTAAAGATAAGTTGGAAATGACAGCCCCTCTTTCAAAGAAATTTTTTCCTCCCTAGGGTCTCCATAGCACCAAACAAAACAGATTCCGTTTTAGAGGATATTCTTGGTCCCTTCCACATAGCAGGCAACAACAAATAATGAAATGTTTTTTCAAGGCCAAATGAAGAAATGAAGCAATTAGTCCTGAGATTCTGCCTCCTAACTAGATGGCATAGATGGTGGTACAGAAGGCGTTGTCCTGCTTTGCTAATCCAGTGGACTCAGTGAACGCTCTGATGGCCTGTGGTTGTTTCATTTGGAGTAGGCTCAGCAGCTTGTCACTTGTGACTATGGCTACTGGCCATAAACTAGTCTTGGCTTCAGACTGGGCATAGCTTGGCCTGTGCCTCAGAACCTTTATGACTGTGCTAAAATAGGGCGAGGCAGAGGACACTTCTAAAACAACAGAAAGGGCAGAGCACAGAAAATAACCTTGGCTAACATTTACTGATTACTTAGAATATGCCAGAGACCATGCTGTGGCCCTCACATAGCTTTCTCTTTTAGTCCTCACCACGGCTCCATGAGGAACATGCCATCTCTATGTTAAAGATGAGACAACTGAGGGGGTAGCACATCCTGAGGAATTTGCTAGAAGAATTAGAATTGTCCTTTTTGCAGAGCATTTCCTCCGTGCTCTTACTCCAGTCTTGTGATGCTCTGTGGCATGCCAGGAGCATGTGTCTTCATCCCTGATTAAAGGTAAGGGAGCTAAAGATGGGAGGCCAAGTAGTTCCCAAGGTTAGAGACTGGGCTGAGACTGGGCACCATATCACATGAGTCCAAATATCTCCTTCTCTGCCCACATACCACACCTGAAGCACTACTTCACCAAGAAGGTAGACTAACACTGCTGGCAATAATGTACAACCAGCAAACAAATAAAACAGGCCACTGCCAAGAGGCCCCAAATGTGAGGCATTCATTAGTTTGGAGAATTTTAAATGGCCCTGGGCTTTGAAGCCCAAAAACCAGGGTAAATGTTCCAATCACCCGGTGGTGGGGTCACTTTAGGCAAGTTTGTTAATTTAAGAGGCACAGAGATCTGAACATTGTCAATTAGCATTTACGTACTTCCGCTTCTCCCTATGCACAGCGAAGTTGGAGGCTGAGTAGCTAGAAGGATGCAGTGGGTCCCTGTATCGTCGACTCTTGTGGTGCCTACAAACAATTTCCCAGAATGCAACACTACCAGCTGTTGGCAAACTACATCCAAGGGGCCAAACCAGGCCACACCCATTCCTTTAGGGGCAGTCTCTGGCTGCCCTCCACCGCAAGCTGAGTTGTTATGATGGAGACCTCAGGGATCACAAAACTGGAAATATTTGCTATTTTTAGAAAAAGTTTCCTGACCCATACTTCAAACTTCCAAATGCCCGTCATAGTAGAAGGATGATGGCCACCTCTCTCCTCCGCCAAGGCCTTGTGCCCTCCCCAGTGTCTGCCCAGGGGTCATTGCACACCTACAGCTGTATCTAGAGGAAATAGCACCTCTACCCTTCGTGTCCTCTCAGCACCCAGACTATGCTGAAGGGAACCTGCTTGCTGAGGAGAGGCAATTCCTTGCCGAGTCACTACAGAGAAGAGAAGCCAGTGCAGGGTGAAGCAGTTCTTGCTCCCTCATTAGCCCCAAGTGCCAATGTGTTGCTCCAGCAGCAGCAACTCTGATTGTGGCCTGCCTCTCAGCCGGGGGAAATCTAGTGCAGGGAGCTCTCAGCCAAGCTGCCCGAAGCTCCCTGGGTTCCATCAAGGGCTGGGGAGATGGGCAGGATTGCGATGCTTACTGCCTCATAGGCCGGGATGGATGAGTGCTGCATTGAGAGGACAGTGATTTAGAAACAAGGTTGGGGGTGGGGTGTGAGTTTCTCCAGAGAGGGCTGGCCTCATCCTTGCTGGCAAAGCTGTCCATAATTAGGGGTCAGGAGTGTTGGTGGCGGCACCTATATCCTTGTTTCCCAGTGTCAAGAGAAAAAACTAAGACAATTTAGTAACAAGTTTGACGTCCTTTATTCATGGGAAACCAACCCATGGATTGGGGGAGTGGTGTGCTTCACAAGCAGAGGAGCACTCTTCCCGAGGGATTTTGGGCAACAGCAAGTTTTACCGTGTGAGAAGGGGTGAGACAAGAGACAGGAAAACAGGGCATGATTGGCCAGGAGGTGGGGGATTTCCTTAAAAGTCCAGTGGGTCCTATTTTCGAGGGTTGGGTGAGCTAGCTAAAGTCGAGTTGGAGGATTTGATTGGTGTATGTTAGGTTTCCTTGACAGGCGTTTCTCATAAGTGCAGGCTGATTGGGTTTACAGTTGTGATGTGGGCTGGGCCACTGGTGGGGGGAGCCTCCATTTTGTGGGTCCTGATATACAAATCAACTTTATCATCAGCTTTGTGATGAAGGCTGGTCTTTCTCAGGCCAAGGGCCTTGAACCATTAGATCTATTCCAGCCCCAAGGATTACAGCTGCTTTCACACTGAGGCAGGACCAGTCCCTCTTTGGGATCTCAATCATTGCCATTCCTTCATCTTCTACCAAGGGCATACAGGAGTCTCCCCCCACCTCTCTTTATGAGTCCCCCACCCTTTTTAACCCCCCTCTCTTCGGACAATGGTGCCAACAGACCTCCATGTATGTAATTAAGGTCATTACTTTTGTGATTTGGGGCTGATAGAGGGAAATCTGCTTCATGATGCATTTTTTGGGTCTGTGCTTGGAGTAGCTAGAAACAGTTCTCATGAGGGAGGAAATCCACTGAATTGTACTCAAATAGCCCAAGTCTCTGGTAAAGGCGGCTGCAGCCTCAGAATCAGAAGGTTGCTAAGTAAGCAAGAGAACCAACAGTCACTGCAGGAGAGCTGTGTTCAGGTCTGTTGCCTTCCCCAGCCCTGGCACAGTGGTTGACATAGCAGGTGTCAATAAGAATTCGTCATGTAAATATATGATCAAGAGAAATTAGTATTACTGGTTTAAGTGTCCACTAAAAGTGACTTACAGCCCAGTGTCCACCACCACTGTGATGCAGTGGTGCTAGGTGGGCACTGCTAAGTTTTGTTCTTATGTGGTTATTTTTACCCATGTTTCCAGGGTTAAACTACTTCTGTTCTGCTTTCCGCATCCTTCATTTTGATATGTTGATACATTTAATCAAGTTCCAATGCCCTCATGCTAGTGTTTATCCCAGGTGGTAAGAAGGAGTTTCCTTTTGGGAGCTTTGTCTGCTCAGAAATGCACAGGAGAAAGTGGCACTCAGGTTTAAAATGTGAGATCTCAAGTAGAACCTAAGAATAAGTTTTAGGGATTTAACAAGATTGTACACAGACCCCTGGATTTGTGTGTGCCTTTCTTTGGGGACAGAGTCCAGATTTAATCAGATTCTTAAAGGGGTCAATGACCACCAACCAGTTAAGTTTATAGGATTCTATTTCTTTCCATATCGTCTCCAACCAATTGTGCATATTGTGCTGTTTCCTGTTTAAAATTTCTTAAGAATTAGCTAAAATAAAAACTACAGAATCATGTGGAACCTCTAAAAGTGATTTATTGGGCATTAATTGAGTACCTACTGTATGTCATTCACAGTACTAGCATTTTAGTCACTTTGAGCTGCTATAACAGAGTACCATGGACCGGGTGGTTTACAAACAACGGAAATTTATTTCTCAAAGTTCTAGAGGCGCGAAGTCTGACATCAAGATGCCAACATGGTTGGGTTCTGATGAGAACCCTCTTCTGGGTTGTGGCCTGCCTACTTCTCATTGTGTACTAACATGGCTGAAAGAGAGCAAGCTAGCTCTCCAGCCTCTTCGTGTAAGGGCACTAATCCCATTCATGAGGGCGCCACCCTCATGATGTAATCTAACATTATGTGAATTTAAGGTGTGCAACATGTTGATTTGATACATTTATATATTGCAATATGATTGCCATTGTAGGGTAGCCAGTTTCTCTGTCACATCGCATAATTATCATTTCTTTATTGTGGTGGGAATAATTAAGATCTAGTGTCTTAGCAAGTTTGACGTTTATAGTACAATATTGTTGTCTATATTCATTACACAGTACATTAGATATCTAGGACTTATTTATCCACTAATTGCAAGTTTTTACCCTTAAACAACATCTGTCACATTCCCCCACCCCCAGCCCCTGGTAACTACTGTTTCATTCTCTGTTTTTATGAGTTTGGCTGTTTTAGATTCCACATGTAAGGGATATCATATAGCATTTGTCTTTCTCTGTCTGACTTATCCCACTTAACAAAGGCCCTCAGGGTCCATCCATGTTATCACAAATGGCAGGATTTCCTTCTTTCTCACAGCTGAATAATATTCCATTGTGTAAATATATATCATATCCTTTTTATCCATTCATCCATGGATGGGCATTTAGGTTGTTCCCACATCTTGGCTATTGTGAATAAGGCTGCAAAGAATATGGGAGTGCATATATCTCTTTAATATCCTGTTTTCATTTCCTCTGGGTATATACCCGAGGAGAATCTAAAGTTGAGGAAAGGCTTCTGCGAAGAGTAAACTCTTGGGAAAATCTCTTACAGAGTTACAGAACATTATCTGAGAAAAGGAAGTGAGGTGTGGGAGCTATTCTGGAGAAGAAAATAAGTATTTAAACATGGAGTTGTGAAATTATATGACATATTCTAATAGGGCAGTGGGAGGTAAAGTCATAGAGACAGTTTGAGCCTTATTAGAAAAGCTATGAGTTTAAGCAGACAAAGATATAATAAGATATGTGCTTCGAAAGCTCATTCTGCAAACATTATTAGAAGGGTTTGTTGCGGCTGAGGTCTTGACCAATGGTGATGTCGTGGTGGGAAGGAGGAAAATGGAGACAAATGCAATTCTTGGGAGATGCTGATGGAGAAGGGAGAATGACTTGGAGATTAATTGTGTGTGGGTGAAGGAAGTTTTGAGTCTATGGTGAGTTCCAGTTTCTGTGCGGAATAGTTTGGATGATAGACAAA
This sequence comes from Equus caballus, assembly GCF_041296265.1. Taxonomy (NCBI): domain Eukaryota; kingdom Metazoa; phylum Chordata; class Mammalia; order Perissodactyla; family Equidae; genus Equus; species Equus caballus. The sequence continues at coordinate 15,607,755 of NC_091705.1, forward strand.
GATCTCATTCACTTACACAGGTTTGGAAAAACACTGTGAGTTTAATTATAACACATTTAAGGAGGTTGAGGAGCATATGACTATTCAGGTGGAGAGAAATTCAGTAGATACTTGTATACAGGTCTGGAACCCGGGATATAATACAGGTCTGGAAGCATACACTTGGGAATCCTTAACGTATATGTGATAGTTCAGTTTGGATGAGGACCCAGTGAAATCTGCAGAGTGAAAATAAAAAATAACTAAGTACAGAGTTCTGAGGAGTGCTGGAATTTAGAGACTGTGGGGACACATGAAGATTCTGAAAAAATTAGAGAGAAGGGTAGCCAGAGAGATCTGTGGTAGGGGTGGCGGTGGGAGGGGAGGGACCAAGAGGCCAATGGAAAAGGAAATATCAACAAAGGAGTGGTCAGCCTTGTCAAACCTTACAGCAAGCTCAAGAATGCAAAGAGCAAAAACATCAAACTAATCCACTGGTACTTAGTCAGAGCATTTGGTCTGGAGTGAGTAGAAGCCAGACTGGAGAAGGTTGGGGCATAAATGGGAGATGAGAAAGCAGAGAGAGCTAAGAAGCTTGACTAGGAAGAGAAAGAGAGAGCAAGGACTAGTGGGAGAAGTTGTGAGATGGAAGGAAAGAGCTTTGTTGTAAAGATTCGGAGGGATTTGAAGACACTGATTCACAGAGAAGAAGCTGTAGAAAAATGGCAAATAGCAGGGTCAACTCTGGGGCAAAGGATCTGTGGAGGTAGGAAGGGCTGGTCCAAAGAAAGGATACAAGAATTCACCTTGACCTTGAAAACAAGACGGTAGGTGCAAGAAGCCACACCCAGAAGGTGACATATTGTATGATTCTATTTACATGAAAGGTTTCAATAGGCAAATCCATAGAGATAGAAAGTAGATTAGTCGTTACTGGGGGCCGGCTGGAGGGGAGATTGGAGTGGGATTGCTAATGATCAGGGTGGGTTTTTTTTCTTCTGGAATTAGATAGTGGTAACAGTTGCACAGCATTGCAAATATAATAAAAATTGCAGAATTGTATGCTTTATTAAAAGGGTGAATTTTATGGTATGTGAATTATATCTCAATCAAAAAAAAGAAAAAAGGAATGCACCTTGAGTAGGAGGAGAGACCTCTTAATCTCTGAGGCAGGAATACCAAGAGGAATATAAATGACATGTTACCACTTGGCAGGAGGGCAGTACTGCTTACATGATTTGCAGGGCCCAGTGCAAAATGAAAATGCAGAGCACTGTGTTCACAAATTATTAAGAATTTTAAGGGGCTGGCCCCGTGGCCGAGTGGTTAAGTTCGCGCGCTCCGCTGCAGGCGGCCCAGTGTTTCGTCGGTTCGAATCCTGGGAGCGGACATGGCACTGCTCATCAGACCACGCTGAGGCAGCGTCCCACATGCCACAACTAGAGGAACCCACAACGAAGAATACACAACTATGTACCGGGGGGCTTTGGGGAGAAAAAGGAAAAAAAAAAAAAAAAAAAAAAAAAAGAATTTTAAGACAATGACAGCAGAATATTAAACCAATCTCAGGGTCCCATGTGATTGCACAGGTTGCACACCTGCGAAGCCGGCCTGCAGGAGGGAGATCTCAGCAGATGGGTTTTCTGATGAAAATAAGGTGTAAGAGGAGATGGCTGTCCTAGTGGGGCAGCGGTCAAATGTGCATGTTCCGCTTCGCAGCCGGGGGTTCGCTGGTTTGCATCCCAGGTGCGGACATGGCACTGCTTGGCACACCATGCTGTGGCAGGCATCCCACATATAAAGTAGAGGAAGATGGGCATGGATGTTAGCTCAGGGCCAGTCTTCCTCAGCAAAAAGAGGAGGATTGACAGCAGTTAGCGCAGGACTAATCTTACTAAAAAAAAAAAAAAGATGTAAGAGGAGGCACTGGAGTAGATGTAATGAGAGAATGGGTGGAAATTTGGAATTGTCTTTGAGGGGAACTGGGGAGAGAACTGAATATGGACTTGAAAGAGAATTACTGGGCAGGGATGAAAGCTTGGCACTGGTCACAGACCATAAATTTGCAATAATGTGATTGTGATTTTTCACCCCTATTGGATCTCAAAAGACCAGGTACAGGGCTTAAAACAATTGGAATGGTAGGGGTAAGGTTTTTCTAGGCAAGCGTTATTGAAGATCAAAAGAGCAACACAGTGAAAGTTAATGATTAGACTAATCGCAATTACTAGATCCCCGAGGATGGGTTAGGAAATTACCATGCGTGGAAGGTGCTCAGATAAAGCTTGAGAGTAGAATGGCCTATGAGTCAAGGTCTAGATGAAGTGCTAGTCTAGAAAAATGAAGAGAAAGCAAGGAAAGTTGAAAGATTGTGGACTGAGGTGGGGCTATGAGAATTTAAGACGTTAGGTGTGGAGTTCTGGGTTTGGATAAGTCCAGGATCCAATTCTATTGCAGCTGCTTGAAACTGATAATGACTTGACTCACAGAGCATCGAGCTTCAAGATATTTTCATCTTAGGATCTAATTGGGGCAAGTTATTCTCTTACGTAGAAGGAACATCCTCAGCTACATACAGCAAATTGGGTGTTGATAGATGCTGTTGCATATGGTGTGACAGATGGGGAAAGCCGGGGAACATGTTTTTCCCTCGTCACAGAAGTGTTTTGTCTTGATGGCTTTGCTCCTTTATGGGCATAGCTGTGCTTCTCACAGTTCTCACCTCCTCCCCTCTCTACTACAGAGAAGGATGTGTCAGGCGTAGTACTCAGAGGGAGATGAGGAACCTGGCCAGCCTACCACTGTCCAAAGAACCACAAAACCATTTCGACTCCAATTTCTTTAACTAAACTTCTCCTAAAAATTTATAAAAGAGCATAAACCATAAGTTTAAACACCATGGAACCAATACAGAAGGTCCCTGTGTCCCTTTCCAGTTACAACTCCCCATAACGATAATGAATATCGTGATTCCTAACAGTGAAAATTAGTTTCCCCTGTTTTGTATTTTATAAATAAAACCACACTATATGTACACTTCTGTATTTCACTTCTTTTGCTTGACGTTATGTTTGGGAGATTCACCTGTGTGTTCACTAACTCATGTTCATTCATCTTCATTGCTGATTAAACGTCATTGTATGAACACACTACAACTTACTTAGCCATCCTACTGTTGATGGACGTCTGAGTTGTTTCCAGTTTGAGGCTACTATGAATAGTGTTTTCTTACGCATGTTTTTGTTGAACATATATTTGCATTTCTGTGGTGTATATACCTAGAATTCGAATTGCTGGGTCCTAGGGTATACATATATATTCAGTTTTACTCCAACACGCCAGAAGTTTCCAAGGTTGTATTATTTTCATTCAAGGTTGTATGATCATCCCAATTGCTCCACATCTTTGTCAACATTGGTATTGTTTCTCTTTTTAAAATTTAGCCATTTGGGGGGCTGTGAAGTATCACATTGTATTCTTTTCTATTTGAATTTAACATGTATTTATTAAACAACCTGTTGTGGGCCTAGCACTGTGCTGGATTCTGAAGGAAATTCCTAATGTATTTGTCAGGAGTCTCTGCTTGCAAGTGAGAGAAACCCAACTTGAGCTGGGATAAACAAAAAAAGAGAGATTTATTTTCTATACAACGAAGCTGTGGAAGGAAGCTGAAGTGAAGACCTGAACACTGTCAGGACTCTCTCGGTCTTTCATCACGGCTTTTCTCTGAGTTTTAGTTTCATTCTTTCCTACTGAAGACAGGCTTGTTCTCATATTAGGCCCATGGGCAATGGCACGACTGGCCTTAATCTAAGAACAAGGAAGGAGAAAGCTAACTCTTTATCATCAGTTCCAATGATAAAAACCCTGGAGAAGTATTCTTATCAGGACAGCTTGGGTTGTGTGCCCATATCTGGACCAGTCTTGGAGGTCGTTGACGGGGTAATCGGGAGGGAAGATGGCAGATAAGTTATTGTGATTCACACATTTGGATTGGGAGCCAACCTTTTTCCAATTATTTCGGTCAGGGAGGCATTGATTATGGAAGAAGATACAACTCCTATTCTAATGACATAGCTCATTTTGAGGAAGAAGCAAATTCCTCATAATGAGAAGCATGAACAGTTGTGGTCCCTGGAGGAATCCTTAGGAGCCAGGCCAGCACTGTTTGGTAGGTTATTTGTAAAAATGGCCACAACTATTCTCTCTGTATTTGCTCCTCTTTGCAATGTGACATTGTAGTTCCTCCTGTGAATAGATAGAGTCTATATATATCCTCATTCCTTGAATCTAGGCTTGCCATGTGAATTCCTTTAATCAATAGAATGCAAACAAGTAACAGCATGTCAGTTCTGAGCCCAGGTTTAAGAAGAATTTGGAGGTTTCTCTCATTTTCATTTAATTTGGGGACTATTGTTTAATAATTAACAATATTATTATTAAGTTATTATTATTGTTAAATCACTTAATTTTAGGGTTGTTTATTGTGCTGCAGTAGCTAACTGATGATACGCATCCCAATCTGTGATTACTAAACAAGAAAATTGCAGGGTATGTTTCTTTACCCAGAAACTTACAATTTTGGTGGGAAAACAAAGCATTCACAGACGACGGTGTTAAGAACACTATGAAATAGTGTCAATCAAAGTATGAATAAAGAAAAGTGCAAAAACCAAGTGCTAATGTCACAGGTGTGGTGAGAATAAGTATGGTGTACTCCAAGAATGCTTCATGGAGATGCAGAGATTTGAGTAAGCCTTTGAGGAAATGAGAACACAAAGTACAGAAGAGGTGATGAAAGCCATTCCAGATGAGTGAGCAAGGGATTCAAGTTCACATATGAACGTGAGCAGGACAGGTGTGGGGAACCAATAAACGATCTCTATGGAACTGTGCGTGGAGCCAATGGGTTAAGAGCGAGGAGAAAGAGGAGGAATAGGAAGAAAGTGTGGCTCTAGGAGTGAGGGCAGCAGAGGGAAGCACAGGTGGCCAAATGGGGACATACAGTTTTGACCCATATTCTTTTTAGCATGAACAATACTAAAAAAATTTTCTTTTAAATCCTATTTTAGCAGAATGCAGAAATGGCCCTAATCCTCTTTTCCTTCTTATATCTACTCCCCTTACAATGTAAAGGGAATAGTTATGATGCAACTTTGTATCTCCTTCCATCAAGAGATGCAGTCATTTCCTCACGTGGGAAATCAGAACCAGCCTTGTGACTTGCTTTGGAAGTGATTGTGTGCCAGTTTCAAACTTGGGCTTCAACAGGCCTTGCATAGACTCACTTTAAAGCCTTGCCTCCGCTACGTGAGCAAGCCCAGGCTAGTTGCCTGGAGATGAGAGACACATGCAGCAAAGAGGAGTCCCACAGCTGATGTCATCTTAGAGCAACTGGTTTCCCATCCAACCTGGCAGCAGACAGAAGATCCCAAAGGGAGCCCAGTTAAGATCAAAAAAGAACTCAGGCTAACTTTCTGATTTGCAGAATTGTCAACTAAGTAAAAGAATGTTGCTTTAAGCCACTTAATTTAAATTAAATTGGTGATTTCTCATAGAAATCTGGAAAAATGCCTTCCTTTGAAAAAAAGCATGTGATGTGGAAATACGGAACCTGCGTTCCTGCTTGGCAACAATTGGGACTTAAGAGGATCTACCTCTCTTAGAAGAGAACTGCAAAATCCAATTGGCTATAATTCCCACCATTCCCTATTGTCTTATACCTGGTCTAATTTACTTATTTACGTGACCCAACTGTCCTCTATCTGCATGTTAGTTTGCAGCTCTAGTTTAAATAGTGGGAATCTTTTGGGGGGGATTTTGGGGCCATAGAATGACATGATAAATGTAATTTTTTTAAAAGGCTATCTGGTGGCAGTGTGTAGGACTGGGAGTGTGCAAGTGGGAGGCAAAGATGCTGAAAGTTGTTAGAGAAATTCTAGCATGAGGAAATTTAGAAGATATCGCAAACACAAAGTATCAGAAAACCTTGATAACTGAATGGTTAGTCATGATGAAAATGGAGAAATTAATCCAATTAGTTACGAGGATAGAATAAGTAGTTTGGTTTATAAGCAAAGTCCAACTGCTCCCTTAGGAAATGAAAGCTATTACAGTATAGCCTAAAATTAATAGCATCCACCTCTAATGACGAATTAATTATTCAGGGCAGAAAATTCAGTTGATCACTCAGGATGCCAGGGTCTTCTGTCCTAGTTAACATAGGGTGTTGAGTATTTTATCTGTTGCTGTGTAATAAATAACCTTAACATTCATGGCTTAAAAGAACCATAAGCATTTTCTTACTGTCTCTCACGGTTCTGAGGGTTGACCGGGCTCAGCTTCACAAGGGGTCTCACGGTTGCAGTCAGACTGTGGCCAGGGCTGGAGTCATCTGAAGACTTCCTCAGCCATGTCTGGTGGTTGATGCTGGTCATTGCCCAGGAGTTCAGCTGGGGTTGTCAGCTGGAACACATACATGTAGTTTCCCCATGTGGCATGGACCTCCTCACAGCATGGCAGCTAGGTTCCAAGAGCAAACGTCCCAAGAGACCAAGGCAGAAGTAAATGCCATTTTTATGACTTAGTCTTGGAAGTCTCATAGTGTCACTTCCTCTGTACTCTGTTGGTGAAGGTAGTCACAAAAGGTCTGTCCAGGTTCAAGGGAGTGGAACATAGTCTCAGCACTTGATGGGTAGAATGTCATGGTCACACTATAAGAAGAAGAGGTTGAGTAGGATTTGGTGGCTGTCTTTGAAAAATATGACCTGCCACATACCCATAATAGGAACAATTCAAAAATAGATATATTCCTATTTCTTCTTATTTCAGTGTGTTTCTAAGAATTGACAAGATTATGAACCTGAGTGAGGGCAGAATGGATGATGGAAAGATCTGAAGTTTGGGTTTATTATCAACACAATTTAACTTACCGGGTTTGTAATTCGAAACTGAAATGGCTTTCTACCTCAGGAATAAAAAAGTAAACCCAGAATAATAGAATTACCATACTGGATCAGGTCACTAGGGAGAATCTAGCACATTCTTTTGACTCCAGACAAAACCAAATTTAACAGATTCCAAGAAGATTCTCTTTTTTAAATCACCTTGCCCAGAATGTACCCATACAAGCAGACTCTTCTATGGAATTTCTTGGTTTTGTGTTCCAGGTTCTTCAAAGAATTCAGGACCTTCAAAAAAACTTTAAATGTTATCAGTTTTGGTATTTCCTTTTTCATAATATCTCATGGTGTTGCTGAAACCTATGTCTGAATCTGAAATATGCAAACAAATGTTATCAACTCCCATGGACTGAAAAATATGCTTCAAACCAAAATATAGTTTTTCATTTTCCCAGATGTTTCTCTTTCATTTCCAGAAATACCTTAATACTAAACATTGCAGGATCTACTAAAACCAGGACCACAGCAATAAGTTAGGCCAAAGACTGCTTTCATAGGAGAATCTTATGTTCAAAGAAAATTTATGTTCAGAAAAGTCCTCATCAGTCTTTAATAGGCAAAAGCCATCAAAGCAAAGATGCTTGTTTGTGTCGTGCATCCTCTAGATGTTAACCTCAACCCATATGGGTCTGCCAAGTCACTCAGCTGCCTCCCCCTCCTACCCTCCTCTCCCTGTGTGTTACCAACAGACCTGGGGCTCCATAGAACCTGGTTTGAAAATCACTGGTTACTTAGAATTCTGAGCAGATTGGGGAGAATGATTAGGAAGAAGCATTTGAAGTGCTCTCAGCATATCATTACCGTCACGGCTATTATCATTATTGTCATCAGCTTTAGAAAACACTAAAAACTTAAATGTTCATAAACGCTGTGCGCAAGGTTGGCTCTAGAGTAAGCTAAATAATTGCTTCATTCTAAGAAGGACAGCCCAGGCTGATAAGGCACAGAAAACAAAGCACAGGATGAAATAATATCACACATTCATGAAGAATCAATATTTTTTTTACCCATTCTATTCAAAGTACTTTGCCCCACCAAGAGTTCTGAGAGGAGGGAATGGGTTTGGGACTGGCCGGCCTCCCATCTATTTCAAATCCAAGGGATGCAGGAGATAGGAGGGGCCGGTGGCGTTTCCTCTTTCTTTGTTAGAAGTTAGACTTCCCTGTCTTGGGCATTGGCTACTTCTCTAGGTATAGCTGAGCAGTCCATCATAGAGGTCTGTAAACTTTGGTATCATGGGAAACATGGTCTTCTAGCCTAAAATCTTGTTAAAACGCAGATTCTATTCAGTAGGCCTGGGGTGGAGACAATATTCTACAGTTCTAACAAGCCCTCAGCTGATGTCCACAGACCACACTTGGGGAGAAAATGTCTAGAGAAACATCTGAATGTGTGGATTTATCAGGTTACATCTATCTGGCCAGGAAAGGGGGATACTTGGAACCTCCGGGCTCATCAATTGGAATCAGAAGCAATGACAAATTCTAACAACTTCCCAATACTTAATGATGGCTAGACAAGGCTAATTATTTGTTATAGATGCTGGTAAAAAAAAATGGAAGATATTCTTTACTGTATGTATGTATGTGGGTTATATGTATATATATAACATATGTGTACATTATATATAATATATACATATATAATAAAAGTATATAATGTATAATACACACAAAGTACACACACACACACAATATATATATAAACATTTTTCATCCAGCAAGAATATACTATTTATACTTTCCTGCTAGATTAACGCAGGACAAATTTTACACTGAGCTTTGAGAAGAAAGACTATGTAAAGTAACTACATAACTTTAGTTCGTTCATTCGTTAGATCAACAAGCATTTATTGGGTGTCCACTATATCTCAGGTATTGAAAGAGAAACAACATAACGTCCCTACCTTGGGGTGGGGGATGGGGAGTCAGAGTCTACTGCAAGAGACAAATGTAAATTTCTAAGCAATATGGCAACTTCCATAACAGCTATCTTTACTGAAGTTCTCTTTCCATATTGAAGGAAGTGTCTTGACTCATTATCAAGCCTGAGGAGACATTTCTGTTTACAAACTTGTTATTGAAACTTTCAACAGTGCAGGTGCAAAATGAGGGAGAATTCTTGTCCTGGCAAGCATATGACTCCAACAGATGGCAGTTTTGTTAATAGAGGAGACTAACAGTGAGAAGAAGTCAGAATTCATGTTACGTTAAATAGTTTAAGTGGTATGCAGGTCTTCAAGGTGCTAGATGAGGAAGACGTGTGTCACATTAAGCACTAAAATTCACCTCTACCTTTGGCAGCTCTTTGAGTCTCTTGGAAGATTTAAATTAATTTAATTTGGGGCCTGCCCCGTGGCTGAGTGGTTAAGTTCATGTGCTCAGCTTCGGTGGCCCAGGGTTTTGCTGGTTCGGATCCTGGACGCGGACATGGCACTGCTCCTCAGGCCACGCTGAGGTGGTGTCCCACACAGCACGATCAGAGGCACTCACAACTAGAATATACACAACTATGTACTGGGGGTCTTTGGGGAGAAAAAAAAAAGAAGATTGGCAACTGTTGTTAGCTCAGGCACCAATCTTTAAAAAACAATTAATTTACTTTTTTAAAAAAAATTAGGGACTTGTATTTCTTTAGAATGTGATCATGTACCAATATTGGACATGAGCTGGCTCAACTATCTCTGGATTCTACATTAAATAAGGATTCAGAGAGGCTTGGGGGGGGGGGCGGGGTTGGTCCATCCTATCTGTCAATCCACTTCTGCTACGATTTACTTGCCAGGTTTTTCATGCACCTTAGTTCCAGGGTCTGCTACAAAACATTCAGTAATGTGTGTACGTGTATGTGTGTGTGTGTGTGTGTGTGTGTGTGTGCGCGTGCACTTCAACTCAGGCTTGAATTGGCAACAGGTTCACCTTGCTCCATGGTTTCTTCAGAAAAAGATATTTTAAAGGCATTTGTGCCCTATCCCCGGGTCCCCTGTAGCTCAGCCTTAAAGAATGAACTCACCATGACAGTGGTTGACTTTTCTCCTTAGAATGCATCCAAACAGCAGAGTAAAGAAGCAATATCCATAGCAAAGAAACCCCCAAGGCACCACCCATTTGTGGATTTCTTACATTAGGTCCACGTCTGTTAATATGCCCGAGAAGTTTGCCTACACGGGTTCCAACTGCAGAACTGGCCCAAGGACCACATTCTATGTAGAACAGCCTGCTTGTGAACCCATGACATGGGACCCCAGACAACAAGGCAAAGAGAGGCCTCAGAGGCAGGGCACAGATGGGATGGAAAAACCTAATGGTGCTGTTCCCAAGTAATTTCTTGAACATCTTAAATGAAGCATTTAGACTGTCTTCACCAAGGTCATTAGCTGTGTATGGAGCAAAGCCTTATTTTTAAAGTTTGGCGTAGCCCAAGGAATGCTTTGTTCCTAATTTAGAACACTTGTGCTGAGAGGTTCCAAGTCATCAGCATCTGCTGCCACCCACCACGTGTTCTGCAGAAGCCAAAGTCCGCTGGTGGTGAAGTCCCAGAGTCCGAAGGCTCCATGGGGAGCCAGCAGGACCTGGGAGAGAGGCTGTGTGGAGGATTATTTAGAAAGAAAACTAGCTCTTTAGAAAGATGTCTTGGGTAAGAGAGTTTGGATTCTATTTCAGTAAGCATTCACTTCTCTCCCCTTTCTGTTGTGGGTAGAGTGTACTTCCTGGCCCTCTTGATTTTGGAGTTGGCCATGGGACTTGCTTTGACCAATAAAATATTAGCAGATATGAGGCAGACAGAGGCCTTAATTGGACTGGTGCAGTTCAGCTTGGCTCTTGCACTGTAGTGATCTGCTTTGAGAAGAGCTTCTCCTGGGTAGCTGCCACTCCTGGGAAGAGCAAACCTGAATTCAATCCACAGTCTAGCTGACCCAAAGCCTGAAGCAGAGCCATCCAGCTAAGCCCAGCCTAGATCTGTGATAGCCACCCCGCAGATCCATGATTGTGATATTAATGCCTGTTCTTATAAGCTGTTTGGATATTCATTATATTGCATTATTATAGCAATAGCTGACTAATACATAGAGACAATTTTTGATTTGCATGTTTTTTCTGCACCTGGGTAGACATTTACATAAACTGACATGATAGAGTTAAAACCCCTTTCACATAGGGAATAGATAGGAAGCTTCAATCAGCTTCAATCTGGACTTGTGAGACAAGAGAAGAGTGGGGGCCGGCCCGGTGGCGCAGCGGTTAAGTGTGCACGTTCCGCTTCGGCGGCCTGGAGTTTGCCAGCTTGGATCCCGGGTGCAGACATGGCACTGCTTGGCAAGCCACACTATGGTAGGCATCCCACATATAAAGTAGAGAAAGATGGGCATGGATGTTAGCTCAGGGCCAGTCTTCCTCAGCAAAAAGAGGAGGATTGGCAGCAGTTAGCTCAGGGCTAATCTTCCTCAAAAAAAGAGAAGAGTGGCTTGTGACACAGTGGGCTCCCCTTTAACAAAGACGATAGCTGTCCCCAAAGTGAGCCTGGAGAGAGCCAGGATTAGTAGATACATAAAAGTGGCAGTAGGGTATTTAAGTTAATTTTGGCCCATAAGCCTGAAGAGTTCATTCAAATCCTCTAGCCCACTGAAACCACATTAAAAATTGCCTAAAAATTTTTGAATTTAAGTTGAAGATTTTAAATTATTTAAGTTAAATAAAAAAGTTGAAAAATTTAACTTAGACTTTCAGATTTCTAGCTTCTCTTGAAAAAAATCAGAATGTCAGGAAATGTTGAGCTTGCATTTCTTTCAGATGGTGAATATGGGAGCTGAGTCGTTCCCTCTAGACTGGGTGTGCTCTTCAGTTTGCTGAAGTCCCTGCCATGTTCCAGCACTCATTTTCAGCTGTCTATGTGGTTTTGTTCCTTCCTTATCCTTAAGCACTGGGATTTATGACATCTACTAGCTCAACAGCCATCCCCACATTTTAAGGAAATCCACAGTGGTAAGGAAAGGCCCAAGCGCTTAGCTCAGAGTAGATACTCAGTACGGTGACCTTCAGTTTCTCCCAGGACAGTCCTGGTTGATGCCTATCGTCCTGGGTTGACTTATCAATCTGCATGAAAAATTACAGGGTCCTATCTGGAAGTTGACACCGGCTTTCAGTATCTCAAGAGCCCCTACATGGCCTCTCCACATCGTTGGGGTTTGCTCACAGTGTCATGGCCTCCGGTAGCTAGACATTTTATATGGTGGCTGAGGGTGTCCCTGGTTACAAGGCAGAAGCTATATTGCCTTGTTTGACCTGGCTTTGGAGTCATGCAACATCACTACCGTCTCATTGTATTGGTCACAATGCCACCCAGATTCAGGGCAGGGGACATAGATACCACCTGGTGCTGAATGACTAGGAAGTTAGTTACAAAGTGAAGACTAGAGCTAAGTCTGCTTACTCTACCCAGTGTTTATTCTCCCCTTCCAAGAAGTCCTATGTGCTGTCATTCTCTGTCCCATTTTTTACCTCTCCACTTGTATTATACTATTATATGTATTATATTATATTATCAATTTGTGAACACTCTGTATTCTAAGGGAGCTAAGCCACGAATGGTCTTCAGAAGGTCTTACAAAATCTTGGAATTAAGTGCAAAATCTGTTTTTTAATGTGCATATCAGTCAGAGTTCTCTGTTGCAGACATAATTTAAAAATATATTAAAGAGCATTAGATAGCTCACAGCATCTCTGAAAGAGTCTGAGAATCAGGCTTGGAAGCTACACAGCTGGGAACAACTCCAACGTCATACTGTGGACTGCTCCGGGGAAGAGCTGTTGCCCCTGCTCTTGGACAGACTCACCGCACCTCACCCAGCTGTCACGGGGCACAGTGTGCCAGAACCTCCATCCACTACTGCTTCTGAAATCTCTGTGTCTTTGCCTCTGTCCTGGCCAGAATGCATGTGCACAGTGCCTCCTTCCGAAAGCCCTGCGCATTTGTAACTGAATGGTTGATCCTAGGCCACGTGTCTGTGCCACATTTGCAAACATGGGAAATGAATTTCTAGTGAAACTGAGGATATGTTGATTAATAAGTAGAAAAATTCTCAAGCATAGAACAGTGTTTATAAGGTGCTGAGAAGGCAAAAAGCATGAAAAAGTCCACTATGTGAATGTGTATGTATACGTGCTTTTCTGAATCATGGGTTCCTAGTTTTCATCAGGTCTTCAAAGAGGTCCCTAACCCTCACATATTAAGAGTTACTGTCACATAGACTCCTCTTGTATAAACACAAATCTGTGTGTTTGAGTCCATTTGTATATGTGAGCCCATTACACTTTCAGAATTGAAGACCAATTACCAATTATCTACATCTCTCTACTCTAGCAATATAATCAATAACTAAAAGCCAGATGGATATTAGAGTGGTATTTTTGTTCCATTGTTTAATCTGTTTTGTATCCTTTTTTGGGATGATGGTTAAGTACAAAGTTCACCAAAGCCTCGATTATTTTAATAGACTTTGTTTGTTTGACTTCTACTTTGAGAATAGAATGGCAGAAACAAAAGAAAACAAAAATCATAGAAAGCTCCCAATAAGGATTTGTTCTAAAAATATACTTTCAGGGGTGGTTTAGAGTAAGAACACATCCAGCTCAACTTTCCATAATTTCCAATACTTGATGTACAAGCAAATTCCCTGGAGACTCGATAAATGCTCAACTATTTAGAAAAATCAACTTTTCTCTTATTTAGGGATGGAAAGAATGTAAAGTAAAGCATTTGGGGGGATTCCACACAACATATAAGATTAGAACTTAAGAGAATCTCATATCTGAGGCACAGAGAGGGTGAAGTGTTTAATGCAAGATTAGCCAGCTCATAGCAGAGATTGAACTGGAACTGAGGACTTATTCCAAACCTGGCATCCTCTCCTCTAAAACACACTCAGGAAGACTGGTAACACAGATTTTGTACCAGTTAGTTACTGCTGTGTAACAAACCACATAAAAACTTAGCGGCTAAAAACAAAATGCATTTGTTAAAGCTTAGAAGTTTGTAGATTTGCTGGGTGGTTCTGCTGCTTGGGCCAGCTCCGCTACCTCAGCTGGGCTCATGCATGAGTCCGTGATCAGTTGCTGGTTGACTAGGTGGCTTAGCAAATCTTGGTTAGACTCTATCACACATCTCGTTCTTCATCTGGAAAATGAGGCCAACTGCTTCATGAGGTTTCTATCTTCCAGCAGGCTGGCACAGGTGGTGTCATGGTGGTGTCAGTTTTCCAAAAGATAGAGGTCTAGTCTGGAAAAGGAATAATGGAGTCATTTCCCTCTCTTAGCCAAAGCCCATCATAAGGCCAGCCCAAATTCAAGGGTAGGAAAGAGATATCACCTATTTTTGTTTTTTGATGAGGAAGACTGGCCCTGAGCTAACATCTGTGCCAATCTTTCTCTATTTTGTATGTAGGGCACCACCACAGCATGGCTTAATGAGCAGTGTGTAGGTCTGCGCCCAGGATCTGAATCTGCAAACCCCAGGCCACCAAAATAGAGCATGTGAACTTAACCATTATGCCACCAGGCCAGCCCCAAGAGAGATCACCTCTTAATGGCAGGATCTACAAAGTCACATTACAAAAGTATAGAGAGTCTGTGAAGAATTAGTGCGTTTTTTCAGTCAATCTACCACAAATTAATTAATTCAGTCAACTTTTATTATCACCCTGTCATTGCTTATGGACCATGCCTAGCCCAATGCTACAATAAGCTCTGGGGATACAATAAAGAAGAAGAATTGATCTTGTACTTATTTCTCAGTGAAAACTGTAATGTATCCAAATCATCTATTTCCTTAGTCAATTTGGTGAGTCAGGATCAGGTTTTATATTGCTGTCCTGAAAGCCATTAGCCCTTAAATTTGATATTATGCTTTTCGTAAAGAAAATCATATAAGAAATTCAGGAGTAATTTAGCATGCAAAATTAAAATTGGCTTTGGTGAGAATAATTGACTTCTTGGATGTTCCCAACAGGGAACTGTCAGGCTAGATGAGTTTTTACACTTCTCAAAGAGAAATTGGAGCTCTAACTGCTAAATTTAGCTTATAAGGATATACTACACACATTTGACAACTTGAAGGTCTTTAGAGTACAGGGAGAATTTTTTCCATGTCTATCTGATATTTCACTATATAATTGCTATTTCAGCTGAGATATGTGAGTGAGGCTATAGAGTGTCTCCAAACAACAGATGAGCCACTTAATTTTAGACTTTGATTGACTACTTTCCTAGGTTATTGACAGTAACATTTTCATGTTATCCAGATGCAGGACCTGGTCTAGGCAACATCAAAGGTATTCTTCAGGAAAATAGTCTAAAAATTTCAAAATATACCTAATAGAAACTGAGCAACTCTCCTGCAGAGAGCAACCAAAATGCTACATAAACCAAAATGTTTTCTTAAAAGTACTGAAGAGATGACAAGATAGCAAGTAATTAATGGGCCAAAATCTAAGGGAAAGTTGGAATCCAGAAAAGTAAGCAGAGCACTGAAGCCAATTACTTGAGACAACTTACCTATTTAGACAAATTTGAGCTTCAATTTTGATGGCCTTGCTGGATAAGACAGATAAAAATTAAAGTCTAAGAATCCATTCAGGTGCCAACCCAGTGTCCGAGTGGTTAAGTTTGTGCATTTTGCTTTGGCAGCCCAGGGTTTCACTGGTTTGCATCCTGGGTGCAGACATGGCATTGCTCATCAGGTCATGTTGAGGTGGCATCTTACATGCCACAACTAGAAGGACCTACAACTAAAAAAAGATACAACTATATACTGGGGGGATTTGGGGAGAAAAAGCAGAAAAAAAAAAGAAGATTGACAACAGTTGTTAGCTCAGGTGCCAATCTTTAAAAAAAAAAAAAAAGAATCCAAATCAGAGAACCGAACAGTAGACCCTTTACCCATTAGGCTAGTGCCCCTTGGGTTCACTGTCAGAATAAAGGAAAATCAGAAGTAATCCTAACACTGTATTTACTATATGGCTGGCAATAAAAAGTTCGCTTCTCAGCTGGAGGAAAAACAGTCCCAAAGAGATTGTTTTATCTACAAACTTGCCTCACAAGAATCTCATTCTTAAAATGGAATATCATATACATTAGTGGCCCAAAAACACTAAAAAAATAAAAACACTAAAGGTATCTGGGTTGGACATGCCCATAGGTCCTATATAGAAACAAACACCAATTCTTTCTGTCAGAAGGCATTTCCATCTTATTTCTCACAGAATGCTCATAAATAATTTTCCAAGGAAAATAGTCATTATACAGTAAAAGGTAATTAAGCACACAAGAAAATAGAGCACCATAATCAAGAACCAGCAGAAACCAAACTGTGAAACTGGCAGATATAAAAAGGAAAAAAAAAGTAGAAATAATCTTCAGAGAACAGACACTATGAAAAGTGACCTAACAGTTTTAAAAGAATACCAAATAAAACATCTAGCAATAAAAAAATGCAATAGCTGAAGTAACAAACAAACCATTCAATAGATGGGTTATCAACAGATTAGATACAATTGAAGAGAGGAGATATGTCAGCAGAATTGCGAGCTAGGATTATTAGTTGAAAATGACAGTTTTCTCAGATGCCATTATAAAATCAATGTGCTGAATGGAACATGAAGGAACTTTGGAAGAGTAGAGAGGACTTGGGAGGGCATGGACACCTGGAATAACTAATTCAAGCCATGTGGTCATCTAATCTCCCTTTGGATTATGTGCAGTTTAGGGAGGTAGTAAAGATGATAAACAGCATGGAGAACGGCCTTATATCCCCCAAATTATAATCCAGCACATGATAAGATAGAACAGTCCAATGTATTGAACCTCAGACCACCATGGGCCATTGGAATAGAAAAGGTAGATTATGGCATCAAGCATACTCAGGTGAAAACGCAGGTATGCCCAAGACTTAAAAGTCAAGAAGTGCAAATTTTGGGATTAAATGAGACATTATCACCAAGGTTTCAAGCAGTGAGAACAGTCAACATGGTAATCTCTCTAAGGATGGTCTTTCTTCACTATGGTTGGCCAGTTGAGTAACTTTTTACCTTGCATATCATAAAAGTGTGCAGTCCTCCAGGTCTTAAAGGACACTTTGGATGAGCTCAGGCCTTCTAAAGATTTTATTTTTTTCCCCTTTTTCTCCCAAAAGCCCCCAGTACATAGTTGTGTATATTTTTAATTGTGGGTCCTTCTAGTCGTGGCATGTGGGACACTGCCTCAGTGTGGCCTGACGAGTGGCACCATGTCTGCACCCAGGATCCGAACCAGC